>NC_046163.1:23460425-24166168 GCF_011064425.1 Rattus rattus
ATGTGCTTCCCCAAGCTCTGGGGAGGTGGAGACAGGAGACTCTTCAATGAGGGCTGACTAGCCAGTCTACTCAAAAGATGAGGTCCAGCTTCAGTAAGAGACCCTGTCTTAAAACCTAAGGTGGAGGGTGGTTAAAGAAGATACTTGACAGCACACAGGAGGTAGAGGTAGGTGGATCTCTGTGAGTTTGAGGCCAGTCTGCTCTACAGAGCAGGCACCAGGACAGCCAGGAAGGAAGGAAGGAAGGAAGGAAGGAAGGAAGGAAGGAAGGAAGGAAGGAAGGAAGGAAGGAAGGAAGGAAGGAAGGATAAAATAAGATACTTGATAAGACATTTGGCATCAATCTCTGTCCTCCACCTCTCTCTCTCTCTCTCTCTCTCTCTCTCTCTCTCTCTCTCACACACACACACACACACACACACACACACACACACACACACACACACACAAGAAGGAAGTGACACAGCAGGCAGCAACCATACCTAAGGTTATACACTGCGCCCCCCAAAAAGAATATGTCCCTGGGAGCCCAATTGTGTGAGATATATTACTACAACTAATTTAAAGAGTCATATGATCACTCAATGAAGAAGCACATGGCAAAATGTTTTACCCCTCCATGATTTAACGCATAAACCAGAAATAGTGGAGACACACCCCACTGAGCAGAAATCTCCCCAGTCAACATGGTGCTTAGTGCTGAAACACTGAGAACATCTCCCTGAGTGGGAAGAAGACAGAGACGATGGCGGACATGCTGGACCTCGCTGTGCTGCAGCTCCAGCCAAGCAGTTAGGCAAGAAATTAAAACATCCGGATGTGAAGGAAAGAAGGAAAGCTATCAGTTCATGACAGGATCGCGTATGCAGAAATTGTAGGAAAGTCACACAAACTTTGCATTTTCCAAAACTTTTCGTCTTTTATCATCAAGGAGATATAAACAAAAAATCACATTGAGATGATATCAGTCTGTAACAGAATCAGATGGGAATAATTTTAAAAGCCAGGGGCTGAGGAGATGGAATAGTTGGTAAGGAGGTAGCCCCACAAGCATGAGAACCTGTGTTTGATCCCCAGCATCTAAAATGACAGACTTGGTAGGATTTGCTAATCTGTTCTGAGCAGATACAAATGAACTGAACTGTGCTACTAGGAATCAGTCAGTCACTCTAACTCAGTGAGCCTCAGGTCTCAGTGAGAGACTCTGTTTCAAAACACAACTTGTATGACTCTTGAGTAACAACATTCAAGGTTGATTTCTCACCCCACTCGTACATGCACATACATGTATCACACATATGCACATTCATAATATGTGATGCACATACAAAGTAAAATAAACATATGTTATAAATAAACTACGGGGTGAAAGTATGGCTCAGCAAGAGTGTTAGCTGCTCTTGCAGAGAACTGATCTGTTTGGGTCCCAACAACATATCCAATATCCAGTGCTTCACAAGCACTTGTAACTGCAGCTACAGGGGATCTAGCATTCTCTTCTGATTACCATGGTGATACAAACACACACACACACACACACACACACCACACACTTCAAAATTTTAATATTTCAAGTTAACTAAATAGACTTTAAAAATTAAAAATTAAGGTAAATTAAAAGGAAATTTAAAACTTTAAAAGGTAGACAGGGTATGTGAAATCCCACACACACGCCAGTCTTTGGTAAGGACTGATTCAGAGCCCTTGAGTTCATTCAACAGCCTTTCGCCTGGTGGTTCTCAACTTGTGGGTCTTGACTTCATTTTGAGTTGACTGATCCTTTCACAGGGGTCCCATATCAGATATCCTGCATATCAGGTATTTACTTACAATTTATAACAGTAACAAAATTACAGTTATAAAATAGCAAAAAAAAAAATAAATAAATCTATGGTTGGAAGTCACTGCAACATGAGAAACTGTATCAGAGGATACACTAGACAGACAGAACCACCCGCTCTAGCCTGACTCTGATCATAGTGGAAGCTGCTCTCCCAACACTATACTTTCTCCAACAGGTCAGGGACAGACATTCAGAATGTTCCTGTGTCTAGCATTTGTTCTAACTATGATGAGTGAAGAAGACTGGCACACAAAATGAAATCTATTGGTCATTCTTGATCTTGCCAGTTAAAATCTGACTTATAAGGAGATGTGAACAGGCAAGCATGATGCTGCTGCTCAAAATCACATACAGCACCTTGCAGATTTTAATTTCCTGAAGATGACCCAGTCATTTACGTTGCCTTTAGTAAATTCCCAAAGGCAGCTGAATAGCTCACTCCAGAAACATCTCTTCTTGATACAAAAAGTGTACTTCATAATTAGCAGTGCAGTCTACCTGAATTAGCATTTTGATTTAAATATAAAGTCTGTTTCTCTTCACGCCTAAGGATTATAGAACCAAGATGAAGTTGTCAAAGAACTAGTGTATTAACCAGTTGACATAAGATGCTCACAGGTCACCTATTTGTTTCTAGGTATGAAGAACACAAGTTGAATACTTCAAATGTAAACTATTCTAGCTTTCAAAAAATTAATTGTTTAGTCAGATTATTTTAAAGCTTAAACACTTCTAGTTTCTAAACCCTAGAAGGCTTTCTAAACCAGCTGAGGGGTTCCCAAATGGAAATAGTAAGAAAGTATGTTCTAGAATCAATGTTCCCAAAATCTATGCATAAGCCCTTGCTTTCTGAAGACCCTGAGGCTCAACACAGGACCTTCTGAAAGTACAAACTATATTATTATCTAGCTTTGTACTATCATTTTTTCAATAATAAGTGTCCCAGAGCAGAGCTGCCTTTCCACTTTAAGATAAAATAGTTATTTACTGAGTCTTAGCTCTGCTCTCATCAGGGGGCAAAGTCCCATGGAGAAACTTTGATACATGGTGAATGTTCCACGCCACTGTGGGAATAAAAGAGAAAAAATGTTTTTCAGAAATTATCCAGGCAGAGCCTAGCTTCGCCCCCAGAATATAGTAGCATGATGATGCTTTGGTGTAGGAACAGCTCTAAGCAGAGTTGACAATATTTAAACTGTTCCTTAGCTGAGTGGATTAGATAGAATTTTCAAAGACTCATCGTTTCTTTCTTCCCTCTGACAAATCTGGGAGATTCTGAAGGTGGGGGGAAAGTGTAATTATAACCATGACAATCCAGAAGTCGTTGTGTCTTTAAAATATAAATGAGTTTGGCACTTTTCTGCATAGATCCAGCCTAATGGTACCCACTAGTTTTAGGGAACATGTCAAACTCTTTAGGGCAACTTGTAGCCATGCTCCCATCTCTAACCCCATCACTGCTGCCTGTTCGCTGGCCCCCCTCCCACCAGCCCCTCTGCTGCCAGTTAGGTTGGCTGTGCTCATTCATGCCTCAAGACCTGCCTGAAGTCTGCAACAGCCTTCGTTCTTCCTGCAGCCCTCGCTCCCTTCCATGCTGTCAACATCTCAGCAGCTGTCCTTGATGCCTCTAATGGACTCCCTTCCTACCACGTTTTTCACAAAGCCTCTTACCACCTACCTGTTTGTTCTTCTGTCGTGTGGTAAGGTAAGTTCCAGCAGGGCAAAGAAAAAGGAAATTCCACAATAGTCCCTATCACTGATTTGTCAAGAAATGTTCAATAATGTCTACGTGCTTGAAATAGAGGTGATTTCAGTAGAGGGAGGGGAGGTGGAACTATCTCCTTCATGGGTAGGTTCCTTACTCTGTAGATCTGTTTCCAGAACCCTGAAACTACATCAGCTTCTCCATGACTTCTCTCTCATCATAGGTGCAGATGACCCCATAAGACATTTGGGAAATGGCCAGAGCCCTTTAAGGTGATATATTTCCATTTAATATCATAAATATCTCCTTCTCTAAAAGTGATTGTGAATTCAAAAGAGGAGAACAAAGAAATATACATGTGGGATTTTAGGTATGCCTGAAAGTAACTGCCTGTGTGGGGAGGTTAATCTTCACAGTCAATCTGACAGGATTTAGAATCACTATGGAAACACAGCTCTGGTGGTTTGTATAGGGATCTTTCCAGAAAGGTTCAAAATTAAAGAGGGAAGATCCACCCTGAAAGTGAACCTTTTATTCCCTCTATAAGGTGAGATCCAAGACTGAAAGCAAAGGAAAACTGTACACCAGCATTCACCTCTGCTTCCTGTACACCAGCATTCACCTCTGCTTCCTGTACACCAGCATTCACCTCTGCTTCCTGTACACCAGCATTCACCCCTGCTTCCTGTACACCAGCCTTCACCTCTGCTTCCTATACACCAGCATTCACCTCTGCTTCCTGTACACCAGCATTCAGTACACCAGCGTTCACCTCTGCTTCCTGTACACCAGCATTCACCTCTGCTTCCTGTACACCAGCATTCACCTCTGCTTCCTGTACACCAGCCTTCACCTCTGCTTCCTGTACACCAGCATTCACCTCTGCTTCCTGTACACCAGCATTCACCTCTGCTTCCTGTTCACCAGCATTCACCTCTGCTTCCTATACACCAGCATTCACCTCTGCTTCCTGTTCACCAGCGTTCACCTCTGCTTCCTGTTCACCAGCATTCACCTCTGCTTCCTGTTCACCAGCATTCACCTCTGCTTCCTATACACCAGCATTTACCTCTGCTTCCTGTTCACCAGCGTTCACCTCTGCTTCCTGTTCACCAGCATTCACCTCTGCTTCCTGTACACCAGCATTCACCTCTGCTTCCTGTACACCAGCATTCACCTCTGCTTCCTGTACACCAGCATTCACCTCTGCTTCCTGTACACCAGCATTCACCTCTGCTTCCTGTACACCAGCATTCACCTCTGCTTCCTGTACACCAGCATTCACCTCTGCTTCCTGTACACCAGCATTCACCTCTGCTTCCTATACACCAGCATTCACCCCTGCTTCCTGTTCACCAGCGTTCACCTCTGCTTCCTGTACACCGTTCACCTCTGCTTCCTGTACACCAGCATTCACCTCTGCTTCCTGTACACCAGCATTCACCTCTGCTTCCTGTTCACCAGCGTTCACCTCTGCTTCCTGTACACCAGCGTTCACCTCTGCTTCCTGTACACCAGCATTCACCTCTGCTTCCTGTACACCAGCATTCACCTCTGCTTCCTGTTCCACCAACATGGAAGATGAAGACTGTCAGGTACACACTCCAAACTTCCTGAAGATGCCCGCCACCATACTATCCCCTCCGTGACAGACTTAATCCCCTCAAACTGTGAGTCAAAATGAACTCTTCTTCCCTTAAGGTACTTCTTGCTAGCTACTAGGTCACAGCATCAAACAAAAGTAATTAATACAATGCCTACATAAATTCGGGTGCTTTTGCAAAAATCACTTCTCTATTTTATTTCAAAGTCTCTTATGATTACCATGACCAAAAGCAACTTGGGGAGGAAAGGGTTTGTTTCAGCTTACAGCTGTAGTGTGTTGTGAAGTAAAGTTATATAACATGCTACTTACTGGATTTTTCTTCACAGCGTGTTTATTTTGCTTTTTTGTACACCCCAGGTTCACCAATCCAAGGATGGCACCACCTGCAGTGGGCTGGGCCCTTCCATATCCATCAGCAATCAAAACAAAAACAAAAACAAAAAACAACAGACTTGTTTACATTGCCTGCCTTTGTCTTTGTAGGATACTAGGTTTTTTCTTCCTTTCTTAAAAAAGTTTCAAGATGAGGCTTAACAGGATACTGGAGGAGTCATCATAAAATAGATGCTTAAGACTTCAGAGGGTTATTGATTAAGATAGAATACATCCAATTAAAATAACAGTAAGATTGGAAACAAGATAAAAGGGACAGTGCTGTGAGAGCTGCCTGGAGAAAGAGTGGTAAAGACACAAAAAGTATATTCCACTTGGGAAAATGAAGTCAGTTGCCCAGAGACTCAACCTAAAAGATAGGAAATTAAAAATGTTGAACAAGAGAAGAAAATGAGGGGTGGGAGGATGCTCAGTCTTTACCAACAGGGGTTAAAAATGTAAAGTGGTATTTCTCTTACTAGGACCCACAACTCTCAGAAAAGTTCCATGTGTGGGCTTGGTGATGCATATGAATAGTAAAGACAAAATCTTGATGCCTAGAGGCTAGAGATATGCTGACCTCGAGTCCCAGGATGACAGATGCCCTAAAGGAACTGTTGAATTCTGTGGGCCAAGTTCCCTCAGTGAGTTCCCTACTAAGAAGTACATGGTAGGATGGTTGCTTTACATGAAGACAGTTATCTTACCTCCCAGCATACACCAGGGTCTTGTGTGTAGTGTAAAGCATCTCTTACAGAGTCTCAAATTGGTCATCAGGGCAGGGAATGAGAACTCTAAAAGTCCAATGCTCCCTTAGCTATTTTCAGAAAGAAAGGCCTAAAGATTAGTTGACCAGAACATAGTCTACAGATTTTAATTTCATAAAAAGAAGCAACAGCAACCAGTTTGTTGATACACACCTGTAAACCCAGAGACAGAACAGGAGGCTCAGATCCTGTGTGAGCTATACAATGAGTTCAAAGTCAACGTGAACAATTTAGAGAGACCATGGATTAACATTGTTAAAAGATTTAAGTGTTGAGGATAAAATGCAGTGGTAGATTGCTTGCCTAGAATATATGACGTCCTTAGTCCACTTCAAAGTTCCAGGGGAAAAAATAAAAAGAGTTGAACTCAAGGAGAAATTAAAAAACAATTGATACTTACAATTGACTAATGCAACCTTTGGTCACATAGGAATTACAAAAGAATGCGTCTGTGACTTATATAGGGACTACATGTATGACAACTGGACAGCACAGACTTCCTTCAATCCTCTGATGAAACATACTTTCTAACCCTTCTCCCCTACCAGTCTTTCCACTCGCTCCATGACAACAAATTCAATTTCCCACAGCCCGGACTGACCATGTCATTTATAGGGTACCTCTGAACATTCAAAAGTTCTTCATTTGGCTTGCCTGTGATCTCTTGTATCCTTGTACCTCTCTTTATTCTTTATTCTGAAGTTCTTTGCAGTCATGTCCTGGGGTGACTCATAACTGAAGTTATGCCCAATAATGTTATACCTTTTGTAATGCTTTTCAGAATAATAGTCAATCTAAGCCCTGTCCAACACGATGAAGGACAGAGCCCATGGAGCTGCTTTGTAGGGTTCCAGGCCATGCCACAGAGCAGGAAAAAAATGCATCTGGGTTTTTTAGGCATCTCTCCTTGCCCTCAACCCCGAGTGCTGCGTATAATAGCCCTACCTTTGTGACACATAAGAAAAAGCATTAATAAGGTGACTGATAGTTCAGACAATGGACCTACTAGCTGTTTGAAATGTCCCATTCCTTCTTCCTAGTGTGATTCCCTCCTTAACTGCAAAATGGGATTGAAAATATCTAACTATTGAAGGTTGTGGTATAAAGATTAAATGTTCCATAAACCGCTGCTGAGGACTAGCACAGGACTCGTTCTCTTGGGGTCTGTGATGTTAGCTCTATTGTCTCTCCACCGCTGCCACCAGTCTTGAGTCATCACAGAGCCACGGCTAGGTGGGCTTCTCAGTTGAAAGCAATGACTATCTATTTCTGAGATTAAATGCTATGTTTGTTTTGTGACTCACCGGGCAGAAGGTACCATTGTTCTACAGGACCTTTCAGAGCTCATAATGTGTTGAGTCACAGATGATTCTTCATTCCCAGAAACCCAGAAAGAAGTTCATAGGTAGCCATGACAAGAACGAGATACCACTGAGCCATGCAATTCTCCTGTGACTCTCCTGGTCTCCTAAATAACACCAAATCAAAGGAGCAGATTCTGACTTACAATGGAAAGAGTTTATATACATCTCTGAGACACGCATGTGTGTGCATGTGTTTGTGCATGTGTGTGCATGTGTTTGTGCATGTGTGTGTGCATGTATGTGTGTGTGTTCTATGCATCTGCATATTCTACACTAAATGATTCAGTATATTGAAGATGGAAAAACACCATATTAAAGACATAGACACTTTTGCTCCTGTTATTACCCCATAAGTAATATAGCAGAACACCCACTTATACAGCATTTGCACTGCAGTGGGTACCGAAAGAAATCCAGAGATGGTTTGAGAAGCCTGGAGATAATCTGTATTTAACAGGAGACTTGAGCATCCTTGGATTTTGGTATGTTTGGGGGCATTTGAGGTTGGATGTTCTGAAACAATACCCCATAGATAGCAAAAGATGACTGGTTTAAGTCATCTTATTCTTGAAGTATTTTAGCCACCTTTTCATCTACTTTTCTCTCTTCTCCTTCCTCTGTAGCCAGCATGCCATGACTTCCTCCCACTCTCCTCAGATCTCCTTCCCTTATCTGTTGATCCCTTCACCAAAGTCTTTTTAACTCTTCATCAAATCTTCTCTCTTAAACTGAACACCTCCCCATCTGACTACTGCTCATTTCCTGCTAACAAGTGGGGAACTTTATTTTCCATACTTGTAGCAGCCTAGCTTGGTCTTTTCTCTCAGGAAAGATTGATCCCTTCTTAGAGGAATCCAGGACTGCTTAATAGCAATTTTATTCTGCATCAGCAGTGAAATGAACATTGGACAAGTCTACAAACCTCACAGGTAGCATCTTTTGACCTTGGTAGGGGATTTCCTTTCCTGGTACCTTCCCACCTTTTCCTGATAACAGCATGACTCCTAACAATAGAGAAAGCAATTCTGGAGTGGGAGAGCAAGAAGACGCCTTTCCCCTGTGTTCTTGGCATGTGCAAGAAAAATGTGGGAAAAGGAAGGAGAAAGCACTCCTGGACACCGTGAAATGTGTGGCTCCAAAGCTATACAAAACAGCACCAAAGTCATTCCAGCTAAAATAAACCCCCAGCAGCCCCTGTGCATCATTCTCCCTTATTAAAAAAGATGCAAGTTTCTTTCTTCAGATAGGCGGTCAGCCTATTCATCGGCTTCAGGATCTCCCTATGTTGGTCCCTGGCTATGAACAATAGTGATGACTGTCCCTGTATGTGGAGCTTCCCTGTCAAAACAGCTGAGTGATTGACAGTAGGCAGGCATAAGGAGGGCAGAATAGAGCGTTCTTGTATCTATTGCAGTCGTTTGCCAGTGTAATGGAGGCTTGTCAATTATCTTGTCATGCATCAACTTGCATTGAATTTGAAAACAGTAAATGTCATACAAAAGTATAAGTGATTTATATACAAAACTACAGGATCACTTAAAATCTGCAATGAAATGAAACAAGATACACCAACAGATTGCACATTTTGAGGCTAGTACTACAGAGGAAAGACAAAACAAAACAAAACAAAGGGGGAAAGAACCCCTTGAGAAGTGAAATAAAATAACTGAGAGCAATCAGTCTAAAAGCACAAATGGATCCTCACTTCCCTCCTCCCCCAACTTCAGAAAGCTCAGTCCATCAATCTGACTAATAATGCTTTTGTAGTTTAGATAACAAAGCCTATAACACTCAAATCTAAGCCTATTCTTTACTGCACTTTGCAGCCTGATAAAACTGCAGGGAAAGGGCGGGGAGGGGGCTTACACACACACACACACACACACACACGCACACACACGCACACACACACGCACACACACGCACGCACTCACACCTACACACTACATTCGGGGAGGAGGAGACAGAGAGAAGGGAAAGATGAAAAGAGGGAGCAAACGGGGTGGACAGGGAGGCAGGGAGGGAAGAGACAGAAGTTATAAGATGGAGCTGAGTGACCGCAGCATGGTAACCTATCTTGAAACAGCCACACTCTCATTTGTGAGTAGAGGCTGGCCCTTTGCAAACACATTTTTTAGATGGAAACATTGAAATGTCTTGCTTTTCACTGCTAAACCCATTACGAAGGACAAGACAAGCTCAGAGAGAAGGAATCGGGAGTTGGTCACACCTAGTCTCTCTTTTCTATTCTATCCTGACCCCATTCTGCTATTCCATCACGGAAGCAGCTGTAGCTTCCTATCTGGTGACATGATTTTGGTATCTCTGCCTCTTTCCCTCTACAGCCCGCCTTGTTCTCAGCCTTTCACTGTGGACCATAACCTGGGTCCACAGCTAGTTCTTGGCTTCTTGCACTTGGCTTACATGTTTTGTTTTGTTTTTTTCTTTTCTATTCTATTCACACTCTCACATCGCTGGGCTGTTGCCCACTTTCCCCTCTGGCTTTACAGCCCAATTATTTTGCTATTTTTCTTTTATCTTTACTGCTATTTTTTTCCTACAGAACTTTTATTGTGGTTTCTATAATTACATGTCTCTATGTGGTTCGGAAGGTTGCCACTAAATGTTCAATGCCCCAGTTTTCTTTTATTGTGTCACAGATAATTTTCCTAGCCAAAAATCCTGTTCTCCCTTTCCTAAACCCACCTGAATATCTCCGCACAAAGCTAGGCTTCCTCTACTCAGGCAGAAACTGACCAGACATAATTAAACAGAGTACAGAACAACTCTAAATTAGTCCAGCCTATGACATAGGCACACTGGATTCTTTTTAATAAACAGACACAGGCAGTTTCACTAAGAGCAAATTGAATGTTCCAGCAACTAGCACTGAAGTGGTCTATTCATTATTCTATTTATGGAATTCATTGAACACTAGCAAATTCAAATTTTAAGAAGAAATGGTAAATATGGGACCCAATCTAAATAATCAAACTTGCTTTAGTCTTTCACGCTAGCCATGGCTCAATGAAGTTAGCAGGTTAGAAGGTAATGAGGTATATGTGTTTCATTAATTTCTGTGCCCTTATATTTATATAGCATAGCACACCTGTAAACCTTATAGGTGAGCAACTGACCTCAACATATCATGCACCTTACTACACAGTTTTACTTAAAACTGCAAATGGAATGTTTTCCCTAAGGAATATAGAAATCTCTTCAAGTCTTTTTGCCTATTTTTGACATCGTGAACAACCAGGCAAACATTTAGAATTATGTAAAATGAGCCACCGTCTTCCCAGCTCTGGATTACTATATCATGAGGAGGTTTCTGCAGAAAAGCACACTGACTCATTGTTTATTATCAGCACTGTCAAGATGATGCCTTGAGTCCAAGAGTCATGACACCTGGTAGCTTTCAAAACCAGAATGAAATTAGAAATATCAAAAGAAGTAACCGCTATATAAATAAAAAGTGATTATAGGCTAGGCCCACACCAGGAATCCCAACATGTAGAGACCAGCCCAGGATGCACAGCAAGACCGTGTGTCAAAAAATAATGAGTCTTTAGCAGAGATAAACTTTCCACGTTCTTTTGCCAAAGAAATTACATAAAGGTGTGAGAAATAGGTCAAGTCAAATCAGAGTTCAGATCCCTATTGTTCCTAGTCAAGTTGCTTATTCTGATAACTTCCCATTTCTTTTGTTTTTATTTGGATAAAATGATAATTTCCAATAGCTTCATAATTATAAGCAGCAACAAAACCATTTAATAAATGATGTTTCCTCTCTTTCTCCTCCATATGTCCCTGTCCAGAAGTCCATCCTAATGCCACTGCTATTAGCTGCTCTGTGACCCTTAACCTACCTGGCTCAGGACCTTGAAGCTTGCTCCTCCTGTTGGAGGGCTCATACCCATAATTCTTTTCATGCCTAAGTCTCCATCATTCAACTCTACACACCAATTTCTCGCACTCAAAAGAGAAGCCAGCCCGATCCCAGTGAGTCCTTATCGCATTGTCGTGGCATCCTCATGATAGCACTTACTGCACATGAGCTCACTGTACTATTTGTCAGCTCCATTATTTATAGATTGTTCACACACGCACTCTCTCTCCCGTAAAAGGAGAGAACCCGAACACCTCAATCACTGCCAAACCAGCCCTATATTTAAACCTGACTCTGAGCAACAGAGAACCAGGGGAGTGGATGAAATGGTTATAATCTAGTAAAAGGCAACATGGCTATGGCATGAAAATGGATTGAGTCTGACAAAGGGAAAGCTAGGGAAACAGGATAAACATTAGTGTTTGCCAGGATTTGATGGGACGAGGGATGGATAGGCAGAGAACAGGGGTTCTCAGGGCCGTGGAGCAACTCAGCATGATACTATGATCTTGGGTTACACGCCATCATACATTTCTCAAAACCAACTAGAATATACAACACCGAGAGGGACTAGAAAGCATGGCTTGGCGGGATTATGTAAACCTGCTGGGTTTATCAGTTATAACAAAGATACCTGGGAATCTGAGTAATGGGGCAGAGGAGAAGGACATGTTCCAGACAGGGAGTATGTGAGAATTTTTGTTTTTGAAAATGAGTCTGTGAGGGCAACACTCTAAACAAAGAGACCGAAGCAAGCCATAGCCATAAAATGAGCCTAAATTATAGTGATAGCATACTCCCTAGGCTGGCCAGGTACATACGCAGAGCATAAATGTGCCTCTTAACAACACAAAATACCTTCAGTCGGGTACAACACTGGTGGTGGTACCCTGATAATTGACACATTCTCTTAGCTATGTTGATCTACTTACTACAATAGGTTCCTGATTAGGTTACATGTGACTGAATCACAAATATATTTTATATAACATACCACTAAAATAACGCCTCTCCTGAATATTTTTTTTATTCAATGATTCCGGCTAGCCTGCTAGACTCTTGACGTCATTTTGATTCCTTACTGAATTGGCTGATCACGACTGTCACCTTGACTGTATTTGGAATCCCCCAGTAGGCACAGCTCCAATTGTTGATGAAATTGTTTTCAGAGACAATGAACTGAGGAGGGGAGACCTGCCCACAAACTGAGCACCTTTTAATGGTCAGCTCAATACAAAGAGGTCAAGGGAAGCAATGCTTTTATTGCTTTTTGCTTCCTGAGTGCATGTACTGAGATGCTGCCACCCTCCATTGGCACCAGCCTCCAGCTTTTACAACCTGCCACTGTGAAGTCAGTACTGATAGTTCTCGAAGGAGCTTTGGACCTTCCACACCATGTTGGTTCTACCGAGACATCCATTTTCATAGAGTGAGCCATTACCAAGTTCTCTGTCTTTCTATAAAGCAGACAGCCATTGTTGGACTACCCAGGCCCTACTTTATAAGCCAATCTAATAAACCTCTTATTTGTTCTGTTGTTTCTTTTAAACAACTAATATTATACTGCCTAATATGCTTCTTCATACAATCTAATGTTTGATTCATCATATTAAATTGTCTATCACCTGCATATTTTATAAGCAGGATGTCTACATTTTTCCCATTGCAACAAACAATCCTTCATAAGCAACTAGAGGGTGTAGAGACTTCTAAGGCCTACAATTATCATTCATCCCATATTTAAGTTATGTTCTGTGCTAAATCCTGGTACAATGACGAAACTGCCCAAGAGTTTTTACAGTTCTATATGGGAAAAGGGAAGCAGCAGATGCAGGAAACATTTCATTTTGCATTGCCACATTAACTAGAGTTCTTTGCTTTGGATTCTCCTGTCGCGTGTCTTCACTTTATGTACAAGGCTATCAAGAGATAATAACCGAAGTTCTCAGCAGCATTGAGAATAAGCCCATAGTGACCAGTGTCTACACACCACATGTCATTCTATCTCCATGTGGCACTGGTTAAAAATGACCACAGCTCCTGCCTTCAAGGGGCCTGGGTGCAAGAGAAATGGCATTATGACGGTACTTGAGGGCAGGTCTTTTCGAGGAACAGCAGTTCATTCTCTTCATTGGTCTCTCTTAAGGACTTGAAAGTCGGGAGCTCTTAGAAGTTCACATTGTTGCTTCCTATGTGTCCTTTGAGCCTTCTTCTAGTTGCATATGCTTCTTAAGATTCTGGACTCACCGGGCTGCTTAGGACACAAAGGCATTTATTTCTTTGGCTACCTCCTTTGTCTACAGACTAGTCGTGACCACAGCTGGGGATAGGCAGATTTGCCTACGGTCCTGGCTGTGGTTTGAGCAAATTACTCAGCCTCTCAGCCTATTTCCTCATCTATGAAACATGAATAAACAGACATACTCCAAAGCACTGTTGTGAAGAATGAAAGGGCATCTGATGTAAAACCCTTCACAAAGGAACTCTTCACCATTTGTTTACACAAGGTCTAATCCTCTTGATTTTTGTGCTCGCTGGGTTGCTAACAACGCTCTCAGCTTTTCCTTTTCCTTCATAGAACTATAATTGTACGTTGCGGTTTTACGTTACATTCTTCACAGTGCTCTCTCTGTTCCTTTAAGTTTGCTTCAGGTCAGATGCCCAAGTGTTGCTGTAGCCTAGACACCCACTGCCTCACCCGAAAGACGCTGGGCTCCACGGAGGCCAACAAGTTGGATTTCTGTCTCCCTCACAGACATCTCTCAGCATCCAATGCAGTGCTAGCACACAAAGGCACATATGTACAGACTGAAAGAAGCGACTTGCTTTAGAGTATATTTTACCTACACCTGCCTGCTCTTCCGTAATCCACTAACACTAACTCAAGAGCATCAAGCCACTCTCTCAGTTTCGATCGCTTGTAAATCACTAAGTACATTTTCTTGTCCTGGGAAAAGGCACATTCATCTTGAAAGCCAAGGACTAGGCCAAAGAATAACCATATTCATCTTGAAAAGTTCCAGGATCATGAAAGCTGCCCATGTGATTATGACATGAATATTTGCAGTAGATTCTTTTGGTTGTTGGCACAACAGTCCAGCTTTATTTCACAGGCTTGGTTTTACCTTTTATTTTTATCTGACATTTGTTAACATCAGGCAATGACGATCTCTGAGTCTGCAGGCTGGCAGGAGGTCTAATAAAAACACCAGTCGTCTATCTCTTTAGCTTGTAAGGCTGTGGGAATGGGTCATTGCATCACAGTGTAGTGGTTACTTTGGAGATATGCAAAAAACTATTGAATTAGCTAAATTTAGATTGAAAGATACAAATGACACGTTAGTTAGACAGACTTGAGAAACCAATGCTTTTCCCTTGTTGGTATAGTTTGATGTCACTATTTTGGACAGTCTATGCAAGGGAAGGAGAGTAGCAAATGGCAGGTTTTATAGATGTGAGTGTAAGAAGCTGTCTGTGATGATCTACACAGCCTAACTCTAAGAACAGACTTTGTTTATTTCATTATTCTTTGAGGAAAGAAAAACACATGAGGGTTAATGAGAGCACATGTTGTTATTAAGCAGTATATTAATGATCGTGTCTGAGGAATAGGTGGGCAATGGAATCACTGCCCCCGAAAGTATATATGTATTATTCTTTTCATTTTCCCTCATCACACCAAGGTTTCATGGTGATTGTCTGTCGTACAATGTGACAGGTTAAGTATGCAGTCTGTTGACGTCTACTAGAATATCTCAAGTTTAGGAAGTCAGAGCTGCCCAACAGGGCTGCTCACAGGCTTTGGGTATAGTCTCTCTGTCTCACTGGCTCGCCAGACTGCTACTCCTGTTACTATTTCTATTTTAGAAGTTGGCAAGCACAAATATATACAATTAAAAATTTAATATCCACTAAAAAAGTAATATGTGCCTTAAAATGATCTTCAAAGAGAGAAAAACCCTAAAGACATATATATATACATATATATAATTTTTTTAAAAATATCACACATTATTCCTTAAACTGGGATAGAAGGGACTAGTGTACATTTTGTTATGATTAAATTTTTCATTATGTTATTTCTTATAGGTATTTAAGTGGATCGTCTATTAGAGACAACTTATAAACGTTCTAAAATAAAACTATAAACACATTAATCTATAAAATAAAACCATTAAAAGCAATCTTTATGGGGCAAATAAATAAGTTAACAGGCGTCATCTAATATTGACACTGCCAATACCTTAAAGAGGGACCTTAAATGTCTACGTCATCAGCGAAGTCAGGGTGGTTGTGTGTTTTTTCTAAGTGAGGATGTTTTGGAATCTAGCCATGCCCTTTGCATGCATGTCTGCTACAGTGACGTGGTTTAGTATCCAACAGGAACTGAGTAGTCTTCATATTTTTAAATATTAGTTAACTGCAAATGGACATAATGTTATTACTGACTTCTCCCATAGAACCTAAAATGTCCTGGTCCTGCCATTTCCAAAAGGACAGTACTTAAGTAGATAAAAGAAAAATATGGTTTGTGCTTGCATATATCCATGCATGCCTGTGGGTCTGCGTGCATGTATGTGGATGAACGTGGGGAGGCAGAGGTTCTTCCTCAGGAGGCAGCAACATTATTTTGAGACAGGGTCAAACTGGCCTAGAATTGACCAAAGAAGCTAGACCAGCTGGCCAACATGCCCCGGAAGTCCGGCTATCTCTGATTCCCAGCACTGGGAATTCCAAGCACAGATCATCACCCCCATCTTTTTCACATGGGATCTCGGGATCCAACTCAAATCCTCATGCCTGTGGAGCAAGCACATTACTAAGGTACCTCCCTAGCCCCTAAAAAAATACCCTTTAGTGTTTAACAAAACCTGTCAGAATCGAAAGACTGTAAAATGCTAGCATAATATTACAAAAAGACTTCAACAAATTTACAATTAGTAAATGTACGATGTAGTCAACACCCGGGGTACTCTGATAGCTACTTTACACACATGTTTTGCAGTTTACAAAGCGAACCCCTGGGATTTCTGAGATATATTTATCTTACAGCTATAAAAGCTGAAGCCAAGTTAGGAAACAGTTAGAGACTGGAAGTTTATATCCTAACACTCACGTATTGAAGCCCTAACTGCCAACAGGATATTTAGATATAGAGCCTTTGAGAGGTAAATAGGCTTGGATGAAGTCAGAGGCTGGAGGCCGCACAATAGAGCTGGTGTTCTCATAATCAGATTAGATGCCTTGTGCTCTTTGTCTCCTCTGCCCTTCCCCCATCTCTTTAGTAAGCAGAACAACACCAGGAAAATGGCTGCCTGTGAGTCAAGAAGAACGTCCTACAAGGTTGACACCTTAACTTTACATTTCAGTCTCCGGGACTGAGAGAAATACAAATTTGCTGTAACCACGCTATAATATTATGTTATGGCATCCACAACATAATGGAAACAGCCAGATCGATTCCAAAGCACAGCCTGGACTCCAGGTGTCTCCTCTTCGTGTTTTCCGGCTCCTCGGGGGCATCTTGTGTAACCAGTACTGAGTAGTAATCACTGTCACAAATATCTCCAGCAGACTCTGAAATCCTGCACTGACAAAATGCTACTAGAAAAGAGTACTTCTAAAGCCTTCTCTTTGGAAACAAAGGACAAATGGCAATTCTGTTCCACACTCCCATCTGGCACCAACTTTAAAATGAGAAACAAGATGAAATACAGGAAATAGAAGACTCAGCTCCGTGCCTTATCAATGAAGAGCGGCACCACCTGCAATGCAGCTTGGTTTACATTGAGGGAGAAAGAAGACGGAGAATAGATGCAAGAAGCCGGTTGTCAAGTAGTCCATGATTTATGCATCTGCTAATTTGTTTGTCTTCGAGCTTAATCTTCCAAGGGGGTCATTTTCCATATGAGTCCATCAACAGGGCACAGCAGTCCAAGACATGAATGCCGCTGAAAGGCCACAGGAGACCAGGGGCCTTACCTTACCAGCTTGTCATAATCCCCTCCCACGCCCAGGGCTTCCAAACCTCCCTCTCCTTACAGTCACACACTGCTCCTTTTGTCTCCTACTTTATAAACAGGAGCTAATGTGGACAGACAATTGCATCCATGGACAACTGCTTTATACAACTTGTATTGCTTTATTAAGATCTCCAAGCTTCCACGTGCCCAATACTTTTTGCCAAAGGGGCTATTTAGTGCTTCTTTGATACTAGAATAATTTAATTGAGTTTTTGTTTGTACATTTGTATCTATGTAGGGTGAGTGAGTGGAAGTGTGATATGTGCCCACAGACAAGTGCACCCTGAAGCTGGAGAAGAACTTGGGAACTTGGGTACCCTGCCTTAGTCTCTTACATCGAGATCTCTCATCGGGTTGCTAGCCTCCTATCTCTGCTCCCCATAACACTAGGATTACAGTGCCATACAATTACACTGGGTGTTTTATGTAGGTTCTGGGGATTAGAACTTTGGTCCTCATACATGCATATTAACTGTTCCTTCTCACCAAGCCATGTCTCCAGCCCCTATAGGTACATTCTTTAAATTACTATACATACACTAAAAGGCATAAATATTTCAGAACTTTGACAAGTATACATACCTTGGTAATTATCATCCAGAACAACATGTAGAACACATCCATCAAGCTAGGAAACTCCCTCATGCTTCATTTACAGATACTTACCATTGTTCCCGGTGCAAATGTTCTGATCTCTAGCTGTACCCACAGACCAGTGGTTGTTTTACTCTAAGACCTCATATAACTGAAGCCACTAAGGCTGCTTTTGTCTCTCACTCGTTGAGCTCGGCATCTTTGTAAGATTCATCTACATGTTGATGCTGCATGCACAAGTAGACTATTTTTACCATATAGACAACACATAACTTGTTCATCCATTCTCTCCTAGGTGACTGACTTATGCCCAGATTTGGACTGCTATGAATATTCTTGCGTGTTTGTTTGTGAAGTCATTTTGGGTGGGAGTACATAGCCCGTACTGAAATTACTGGGTATTAAGGCAACAAATTTTTCCATCTTTTTGGAAACTGAAGAACAGATTTCCAAGGTCATTGGACTGCAATATCTATATTTAAACATTCTACGTGCAACCTCCTAAGTTTTGCATCCCTATGTCTTCTCCTACTGCTTCCCAGAATTCATGTCTGATGCTTACACATTGAGTTCCGTAAACCTTCTTGGTTCATTCCACTTGTCTTACCTTCTGTAAAGTTGTCACATCTCCAACGCCTGCACACCAGCCAAAACTTTTCTTTCTCCAATAATTTCTTGTTGTGTGTTTTGTCACTTCCTCTGGGGTCCTCTTCACTCAGCTGTTCCTGTACTGCACACCATGACCATGTTACAGAATATTTTGTTCCCCGTGCCTCACTCGCAGACAGTGCCAAGCATACCACTGGTACAAAGAGTTGTTCAAATGATGAACTGTTACTTTCATACATATTTAATCTCTTCCCTAAAATTATAAACTCCTTGATGTCAGATCATGTTTTATTAATGTGTGCAGAAAAGAGACTTCTCTGCATTAAAGTAGCTGAAAAATATATGATGTGTACTAAGAAATACTGTATTAAAGATGCACAAATATTGTAATTAAATCAAATTCAATTTAAAGAATATGCAAAATAAGCAAGAGATTTAAATTTCATCCTGTGGTTTTATAATCTGTTTTCCAATTCACTGAAAAACTACTACTTTTTGTTAAAATGTAATGCTAATATGGCACCATAAAAATGGTATTTCTTAAGCCTTTTTTCAAATCATTTCATGTACTATTTTCACAATATACATGTATGCAAATGTAGTCACAGAGATTCTTAAATATTAATCAAGAGTCTTTAAGCATTTGGTTGTTCCAACTGATTCTCAAATGATAGGAAATTTAATTTTTTGAAAAGACTGTTGTATTAAAACTCAATTATATCTTATGCTATTATTGCATTAATAGTCTTAATTTTTGAATCACCAGGCATTGCATTAAATGAAAACATTAAATTAATGCAGGAGTGGGTAAAGTGTCTTTCTCTTAAGATAAAATATTTCTTTTGCAATAACTTTATAGGATCATCTGAACTCAAATGTGGAGTGGCTTTCCGAAATATTGGCCTTTGTTCTAGACTAACCATTTACCTTTTGAGACCAAGGGAGCACTTCAGGCCGCTGCCATACAGAACTTCATACCAGGTGTTCCCCAACATTTTGTCTGCAAGTTCCAACACCCGCTATTATGAGAAATGCTAAAACATACAATACACTTCATTGTCAGTGGAAATTTAAAAGGAAGTATGGACACAACATTGAATTCTAATATTTTATTTAACTAGTCTAAGAGATAAGCTTTCAGGTAGAAAACATATAAAGATAACAATCTAAATTTTTTTTTTTATCTTTTTTTTTTTTTTTTTATTAACTTGAGTATTTCTTATATACATTTCGAATGTTATTCCCTTTCCCGGTTTCGGGCAAACATCCCCTCCCCCTCCCCTTCCTTATGGGTGTTCCTCCCAACCCTCCCCCATTTGCCCTCTCCCCAACAGTCTAGTTCACTATGGGTTCAGTCTTAGCAGGACCCAGGGCTTCCCCTTCCACTGGTGCTCTTACTAGGATATTCATTGCAACCTACGAGGTCAGAGTCCAGGGTCAGTCCATGTATAGTCTTTGGGTAGTGGCTTAGTCCCTGGAAGCTCTGGTTGCTTGGCATTGCTGTACATATGGGGTCTCGAGCTCCTTCAAGCTCTTCCAGTTCTTTCTCTGATTCCTTCAACAGGGGTCCTGTTCTCAGTTCAGTGGTTTCCTGTTGGCATTCCCGCCTCTGTATTTGCTGTATTCTGGCTGTGTGTCTCTCAGGGCGATCTGCATTTCATTTTGATCATCCGTCTTGAGTTTCATTTGTTCTAGGCATCTAGGGTAATTCAAGCATTTGGGCTAATAGCCACTTATCAATGAGTGCATACCATGTATGTCTTTCTGTGATTGGGTTAGCTCACTCAGGATGATAGTTTCCAGTTCAACCATTTGCCTCTTAATTTCACAAAGTCATTGTTTTTTGATAGCTGAGTAATATTCCATTGTGTAGATGTACCACATTTTCTGTATCCATTCCTCTGTTGAAGGGCATCTGGGTTCTTTCCAGCTTCTGGCTATTATAAATAAGGCTGCGATGAACATAGTGGAGCACGTGTCTTTTTATATGTTGGGGCATCTTTTTTGGGTATATGCCCAGGAGAGGTATAGCTGGATCCTCAGGCAGTTCAATGTCCAATTTTCTGAGGAACCTCCAGACTGATTTCAGAATGGTTGTAGCAGTCTGCAACCCCACCAACAATGGAGGAGTGTTCCCCCTTTCTCCACATCCTGCGCCAGCATTTGTTGTCACCTGAGTTTTTGATCTTAGCCATTCTCACTGGTGTGAGGTGAAATCTCAGGTTGTTTTGATTTGCATTTCCCTTATGACTACTTGATGTTGAACATTTCTTTAGGTGTTTCTCAGCCATTCGGCATTCCTCAGCTGTGAATTCTCTGTTTAGCTCTAGACCCCATTTTTAATAGGGTTGTTGCCTCCCTGCTGTCTAACTTCTTCAGTTCTTTGTATATTTTGGATATAAGCCCTCTATCTGTTGTAGGATTGGTAAAGATCTTTTCCCAATCTGTTGGTTGCCGTTTTGTCCTAACCACAGTGTCCTTTGCCTTACAGAAGCTTTGCAGTTTTATGAGATCCCATTTGTCGATTCTTGATCTTAGAGCATAAGCCATGGGTGTTTTGTTCAGGAAATTTTTTCCAGTGCCCATGTGTTCCAAATGCTTCCCTAGTTTTTCTTCTATTAGTTTGAGTGTATCTGGTTTGATGTGGAGGTCCTTGATCCACTTGGACTTAAGCTTTGTACAGGGTGATAATCATGGATTGATCTGCATTCTTCTACATGTTGACCTCCAGTTGAACCAGCACCATTTGCTGAAAATGCTATCTTTTTCCATTGGATGGTTTTGGCTCCTTTGTCAAAAATCAAGTGCCCATAGGTGTGTGGGTTCATTTCTGGGTCTTCAATTCTGTTCCATTGGTCTATCTGTCTGTCTCTGTACCAATACCATGCAGTTTTTTTTATCACTATTGCTCTGTAATACTGCTTGAGATCTGGGATAGTGATTCCCCTGAAGTCCTTTTATTGTTGAGGATAGTTTTAGCTATCCTGGGTTTTTTGTTATTCAGATGAATTTGCAAATTGTTCTGTCTAACTCTTTGAAGAATTGGATTGGTATTTTCATGGGGATTACACATTGAATCTGTAGATCGCTTTTGGTAAAATGGCCATTTTACTATATTAATCCTGCCAATCCCATGAGCATGGGAGATCTTTCCATCTTCTGAGATCTTCTTCAATTTCTTTCTTCAAGTCTTGAAGTTCTTATTGTACAGATCTTTCCCTTGCTTGGTTAAAGTGCCACGAGTACTTTGCTATATTATTTGGATCTATTATGAAGGTGTCATTTCCTAATTTCTTTCTCGGCCTGTTTCTCTTTTGTGTAGAGGAAGGCTACTGATTTATTTGAGTTAATTTTATACCCAGCCACTTTGCTGAAGTTGTTTATCAGCTTTAGTAGTTCTCTGGTGGAACTTTTGGGATCACTTAAATATACTATCATATCATCTGCAAAACAATCTAAATTTTTACAAAGACAAATAGCCTTCGGAAGAGGAAAAATGCAAAACACACGAATGTGACTATTACAGCAAAAATCACAGCCTAAAACTTTCCAAAGAGTGGTTTAGCAAGATTGGTTGGAGTGGGTTATATGTTGAGTTTGATGGTTTTGGGTTTTTTGAAGCATATTTTCATCATTTAAGATCAGAAAGTTGTTTTTTATAAATGGCCAATAGTTTCTCTCTCTCTCTCTCTCTCTCTCTCTCTCTCTCTCTCTCTCTCTCTCTCTCTCTCTCTCTCCCTCCCTCCCCCCCTCCCTCTCCAAATCTCTGTTTCCACTACTCAGTTCTGTAATAGACAATGTCCAAACCAGTGGGTCAAGTTGTGTTTCAGTGCTATTGCTATTTTAAGTTGACTCTAACACAACCAAACATAAAATCACTTCTATTAGCTGTTTAGTAAGTTATTTGTTATCTCTCTATACACTTCTCCCTCCCTCTCTCTCTCTCTCTCTCTCTCTCTCTCTCTCTCTCTCTCTCTCTCCCCTCCCTCCCTCCCCTCCCGTGTGTGTGTGTGTGTGTGTGTGTGTGTGTGTGTGTGTGTGTGTGTGTGTGTGTGATCCCTAAAGGTTGAGTAGAAAGCCTAGTGCAGGCTAGCCAGGTACTTTACACCCACAGCTCCTTCTACCCCCTTTTGTCAATTTTAACTTTTACCCCTGAACTGTTGTGTTTATTGAATAATTTGTATGATTCCAACACCCAGCTTTGGAAGTGGAAGCTCCCTGTGGTATTTAACAAGCTGTGACAAGGTGATAGCATTTCCATTTTTACTTTTGAGCCCAAGTCGCCCCAACTAGCCTTGAGTTTGATCCTCCTGCCTCAGCCCTCCAAAGAGCTGAGATTACAGACACGAATCGTAACCCCTAGTGTGTGATAGAAGTGCACCAGAAGGTTTTTCATTTCATTTCAACTCCAACGTCAATTAAAGAAATGAGTTCACAGGAAAACCACCACCCCTGAAACCTGCAGAGAAATCAAATATCGAAATATTAGCAACAGCGGCTCACCTACGAAGCACAAACTGCTGGCGCTACGGTCTCAGAGGAACACGTGATTATTCAGTTCTAAGAAGAGTTAGGCAGTAGTCCTCAGTCTGTGGGTGGAGAACCCTTTGGGAGCTGCATATCCGGTATCCTGCGTATTAGATGTTTACATTACGACTCATGATAGTAGCAGTTAACAGTTACGAAGATAACTTATGACGATAAGATTACAGTTTTGAAGTAGAAACAAAGTAAGTTTATGGGTGGGAGGGTCAGCACATCAGGAGAAACTATGTTAAAGGGTCACAGCATTGGGGAAGTGCCCAGGGGGTTCCCACCTTCTCAGAGGAGAAGGACAGAGGAATGGGAAAAGGATTGTGGGAGGGGGAGCAGTGAGAGGGATGTAAAGTCAATAAGTAAAAAAAAAAAAAAAAAGAAAAAGAAAAAAGGAAGAAAGTTGTTAATGAAGTACTCAAATTGCTTTTGCTTCCCCATGGGTAATGAACGAGAATTCCCAAGGTGCCCCTGTTTAACTGGGTTTGCGCGCCCAGACTCAGGCCTTTCTAATATGTGTGTAGAGTTGTAGTTATTCTTTTCAAATAACCTGTAGGGTGAGCATATTTTCTGATGCTTATTTTCTACCTGTGCATTCTCTTTGCCATCGTGTCCAGTATGGTCTTCCTCTCATTCTTTCCGTCCCGCTGTTCAGTTTACTCCTCTGTGTCGTTTATAGAACAATCCTTCATAAAGTATGTCTTTTGCAAACTCTTTCCCCCCATCTAGATCTCGTCTTCTCTCCCTCATGACAGTGCTTCTCTTACAGCAAAAGGCTTCATTTTAATGAGATGTATAAAGGCCTTTCCTTCTGAGGTCAAACCGTGGCATCTAAAATACCTATCACCAAATACACGTCATCTCAAATTTTTCTCTTGCTGTTTTTGTTTTGTATTTAGAGCTGTGATCCATTTGACTTTGGTTTTTACAAATGGTCCAAAGTCTATATCTAGAGTCAGTTTTAAAAAATCAACTTTTAATGAGCACACACAGTATTAGGTTGCATTGCAGCACTTTTAAGCAAAATGTGTGTTTCTTGATTTTCCCCTTCCCTTCTCTCCTGATCTCTGAGTTCCCCTTCCACCCTCCCACCACCACCCACAAATTCCTTTTCATTTTCATGAATCCTGTGACCTACTGACCCCCATGCTAAGACCTCTTTTTCCCCCATTGTGGTCTACTCTCAGTGTCATAGCCTATACCCACACTTACTCCCACTTATTTAACGAACATCAGATGTACTTTCTGCAGGCGAATGTCCAGACATTTCAGTACCGCATGTTGAGAAGACAGTCTTGTCTTTACCAAGATGCCTCTGCCTTCTCTTGAAAGAGCTGGTGGGCCTAACAAAGTAATATTCATTTTGTTACAATGGAGTTTTGATCTCTGGAATTTTATTCTTTCTTAGAATTTCTGTCTCCCTGTTTCTTTTATATTTCTCCTTTTTATTTTTAACTGAAGTTTTTTTGCATATAAATTAGCTATATAAAACTCTCAACCTGGGGATTCCTTTAGCCTTGCCATATATGGCTCTAAATCTCCTGCATCCTCTTTCTCTGGAAACTGTTTGTGGGGGAAGGAATATGTTTTGTTTGCCTTTAAAGTATACCTTGTAATTATTTTTGTGTGAGCCCGACATGATGTGTAGAAAGAAAGGCATTGTGGCAAATATACCTCTAACGGCAAGACGGTAAGGGAGATGGAGAGAGGCACCATCTCTAGTTGATCTTATAATGGCCCTGTGTTGCTGAACTGTGGCAGTCTCATGACCTTCTCAGAGTCTCCAGTCCCCTACAGGTGAGGCAGAAAGGCTAGACAGAACAAGTGCTGATTCTCTCTTTCCCTAGCATGAAGGCTGAAGAAGGCTGGATGAGGAAGGCATTTCCCTTCTCCCAGGGGCTATACTCTAGAAAAGCCCAAAGTGTACTTTGGCTAAATAAATAAATAAATAAATAAATAAATAAATAAATAAAATAAACAATGGCTTCCTAGAACAGACCTAGTTTAGAAGGACAGTGTTGTTGTAAAAATATAAAAATAAAAAAGTAAAGTTGTAGCTCTGGCACCATAGTGTCCCAAGTTATCTGCTAGATATCTTGGTGGAAACACACATCCCCATGCTTCGGCAGCCCAGTGTCTCTTGCCCTCACACACTTTCCTATACTCAAACCCTCTCATAAAAGAACACACAACACAATAATCTTTGACCCCATTGATAAGATATAATTACCCATTTAAACTACAAAGCCCTTTACCATCCATCTCTTAGGAACATTAATAACAACCTATAAATACACAGAGCAGAATCTTAAGGTCACCTGCCATGGCTTCTCACCCTCTCCTCTCCTCTCCTTTCTCCCTGTCTCCTCCTCTTCCTTCAAACTTCTCTCCCATCCATCCTTCCTTCTCCTCCAATGACAGGCCTCCTTCTATCCTGTACCTGCCCCTCACCTGTACTTTACAAATTCAATGGAGAGGTGGTTCTGGTGAAGTCACCTGAGTTCTGAGTCCTTGACTAGGCAGCTGTCCTTGGGGCAGTGGAATTAGCATCAAAATACAGATAACTTCAGGGCAAACCACTACAGGACAGAATACCAGAATACTCTGGGCATATTTTTAAGTATCTTATTTCTTCACCATTCCCCTGATATATGCATTTTTCCCTCTAGTTTTCAAAGTGAGAAACTGCTGGCCTACTGGAGATAGGCAGGCAAACATAGCCACTGCCTGCCTGGGGCGGAACTCACATATGCCCCACTAAGCCTCTAACCAGGTTCTCAATTGTTTTCCTAGAATGGTTCTCATTCATATGGAGGTTTCTGCTTCTACTAAGCTGTGATCTAAGTGCCAGCCTATCCAAGCTGAGGTCCATAGCAAATTTATTACCCTAACTACTGACAGAGACAAGAGGGATTGGTTACAGTCTGATTGACATTTTGCTTACTGTTGACATAGCCAAATTCTAAGCTCCTTATGGGCTGTATTAGAAGGGAGTGCTAGAAACATTTCCAGATACTAGTTAAAGCTAGCAGGCCAGCCTTGGTGGAGACTTGCTACAGAAGAGGGCACGCCAGTGTACACTGAGGGAAATTCCAACTAAGACAAAGGTGACTGAAGATTTTAAAGTAAGAACAAAGGGAGCAAAGGGAGGCCATGGAAAGTGAGAGGGAGGGGAAAGAAAAGGAACTGAGTAGAAAGTAGGAAGAAGTGATAGCTAGAGAAAGCAGGTAAGTTCTAGAAAATTACTGTAAAGCCAGCGGACAGTGAGTTGGCAGTATTTCTTTTCTTGATCAAAACTCAGTATGGATCACTTTTAGGGCCAAGTGGCAGGTGGCAGACAAGCTAATGTTTGATGAAGATGAATGAATCCAGTATTGAGATAAGGCTTTGAAGTCATATGAGTATTTTATGACGGCATCTGAACCACAGTTTAAACCAATAATAGTACAATAATCCATTCTATCCCTTGATGGTTTGTTTGTTTTACGTCAAGATAAGTTCTCACTATGGAGCAATAGTTGGCCTCAAACTCACCGTGTAGACAAAGATGGCCTCAAGCTGGCTGAGATGTCCGTCTCTGCTTTTTAGGTCCTGGAACATTTAAATAGCCACATGACGCCAAATTTAATACTTTTTTGAAATATTATTTTTTATTTTATTTTTAAGATTGGTGTATAATTACATTATTTTCACCTTTCTTTTTTTTCCCCCCTGGAGCTGAGGACCGAACCCAGGGCCTTGCGCTTGCTAGACAAGGGCTCTACCACTGAGCTAAATCCCCAGCCCCTCACCTTTCTTTTTCTTCCCACAAACCCTCCTGTGTATCAGTCCTTGCTCTCTTTCAAATGCCCTTTCCTTAATTATTGTTCCATGCATATACATATATACGTATATATTCCTGAATATAAAATCTTGGTCTGTACAATTTAACACCTTTAAGCAAACTATGACTTTGTATTCACACTTTAGATGTTGTTTGAAAAACAGTTCTATTTCTCTTTCTGTTGATTCACTCTTTAAGAGATTAATTAAACGTTGTCATGTAGGAACCATTTTATGTCTTGGAGAAATTTAAGTTGATGGGTATCTAGGCTTTTTGTTTTGTTTTTTGTTTGTTTGTTTGTTTGTTTGTTTTACATCCATTCTACCAAAATTTGGATATCTCAGCTTCAACTAAACATTCTTCTTCAGAAAACTCTCCCATACTGAAAAAATAAAGAAAGAAAAGAAAAGAAATCAGGTTTTTTTTTTTCTTTGAACAGTATTTCAGAAATTCTCAGTCCTAGATCTGTGCTCCTTAAATCTGAACCCCTGGTAAAATGTCCATTTTCAAAGCAACTAGAAGCCTAGCATAATTAGAAATTGGAAATCTACTGACCACTCACTTTGCCAGCACAGGTCCATAATTGTTCCCTGGAAAGTCTTAGCCCAGAATCATTTGGAAATTCAAAAAAAAAAAAATGTACTTGCAAAAAAGCAATTATGTGGTTTGGGCACATGGCTGAGTCAGAAAGCAGTTGCTTGCAAGCAGAAGGACTTGA
The DNA here is from genome assembly GCF_011064425.1 of Rattus rattus. Lineage (NCBI taxonomy): Eukaryota > Metazoa > Chordata > Mammalia > Rodentia > Muridae > Rattus > Rattus rattus. The sequence goes on from NC_046163.1 coordinate 23,488,272, forward strand.
GTTCAGTCTCCAGAAACTACCCCCCCCAAAAAAAAAACAAAAAAACAACAGGTGCAGTGACACACTTGTGACTCCGGCACTGGAGAGGCAGAGGCAGGTGAAATGGAAGACTTGCAGGCCAGCAAGGTGAGCCTATTCTCAGCCTGTTCTATTTAAGAAAAAGAAAAAGAAAAAGAAAAAGACCATGATGTATAACACCTATAGAATAAGACCTGAGGTTGTCCACTGGCCTCCACACACACATGGACACATGTATGGTTACCTTTACACACAAATTCACCTGCACACATACACACAAAAACAAAGTAACATGTTATGTACACTCTTATATAATTCTCACTGTGTGGTCTTGAATCAACCCACATGTGAAGCCCACTAATATTTTTGCAACAAAACACATGAGTATTCGCATTAAATAAGACTATGGTGGACTGAAAGCACACATACCATTCAACTTCACATCAGTTTCCACATAAAAATTCTCCTCGCCAAAACTTTCAGTTCTTGGAATGAATGACATATAAGGGAAGGGGAGCCTGTGTCACCATGTGCCCTTTGCATTTCTAAACTGAGGTCTTTCAACACAGATCACAAAACCATGTCGAACTTGGTAAGAAAAGTAGAATAGGAGCGGATGTTTTCCCTAGTAACGTATAACAAGACTAGCTTTTCAGCTCTTTCAGATTCATCTTGACTGGTATCTAACACCTGGTAATATTATTTCACTTGGGGCTGTGTGTGCAGATGTGCAAACTGTCCAGTCGCTTTTCATGTGGGCTTTCTCCAAATCTCCTGTAATTGTCTGCATGCTCGTGCATGACAACCTCTACCTCCTATGCTCCTCCAAGCACGGTCTGTCAAACTCCTTTGTGGCGTGCTCCCTCCTGGGCTGATATTTTGACAAGTATCTGATAATGCTATAGCTCTTGAAATCCATTTCTTATTGAACAAAGGAGTAAGAGTGACCACAGGTCTCATGGACCCCGTCCTCTTTCCCTCTCATGTCACTTGTGGAGGCTTGCGATGACAGGCAGTTTAAGGAGCATTGTGCCATGAGACAGCTCTCCTCTCCACCCCTCAAATGCTACTTTTAAATTACTTCAAATGTAATTTCGCTTTCATTTTTTTTTTCTGCCAAACGACTTCCTTCCCAATCAAGCCTTATCTATGCGTTTATCACTGTCAGAAAAGATGAATGGGCAAATTATCACACAGAAGAAGATTAGAACTCAATGTTTTAATACTTTCACAATCATGTTCAATTCTTCTTCCTGGGCGCTTTGATAAAGGCAGTCACAGAGAACCAGCAGTGTAACTCTGCCTTGGTTTAAATTCTGGGTTTCCTTCTTCACAGATGACCTTGAAGAAGCCATGTTGCTGTGCTGTCACATAGACCTTCATCGAGCTCATCAGGATGATGACTTTCTTAATTATTCCATTGTAAACGAATTGTATTGTTTTGTTTTATTTTTTACATTTTCATACATATATGAAATGTACTGCAATTACATGGGTGCCTCCCCATCCATAATGTTCAGCTCCATCACAGTTGACAAACAGTGTGTCACTCCCCATGCAAGGAACAGTGTATGTTGGCTTCATGGCTTCATGGTGGTTCCTAGGGCTACGAAATCCAGCTGCTAGAAACATTGACATACTTCTGCTCAAAACTCATCCAGAAGGGTATGAAGCAAAAGCCAAACTACTTGAGCTGCATCTCCCAATGGCTGCCTTTCAATCACCTATGTTACAATAAATAATCTGCCAGCCATGTTCCTAACAAAGAACCGCCAATAAACTCATTGCTTCACCAAAACAGACTTGGGTGGAATCATTTTTTTGGTTCTTGGTGCCCTTTCTGGGATGAGTGTGTGTGTGTTTGTATCTTCCTAGGATAAGTCATGTAACAGGTTCTTAAAGTAGGCGGGAAGCTGGGACTATAGAGGAAGAGCAGTCAAAGAACTCAGTCACTGGATAATCCAATGAATAAGTCCCAACCATAGCTCTATCAGCCAAGTATCAACAATTTCTTACGAGTGGGTCTCATCTTCCATGTAATATACATATGATTTGTAATATGTATTGAATTCATTTTTTTATTTAATCTTTACTTCTTTAGGACTCTAGTAATCTTGTCTGAATCTCAGCCTTGGTGACTGCACCAGTCTTGATTTCTGATTGTTCCTTGGATGGGTGATGCTCTGTTGTTTGTGGACTTCGGCAGGAAGCACCCATGGGTAGAACAAAGTCATTCTTCAGGAAGAGCTATTGATCTGGTCCCATTATCCCCTCCAAGGTCATCTTCAATGACCTACTTTCTCCAGGAAGGTCCTACTTCTTTAAAGTTTCATCACAAGCTGGGGACCAGGACTTCGGCACATGAGCTCAGGGAAAATGTTAGGATGCAAACCATAACAAATGTATTCTAAATTATTTTTGAAAGACTTTTCTGATTTCCTGTATAGAAATCTTTATGAGTACACATGGAGGGACCCATGGCTCCAGTCTCATATGTAGCAGAGAATGGCCTTGTCTGGCCTCAATAGAAGAAGAGGCCCTTGGTCCTGTGAAGGCTCGATGCCCCAGTGTAGGGGGATGCCAGGGTGGGAAGTAGGAGGGAGTGGGTGAGTGGGTGGGGCAGCACTCTCATAGAAGCAGGGGGAGGGAGGATGGGGTTTCCAGAGGGGAAACCGGGAAAGGGGATAACATTTGAAATGTAAATACATAAAATAGCCAATAAAAAATTATCTAAAGGTACCTTAGATAATTTGTTTGTTCTACTTAGTTGTGATATTAAAAGATTAAACATTAAAAAAAGAAATCTTTATTATTTCTTTTTTGAGATTATAATTCCAACATTTCCCCTTTCATTTTCCTCCCTCCAAAACCTCCCATATGCCATTCATTGATCTTTTTCAAATCCATGGCTTCTTTATTTCATTAATTGTTGTTGTGTGTGTGTGTGTGTGTGTTTGTGTGTGTGTGTGTGTGTGTGTGTGTGTGTTTGTGTGTGTGTGTGTTTGTGTGTGTGTGTGTGTGTGTGTGTGTGTGTGTGTGTGTGTGTGTGTGTGTGTGTGTGTGTCTGTGTGTGTGTCTGTGTGTGTGTTTCTGTGTGTGTGTGTATTTCTGTGTGTGTGTGTTTCTGTGTGTGTCTGTGTGTTGTGTTTCTGTGTGTGTGTGTGTGAGTCTCTGTGTCTGTGTGTGTGTCTGTGTGTCTCTGTGTGTGTGTCTCTGTTGTGTGTCTCTGTGTGTATGTGTCTCTCTTGTGTGTGTATCTCTGTGTGTCTCTGTGTGTGTGACGGTGTGTGTGTCTGTGTGTCTCTGTGTGTGTCTCTGTTGTGTGTGTGTCTGTGTGTGTGTGTCTCTGTTGTGTGTCTCTGTGTGTATGTGTCTCTCTTGTGTGTGTATCTCTGTGTGTCTCTGTGTGTGTGACGGTGTGTGTGTCTCTGTGTGAGTCTCTGTGTCTGTGTTTGTGTCTGTGTGTATCTCTGTATGTGTCTTTGTGTGTGTGTCTCTGTGTGTGTGTGTGTGTGTCTGTGTGTGTGTGTGTCTCTGTGTGAGTGTTTCTAAATAGAAAAGTACAACCCGCCCAGTCTGTATAGTGTTATTCTATTCATCCATGTGTCTCTGTGTGTGTGACGGTGTGTGTGTCTGTGTGTGTGTCTCTGTGTGAGTCTCTGTGTCTGTGTTTGTGTCTGTGTGTATCTCTGTATGTGTCTTTGTGTGTGTGTCTCTGTGTGTGTGTGTCTGTGTGTGTGTGTGTCTCTGTGTGAGTGTTTCTAAATAGAAAAGTACAACCCGCCCAGTCTGTATAGTGTTATTCTATTCATCCATGCTTTCAGGATTGATAATATGATATTTGATAACCAATTGATGCACTCTTCCCTAGGCGCGACAATTTCTCCCACTCTCAGCATTGCTTAATTTCCTGTAATTCTTTGTATAGGGTTGGAGCTTCCTGGGCTTCCCACTTAGCACGTCTATTATTGTTGTCCTTGCTCAGTTTACATTTAGGCAGCTGTCATGTTGGTAATACTTTATGGGTGTAGCTACTAAGATTCGAAGGATACACAGTCTCACAGCAAACTCCCTGACCCTCTGGCTCTTAATATTTTTCCACCCCCTCTTCCATGATGATCCCTGAGTCTTAAGTGTGCTGTGTTGCAGATGTAACCACTGGGACTGGACTCCACAACTCTGCCTTTTTATTGCACAACTCTGCCTTTTTATTGCTTGTGGTTTCCTGCATTGCAAAGAGAAGTTTCCTAGATGAGAGGTGAGGACTACAGTTATCCATGAATATAAGCACAAATATTTTTAAAGCCCTTGTTTTAGCAATCAAGGTACTGGAACTTTCCACATTGCTTTCTGTGACTACATCTCAACCCGTATCTAAATCCATGCTCAGAGACAAATCAGTGGCCGAGCTCTGCTCACTCACCTCAGCCTGTTATTGCTAAGACTGCCAATAAGGTAGCTATCACAATAGCGATTTGGGCAATGAAAGCATTGGTCTATAAGAAATTGGATTGAGAACAATTTATTTTACACAATATCCAGCCATCAAGTGATATAATTCAATCTCTATCAAACCATGACAAAAGTGAAAAATGCTTGCATTCCCTCTGGAATAAAAATCCCATCCCTATATATCCACACGGTTTTTGCTTTGTTTCTTGTTCATTCTCTCTCTCTCTTTCTCGCCTGTGTGTGTGTGTGTGTGTGTGTGTGTGTGTGTGTGTGTGTGTGTACACGAATGTATGCGCCAGTGCAATTCCCAGTGTCTGTGCATATAAAAGGCCAGAGGTTGACGATGGTGTTCTACAGGGTTCTGCCTCTATCACTTTTTGGGGGAGGGGATTCCTGGTTTGGGTCCGCAGAATTGAGACAGTGTTAGTTTTTCCTATTCTTCAGTAGGATTTTCTTTCTATTTTGTGTTTAATGCCTCTTGCCATCTCAGTTTCTTATCCTTGGCATATGCCCAAAGGACTTCTCTCTACAAATACTTGAGCAGCCATATTCATTGCCACTCTATTCACAATAGACAGTAAGTAGAAACAACCTGAATGCCCTTGTTTTAATCCCCACACACTTAAATCAAAACAATGGCCTCAAACAATAATACTTACCATACACATCCACAAACAGTCTCCAGGTCAACAGAGCAGAGCAGCTTAAAGACGGTGAATGAGAAGTCAACTTCCATATCAAGAAGTCAGAAACCTTAAAGGTTTTATTAGCCTTTGCCCTTCAGTCATCCCATAGATTCAATCAGTAAGTCTTGACAATGCTTCTAAGTAGCTCTGGGACCCATGGGTTCTTGACTTGAGCACTCTAATTCTTCACTTGAGCCACAGCTCCCTCAGTACCTCGATGTCTCCAATAGACTCCCTATACCTCTAGAGTCTACTGTTGCACCTCTCTATTAACCATGGTGTATAAAACAGAAATTCATAGTATGTACATGTAATGTATAACATTATATAACATGTACATAACATGACCATTCTTTCCTGTGGTGTCCAAATTAATGCCCAAACACCCATGAGAAGGGTGAGCTATGGGGCCAGAACTGTAGACAGAGCTAATTACAGGGAACATGGTGTGAATAAGTTTTGCAAACTATGTTGAGTGAAGTGAACCTTCAGGGAGAGGGGATGTCTCTGGTTTGCTTGTAATTCCATGTGCAAGAAGTTGAAAATTCAGGAAAATGAGTTTGTGTTTCTGGAAGTTAATACACTGATGTTCCATGAGGAGACAGTCACTGAAAATGGCCTCCTACCCTTGGTCTAGGTATTGGTTACATTTTCAATCTGAAATTTAAGCAAACTGCAAGTCTATGATTTTTGCTGTTTTTTCCACATGTTATACATCACACACACACACACACACACACACAGACACAGAAATTCCACTTTAAAAAGCTGACACTAACTTGATCATGCCATGCTCCTACTTAGCACCAGCCATGGAACTAAAGGCCAGCCTCATTAACAGGGCCTTCCAAGACCTTTACAACATAGCTCCTGCTTCAGAAAAAAATCACCTTCCCATTCTGCAGACTGTAGCTTCTTTCAAATGCAGTCACATCTCTTCCCATATCAGGGCCACAACTCAGAACATCCCCTGACCTTGGAGCCCTTTCTCCTGCCAGTGTTTATGATTCAAATGTCAGTTTAATTAAACTTTGCAGGGAGACTTTGCATAGACAGGCCTCGTCTTCCTGCCATGACTTTTCTCCCTTTCCTCACATGTTTACACACTCATAATCTGCTCTCCAACTCTTATAAACATGACCGTCTTCTTATCTTCCATCGAGTGCACCAGCACCATCAGGGAGCAACCATCTCTAAAGGAGACAGGCACAATGATGCCCAACCAACCTTGATGTCTAGCTTTCCAAATGAGAAGATGGTGTTTGCCAAGCCCACCTACCATCATGTCTTGCTGTCACAGTTTGACACTCAAAATTGCCTACCATAGTTGTGTCAACCTGGCTGAGCCAGGGCCTGGCTGGACCTAAGCCACATCACATTTACTTCGTGTCCACTTACACAAATCACCACAGTACATGGAGCCTCAGGTTCCTTGGCTTATCTTTTCTATACTATCACATCTGTGTTCATGACGGCCAATGCACCAAGTGCAGTCTGAAGATAAACTCTTCATCTAGTGTTCACCCAGTGTCTCTTACTTTGTTAAGGGCAACTTTTAGAGTTGTAACTTAACTCTAGATGTTAGATTAGGAGCAAGGTATATTTTTCAGCATCTTTTTGACTCTGAATCAAACCAGCCAGAAGCCAGTTTCTCAGCAGCTTGGATAAGAGGAAAGGTTCCAAAGTTATTCAAAAGGGTGGCTTGAAGAAACCCAGAAGATTCTTAAGAACAAAAAAAAAGAGTTCTCAGCAACAAGCCCCTAGTTATTCAGTGTCACAGGGCAGGCAAGCAATAAGAAAAGAGGAAGAAGGAGAGGTGTTATGGGTTACACTGACACAGAAAGAGGTGTAAGACAGAAAAGCAGGCCAATGTTGTGCGAGCAGGGATCTGCACAGTAGCTGGCATAGAAGTGCTCTGCATTTGTCAAAGTCACTGTGTGGTAATGTAAGAGGAAGTCATCTTGAAAGTTCATGTTTAAGCTTGCTGTCTGGAAAACATAAATTTCTGTCCTTTCCTTTCTGTTGGAACTCACAGCAAACACTGCAATGTCAAACTAGCCGGTCAGTGTCTCTCTTGTGGTTTAGTGTGGCCTTAGCAAAATACCACTGAAATAAGCACATTAAAGGATGTACGCCACAAGATTCAGGTCAGAGACACAGGAGAGCAAACTTCACCTTCTCACTGAGACTGGCAACCAGCTAACGTAGGGCTGGGGAGTCAGGAGAATAAGCAACACTCACACACTGGAACTGGGCCTTAGAAATCCCTAGTTATGAGTAGTGGAAATGGTGGGGTTCCAATAGCTCCAATTACTCCTTCATGAGAATTAAGAAGCACAGCAAAGGAAACAACCATCACACTGAAAAGATTTCGTGCACAATTGCAGAAAGTCTCTGCCAAGTAATCATTGAACAGCTAATTCTCAAAAGACTGCAAATGGACAACATATAGGTTCTAAAAGTCCAATATTATTATCTATCAAGAAAAGGCAACATAAAACTACTGAGAGATCTCATCTAACCCCAGAGAGAATTGACTAGCATTGAGAAAACATGATGAGGGTCAGAGCGATGGCTAGAGGTGGCCTGCCACCAAATTTGCTAATTTCAATTCAATGCCTAGGCCCAACATGGTGGAAGAAGAAAATGATTTCCTATGACCTCACACATATGCAGCATGATACATGTGTGCCACATACATGTGTATGCATGCACACTATATAAATATAATAACTACTTTTAAAGAAACCATATGATGGCAAATGTTGGAAAAGATTGGGAAAGGGGAAACCCTATTCACTTGTGCAACTGAAAACTAGCGTATGTACCCACTGTGGAAACCAAATGGACGGTGAAAAAAGTATAATGTGATTCAGCTTTCTCACTCCTGGGTGTGTGTGTGTGTGTGTGTGTGTGTGTGTGTGTGTGTGTGTGTGTGTGTGTGTAATTAATTATCATTCCTTAAAGACAGCTGTGCATCCATGTTTATCCTAGCACTATTCATTCAGTAATGAGGCCTATTAACAAATAAGAGAGTAAAGGGAACATAGCATAAAACACAGTGGAATATTATTCATCCATAAAGAAAAACAAAATCATATTGTTTGCAAGAAAGTGGATAGAATTTCCTACATGTGACCTACATTCTCTGTGGAAATTATGTTCAGAAACTGAGAAGCCGTTTCTTCCTTTAAAGTGTCTTGTCACGGTCCCTACTATTCCCTGTTGCCTCTTTAATTCAAAGTGAAGTGTCAGCTGCCATTTGTCAGTGTCGATGAGCTATTTCTTTACTTGTATTTCTCAGATGTGGAGGAAAGAGAGGAAAAACAACTTCGTCGTTCAAGAAAAATTGGAAAAGGCTATTTATTCCAAGATGTGAAAACATCTGATTTATCTTTTCAAAGTGTCTTTAACAAAAGAAGGCACACTAAACACAAAGCATTTTGCATTTTCACCATTTATTTTAATGTGTATATATGTGGGTGGGTGTAAGTGACACATCACACACCTACGGAGGACAACTTTGTCCCCTGGTGAGGGGGAAGAGCATGTTACAACCTTTGCTGTTGTTTGTTGTTCATTGATTATTGTTGTTGTTGTTGTTTTGTTTGAGACAGGGTCTTACTGTTTAACCCTAGCTGGCTTAGAACTCTCTATGTAGACCAGGCTAGCCCCTACTTCACAGATATCTTACTGCCTCTACCTTCTCAGTGCTGGGATTAAAGGTGTGCACCACCATGCCAGGCCGATTACTGGTTGTGTTAAGCTACTAAGCTTCAGGCCACTTTGTTACTGAAGAAGTGGTGATGAGGATACCCCTGATGATCCTGATAATACAACCCTATCAAAATAGTAGCCCTACTTCAGGACCAAATTCAGGGCTTACTAGTGTAACTATTTCCTAATACTGCTTATGAATGACTTATGCAAAGACTGATTGTTTGACTGGAGTGAGGGTGAATGCTCAAAGAACACTGTGACAAGTGCCTTATAATATTTCAATTAACTTTTTAAACTGTATAAATAGAGCATTCTATCACATGTCTGTTAACCTAGATGGCTAGAACATCACTCAGAATATTATGGGCAAAGTTGACAGAATAATATTCATAACAAGCATACATCTCTCAGAAGAACTACCTCTAAACTGCTGCCTAATAATTGAGTAGAAGAGATACATCCACGAAAATAACACCAACAAAGATCTCTGATATCAGTACCTTTAGGTTCCTCTTGCTTGCTGTCAAAGTTGGCAAGGAAACATGTGAGGAGAAGGGTAAAATAAAAACATTCACATGGAAGACCTTGACAATTAATATTAAATATTCATATCATGCTGAATTATAGAAGTGAGAAAAGAAATATTTAGGACAAAAGTTCTCAATAAATCACAAATGCCTGTTTAGAGTATCTTAATATGACAACATAATAAACTGGAAAGCTCTCTATATTGAGACCTACTACTATACTTCCCTTTTCCAAGAAGATTCTACCTTCAAAGCTGTGTCTTTAATCATGTTTCTATTAAGATTTTTTAAACAGACAACGCCACATTTAAACTAGCCACCAAATCAAAATTTTTAACATTTACAATGTAAAGTTTCATTAAGTTATTTTAAATTATTCTGTGACTTATAGTTGGGTTTTTTGACAACCGATGTAAATTTGAGGTGGTGAAAATGGATTCTTTTCAGTGATGGACCATATTGGGGTGGCAGGCAACTCTTTAAGAAATGTTTTTTACTTGATGATGACTAATGTAAACAGAATTAGTAAGTTCTATATTAGATGTGACTATTTTGAGGGGACTGGGATTTACTGTGTGTTCTGGGTGACCTGGAATGCATTATACAGAGCAGGAAGAGCCACTTGCCTCTGTCTCCCAGAGTACTGAGATTAAAGTTATGCACTACGCATGGTAAGATATAACACTTTCATATTGTGAGATGTTATAACAAAAAAAAATATAAATGCTTGTTGAAAAATAGGAGACAAGGAAAAAAAGCTTTGTAGTAGAATTTTTGCCTAGCACACTCAAGACACAGTTCTCACTCCCCAGAAACATACATACATACACACACACACACACACACACACACACACACACACACCCCAATGGAGGAATGTCATAAGAACACTAGAAGGTGGAAGCATACCCCACAGGGCAAGGTCAGAAAGTGATGATTCCGTCCTTTTAAAAAGTTGGGGGTTGGGGATTTAGCTCAGTGGTAGAGCGCTTGCCTAGGAAGCGCAAGGCCCTGGGGTTGGTCCCCAGCTCAAAAAAAAAAAAGAAAAAAAAAAAAAAAAAAAAAGTTGGAACACTTGAGTCAAAATTGGTAAGAGATAAAAGTATATACTTAAATATATTGCTTAAGAAGTAAAGTCTCTGCTGAATGATGACAAAGGTGTGGGAGTTGGGAAACCACCATTTGTAATCATCATGGGAAAGATTTATTGAGACAAGACAAGTTAGAAGATGATAAATATAGAAGAAATATTTTAGAGGAGGCATGGTATTTATGTGGTCTTTAAAAATATCTAGAGAGACAGAGGAAATGGCTCAGTGACTAAGACCACTTACTGCTCTTACAGAGAACCCAAGCTCAGTTCCTAGCATCCATATTGAGAGGCTCATAAATGTATGTAACTCTAGCTTCGGAGGACCCAATGCCCTCTTCTAGCTTTGGCTGCTACCCACATACATGCAGAATTCCCTCACTTAGACACACACATGGACATAAATAAAAGTATTGAAAATAAGTCTTAAAAATATGTCTCAAGAAGCTTAATCACTATGGGAATGCCATTGAAGATAATAACCTGTAAAAGTTCTATATCTCTATAGAATAATTATGGTTGACAACTGTTAATTCCAATTCCATATTTCAAAATAACGTCTATATCGTATTCTCATTAGAAATACTACTTGAAAGGCTTAAATGAGAGCTCAATGGGACAGAGTACTTCACACAAAGCCTGGCAACCTGAGTTCAATCTCCAGGACTCATATATTAGAAGGAGTGAACTGACTCACACAAACTGTCCTCTGACCTCCACATACTCAGCATAGAGATAAAAACAAAAAAAAATGTAAATAAATAAATAGATGGGAATAAAGAAAAACGGCCTGAGAATCTAGTCATGGGAAAATATTTGATAAACCCCAAATAGTAATATCCTAATCAAAAGAAGGCTACGATATTCTTTTAAAACTTCAGTGTCATAAGACTGAGAAAATGTCAGAATGAAGAAGATTAAAATCCAATTAAAATATATTATTATTAGAAATTAAAATGCCTTAAAATTACATTGTTGGCTCTGCTGGCAAACACAGACAGTGGATCAAAGTACTGAATCAATGCTAAGTGTGTTAGTTTGACAAATCATCATGGTTGTTCAGTGATGCGCCAGGACAATAACATATATGGCATATTCTCAGATAAGTCCCTGTGCATGCGTGTGCTCACAGAGGAGTGGGGATTGAAAGAACAGGAGAAAGAAAAAGCAAATGTTACAGTTGTTCAATGTTGACAGTATATAAATGTTAACAATGTTGAACTAAATTAACACTATACAAACCATGTTGGATATAGGCTTTATGGATTTCTTAGTATTTTTCTTGCATGTTTTCTGTAAATATGAACTTCTTTCCATGTAAAGGTTCAATAACACTAAATTGGCATTTAAAATTAAACAGAAAGAAAAGAAGAAATAGCGTCAAAATCATAGTATTACTGCCTTGCAGAGAACCATCAGTTCCCAGAACCCACGTCCAGTGGGTTATTATCTCCTATAACTTCAACTCCAGGGCATCTTGGACCCCCTGGGCACCCGTACTCACAGGCACACAGCTACAAAGAAACATATACACATACTGTCTTAGGGTTTCATTGCTATGAAGAGACACCATGACAAGGCACCTCTTATAAAAGTCACTCATTTAATTGGGGCTGGCTTACAGTTTCAGAAGTTCAATCCACTATCATCATGGTAGGAAGCATGGCATCGTATGGGCAGATGGTCCTGGAGAAGCCAAGAGTTCCTTGATCTGAAGGCATCTAGGAGGAGACTCTCACCCATAGGTAGCTAGAAGGGAGCTCTCTTCCACACTGGGCAGAGCCTGCTCATAAGAGACCTTAAAGCCTGTCTACATAGTGACACACCTCCTCCAACAATGCCACACCTCCTAATAGAGCCACTTTCCATAGGTCTAACATATTCAGGCCACCACCTGTAAATGTAATTAAAAAGAAATGTTTTAAAACAACTTCTCTAAGGACTACATTTAAACTAAGTATCCACTAGTATTCACATATGATTTCAGAAGCAACAAGTTTATGTGTGCAATTTCTTGATTTTTAGGTTCAAAATGACAATGCCATACGCTGACTTTTAAAAGCTTCAGGACTACAATGAACCTTGAGGTTCTTTGGAATCACATGCAGTCTTTGATCCTGTGATAGTGGCACTTACACCAAAACTGTTTGATCTACAAAAGCTCAAGCCAGACAAGATCCCAGTACAAAGGAAGAAAGGTTGGTATAACATCCCACTGGGGAGCTACTAGCATTCCATTACTTATGTAATTAACATGCACAAATAAGCATGCGCACACACACACACACACACACACACACACACACACACACATAATCTATTCAACTTTAATAACAAGCTTTGTTTTGTGTTTCAATTAGGCCTGGACATTTGGACACTGAAGTTCCTCTAGGTGCCCTTTTTTTCCAGTGCCTTCTTCCTAGTTAGGCATAGAGTCTTACCACAAATCTTTCTCTAGGATCCTTCTGGTTTCCATCTGTGCTGGAGCTGACCCTATGCCACAGCTCTCTTTACTCAGATCTGGCCAGGAGAGAGCTAGTCTCCAGGGAGTTCTGAGATACCTGACAGCACAGGTGAGACCACCACTTCTGTTCACAGGGACCCACTCAGAGCGCTCAGGACACAGGAACCGAGGAGCAGTCTGGGCAGGATCCTTCCAGTTTCTGTCTATGCCCAAAGGTAACCCTGTGCCTCAGATCTTTGTACCCAGGTCCCACCGGAAGAGAGCTGAGAGCTGATCTTCCAAAAGCGCTGACACACAGGCTTACAGGAGGGTCAAGCCACTGTGAGAGATAGCAAGACCAGCTAACACTAGAGATAATGAAAAAGGCGAGAGGCAAAGGCAAAAACCTAAGCAACAGAAACCAAAGCCAGTTGGCATCATCAGAACACAATTCTTCCACCACAGCAAGTCCTGGATAGCCCCAAACACCAGAAAAGCAAGATTCTCATTTAAAATCACATTTCATGATGATGTGAGACGACTTTAAGAAGGACATAAATTACTCACTTTAAAGAAATACAGGACAACACAGGTAAACAGGTAGAAACCTTTAAAGTGGAAACACAAAAATCACTTAAATAATTACAGGGAAACACAACCAAACAGGTGAAGGAATTGAACAAAACCGTTAAGGATCTAAAAAATGGAAATAAAAAAATTAAAATATCACAAAGGGAGACAACCCTGGAGATAGAAAACCTAGGAAAGAGATCACAAATCATAGGCACAAGCATCCGCAACAGAATACAAGAGAAAGAAGAGAGAATCTCAGGGGCAGAAGACACCATAGAAAACATTGACACTACAGTCAAAGTAAATGCAAAACACGATAAGCTCTTAACCCAAAACATCCAGGATTTCTAGGACTCAATGAGAAGACCAAGCCTAAGGATAATAGGTATAGAAGAGAGCAAAGACTCCCAACTTAAAAAGCCAGTAAAGATCTTCAAAAAAATAATAGAAGAAAACTTCCCTAACTAAAGAAAGAGATGTCCGTGAATATACAAGAAGCCTACAGAACTCCAAATAGATTGAACCAGAAAAGAAATTCCTCCCATTACAGAATAGTCAAAACACCAAATGCACAAAACAAAGAAAGAATATTAAGAGCAGTAAGGGAAAAAGGTTTACACAGACTTCTAAACAGAGACTATGAAAGCTAGAAGATCCTGGGCAGATGTCATACATATCCTAAGATAACACAAATGCCAGCCCAGACTACTATATTCAGCAAAACTCTCAATTACCATAGATGAAGAAACCAAGATATTCCATGACAAAATCAAATTTATACAATATCTTTCCACAAATCCAGCACTACAAAGGATAATAGAGGGAAAACTCCAACACAAGGAGGGAAACTATTCCCTAAAAAAAGCAAGAAAGTAATCTTCTTTCAAGTAAACCAAAAGAAGATAGCCATACATAGTTCTACCTCTAAAAACAAAAGTAATAGAAAGCAACAATAATTGGTCTCTAATATCTCTCAACATTAATGAAATCAATTCCCCAACGAAAAGACAGTAGACTAACACACTGGATACGTAAAGAGGACCCAGCATTTTGCTGCATACAAAAAACATACCTCAGTGACAAAGACAGACATAGTAAAAGGCTGGGAAAATATTTTCCCAGCAAATGGTCCCAAGAAACAAGTTGGAGTAGCCATTCTAATATTGAATAAAATCGACTTTCAATGAAAAGTTATCAAAAAAGATAACAAAGGACACTTCATACTCATCAAAGGAAAATTCATCAAGATGAACTTGAAATTCTGAACATCTATGCTCCAAATGCAAGGACACCCACATTCACATAAGAACCTTTACTAAAGCTCACAATACACATTGTACATTGCACAATAATAGTGGGAGGCTTCAGCACCCCACTATCATCAAAGGACAGAGCAGGGAAACAGAAACAAACAGAGACAGAGAGAAAATAACAGAAGTTATGAACCAAATGGATTTAAGAGATATCTATAGACTATTTCATCCTAACCTTCTTCTCAGCAACTCATGGTACCTTCTCCAAAATTAACCATATCATTGGTCACAAGACAGATACAAGAAGATTGAAATAATACCATGCATCCCATCAGATCACCACAGACTAAGGCTGGTCTTCAATAACAACAAAAATGACAGAAAGCTGACAGACACATGGACGCTTACCAACATTCTACTCAATGATAACTTGGTCAAGGAAGAAATAAAGAAATTAAATACTTCTTAGGATTTAATGAAAATGAAGTCACAACATTCCCAAATGTATGGGACACAATGAAAGCAGTGCTAAGGGGAAAACTCATAGCTCTGAGTGCCTCCAAAAAGAAACTGGAGTGCATGCATTAGCAGCTTGAGAGCACACCTAAACGCTCTGGAAGAAAAAGAAGCAAATAGACAAAGAAGAGTAGAAGACAGGAAATAATCAAACTCAGTGTTGAAATCAACCAAGTAGACACAAAAAGAACTTTACAAAGAATCAACTAGACCAGGAGCTGGTTCTTTGAGAAAATCAACAAGACAGGTAAACCCTTAGCCAGACTAACCACAGGGCACAGAGAGAGAGTATCCAAATTAACAAAATCAGAAATGAAAAGGAAAACATAACAACAGAATTTGAGGAAATCCAAAAAATCATAAGATCCTACTACAAAAGCCTATATTCAACAAAACTGAAAAATCTAGATGAAATGGAGAATTTTCTAGGTACCAAAGTTAAATCAGGATCATATAAACCATCTAAACAGTCCCATAACTCCTAAAGAAATAGAAGCAGCTATTAAAAGTCTCCCAACCAAAAAAAGCCCAGGACCAGATGGGTTTAGTGCAGAATTCTATCAAATCTTCACAAGAAGGTCTCATACCAATACTGTCCAAACTATTCCACAAAATAGAAACAGAAGGAGCACTACCCAATTCCTTCTATGAAGCCATAATTATGCTTATACCTAAACTATACAAAGACCCAACAAAAAAAGAGTACTTCAGACCAATTTTCTTTATGAATATTGATGCCAAATAATCAATAATATTCTCGCAAACTGAATCCAAGAACACATCAAAACGATCATCGATCATGATCAAGTAGGCTTCAACCCAGGGATGGAGGGATATTTCAATATACATAAATCCATCATCATAATCCACTATATAAACAAATCAAAGAAAAGAAGCATATGGTCATTTCATTAGATGCTGAGAAAGCATTTGACAAAATTCAACACCCCTTCATGATAAAAGTCCTGGAAAGAATAGGAATTCAAGGCTCATACCTAAACATAGTAAAAGCCATATATAGCAAACCAGTTGCTAACATTAAACTAAATGGAGAGAAACTTGAAGCAATCCCACTAAAATCAGGGACTAGACAAGGCTGCCCACTCTCTGCCTAGCTATGTTAATTTAGTACTCGAAGTCCTAGCCAGAGCAATCAGACAACGAAAGAAGGTTAAAAGGGGTACAAATTGGAAAGGAAGAAGTTAAAATATCACTACTTGCAGATAATATGATAGTATACTTAAGTAACCCCAAAAATTCCACAAGAAAACTCCTAAACCTGACAAATAACTTCATCAAAGTGGTTGGATATAAAATTAACTCAAACAAATCAGTAGTCTTTCTCTACTCAAAGGATAAACAGGCTGAAAAATAAATTAGGGAAATGATACCCTTCACAGTAATCCCAAATAACATAAAATACCTCGGTGTGAATCTAATCAAGTGAAAGATCTATATGATAAGAACTTCAAGTCTTTGAAGAAAAAAAATGAAGAAGATCTCAGATGATGGAAAGATCTCCTATGCTCATGGGTTGGCAGGATTAATATAGTAAAAATGGCCATCTTGCCAAAAGCAATCTACAGATTCAATGCAATCCCCATCAAAATTCCTACTCAATTCTTTACTTAGTTAAAAAGAGCAACTTGCAAATTCATTTGGAATAACAAAAAAAAAACTAGAATAGCAAAAACTATTCTCAACAATAAAGGAACTTCTAGGCAATCTTCATCCCTAACCTCCAGCTGTATTATAGAGCAATAGTGTTAAAAGAAAAAAAAAAAACTTTACAGTATTGGTACAGACAGGTAAATCAATGGAATAGAATTGAAGACCAAGAAATGAACCCATACACCTATGGTCACTTGAGCTTTGACAAAGGAGCTAAAACCAATGGAAAAAAAGACTGCATATATAACAAATGATCCTGGTTCAACTGGCAGAATCCATATTAATCCATTCTTATCACCTTGTACAAAGCTCAAGTCCAAGTGGATCAAGGACCTCCACATAAAACCAGATACACTCGAACTAATAGAAGAGAAAGTGGGGAAGATCCTCATGGGCACAGAGGAGATTTTCCTGAACAGAACATCAAAGGCTTATGCTCTAAGATGAAGAATCAACAAATGGGACCTCATTAAATTGCAAAGCTTCTGTAAGGCAAAGGACACTGTCATTAGGACAAAACCGGCAACTAACCAATTGGGAATAGATCTTTACCATTTCTACATCCGATAGAGTGCTAATACCCAATATATACAAAGAACTCAAGAAGTTATACTCCAAAAAATCAAATAACCCCATTAAAAAGTGGGCTACAGAGCTAAATAAAGAATTCTCAACTGAGGAATATCGAATGGCTGAAAAATACCTAAAGAAATGTTCAACATCCTTAGTCATCAGGGAAATGCAAATCAAAACAACTGTGAGATTCCACCTCATACCAGTCAGAATGGCTAAGATCAAAAACTCAGGTGACAACAGATGCTGGCGAGGATGCAGAGAAAGAGGAACACTCCTCCATTGTTGGTGGGATTGCAAGCTGGTACAACCATTCTGGAAATCAGTCTGGAGGTTCCTCAGAAAATTGGTACACCTGAGGACCCAGCTGTACCACTCCTGGGCATATACCCAAAAGATGCTCCAACATATAACAAGGACACATGCTCCACTATGTTCACAGAAGTCTTATTTATAATAGCCAGAAGCTGGAAAGAACCCAGATGTCCTTCAACAGAGGAATGGATACAGAAAATGTGGTACATTTATACAATATAGTACTATTCTGCTATTAAAAACAATGACTTCATGACATTCATAGGCAAATGGATGGAACTACAAAATATCATCCAGAGTGAGGTAACCCAACCACAAAAGTACACACAAGGTATGCACTCACTAATAAGTGGATATTAGCCCAAAAGCTTGGAATACCCAAGATACAATCCACAGACCACATGAAGCTCAAGAAGTTGGAAGACTAAAGAGTGGATGTTTCAGTCCTTCTCAGAAGAAGGAATAAAAATACTCACAAGAGGAAATATGGAGACAAAGTGTGGAACAGAAACTGAAGGAAAGGGCATCCAGAGGCTGCCCCACCTGAGGATCCATCCCATATACAGCCACCAAACCCAGACAATATTGTGGATGCTGAAGTGCATGCTGACATGAGTCTGATATACCTGTCTCCTGAGAGGTTCTGCCAGAGCCTGAAAAATACAGAGGTGGATGCTTGCACCGAACCATTGAACTGAGAATGGGGTCCCCAGTGGAGAAAACAGAGAAAGGATTGAAGGAGCTGAAGGTGCGTGCAACTCCATAAGAACAACCATGTCAACCAACCAGACACCCCCCCCAGAACTCCCAGGGACTAAACCACCATCCCAACAGTACACAGGGATGGACCTATGCCTCCAACCACATATGTAGCAGAGGATGGCCTCGTCGGGCATCAATGGGAGGAGTGGCTCTTGGTCCTGTCAAGGCTCAATGCTTCACTGTAGGGGAATGTCAGGGTGTGGAGGTGGAAAGGAGTGGGTGGGTATATGGGGTAGCACCCTCATAGAAGCAGAGGCCGATAGTAGGTTTCTTGAGGGAAAACCAGAAAGGGCATAACTTTTGAAATGTAAAATTTAAAATATTCCATAAAAGAAAAAAGTTTTTTTTTTAAAAAAAAAGTCTTTCTCTAGGATTACATAATCTTCAGTGTCAAATGGCTTCATTTGTTTTCAGTCCACAAAGCTCATGTCATCTCTTTGTTTTCTTCATTCCCCTCTCAGCACGGTGAGTTATTAGGTTTTGAAAGTTTTAAAATTCTGTATACTTTCCCTCCCTTCAAATCTATCCCAGGGTGTCCATCCGCACAAATGGTACTATATGAATTCAGAACTTGCCTTATCTGCTCACTCACATCTAGGTACAAACCCTTCAATCTATTCTTCAACCATACTGAGAGCATTTTATTAAAATAATTTGTACAGCCAGCCATATTCACTGATGTAAAGTTATTTGTTCAGCCACGTTCACCGATGTATAATTTGTACAGTCATGTTCATTAGTTTATAATGTGTCCAGCCATATTCACTGATGTACAATTCATAAGAACCAGTAAAAAGACACAGCCTAGATATCCATCAGCCCATGACAGAGGCAAAAATCTGCAGTACACATACTGTGGCATGCTGTTCAGGCTCCAAAAGGAAGGCAATTCTCACTAGCTGCGCGTGGTAAAATAATTCAGTCACCAAAGGACAAATACTCTTACAGTTCCACTTACATTAAGTATCTACTTACCTTATCTAAGAAGCAGAAGGGGCTGGGAAACAGGAAATTGGAAAATTGTTGAATGTGCATACAGTTTAAGATATTCAAGTAAAAAGATAACACTGTAGGTATGAATAAATTAATACGACTGAACTGTTTAACAATAAACCAAGTGGTAACTTTTTGTCACCTTTTCCTTATTATAAAATTAAATGTATCACTTTTTTTTTTAAATCCCTCAGTATCATTCTATCATTTCTCACGGTCTTAACCCCTTCCCATTCAAACTAAAATGTCTTATGATCTGGTCATCATCTGCTTTTAATTTACCTGGTTTCCATCACTGTAGCCATAGTCCACACAAGTAGAGCCCTCAGTTCTCTTCTTTCTCGTCTTTGCAAGCAAGGCACTCTCTGTTCCTGGACTGAGGTAGAAGCCACACCCAAATCATTGGCAAGATTTATTGTCAATGTCTTCAAACGGTGATGTTCTTGAGGACAGGAAAAGTATCAATTCACTATTTCTGGATCTTTGTCACCTTGTGCACAGGAGTGAATCAAAACGCGCTTATTAAGTGCATAAGTGAACTCATAACTAAGCTTACTCATGCAAAGAAATAATCACTCCCCTTCAAGCATCTTACATTTCATATTTGTCCACACATCACAAAATACTTTAAAATAAAACACTCAGTGTTATTTAGTAAAGGGTTCTGTGATTATTTTTCGTAGACCAAAGTTAATTGTGTTTCTTTTTTAAAGGGAGTTAACACACCCACCATAAATAGAAGCCTGTGCAAACGACAAGGTAGTAATGTTCCATTTTCTAGCCAATATATGAGCACATGACAAAAGTTAGGCCAAATTATCTCTTTATTCATAGCATTTGAGTCCCGAGAATAATGACAAAGGAACTGAAAATAACTTTGCCTAAAATAGGTATACATCAGCTTCTCCTTGCATCACTTGCTGTTTTTTTTTTTTAATCAACTATTCTAAACCTTGGTACCTTAAGAAGATATGATTCATTTCAGTGGGTTAACCTGGGCCTCACAGGAAGGTTCTTCTCATCTTGCTGGGGTAGACCCCCATGCTTGCAAGAGACCTGTCGGTTCGTGGCATTGACAAGAAATGTGGGACAGGTAGGTGATTCTGTCCCCCAGTGTGCTAGCCTGGCGCTCTTTCATGGTGATGACAGAATAATAAAAGTAAGCAAGTGCTATTGTGGAAACCCTTCAAGCTTTGCTTGTGTCACTCACAGTCGTTGACGTTCCACTTATTAAAAGTCCCGTGAGCCGAGAGCAGAGCAGGCAAACCATTCAGAGGTCAACATACTGAAAATATGACCAAAACCTAGACGTGGGGATTCTGGCTCTTGGGGCAAGCTACGTGCTACACACGACAACTAAGCAGCTTTCCCTGTCCGTCATTCTCATCTAGCTTTTAAAAACGTGTTCTTTTCTCATACAATATTTCCTGATTGCAGTCTCCCAAACCCTGCCTACTCTTGGGTGCAGGTCTCTGCATTTACGCACCACTCCGCAATGGCAATACTAGGTTTCTACACCATCCCTCAAATGGCCCCCAGTCCTAATTCTTTCTCCTTGCAATCTCTAACTCTACTCTATCTCCCTCCCTTACCCTTACAGCTCCCATTGCCACCCATCCCTAGTCCTTCTGCAAAATCTATTCTAGTCTCCACTCTTGGAGAGATCAACATGTTCCCCCAAGCTCCTCTTCTTTACCTAAGCATTCTGAGTCTATGCATTGTAGCATGGCTATACTTTACTTTATTTTACTTTACTTTATGGTCAGTATCCACTTATAAATGAGCACATACCATTTTTGCCTTTCTGGGTCTAGGTTACCTCACTCAGGATGATTTTTCCCAGTTCTATTCATTTGCCTGCAAATTTCATTTTTTTTTTAAATGTTGGAGTAATATTTCATTTAGTAAAAGCGCCACATTTTCTTTACTCCTTCTTCTGTTAGGGAGCATCTAAGTTGTTTCCAGTTTCTGGCTATTATTAACCAAAAGCCACATGAATATGGTTGAGCAAGTGTCCTTGTGGTAAGATGGAGAATTCTCTGGGTACATGCCCAAGAGTGCTAAAATCTGGATCATGAGGTAGATCAATTCACAATTTTCTAAGGAACCATCCTATTGCTTTCCAAAGTGGCTGTACAATTTTGCACTCCCACCAGCAGTGGCGTCTTCTTGTATTTCACGTACTTGACAGTATGAGCTATCACTTGTGTTATTGATGTTTGCCATTCTGATAGGTGTAAAATGGGATCTCAAGGTAGTTTTGCATTTCCTTGATGGCTAAAGATGTTGAACAATTTTAAATGTTTCTCAGACACTTGAGATTCCTCTAATAAATGAAAGTTTAGGTCTGTACTAAATTTTTAAATTGTATTATTTGGGGTTTTCTTGTTTGTATTTGTTGTTGTTTCCATATGGAGTTTCTAGAGTTCTCTCTATATTTTGAATACTAGTCCTCTATCATGAGGTGTGGTAAAAAAAAAATCTTTTCCCATTGTTTAAGCTGCCACTTTGTCTGACAGAGACCTTTGCCTTATGGAAGCTTTTCAGTTCCATGAGGTCTCCATTATTGTTGATCTTAGTGCCTGTGTTTCACTGTTCTGTGCAGAAGTCATCTCCTAAGACAATGTACTCAAGGCTATTACCTGCTTTCTCTTCTGTCAGCTTCAGTGTATCTGGTTTTATGTTGAGGTCTTTGATCCACTTAGACTTGAGTTTTGTGCAAGATGATAGATATGGACCTATATGCATTCTTCCACATACAGACCTCTGATTTGACCAGCATGATATGCTGAAGATCCTGGAATTTTTTTCCCCTGTGTAAATTTCTCATTTATTATCAACAATCAGGTATCCATATGTGTGTGGATTTATGTCTGTGTCTTCTCTTTGATTCCCATTTATAAATGTATCTGTTTTTATGCCAATGCTATGTGGCTTTTTTTTTTAAAAAATATAGCTTAAAATCAGGAATGGTGTGACCTCCAACAGTTCTTTTATTGTTCAGGATTATTTCAGCTATCCTGGGTTTTTTTGTCTGTTTGTTTTGGTTTGATTTTTGGTTTTTACATATGCAGTTGAAAATTGTTTAAGGTCCTTAAAGAACTGTGTTGGGATTTTGATGGGGGATTGCATTGAATTTGTAAATTGCTTTGGGTAGATGGCTATCTTTACTATGTTAACGCTGCCAATCTATGAGCATAGGAATCTTTTCATCCTCTGATACCTTATTAAATTTCTTTCTTCAACTTGAAGTTTTATCATACAAGTCTTTTATTTGCTTGGTTAGAGTTACTCCAAGATATTTTATATTATTTGAGGCTATTGTGAATGGTGTTATTTCTTTTCTTTCTCGGTCCATTTCTCATGTGTATATAGGAAGGCTTTTTTTCTAGTTAATTTTGTATCTAGCTGCTTTGATAAAAGGGTTTATCAATTGTAAGAGTTCCTTGGTGAACTTTTTATAGTCACATATATACTATCATATCATATGCAAATAACAATACTTTGACCTCTTCCTTTCCAATTTGTATTCCCTTGATCTCCTTCAGTTGTCCTTTGTTCTATCTAAGACTCCAACTACTACATCAGATAGGGAGAGAGTGGGTTGCCTTGTTTTGTTCCTAGTTTTAGTGGAATTGCTTTGAGTTTTTCTTCACTTAATTTGATGTTAGCTATAAGCTTACTGCAGATTGCCTTTATCATATTTGGGTATGTTCTTTGTGTTCTTAGTCTCTTCTTAGTCTTTATTAGGATGAGTTGTTAGATTTTGTGAAGGACCTTTTCTGTGTCTAAAGAAATGATCATGGATTTTTTTTTTCCTTTCTTTCAATTTGTTGATATGGTAGACTACATTTACTCACTTTTGTGTACTGAACCATCTCTGAATCTCTGAGATAAAGCCTACTTGTTCATGTAGATGATCTTTTTAATGTGTTCTTGGAATCAGTTTGCAAGGTTGTTTTTGTTTTTTGTTTTTTTGGTTTTTTTTTTTTTAGTTTTTTACATCTATGTTCAAAATAGATATTGGTCTGTAATTTTCTTTGTTAAGTATGTGGTAGCAGAGTAACTGGGGACTCATAAAAATGAATTGGTCAATGTTCCTTCTGTTTCTATATTGTGGAATAATTTGAAGAGTATTGGTGTTAACTCTGCTTTTAAAGTCTGGTTGAAGTCTGTACTAAAGTCATCTGTCCCTGTGCAATTTTGTTTGGAAGAAATTTAACAACTGCTTGTATTTCACTAGGAGTTATAGGTCTATTTAATAGTTTATCTGATCTTGATTTGATTTTGGCAAAGTGGTGACTATCACGATAATTATTCATTTCTTTTAGATTTTCCAATGTCGTGGAGTACAGATTTTTAAACCATGTCCTATGATTCTCTTGGCGTCTGATACATCCCTCTTTTTGTTTCTGATTTTGCTAATTTGATATCCTCTCTCATCCTTTTAATTAGTTTGAATATAGGTTTGTGTGTCTTCTTGATATTTTCAAAGAACCAACTATGTTGCCAGAAGCCTGCACCAGCTGCAAAAAAGGTTGAAATGGGACACAGAGAAAGACGAAGGCCAAAAACTGATGATCTCCAGCCCTGTAACTCTCTCTAAGTGTCCTGGAGGCTAGAAGCTGAGGGCTTGTGGAAACTTAACATTCTTTTGCTATTTTGAGGCCAAAAACTGCTGGCTTCTGGCGATTAACACCTGCTATTTAGCAGTGAGGAATTAAACTAAAGTGATTACTCTGGTTCTTTGTTCTCTTCTCACAGACCCCTCAGTGATGATGAGAGAGGCTCAGAGTTCCTTAACTCTTTGAGAGTCATTACATTTGCAGAAAAACACTCACTCTGAAGAGGTTCGAATCTTTATTGCTAAGAGAAAGAAAAAAGTTGTTCTTAGTTGTTATACTTTCTCAGGATAAATGATCACATGATTTTCTATGCATCTTTACTTTTCAAAAGATGGTAGCAAGTTTAAGCCACTAATTCAAGTCATAAATGCATAAGAAGTTACAACAGAGACAGGAACCGGATGTAGATCTCTCCTGAGAGACACAGTCAGAATACAGCAAATACATAAGCGAATGACAGCAGCAAACCACTGAACTGAGAACAGGACCCCTGTTGAAGGAATCAGAGAAAGGACTGAAAGAGCTTGAAGGGGCTTGAGACCCTATATGAACAACAATGCCAAACAACGAAAGCTTCCAGGGACTAAACCACTACCCAAAGACTGACCCTGGGCTCCAACCTCATAGGTAGCAATGAATAGCCTAGTAAGAGCACCAGTGGAAGGGGAAGCCCTTGGTCCTGCCAAGACTGAACCCCCCAGTGAACGTGATTGTTGGGGGGAGGGCGGTAATGGGGGGAGGATGGGGAGGGGAACACCCATAAGGAAGGGGAGGGGGAGGGGCTAGGGGGATGTTGGCCCGGAAACCAGGAAAAGGAATAACAATCGAAATGTAAATAAGAAATACCCAAGTTAAAAAAAAGATGGAAAAAAAAAAGTTACAGCAGAAATGTTTACATGTTTCCACTAAGACTAGTACCTAACTAAACACTCATTACTCATCTTCTAGATCCAAAAGATCATTGTAAGTTAAAGCAATAATTTTTATGTTAAAGTCAGCACAGTTTTGTCAAAAGGCAAATCATCTGCCTTGTGTCTCATTAGTTTTGAAGTTTAGTATAGATAAATTACTATTTTATTTTCTGTCCTTGGACTTACAATAAATTCCTAGTTTATGACCTTTAGTTATCAAATAATGGTTTCACAGATAACCTTGTTTTCTCTGATCATAATTTGTTTCAAGCCTGCTTTCTTATCCTAGTGCAATTAGCCCATGATACATTTTGTTGGTGGTGGTGATGGTATGCATGTGTTTACAAAACTCCAATTGCAAGCTTTCATACTATAGAGGGATCAAAATTACTTGTAAAAATTTAGAAATTCTATAGAATCATTATTAAGAATTATGAAATCATCAGTTGTGTCTACATGGCATTACTACAAGAGGGTACACCATCACTGATCTGCAGAAAATCTGTTCAATAGGGTAGGCTAATGCCCAGGAATTATTAGACTATTTAATAATGACAGAAAAGGCATACCAACAAGAAGAATCAATCCTGAGATGAGATTTCTGAAGGCCCTTACATTCAGTTTACCCATCACAGTCATGCAGAACTTGTTAGTTTTAGCCTCTCCTAGATGGCTTTTGACATTTTGTTATATTTACTCTTTGTATTTTTCTTTTTTTTTTCTAGTTATTCACTTTAGTCCTCAGTTTGATTATTTCTTACCATCTACTACTCTTGGGTGTGATTTCTTCTTTTTGTTCTAGAGTTTTCAGGTGTGCTGCTAAGTTTCTAGCATGAGATCACTACATTTTTTTTTTTGTAAATGTAGTCACTTAGTGCTATGACTTGCCTCTTAGAATCATTTTTAGTGTACCATAAGTCTGGATTATGCTATGTATTCATTTTCATTGAAGTGTATAAATTCTTTCTGGTTTTGTCTTGACTCATTTTCATTCAGTAGAGAGTTAATTTCCATGATTTTGTAATTTTTCTATCATTTCTACTGTCGATATCCAGTTTTAGTTTGTAGTACTATGATAGTATGCAGTTTTCTTGTATCTCTTGGACTTGCTTTGTGACCAAGCATGTGGTTAGTTTTGGAAAAAAGTTCCATGAGGTATATAGAAAAAGGTATATATTTGTTCATGTTTGGGTGGAACATTCTGAAAATACCTATTAGGGTCATTTTGTTTATAACCTCTGTTATGTTACTCTGTTTAGTTTTGTCTAAATAGTCCATTCATTGGTGACAGTCAGGTATTGAAGTCTCCCATGATCAGTGTGTGAGGGTCAATATGTGAATTAAGCTGCGGTAGTGAGTTTTAGGGGGTTTTGATTTTTGTTTTTCAAACTTGGGTACCCTTATGTTTAAGGCATAAATGTTAAGAATTGAAATGTCATCTTGGTAAATTTTTTTCTTTGATGAGTATGTAGTATAGACCTCCCCATATCATTTGATTAGTTTAGTTTGAAATCTATTGTATTTTATATTTAAAAGGCTACACCAGCTGGCTTCATAGGTTCATTTGGGGTTGGAGGGAGAGAATTTTTAACTCTTCACCCAGAGGTAATGTGTCTATCCATGTGTTGGGGTGTGCTTCTTATATGTATCAGAAGGATGGATCCTCTTTTGGCATCTATTCTCCTTACTCTGTGTCTTTTTATTGGGGAATTGATACCACTGATACTGAGAGATATCAACGACTAATGATTATCATTTCCTGTTATTTTGTTGGTGGTGGTGATGGTATGCATGTGTTTCTCGTCTTTATTTTGATGGCGTGAGATTACTTATTTCCTGTGTTTTCATGGGTATCGTTAACCTTCTTAGGTTAGAGTTTTCATCTACTACCTTCTGTAGGACTGGATTTGTAGGTAGATATTGCTTAAATTTGACTTTACTATGTAAAATCTTATTTTCTCCATCTATAGTAATTGAAAGTTTTGCTGGGTATAATAGTTTGGGCTGGTATCTGTGGTCCCTTAGAATCTGCAGCCTTTATCTTCAGGCCCTTCTGGTTTTTAGTCTTTGATGAGAAGTCAAATGTAATTCCTATAGGTCTGCCTGTATACAGTACTTGATCGTTTTCCTTTGTATCTTTTCACTTTTCTTTTGTTCTGTATACTTAATGTTTTAATACTATGTGTTGACTAGGTTTTCTTTTATGATCGACTCTATTGTTCTGTATGCTTCTTGTAGATTTATAGTTATCTCTATGATTTTGTTGAAAATATTTCTTGGCCTTTTAACTGGAATTCTTCTCCTTCCTCTATTCCTATTATTCACAGGTTTGGTATTTTCATAGTATCAGAGATTTTGAAGTCCACATGAGTTCATCATATTTACCACACATGGTCTCAGTATCCAGAACATTTGATAGGGTATCTCCATAAAATTGTTCAGTTGACTTAACTCAGTTGGGCAGATATGGCCATTTAAAACAATAATAGTCACTTATCTGATCTGATCCAACAGCTCCCTGTACCCAAATCCCATGGGGGAGAGAGAGCTGAACACCCAGAAGTACGGAAAATCCTGAGACCGCAGGACAGTCTGCCACTTCTGCCCACCTCTCCCACATCCCTGGCCCAAGAGGAAACTGCATAGTGCCTCTGGATACAGGAATATAGGAGCAGTCAGCTTCAGGAACCTGCTGGGTCCAGCCTGCACCTGGAACTGACCTGAGTGGGTCACACAGCTCTCTGCACCCAAATCCCATGGAGCAGAGAGCTGAACCTTTGAGAAGTGTGGAAAGTCCTGAGAACTCAGAGACTACTCTCTGCCCACATTCATGACCCAAGAGGAAATCACCTTGTGCCATCTGTGTCCCCTGAGCACAGGGACCTAGGAGCAGTCAGGGGCAGGACCACTCGGGTTTCTGCCTACACGGAGAGCTGAAAGTCAGTCACCAGGAACATCCACATACCTGAGAGCAGAGGTAAGACCAACTTTTCTGCTCCAAGTGACCTGCCTGGTGGACTCAGGCCATTTTTACTATATTAATCCTGCCAATCCGTGAGCATGAGAGGTCTTTCCATTTTCTGAGACCTTCAATTTCTTTCTTCAGAGACTTGAAGTTCTTGTCATACAGATCTTTCACTTGCTTGGTTAGAGTCACACTGAGGTATTTTATATTATTTGAGACTATTGTGAAGGGTATCATTTCCCGAATTTCTTTCTCAACCTGTTTATCCTTTGAGTAGAGGAAGACTACTGATTTGTTTGCGTTAATTTTATAACCAGCCACTTTGCTGAAGTTGTTTATCAGGCTTAGTAGTTCTCTGATGGAACTTAAATATATCATATCATCTGCAAGTTGTGTTATTCTGACTTCTTCCTTTCCAATCTGTATCACTTTGACCTTCTTTCATTGTCTGATTGTTCTGGCTTTTGACTTTGAGTCTTTGTTGTACTAGGAGGACTTTGAGTACTATGTTGAGTAAGTAGGGAGAGAACAGATAGCCTTGTCTAGTCCTTGATTTTAGTGGGATTGCTTCAAGTTTCTCTCATTAAAAATTAAGTTAATTCTCTCATTAACATTTAGTTTAATGTTAGCCACTGGTTTGCTGTATATTGCTTTACTACGTTTAGGTATGGGCCTTGAATTCCTGATCTTTCCAGGACTTTTATCATGAAGGGGTGTTGAATTTTTGTCAAATACTTTCTCAGCATCAATGAAATGATCATGTGGTATTTTTGAGTTTGTTTATATAGTAGATTACGTTGATGGATTTCCATATATTGAACCATCCCTGCATCCCTGGGATGAAGCCTACTTGGTCATGATGGATGATCATCATTTTGATGTGTTTTTGGATTCGGTTTGTGAGAATTTTATTGAGTATTTTTGTGTCGATATTCATAAGGGAAATCAGTCTGAAGTTCTCTTTCTCTGTTGGGTCTTTGTGTGGTTTAGGTAAAGCGTAATTGTGGCTTCATAGAAGGAATTTGGTAGTGTTCCATCTGTGGGAAACCGGGAAAGGGAATAACATTGGAAATGTAAATTTAAAAAAATCCAATAAAAGAAAAAATTAGTGAGGACTGTGTCATCAATAATCTTTCATGTTTAAGTTAGAAATAACTAGAAAAGTACAGCAGTAAATTAGAGATGATGGCTCAATTTTCATAAGTTCTAAGGTTTTAATTTCTGTACATTGCTTAATCAAAATATCTTTTAAAAAGCGTAAGCACAAAAGACAAATAGAACTTTGCACTTCTAAGATGATATTGTTTAGTGACAAAATGCTGTTTTCAATAACCAAGGACCCTGTGAAAGTGGCATTAGGGCCAGTGAGATGGCTCAACAGGGTAAAGGTGCTTGCTGTGCAAGCCTGGTAAGCCTAGTTCAATCCAGAGCCAGTGAAAACGGTGCCATTGTAAGCTAAAACACAGACACTTTCCATCACTGTGAAATCCAAATAATAAATTTAAAGTATTATCACCCCAAGTGGTAAACTTTATTCCAAGGTGTCAAGATCTCTACCTGAGGCTCCCCAACTCCTTTTCTGCATCCTAAATAGGAATAGGGAATTTCTGGTGCATCCATACAGGACATTAGCATGACAATGGAGAAGCAGATAAGAAAGTGCTTTCTGGGATTTACAAGAAAAGAACTTTTCTCTCACTTGTAACCTAAAAGATTGAATCATATGCCTCCCTTACGGTAACCACACTGCAGACTGCAGATGAGAGCCTATTGCCTATGGATATAGAAATTGTGTTAACTTCTTTTTCAGCAAGACTAATAAAGAGATGTAGCAAGACTTTAAAACTAAAACTTTGGGAAAGAAGACATAATCTATGTGAATATTTAAAATCAAATCGCCATCTTCATAATTTACAAAGTGAACATAAAGAGAGTCTGGCACTGCCTCATTCAGTAAAAGAATAAATAAAAAACTGCAAAGAAGAGATATTTTTCAGATGATTAACTTTGGAGATAGCAGGCTGCAGTGCTGAGCAGAGTCCTGTAAGAACAGGAAGAGTAGGAATACACTTACTTCCTTGACTCCAACACAAGGAATATGTTTCCAAGAACCGTAGGGGAACTAAAATGCCTCTTATCAGACAACAGAGATAGCAGTCTAAGGCACAGCTATGAAGCTGTTTGTGGGTTATCCAAGGCTTTCTCAACAAGCAAAGTGACCTTGAGAGACCTAAAGCTAGGGATGACATTTCCCTGGTAGTGGAAGAAGTCATTTCAAGAGGCTACCAGGAAGAGACCATTTCCCAGAGTGTCTGAACTGCTAAAGACAGACACTCACCAAGAAATCTCCACACAACAAAAGACATCCACAAGAAACATCAATTGCTATAAACCTTCACTAGTCTCAAGGAGTGTTTAGTCAGTTCTTGTGGGTAACTTATTCACTTAAGAACTCCTATTTCTTTACCATTTCTCCCTCTTAGTTAAAGCATGCAAAGGGAGAGAAACAGACTTGGAAAAAGAACAGAGAAGCTAACCATGGCCCCTCCCCAGTATGTGCTGCCACAAAACAGGAAAAGGGGTTTCAGAATATAACATAAAATACAGTTTCAGAGTTTCTTTGGTTATACACTTTAATACCTAAATTCAGACTGATTCATGATTTGAATTTAGTATAGTTTAGAGGAAGCAGGAAAGGGTCTGCAGAAGTTTTCATCTGGAGAAAATGTAAGTATAAAATTTGCAACTTGCCAGAGTCACAAGCATGGCTTCCCTAACACAGTGATCATGTTAATCACTTTCTAGTTGTAGACTGCTTTCATGTAAACATAATTTTCAAAACTTTACTTCTGAAGAGTTCTTAAGGGACTACACTAAGAAGTTCTCACTTGGTCAGCTGCTCTTATGGAATTTCCCAAATTTGATATATTGAATTCTTGAATCCTCAATGTATCAGACTATAACTCTGAAGAGAATGTTTTAAAGATGTGATTAACGTAAAGTTAGGTCATAAGGGTAGACCTCACTTCACTCTGACTAGTGTCCATGTACGAGGAGATTAAGAACAAGCAAAAGAAATGCTTTGTGAAGATGGGAAGATGAACACCCATAAAAAAGATCACTTCCAAAACCTATACTATAGACACCTTGATCTGAAAATTCTAGTCTCCAGACTGAAGAGGGAAAAAATGCATTTTCATTGTTTAAGCCACAAGATCTGTAACACCTGGTCTTGTGGGTCACAGCAAGCCAATACCATGGGATAGCTGGACAGAGTGACATCCGTAAAGTCTGCACACATTTAAGTTGCATTCTTGACATTTTGTTTTAAAAAAAGGCAGTCTCTCACTTTCTTTCTTTAGTATAAAACATAGACTCAGGCACAGTAATTCTAGTTATAAACGCTGTAGCAAGTTTTGTTCAGAGAAATACTTAAGGGTCTTTTTAGAGCATCTGCTGCCTCCCCCCCACCTAAAAAAAATAAAAACAAAAATAGTTGAAGTTTTTTTTTCCAATATATAAATCTTTTATTGTTCCCACAGAGCCCAAACTGTACTTGTGATCAGGATCTTGTTTCTGAAGCTAGGAAACTGAGGTCTCATTCATCAGGCTGCTGCACGGTTCCCTTCTCAGAAACATAGATGCCATCCAAAAACTTCCTGATATCCTTGTTTTTAACTGTCGTGGCTTGGCTGAATCAGAGCCGCTGAATTTGAAACAAGTTCAATGTCATTTCCTTCAAGGATTAACTCATCCTTCTGGGCTTGAGAGACGGAACAAGCACTACCTGTCCTCATCCGAACCCTCCGGATGTATTTTTCACCCAAGAAATTTTGGATTTCAACCAGAGACTCATTCTCCTGAAAAACGACGTTGATAGGGAAGTGAGCAGACCTCATCTTGTAATGGAAGCCCAGTGTCACAGCCTTGATCATGTTCTGAACGTGACTGCAGATGGTTCTGACAGTGGCCAGTTCCTTCCTGTTACACCACCACTTGTCAACACGGAGCCTTTCCTTTTTCTTTCCTAGAAGACTCAGCTCTACATTGATGTGATTGAAGTCCCTCCTCAGAGTTCCCCTAGGGCCTCCAATGACTGTGCGCCCCTTCAGAGTGATGTCGACATTTTCTGGAATGTGACAGTCTGATTGCTGAGAATGGTCTTCATTCTCGCAGTAGATGGGGCAAAGAGACAGTTGAAGTTTTTATACATACGCTTTCTTCAGACAAAAAGTTCACCAGACCCTTTTCTGCTTTCTCTTAGTTATACTAAACTCTAGATTCTCAGTACTGTAGCGATTACAAATGCTGACCAATTGTGTGGGTTTCCCATTTAGAATGGCTGCTCTCCAGCGTCAATTGCTCCCCACTATAGAAGCCAGATTAGAGCCTGTACTTCTGCCAACTATAAGAGAAATTAAGTGTAACATTGTACCAGATTATATTTTCATTAATAATTTTTCTACTTTGGTTTCAGCTAACAGTGAGTCAGAAGCAAATCCAACTATAAGAAACCTTATGTCCTTATATTGACATAGTTTTTAAGCACTCAAATGCAAACGACTTTTTCCAGTTGTGAGATGTGTAGCTCACCCACACTAAAAGCAGCGTGTTGTAGTTACGAACCAATACAATAGATGGTCTTCCACTCATTCAGAAGGCTAGTTAGTTCATTAACTACAGCATAGTTTTCCCAATTTTATTATTCAGGAAGTCGTTAGGAATTTTACTAAACTCAATCTGCATATTGAAACTTGTATATGAAACAAAGTCAGCTGTAAATATCTACCTTTGATAGCTTACCCTAATTTTAATCAATTTCATTTCCAAGACATGGCTTAATCACGGACTTTCATGTAAGTATTTGGGTAGATCACAGCTTTTTTTTTCCCTTTGAGAGAAATAGATAACTCAGTGGTACCTTTACTGACACTAAAATGCAATGTGATGTGGAACAAGTTACTTGTCGAGTTAAACCCTCATGTTTTTCAAGATAAAATGGCCATCCCTGTTATCCAATGGTACCTATTAATGAAATTAACTATTGCCAGCATAACTCTCAGATGATATTGTGCATAGTGTATAGTAAAACTGGCAGTTCTTAGCTATGACACTACTTGGAAGTCTCATGCCATACTGTCCTTGTCTCTTTTCCTATCTCTTAGGGCTAATAGAATTAATAAGGATACACACATTAAGTACTTGCTACTATGTACAAGGAATTTTGCCAAGAAAGGAGAAGAAAAAAAGCACAATCATGTCTGACCTTAAGACCCTGTACATTTGCAGTAAAATCATTACACAAATGGTTGAAATAAATGGGATGTAAAAACCTAAATTAATCTTCAAGGCTTTTAGACTTGGGAGTTTTCTTTGAGTGCAAATCTATGAAAAGACCAGATACATAGCTATGCTCAATAAAATTCTGCTTTAAAGTACATTTTGGTGGCACAGATCTATAATCCTAGCACGTAGAGTTGGAGGGTCACAAGTTCAAGTTGCAAGCCAATCTTATGATATAGAGAGATCTTGTTTCTAGAACAAAAGTGTTTTTATTAACCAATGAACCTATTTTTTAAAACATTTATATTTGAAAAAAAATTTATATTTGGTCTCCTTTAGTAAGTGCATATTGTGAGTATAACACGTGTGTTTAACTTTAAAATTTTTTACTTATGTGCATGTATCTGTGCATGTATATGCTATATGTGTGTGGGTGCCATTAAAGATTAGAGGGGGCCAGACACTCTGTAGCTAGAATTATATAGGAAGTTGTAAACTGCCTGAGGTAGGTGCTGGAGATCAAACTTGGGCCCTCTGAAAAGGCAATATGTCCTCCTAACTACAGAATTTCTCATGTTATGGCCTCTTAACCATAAAATTATTTCATTGCTACTTCACAACTGTAATTTTTCTACTGTTATGACTCATAATGTAAATGTCTGTGTCTTAGGCAGTCTCTGTGACGGGTCATTCCAGCTCCAAGAGAGATTGAGATCCACTGGTTTAAGGTGTCTTCCTTCCTTCCTACATTTTCTACGGACAAACACACAGACGGGGGGGGGATAGATATTGGGGCAGGGGAGCAGGAGGGAGGGAAACCTAGCTGAAGGAGCTAACAAGGCCAGAATGGAGCTTGTTTCCAAAATTCTTCAAGGTCTCCCCAAATAGAATAGAGCATCCAATCAAAATTGTACTAATGTCACTGCTTTGCCCCTAGCAATCATACTAGAGGCTATTAGAGGTTACCTAATCCTTCTCAAAAATTCCACTAGCCCTGCATAAAAGTGGGGCTGCGAGTCCCGTAGGTCATCACCATTTTGATGAATTGTTGACCCCTGTATGCTGGTAATTTCTGCAGAGTAATCGCTCTTTGCCTTTGCATACTATTCCAGTCTGGGGTCTTTATTCAGCAGTTCTTTGACCCTAACAATGTGTGCCTCATTAGAATTGTATTTCTTCTTATAAATTTTATTGCCCCACTTTCATCTTTGTTGGACAATTCCATTTTAAGTGATTTGTTTGTATAAAGTGGCAGAAAAATTTATCACCAAGGAAGGAGGCCACAAAAAACATGCACTTTGATTTCTACCTGAATACGTCTGTAATGTTGACCAAAGGTTTTGAAAGAAGCAACTATTCACAGACCAAGACACCCAGCTGTTGTTCATGTTAAACTCTATGAACTGGAGAACTAGCTACAAGGTTTGTGCTTTATGTAACCACAACTAATATGCCATGGTAACTGAAATTTGAGCTATGTGGTTTACTTAAACCATGACAGGGGAGGGAAAGGCATGCAAAGCTAGTGTCATTTATACAAAGAATTCTCTGAACTCTTTGGATGAAAAAGATCTAAGTAAAAATGAAAAGACATAAGCAGACATGTTGACAAAAAGAATGTACAGACAGAAATTTGTTCCTAAAGATATGTTCAAACAATAGTCATTTGCATCTACTAAAACATCCAAATATTATTTTTATTTAAGACAATATCAAAGGCTGACAATGAACTGGAAATACTTCACCTCTCAAGAGGAAAGAAAATTTAGAGAGGGGCAGTCACTTTGCAAAATAGTTTCATAAGCTTTAAAAAACAGTCACAGCTCCTGTATCACCCAACAACCACACTCTAGGGCCTGCCTACCAGAGCAAAAATTATATCCAGACATTCATATGCAGATGATTGCTCTAAGGGATTCATTGTCCCCAAACAGAAACAATTCATTTTTCTCTACTCAATTCAGTAGATATTTGAGCAGACTGTGGCACATTCATACAATGAAAAGCTACGAAAAAAAATTAAGGAAAAAGTATTGATATGAAATTGAATTTCCA
This sequence comes from Rattus rattus, assembly GCF_011064425.1. Lineage (NCBI taxonomy): Eukaryota > Metazoa > Chordata > Mammalia > Rodentia > Muridae > Rattus > Rattus rattus. The sequence continues at coordinate 23,523,703 of NC_046163.1, forward strand.
GATTATAAATAGAAAAAAACTCATCTAACAGACATAGAATCTAACTGCTGTAGATTGTCATAGAAGTTTCAAAATGACAAAACTCTGTCGCACATTAGCTGTCTGCCAGTTAGGATGGAGGTATTAGTAGTAGAGATAACACAAAACTTCTGTGCTGATGTCATATTTCTATATGCCAACTGTGATGATACTTACATGAATCCAATCATGATGTAAAGATAAAACTCCAAGGAACTACACACACTCAAAATGAGGACACACAGGGGAAAAAAACCCAAACAAACCCATGGTGTGAACATTTGTAAATCTCCATGCTCAAAAGGAGGGTGTGTGGCATAGAAAATTACATGGATCTTCACCTACATATAAATCATCCTTTTTACCCTCCTTTTAAGACAAGTGTTATATAGCATATATCATAGCCAAAGCAAGCCATAAATTCCTGGTGATCCTTCCACCTCAGCCTCGTGAGTTGAGATTACAGGCTTTAACCAACACAGCTGTCTTTCAAAGTAAAACATTTTTTAAAAATTGCCTCTGACCCAGTGGTGTATTTATCTTTCAGGCATTGCTCCATGACATACTCATACATACAGATATGTATATTTCATACACAGATTTGTGTGTGTATATAGGGATGTCATTGTAGCAGTGACATGTAGCAGCAAACAGTTGTACCCTTATAACTGTTCATATGGTATTCGCATAGCCACAGTGGTAAAAATGTAGTCAGTTAAAAGTTTAGGACAAAAACCAAAGAGTATGAATGTTAAACTACACTACAAATTAATGTTTCCAACAATGATTTTTTTTAATCTAGTGGTTGGAGATAGTTACTCTTTATTGGCAACTTTACTAAGAATTGTCAACTCAGAATTAAAGAGCAATTCCAGAGAGGATTACTGCAGAGGAAGAGCCACCCTGATTGTGGGTGGTACCAAGCCCACTGGCTGGGAGCATAGAAGTACAAGATAACAGGAGGAAAAGGGAAAGCCAGGGCAATGTGTTGTGCCTCTGCTGTGTATCTTGACCCCAGACATGAAGAAAGTTGCTCCATCAGGCACATGAGACAAGCATCATGGAGTGAGCCCTCACAAACAGTGAACTCAAGTAATTCCTTTTTATTTCATGTCAGGTATTTTGTCACATTGACAAGAAAGTAACCAATACAGTGTTACAGGTCTCCAAATCTAAGCAACATACTTCAGGGAGCATGCAAGATGACTCACTTAAGTGCTTGGGGGAAAGGACAATTAAGATGACTATTTGTACTTAAATTAGGCTTTATTAATAGGTAACATATATTGATACAGATGCTGTGACTTGATTTGGATACAAGGTGAATTAAGAACAAGCCTGATGGTGGTGCCCTGACTCCCTCATTCACGAACAATTTACAGATATCTCACAAAACAGTAAAATAGCACAAGAGGATCTGCAGGGGAAATGGACAGTCAGCCATAATTCACAAAGATGACACAGCTGGGCTTTCTCCTAAAGTTGCCCTTTGCTGAATTACAAGGCTAAAAGTTATGAAAAAAGTTAACCAAAAAGTTCAAGATGATTTTTCTAGGAAAAAAAAGTGCTACTAGGAGAATATTTGAAAAAAAAAAAAAAAACTTACTTAAAATACTTTGGTTTGTGCTTTTGTGGCTGAATACCTAGCTTACGACCTAGCAAAGATTTCAAGCTTCATAATAACTTGGAAACAATGTCTAGACCTATTTTTAAAATCTTCAGAACATCAATACAAATTATTTTTTTAAAGAATCCAAAGTGCTTCTGTAAACGTTAGAAAGCCTTTTCTAAAGAACCAGTGGTTCTTGGACTAGGTGCTCAAACAAACGTTCTTAATCTCCAATAAGCCACACCTTTGTTCTCAAGGTCTATGAAACCTCAGAATATTTACTCTTCATTCATGCTTCTGGGTTTTGTTAAAAAACAGTTCAGTACTGACAGTGACATTTTCCATAGAAAAGAGCTTATTGATTTGAGATATCATATTCATATTATAAATACTTACTCTACCACACTGATTAATTTATTTTAAAAGTTTTAGGGGAAACCAAAGACCCACACCTCTTCTTGCACAGTTAATGGGCATTTCAAATATTTCAAAAGTAAACTAATCCTCTCAGCTACCATTCCCAAATTTCATACTTTCATAATTGTGACCACTTTACTTAGGAGGAACATTTTTTTCAGTTCCTCACACAAAAACAAAAAATGTGAGAGTGTTGCTGACTGCACTATCTTATACACTACAACTAATCTCTGTGCTATCAAATTTGCTTCAAAACCTAACCATTTCTCACTTTTCTACCACAGTAGCCTATACCTTTACTTGCCTAAAACACTGCAGTTGATCTGGTCTTACTGGGTTTTCCTTTTAACTAAAGATGGCCTACTCTTTAACCAGTCAAGAGTTACTCTTAAATTACTTATCATTCCTCTCAAAACCTCTGTAACAGCTTCTGTATTAAAGCCACAGCCAATGGATCTTACTTGATCCATTAAGACTTAACAGAATCTTGTTCCCTGCTGCATCTGCTCTCACACTGCAATTCCTGTTGCCTCACTAAGCCCAGTGGCCTCCTTGTTAGTCCTTAAAATTGCAAATATGATCCTAGTTGATGGCTTTGGAACTCTTCACTATTTAGAGTGCTTTCTTCCCATACATTCACAAGGGTAACTTCTTCACTTATTGAACAATGTCAAGTTATTTGCCTCTGGCTATCCATATAAAATGGTTAACCTTGTGCTGAGGATGTGGCTCAATGGCAAAACACTTGCCTTGACTATACAAGGCTCTGGGTTTGATCCTTAGTGTTGTAGAATGGCTATCTCTACTACCATTTTATTCCAAAATAGTATTTCCTCTGCTTCATTGTTCATGCATCATTTGTGACCATAGAGAACAGCTGTTTAATATCTCTCTCTTCCCTCCCAGAGGGAGTGTGGCTAGTTTTTGTTGATTAGCATAGTACTTGTCACTGGCACAATTAAACGATAAATGTTCAAATGAAGCATTTGCTTAGACCTATCTTTTCCCTCACTGTTTCCTGGAAACACAGTTTTTCAACAATTGGAAATATCCTCTAACATTTACATGTTGTGCCCAACACATCTTGCATTTCCTGGTTCTTCTTAGCCTCACTCAGTACTCTCTCTGTATTTGTCTCCTAGAGGTTGTGATCTTCATGTATCTTCCAAGATTTGCCTTCTTGGTAAGTTATTAATCTGGTACCAACTTTGGCCACGCCTTTCTTTGCTAACATTTTAGAAGTTTTGTTTTGCTCTTTAGAAAGCCTAGCCTATGAATTTTCTCAGCTAACGTTTGAAAATTCAAACTGTCCTCCATCTCAACCAACAAGGCCTGTTTGCTTCTCCTGTTTGGTCTATTTTCCTTTGTCTACTGGTTCCAACTTTGGCACAAATCATACCATGAAATATTCTAGTCAGTAACAATCATGGACAAGAAGTGAATTACCTCTATTTTGTGGGCTGATGACCTGTTACCCAACAGATTGTCAATGAAAACAATGAAATCTCCAGTTTTCCCACTATTTAAAGACTTGCCTTCTCCAAGCATAATGACACTGAGCTCACCATGAGACCCAGAAAGTACACTGGAAGTACCTTAGCAGCAAAATGTGGATGCCACCAGTTTTCCTAAGGCCATGATCTTGGAAAAAAAGACTCTGGAGCCCCAACTCCATTCAGACCCAACAGACTGTAAATGTGTCCTTAGTGCCAACACCACTTGTCTAGTGACTAAGAAGGATCACTGGCAGAAAGAGGGAAGTGGGTGAAAGTAATCAAGCCTTCTCCCAAAACATCACTGGTGCTTAAGACAAACGATGACAACAAATGTGTGCAAAAGGTGTAACTACAGGGTGACAAGAGAAATATGCAAAAGATGGCAAATCCTGCAATAATGCAAAAATTGTAGACAAATACAAATCCCTAATGAGTTGGACACTAGACCATTAGGAAGAAAAGATGCTTGCATGTGTATTCAAGGCGTAAACAATACAGTATCACGACATCCATGGCTCTGTTTCCTCTATCAAGAAAAGGTAAGGTCACTTCTGGGAAGAAAATGGAATAATGTTGGGTTACAGCTGCAGGATTAGGGATTGGTAGGAAATAGATGAAGGAGTAGATGGGAAAAAACCTGGCCACCAAAAACATAAGACATACCAATCACTTCATGCTAACAATGAAAGAGACACAGGAAAATTTAGGTAAGAATCACTGTGAGAAAAGAAGTCATCTTAAGTTTTTATTCCAAGTCTAGAACAAATGGAGTAAACATTGCAGCATAGAGAAGTCAAAGTTCTCCAGAATATGAAATCTGTTCTTACCATCAGTATATTCAAGGATACCTTTTTTTCCTAGTACCCAGCAGTCACCTCTCAACCCTCAAGTTAGTCTTTGTAAAGGAGATGCTTTTTTTAAAAAAAAAACAAAATGACTTTGGTACTGGCACTTTATGAAAAATCTTGATTTTACACATCCCACTCAATCTCCCCTTCTCTCAAGCTCCACTTTATAGAAGCTCTGGGTGTACGGAAGGGCCACCTTCTCACTGGCTCTTCTCCATGACGTACTCTTTGTACAACTTGGATTCTACCTGGGTATCAACTCATACCATCCTCGCAAATGAATCCAACTGCTTCTAATTCCACCAAAAATCAATTAATCAATAAATACATGAATGAAAGAATCAATCTAACTTTGATTCTCTACAATACATTTGTAATTAGCAGCTAAATGTTGCTGGAGAAAAACCACATCAAAGGTCTACTTAGCTCTCAAATTCATTCTACTCTATTTCTCCTTTAAGTAAAAATTCTCAAGTAACTTCTCTTCAAAGCCCAGTATCAACTTCCTTTATTCTTAAACTACTTTAAAGCTCAATTTATTTTTTCTGTGATTCTACATTTGTTTCTGTAATGGATTATTCATTATAAAATAAAAATACATCACCTAAAAACAAAACATTTCAAACCATTTTCCAGTCAAAACTACCAAAAATATAATGATGCTGAAAAGAACTTAATGAGCCCTGAGGCTCACTTTTCTATCTTTCGGTGATCAGTCTGACAAACTTTCAAACTGCTCCATTTCAAAGAACATGTATATTATCTGACAACATAAAAGAAAAAAAAAAAAAAAAAGACATCATCGCATTTAGTCCTTGCACTGGCAATTCAAGGAAGGTAGTTCTCTAAGAAGACATAACCAACCATGTTTTACCATAGCGAATGACCTACTGTGTTCTCTCCTAGGAAATCACTGGCAAATGAAGCAGAGTCCATTAAAATAGCAAAATGTAGCAACACAATCTCTCAGATGTCTTCAGCTTCAGCGTGTGCACATAAGTTCAGCATTCTTCACATAAGGGTGAAATACAAACTATAAATTCTGAGACAAAGGTCCTGCACTAACTGTTAGACAGACTTCAGAGCTATCTGATTAAGTTTTCTATGGTCATTTAAGAAAATGCTGTTCAGCTTTTTAATTCACCCTAAAGACTGATCATTATACACTTAAGTAAAAAAAGAACTTATTTTAGAAAATGTTAAAGAAAAAACTTACCTAGCAATATGCTATTTATTATTAATAAATGTACCCCTGAGCCTTAAAATAACATAACCCAAGAGCACATTCAGTTTCCGTTTTAATTACAAGGACATGGATCTAAGAGCAGATGATCAAAGGAAACAGAAATTCACATTTATTGAGCATTGATGAAGAAAACAAAAATTAAATTTAAATATGGCCCATTAAGTCCTTCATTAGAAAACTGTCACATCAGATTCACATATTATTTCTGCCATTGCCAATATGACAATGTTGTTAATTATTTGATTATATGGAAATGTAGTTTTGAAATTTACGTTAAAATCAGGCTATTTATATGTAAAATACTGAGATGTATAATACTATTACAATAACAAGAAATTTGACATACTTCAATTAGAAGTTCAGTAGGCCATAAAACCTGCTGCCTTTATGAAGAATTCTAGAAATTATTTAACTGAAAAAAAGAGACTAACAGAATTTAATTCATTGGTTCCAAAAAAGTAAACATCTTTATTTCCTGAACAGAAATACTATGCCTGACAAATACCGTTGAATCACTTTACATAAAGAAAACATCCCAAACTCACAATACTTCTGCCTTCTTGGTAGGCATAAATCAGGTATGTATACATGCGCACGTTTACGTACACACACACACACACACTCGCATGCATGCACTCGCTCTCACGCTCTCTCTCTCTCTCTCTCTCTCTCTCTCTCTCTCTCTCTCTCTCTCTCTCTCTCTCTGTTTGGAGTCTTTTGGGGGGAATTGAGGGATGGTAGATATATTCCCAAGATAACTGCAAACTATTTTCTGTAAAATAAGGCCCACAATTTAAATGAGAATGAGAACATTTCATCAGATAGCAGAGGCTTCAAGTAAGCTCTATTCAGGAACTGCTCTGCTTCACAAACAGTACTAGTTAATGATTAAGCAAGCAGTTACAGTGGATACTACCATGGAAAAAATAAGGTTACCTATTCAGAAGTCTAACCCAAGTTGGAGGTTAAGTAGCTTTACTTACATTTAAAATAGAAACAAAATTTAAAAGTATACAAAATACTTGGAAAGAACGTTTGCTTAGTTTTGACATATTATTATTCCATCTTTTTAATTTTGGCACAAAACTAGTTGTGGTCTGCAAACTTTATTTATATAAAAATGCTTACTGCATTTCAGGATGTGGCAATTTTTAACTTTCAAGATACTCTTATGAAGTTCCTAATACACAATCCCAAACACATCAAAGACCTGAAAACATAATTAACCTATTGTGTACTTATTCAAAAGAATTATTTATACAACTATTGTACATTTTCAAATTTTCTTAGTTGTTCTGCCAATATGTTAGTGCAGAAACTATGTTAGGGCCAACACATACTTCTAAACACAGCCATGAATATACCAGAAAACTTAGGACCTAATTTAAACCATAATCAAATTCTCTAAGTCAAGGTTAGTCAATTCTCCATTTTACTATAAATTTAAAGAGAATCGTCATGTGAAACTAAAATACAAGTGGATAATGAACATTCAGTTCAGTAATTTCAAAGTGAATATAATTTAAATTTCATTTATTTGAAAAACACCACCAGCTTTTCAGTTAAAACAAATTTCTACAGACTTTATCTTAATTTTCTTCTCAGCATTCTACATGAATTTGACCTCAACAGAATGGTAATCCTTTTGATTTGCATGTGAGTACATGTATGAGCAGTCACACTCATGCTTTAAAAACGTTCCTGGGGCGAGGGGACTAAAAGCAAAAATAAACTTCCCTAGTTTAGCTATGACTCTACATTTAAATAATTTCACAATTCATGGTTCAGCGTGGACATCAGTGGTACAAGTGCTTGCCTAGAATGCAGATGGCTCTGAGTTTATTTATTCTCAAGCCAACAAATGACAATAAAACAAACAAACTCAATGAACTTTAAAGCCACACTCTAAATGACTAATTTTGACCTTCAGTAATTACTGTATTATAATATTGTGAGATACTGTAAAATGTCAAAAAACTCTTGCATAGCTCATCAGTGTAATAAATAATCCCTGCTCACTTTCCAAAAAGAGAACACTGTTGTCACTTTGTGTTGAGTCACAGAAATTTTTATGTAGGTAAAAGTCTCCTCAATGCTTATTTAGATAGTAAATCTTCTTTAGGTGAAAACTTTTTTGTGTAAACTATGCCTTTCTTTTCATAATTAAATTGTATCCTACTCTGCATAGCAAAGAAAATAATAGTTCCTTGAACTTAAAAGTCTTGAGGTTCTCGTCACCATGAATTACTTGTTCCTGTATAAGCTGCCATTCTGCCTCTGCTAAAAAATACTTAGTAAAGCAATAAGCAAACAGGAAACAAACCGTAAGCTATAATACTAATTAATAATGAAATATATTAAATGTTGTTTAAATATTAAACAGCAAAATACTCCTTAAATAAATAAGATTTGAATTTGTCATTTGGGGATATAGGCCAGTATCACCAATGTGAGAGATGTTCTAGTGCAAAGAGTGGCCTCAAAAAACCGCATCCATACATACACAAATCAGCCATAGATGAAGAGGAGAAAGCAAAACCCTTAATGCTGACACTACTTCCAGTAATGTAAATAGGTGAATCCTACCTCTTTCTCGAAAAGAAGTTTTTCTGGAAAACTTTTGAAAATTATATTTTTAACTGTCTCCAAATGTTGAGTTTCTGTTTAAAAACTGTATTTTTTTTTCCTTACTGTTACTTAGAAGATTATATAAGAGAACCTTCCTTAAGTAAAGCTGACAGGAGTACCGCCATTAAGAACTCACAGGAAGCTGAACTTAGTACTGTGTACTTCATTTTCATTAAGTTATCTATTGCTTCTCATGCCCTATAATTTTGTATTCTCAAAGTGTAAGATCAAATAAAGGCAAAACTGTTTTAATGGACTTATGCTGAAAAAATCATCCACTTACACATGTAACTACGGAATGCCTAAGTATGCAAAGCATTGTGTTAGCTGCTACTGCTGAACTGAGTCACAAGAGAATAAAGAATGACTGGTAGAGCATAGTGGATTTTTTTAAAATTTGTTTTATAATTATTCATTATAAAATTTCATAAACCTATTTAAGGGTCCAAAATGTTGAGTAATTATTTTAATTTATGTCCATGTCTATGTATAGGTAAGGAAACAAAAACTAAGATACAGAAGGAAGAAGAGCTTCTAAGAAAAGGTGAGGTAGAACAAGAGAAAGAAATAATTATATGTGATAGCAAAAAAAAAAAAAAAAAAAGAAAAAGAAAATGGAGGCAAAGAGAGCTGGGGATAGGAAAAGAACAATGTAAGGTGACATGGGTCCCTCAAAATGCTGCCATGAAACTCATTACCTTGCTACCTTGAAAAAACTTTTTAAATCTTAAAAATAAAACAAGAAATTCTAGTACCACAAAGGATCTGATTTCACGATACATGTAAAGCATAGTTCTAGCCTTGCTGATGTTAAAGACTATATCCAGAAGCCTCTGACTATACACAAAGCAAATTTAAAATAGACAAATAAACCATGTCCAAAGTAGGTATTAATTTTAACCATACTCTGCTCAATTAAACTTCAGCTATTTTTTTTTCTTTTCTTTTTTTCGGAGCTGGGGACCGAACCCAGGGCCTTCCACTTGCTAGGCAAGCGCTCTACCACTGAGCTAAATCCCCAACCCCTAAACTTCAGCTATTAAGAACAAATATCAAACATCTTTATGTAAAGGTGGCAGTTCATGTCCTTTGCAGTAGTCCTAACAAGTATTCTTAAACTAAGGTATTACAGGTTTGAGTCGTTGACCATTTCATTATACAGAAAGTTTAATTATTTCATAATTTAAGAATAGATTTATATGCTGAGAAGTTCTGTGAGCAAAGTTGAGTTTTCTTCTATCATCAAGAAATGAATGCAAGAAGGGGAAATTGTGGACAGAACCTACTAAAACTACAAAAGTATTGAAGTCTTTTAAAACATTAGCTGCTTTTCTTCTGGAGAGCCCCCTGAATTCCATCTGAATAAATACCTTCCCATTTTTACTGATAATGGACTTTCGTTGGAAGTTAATAAAATAAATAATAGTTTTTCATCTTTACCATAGCATTAAGTTCTAAATAGGCTAATAAATTTACTTATTTACTAAGTGAATAAAATTACTTAGTGAATAAATTCACCTAAATAAAAGCAAGAGCTAAATGTTTTACTGTGCTCCCCCAATTTGATAACCTAAGGGATAGTCACTGAGGAAAAGAAGATATAAAGTGGGATGGTCAACAGCTCTAATGACAGATCAGTTTCACGGAATAAGCATTCCATGCGTAGTGAGACAAACCAGGACTCAAGGAGCGTGGCCATTCATTGTGGCTAGGATGCAACACTCTGTCTAAAGTAGAGGAGTAGTAAAATATTTCACTAAGTTAAAATATAGGTTTTATATTTTATACCACATTGAACACACACACATAAAAATACCAGTGTTTTTATCTTGTTTCTGTTCAGACACGTAAGCAAATATGTTCTTTGGTGCCTGGGAATTTATCAATATTTAGGATTAATGGAAGATAAGAAGTTCCAAGTTGACATGTGTACAAATAGAAGACTCAAAATCTTATCGCATATAAAATAAGAATCAAAGTCAGACTTAGAAGAGGTTCAAGTTACACTGTAACTACGCTGACACATACTCATTCCCAAATCATACCTCAGCTTCCCAAGTAAAAATCACTACAGTCTATTTCACTTTTATCTTTGTTGGGCTTTTTTTTTTTTTTTTTTTTTTTGAGATTTCTTTTCAAGTGGAAACATATCCCAGATAGAAATATATCACTTTAAGTTTAAAATCATCAAAGTCAACAAAGAGAATGTACATTCATTAAATGTATTCATTTACAAAAGAAATCTTGAAAAGGCTGAAGAGTTCAACTGAAGACTTGTTCTTGATTTTTCATTATTCCTTTTTAAACATGAGTTAGTATAGACATAGTATACACACAAGCTGACTTTCAACTGATTTAATAGTTACTTCCCTTGGATAGGGTTTTGAAGTTCTAGAGTCTAAAATTTAATACCATCATGACAGTATTTTCCAGTAAAAGGAACCATAGAGCAATGAAAAATCAGAAGCAAGATGGCTTGAAGAGCCTAATAACTCCTAAATATACACACATTTATAACCTGTATTTATTTCTAAAGAAACAAATTTTAAGTAATGCTAATTTAACCAATAGAGAAAAAACTTCTATCAAAATATACAATTTCCATTACAGACTAGAAGGCTAATATTAAAAAAATAGTTGTAAGCCAAAAAAGTTTGCTTGTATGGATGGGAGGCATTGCCCCTTTGAAGCACACAGCATCAAACAAGGTCTTATAAAAGACTACTCTGTGTCCTTCTTCATTTACAAGTTCTTGATGAATTCATAAAGCTTGGTTTCAGTCTGTAGATCAAGCTATATCCATGCTTCTTAATCCAAGTTTTCAGAAAAGGAGGAATTAAATGATTCAGAATCTCAAGTGGGATTTATGCTTTACCATGTATCTGGGGAAAAAATACAATAATGGGTTATGATTACAACACAAACTTTAAAATTTTTTAAATATTACATGTAGAAAGGGGTGGCTTTTTTTTTTAAACTTAAAATCAAAAGGGACAAAATACCGTTTTTATTAAACAACTGTAAACTTGACTCTCTAACTTCTGAAAACTAGAAAGCAAAAGAAACTTCGCATTAAGTTCTGCAACCTACCAGCTTACTGGAAGCACATTTGTCTTTACACACTATCAGTTACAGCTCTAAAGTTATCTAATGACTTTCAGAAATCTGATAAAACCCAATATCAAAGAAGCTATAGTTCTCAGGAACAATATAAACAGCAGTTGACTCTATTATGATAATTTGTTGCTCTTTTATTTGTAAATTACCAAACAGTTGTTAGAAAGATCTCAAGAACTCTATACTAGTAATTCAAATAGATGTAAAAGTTAAATTTCTTTCACAAGCTTTGAATCTGCAAAGCTCAAGGGTCACCTGACTTGAGGCTCTCTGAGCAGACAGAAAATAATGTTCAGAAGGTAAGACAGTTCATGAGAGCAGATCACACAATCTTTTCCATCTCAGACTTTACTTTGCCTTCTAACAGGTTCTAAATTTGTTCTATATTTACATATAAAGTTAATAAATCAAAGCACTTGTCAATCATCAGTTATTATGTTGGCATCAGATAATGTTCAAAGCAAGGAATTACAGAATACATCTCATAACTTTAAGATTTTAAATTGATTAAAAAAAACACTACAATAAAGCATGTGTGAGTATATTTTAGAATCATAATTACCTATCCAATGTTTCCCAGAAACGTAAGAAAACTGGTCTATCCAAATGACGTTTATGATAGCTGAGTTCTAATACTGTTACATCCCATTTTTGAACATTTGGATCTAGACGAACTTCATCATACTTGAGATGGAAGGCTTTAACTATGTGGAGAACAGGGGAGAAAACAGCATTCTTATTAAAACTATTGTCAAAATTATGAAGATATTTATCAAAAGAAAATATATATTAACACAAATACTAAAAGAAACAAAACTTCCAATCTTCCTACTACCAACTGAAGCTACACTAGCATTGAAACCAGTGATCTCTGAAATAGCCAAAATGGTCTGTCCTTGTGAAATTACTAGGGGAATGAAACTAACAAGATCTTTGTCATCATGACACAGGTTCAGGTAATCCAGGAAGAAACCTTAATTGAAAACTCCATCGGACTGGCCCAGAGACAAGTCTGTGGGAACATTTTCTTAACGACTGATGTGGGGAAACCCAGTCCAGTGTGCATAGTGCTATCCCTAGGCAGGCAAGAAGCAGCTTTCCTCCATGGTTGCTACCTCTGCTCAGCTCAGTTTCCGCCTCTCAATCATGAAATGCAATCAGAACATTGAAGTCAAATAAACCCTTTCCTCCTCCACTGTCTTTTGGTCATGGTGTTTTGTCATAGCAATAAAAAGCAAACTAATACAATTTGGTTTTTAAAAAAAGATAGAGAAAAAGAAAAATTTGGTGATAAAAATAGCTAAAATCTAGTTAAGTACAGTACTGACATATAAGGTGAAATATTCTGTGGTAAGAGTACAACAGTGACCAACATAAACTCTCCATCCTCACAGAATACATATTCTAGTAGCTACTAAATACGCAATATCCAAACAGTGGAAGTGGGTGTACTGGTCTTTTTGTTTTTCTTGACATAACATCTCATTTATGTAGCCCCAAATCACCCCAAATTCACAGCACTCTTCCTACCTCAGTTTCTCAAATGCCAGGAATACAGGCATGAGACACCATGCCTAGCTCACACACTGGCTTGTGACATTAATAATTAAACAAGGCTCAGTTCTTCAAAGGAAATTAAAATGAACAGATGGAAAGGACAATATTATTTTAAAGCTATTTCCTTAAAAAATTACTGTATGCAAATTTAATTAAAATTCATTAAGAGATTCTGTGTCACATATTGGAAAAACCCAATTTCAAATGTGTCTTGTAAACAATTTTTGAGCATTTTTAAAATTATGAAATTATTACATTAAATATAAATTAACATTTAAAACCCTTGTCAATGTGCTTATTACATTTTTGGTTTCTAATCTGTCTACTGTTTTGCTCTAAATTGCTGCTGAGATGGCTCAGTCAGTTCAGTGCTTGCCCCAAGAGCCCACACATTCAGATAAAAATTCAGGCCTAGTGCTTTGCTCCTCTAGCCCCAAAGCTGGGGGACAGAGAAAGTCAGATCCCTGAAGCTCACTGGCCAGCCAGTCTAACCACAATGATGAACTAAAGGTTGGTTCAATGGCAAACCTTGTCTCAGAAAATGAAGTGGGACTGGCATGAAGGCTCAGAGGTAGTTCCTGCACAGGCCTAACAACTGAGTTTGATCCTCAGAACCCTCGGTGAAAGCAGACAACCTCTTCTCTCCTCTCTAGGAGAAGCTGTGGGACTTCGTGAGGCAAAGACTTTGTGGGACCATAAACACATACCAATTCTTTGTACACATAAAATATACAACGCTCCCAACACACATACACACAATTTAAACAAAACAACCCAAATCACAACAACAAACAACATGAAAGTAAAGAGTAAACTACCTGACACCAAATATCTGGCCTCTACCTATAAGCTCATTTGCATGTACATGTGTATACCCACCTGAACACATACATCTATTTCCAGTAAATACACCGTAATTTACCTAAATCTCTTTAATAATTAAGAATTTTCTGTTATTTACTTTTGACTTACACAAAACAAAATAAGGTTTTCTTTATCAAACAGATTTTTATTATAGGTACCAATACAAAGCAAATATGCCAGCATATTACCATAAAATATATTTGTGACTCAGGAAAGCCAAAGTTTCCTAAGCTTCTTCAAGTAAAAACAAAGGAAGTTGTATAGTGACATAATGAATAAAAAAAAAGCTTCATATGGATCAAAATAACACATCTTTAGGGGAATTTAAAAATTCTGCCAACATTTTCAGCACAGAGCAAAATGTTCTTCCTTTTGAAGAACAGATACAATAACAGCCAGATTATGACGATGAGATAGAGTTCTTTAAAATGTAATAGTAACAGCAAAAATTTGAAGAAACTATCATAAAAATATCTTGAGGAATGGGGCTGCAGAGATGGCAAAGGGGTCAAGAACACTGGCTGTTCATCTACAGGACCTGGCTTTTATTCCCAGTACCAAAATGACGACTCATAAAATCTCTACACTCTACCTCCAGACAATCAATCCATCGGCCTCTTCTGGCTGCCAAGGGCAGAAAGCATACATTGGTTCACATACACAAACATTTGCAAAATACCGATATACATGAAAAAAAAATTAAAACTTTTTAAAATCTTGAGAACACAATGTTTGTCTTAGAATGCAAAAGTCAAGAATTCAATCCCAGCATTCCAAAAAAGGAGGGGGGGGGAGAATTTTATCAAAAAATGTGTGCAACTACTCAGCTACTCAAAATGTAAAATATGTCAAGTAATAAATTAAAATTCACTGTACTTTTGAAACATTTTATTTGAAAACTATATAACTCAATTTATAAATGTCTGCTATCCTGCTGAATTTTGATTGTATCCTAATTATGCAATATTAAGTTACTCTTTACTACAGTCCATGAAAATGTTCCCCAAACTCTCAGGTTTCGCTTATGTTACAAAACTAATTAAATTGCCTACTTTGTGAATTATGATGTGGGAAAGGGTAGAGCTGATAAAACCTGAGAAAAGCACTGTGATACATACTTGAAGCAAACTACAATCACCTCAGAAGAGTCTTAATGAGGGATTGTCTCCACTGTGTTGGCATGTAAGCATGTCTGTGGAAGACTATTATTAAGGTAACTGATGTCAAGAGCCAGTCCAGGAAACACCATTCCCTAGCCAATAGGTCCTAAACTGTCTAAGAGTAGAAAATCTGTAGTGAGCACAAGTAAGCAAGCAAGTTGAGCATGAATGCATTCATTTCTCTCTGCTTTTGACTGTGATATGATATGGCTAGTTAAATGAAGGTTCTGCTATGACCTCCCTACAATGATGAACTGTAACCTGAAATTATAAGCTTTAAAAAAAAAAAAACATATCTCCCTTCTAAGCTGCTTTTTAAAAATTTATTTTATTTCTGCAACAAAAATGACATTAGAAGAAGCACTAGGAGGAGCAAAAGACAATATAGTACTAAGTTTCTGGCTTAGGAAGATCATTGAAAAAACTACACTAGGGATAAAAAGTTTAGGTGAAAGAGTAAGACAATTTTTGGTGTCATTTGTAACAAACTGTCATATGCCAATAGAGTATTACCAAGTATTTATCAGGCAGTAAGTCAGATGATCTCACAATGTTGGGTTAAGAGACAAAATTTTACTGGGGTATGGGGGGGGTGTTGAGATAAAACTGAAAATGTGAGCCTAGAGTGACTTACAGGAAAACCAAGGCTACACAAAGAATCTTACCTTGAAAAACCAAAAATAAAGGGAAAAAAACTGAATGAATAAATAATAAAAAAAAACCTAAAAATCTAAGATTTCCTTAGAAGGGTATTCAGAATTTAAGGAGAAATGAGAATTTAAAATTATGACTAACAGCCACAAAAAAAAACCTACAAAAATCAATCAATCAATCAATCAATCAGACAACCCCCTCAAGATCAAATGAAGCCCAGGACTTGACAACAAGCATTTTAAAAAGTAAGGAATGAGTCATCAGTCTAGACTTCTGATAGGAGGTCAAGACTATCCAGTACTGGGAGATGGGGAAAAACAACTTATTGAAATAGCCACACTAGAGTGGTTTAAGGCTTGAGCACAGGATTCATAAAGATAACTGTTTCAAAGACTAGTTGCAACAGCATGCGCTCAGGTCCATGGTTCGGTTTTGTGACTCCTTTAAATATGGAAGACTATTTCTATACTGCCAGAAAGAAGCCAAGATGAAAGCAGCAATGAAGAGAGAGTAAGGTGTGGAGAAAATCACTGATCACTGCTAAGTTCTCTAGTCTTATCCACCTTGGAAAAACAGTGATTTCAACAATTGAAGTATATGCATTAAGTTTCTAAGAAAATTCAGACTTTATGACTTGAAGTTAACCTAATCATTTTTAAACAATAGTCCACAAGGCAAGTATTATTAAAAAAAATAAAAACAAGTACTTGTATTAACACTTTTTTTTTTTTTTTTTTTGGGTTTTTTTTTTCGGAGCTGGGGACCGAACCCAGGGCCTTGCGCTTCCTAGGCAAGCGCTCTACCACTGAGCTAAATCCCCAACCCCTTAACACTTTTATTAAATTTCTATTCCCTCTATATTTCTACTGTGATATTTCTATAACTGCAAATATCATGTAATAACTAAATTTTATATAGGTTGACTTTTGACTTAAAAAGTCTAGGACATTTATCAGCTAATCCATCTAGGATGGTTACCGAGATTGGCCTTTCCTCTTCATTCAGTTCTCTCAGCTCAAGTGCTTTGTCTTTTGAGAATCCTTAATAGTGCTTATTTCTTGGGAACTTCTAATTTTTATGTCTTTATTAGATAATCTGCCTGGCAACAATGCAATTACCACAGTAGGAGAAGCCCTTTATACATTCATTCACCTGTGTGCTTTCATCATAAAAGAATGCTAGACACACAGAGACTTTCAATGAATACCCTATGAATGAATGATTTTCATATACATTAAATCTCCTATTGAGCAAACATTTGTGTAAATTGATACATACTAGATGTAGTCCACTAGGTGGAAGGAGTATTCCAACTATTATTTAGTTGTTGGGGGGTGGCTATATGATACACTGCTAAGTATTTTAGGTTATATACACCAATAATATTTCAATATGCCTGTACTTTTTATTCCTTTCAGATTATAACCAGATTTATATAATTTAGATTGTATAAATTAATGATTTTCATTGTGATATTACTATAATTGCATATATCTCATAGTAACCAAATTTTATATAAACTGGCTTTTGCTGTGAAAATCATTAACATTGGCAATATGTCACTCATTTTTATATACAATCACAAAGAAAATATTAATCAACAAAGGACTTTAAAAATATAGGTGGTTAAAGGTTAGCACAGAATGTTACTTAATGGCCATACTTTAATACAGTCATATGCAGGGTAACTTACATGTGACTTTTTCTCTTAAAAATAAATTCTGTATTAAATAAGCAAAAAATACATGGAGAATCTTACTTTTCGCAAATATGTCAACTGGTGATCCATCAGGTAGAAGCCATGGCCAACCTTTGAACTGCCAAGCAGGACCTTGTACAAAAACAGCTACAACTCGATCCCTACCAGCACAAAGGAGGAAGTGGGGGAGAGAAGAATACTTCAAACTCAAGCTTTAACCACTGCAAATCCTTAAAAAAAGGCTCTCATAAGTATTCATATGACAGTCTTCTTGGTACGACAAAGATAATTAAGTTGATTTTTTTAGTATGCTTTATGATATAAACCTTAGTGACTCCTAGGCTGCCCACACACTTAAGCACCTCACTCCTACCTAAGTCTTCTGGAAATAGTTGCAAGCACAATAGTTTCAGGCTCTCTTTGTAATCTTTTTTCTTGCCTTAAGTAAACAATGTACTTACAGATTAGAGTAAGGTATCAGTGGATTAAGTGAACAGGATCATTTTAAATGGAAGTTATTGGAAATTTAAATACATATTAAGCATTTACATTCAATTAAAACACTAAATTATAGGAACTCTCTAGCCATTTTATGAAAATCCAAGACATTTTCTTATCTTATGGTTGCTTAGGAAAAAATTTGAGCATAAGAAAATCTCAACTTTTCTAATTTTTCCAAGTTCTAGATAACTACCATTTACCCTAAATGTTAGTTTGGTTTTTAAGGCAACTCTTTTTCAGCTATACAAACTAGTTTTCCTAGAAAGAATAAATCTCTTTTAGCTCCTTATCTTTCATTATTTTACACAATACTTAATTACCTTAAGTAGTTTAAGCATACAAGAATCTGGAATGAAACAATGATGGCTACTTACCATTAGTACCATCTACTAAAGTATTTACTATGTGAGAATGCTGTTTTAAGCACATTACAAATAATTATATTGACACATTTCAATTTCAAAACACTCTGGTGGAGGTAAATACTACTCTAGCCCATTGTCAGATGAGGAGACAGAATACATGAGTATGTTACGAGAACATCCATTAAAGAGAAGGCACAGGAAGAGATGGGAGAAAAGGAAAAGGAGGAGTGAAAATAATGATTAACCTTGGACACTAGTAAGAAAGGTTCCATTTAGTATGGAAATAGGTTACCCTTTTGAAAAGGTATTCAGAATGTTCAAAAATCTTCATACCTCACATTAACAATCACAGTCTCAGACAAGAGTTCTAAACATCTAACAAAGCAATTAACCAGCTGTTCAAGGCGAGTGTGGAATTAATGGCAATAATCAGTCCAGAAAGCTGAAACAAAAGGACTGCTGTGAGTTCAAGCCTAAATCAGAGTGAGGTCAAACACACGTGCGTGCGCGCGCACACGCACGCACGCGCGCACACGCACGCACGCGCGCACGGATGTATCCAAAGTCACTGAAAAAAAAAAAAACAGCAAACTTAAAATTCTTACTCTTTTCGAAGTTTCTGAGTTTTCTGAATTAAACAATAATATTTCCTTCTGTGCGATATATACCTGAACTTTCAAAAACATCTTCAATAATACAATACACTACTAAATAAATTAAATGTGATTTATGCCCTGTAATAATTGTGAGAGTAAGATATTACTAGAATGTCAGCATTACAGATATCCAAAATAGATCTTCACACATGGATTAATAAATTTTCCAAGATAATCTCTTTCTAAAATCCATTATATATAGTCTGATACTTGTTTATATCATTTAAAAAAATGGGCAGAAAACATGACCGACCATGTAAAGGTGCTTGCTACCAAGCCAAGACACATATGGTAGGAGAAAAGCAACGCCTGCAAGTTGTCCTATGATCTCTGCAATCATACCATATCATAACACATACATGCAACATAAACACTCAGAACCATTTAGAAACAAAGCATGAATGCAGAACGGGGTGAGAAATGAGAGCAGAAGGAAGGAGTGTCTCACCAGTCTTGAGGCATAAGCTTCAGAGGCTGGTCTACGACTCTGTAAGGGACTGTGACACTAATTGCTGTGCCCCCAGGTTGCATCTGGTCTTTTCTTCTCTGTATTAGTGTTTCATTTTCTCGTTGACATCCCTGTTTCTTCTTTTCATCTGATGGGACAAATCTTTGAACAAGCAGAGAAAAATACACAATATAATGAACTAGGAAAATATATTTTCAAATAATTTTTGAAATTTTAATATTTTAACTAAAATGTTTGCTTTTATGTGTAAATCTTAATAGTTGGAGAGTATAGATCTTTATTTTGCATACCAAAAAGAATCGAGATTTCATGTGTGCCCCATGTATGTGTATAAACCACTGCCCTTTGTATGTTATAAACAATTAGTAGTCATTAGTGAGCACTCAGAAGTTGTAATACTAACTTGATTTATCAACTGCTATTAGAAGACATAACGACAAACCAAAAATTTGTTTGAAAGGAAGATAATTGTGTGGATGGGTAGGATTGGTCACTGGTGATTCAACTTATCTGAAATTTCGTTGAGACGCCTGAAATGTTTTTACATTTTGTTTCAGAAAAATTAGAAAAATGACATCAAACTTCTATGTGCACTTTCAAGACTTGAGAGTAGAAAAAAATGAGCATATACCAAATACATTCTAAAAAATACCACATACACATAATCATATAGTAGTATTTTTAACTCTATGTAGTTCGAGTTTTCTACTATATCTTCCCAGAAGATAAACCTTAAGAGATATTACCATTCTAGAACCTGATAATGTTTTACAAGCTGTAATGGGTTAGCATGTTAACTGTTACCTTGACTAATTTAGAACTGTATGAAAGTATTCCTTTGGATGTGTCTATAAGAGGAATTCAGAAAGGTTGAACTAAAGAATGGACACCAATGTCCCAAACTCTGAAGCACAAGACTGAATAAATAGGAAAATTAAGCAGAACACCAGCATCTAGTTCTCCCTGTTTCCTGACTTCAGATACACTGTCAGTCTCTGCTGCCATGGCTTTCTACCATGACAGACTATACCCTCTACTGTGAGTCAAAACGAGGCCAAGCTGCCTTTGTATTCTGTCAGAGCACTGCCAAAACTAAGTAAGCATTTACAAATGCTCTGATTTTTAAAATGAAAATAATTCAAACATATGATCTATTTTTCATGGCTTACGCCCTCCAATTACACTAGGAAATACAATCCCTGGGCTCACTGAATATGTACTTCTTTTTTCCCATGTTTCAATATTGTTTATTTATCCATCAATGAACCAGTGGCATAAAATAGAGAAGGCAATGAATGCCAGTAATTTGACAGAGCTTTAAAAAAAAAATGTCAATTTCTCTTTAACTGTATTTGTGGCCCATTTAGGTGAGCACTTATCTATTACTCAATTAGTGTGTGTGTGTGTGTGTGTGTGTGTGTGTGTGTGTGTGTGTGTTTGTGTGTGTATGCACGCACACATTGGGGTGCATTTTCTATTTACAATGATGATGTAATATTTCCAAAAATGCTGCTTTTGCTCAAGTGTGGCCATTGCTCTGAGAAGCTAAAACAGCCTGTAGAGGGAGGGCCATGAAATGGTTCATCAGAAAGCACCTGCTACCAAGCCTGGCCCACACAGTGGAAGGAGCATGTGCTTCTGAAGAGTAGGAAAGGTGAAAGGGGTAAAGGGCAAAAATAGATTATGGATGTCTATAATGGAAATTTTCCATAAAATAATGCTAATTTTGAGGTCATCAAAGGTTTTAGTGCTTAGTGCTAGTAAAGGAACAGAACCATTTAAGCTGACATGATTTCATATCCATTTAACATTTGCTAATCACTTGCTACTGGTACATTATTGATTATTTTTAGTTAATCACACTTATATGGAAAATGCCAAATTTAATAGCAGCATTTTAGATGAATTATTATTTTAAAATGTATTTATATAACGCAATTTATATAACAAATATAAAATTGCATTTATATAATGCTGGAAACAATTCTAAACAAAAAGGAACTGATGAAGGCATCTCGTAAATCTGCATGTGCAAGTGTAACACATTATCTTAAATGTTAGAAAACACACACACACACACACACACACACACACAGCTGAGTCGCTGTACTCTTGAACTCATATTTTAGATGCACAAAACGGAGTTCTTTCCACCAAGATACTTCGCATGCCCAGATCCAAGCAGTTTCCTTACAGGTCCTTACAGAACAAGTTTTACTCTCTACATTTATATATCTTTGGAGTTTCTTTGTGCAAGATTTCCTCTTAGAACTCTAACTTCGGGCTGGAGAGATGGCTCAGCCGTTAAAGGCTAGGCTCACAACCAAAAATATAAGAACTCTAACTTCGGGGAATCCCATGGCCAAAACAACACTTTCTATCCAAGCACTCTAAATAACCGTAGTCCCATCATTCTTCTCTCAAACATGTTGACAGATAACACGTTTTTGAATATTAGCTTCATTTTGTTAGGGGTATTAAAAGTTGGGATGTAAAAGATTAAGCTGAGTTCGAGCTTCTAAGAGAGAAGGATCCTTAGTTTTATATAAAACCAAACAGAATTTATGCCAATTTGAACTATGGGCTTCAGCCAGTACTATAATTGTGTCAAGGAGGTTTCAATTATGCATTAATTGCATGGTGAAGCCTCCAGCTGATTCAGTCAGTAGGGGAGACGTCAACTGCAATGAGTCATTAAACAATGAGGAAAATGTTTGAATTTGGAAGGAAAAAAATGGGCACAATCTAACCTAAAAGTGCAGTACATTTAATTGTATGCTTCTCTCTAGTAAGGCTAATAAGAAAATGAAAGTTAACATTTGTTATCTCTTCAAATTATGAATATTAGCCATATTAAGACGAATATAACATAAAAATTAGTTAGAAGGAATTTTAAAAATAACCAATCCAAAATTACAAAGAGTTTAAAAACAAAAAACAAAATCGCCAAGAGCAAGTACAAAACAGTCTCACACGAACTACCATCTACACCTTAAACAAGGAATTTAAAAGTTAAGATAAATACATGTTACTCTTGGACTCATACACACACACACACACACACACACACACACACACACACACACACACACACACACACACACACACTCTTCTGTCCAATGCTGAATTTAAGGTCATTTCTATTTTCCCTATTTTTTTCCACTATGTTCCATACCACCCCCTTTTTCTTCATTTATACAATAGTTTAAATTGAAACAGTGTATCTAGAATATTAGTTACAGAATATAGCAAAATCAGGTCACTGAGGAATCCAAAATTTAGTTGAAAATCTAGAAATACAAGAACAGATCTAAAGAAAACAGAAGCAGGTGCTATTTTCACAGACTATCAAAGATGGAAAAACTATGTATCTTTGATAGTCTGTATCTTTGATTCCTCAGTGACCTGACCTTGTTATATTCTGTAGTTAATACTATCAAAGATGGAAAAACTATATTTGCATATAGAAGGTGAAAAAGGTGAGGAGCCCCACATGGTCTTGTCCCATGATTTCTCCTGATTGGGTTAAACTAGATTTATTCTATATCATTTCAAGATCACAAGATTGTAGAAAACAATAAATTTCAACTATTTTTCATTTAAAAAACATTAAGAACCACATCTTCACTTATAGCACATAATATATGAGAACATAATATATGTTCTGTAGGCAAGGTGTTCAATGGTTGATAACTAATGGGTTTAATTTGATTCTGATTCTATCAGGATGTCACTCGTGTTTGTATTTTTCACTGTATTAACAATATAGAATAACAACAGGAAATTGAAAATGACTTTTTACATTAATTGCTAGAAGAATTTTATCACTTGCAAGTAATGACTCCTGACAAATTACCATTGCTATCTTGTAAGCTTCCAGAGAAGGTTGGACTTTCGATTTATATGTTGTGTTAGTTGCTTCTTGAATAAACAAACCAATATATACAACAACCTTTCCAAATAAGTTATCACTAAATTTTAACCTCTTAATTTAGACACCAAACAGTATTGGTCAAAAAAAGATTTTTCTATTGTTGATGTACTACAAAATGAAGACTCTATTTATGGCTAAAGTGGAAAATATTTAATGACATATTTTGCATTTTTTTCCTCAAGCACAGTTCAAATAAGAAATATACACATTCTTTAACCAATTAACGTACTAATCACGGTATGTATAAAGCACATTAAATATAAAATATATGCTTACAAACTTCCAGTTCCAACCACACAGTATATCTTACAGGATACAGTCCTCTTACTGTCAGCAGCTAGAAAAGCTAGATCAAATATAAATAAACAAAACAGTGACAACCAATTAAGTGCATGAATGTTGCCAGAAAAAGGCACTTTATCAGTGGGTTAAATTTTACCATTTACACAAAGGAGCACAACCAGAATCTCAGAATAAACAATGGCAGGACTAACTAGGCAAAAAACTGTTTGCACTCAAATGGCAAGGAAATTTAGCTATGTTGGCCTGACTCTGTAGCTGAGGTATAATTTGTCAGCCAAGAGCCGACCCTAACATCACTATGAATTTAAATTTATATTTACCCTAATGAATCAAAAATTCTTAAGTGATTTAATTTAGGTAGTATCAGAATATCTAAAAAGCAAATACAGATTGACACACACACACACACACACACACACACACACACACACAGTCACACACAGTCACACACCCACGCATGCACGCACATACATAACAGAAGAACATGTGTTTAGTCCGGAATCTCTTAAAGCCATGTTCAGGTTCATGAGGTGTTTGTTTTGAAGACTCGTATTTCTGGGTAAGAGAGCAAACTATAACTTTTGCCGCCATGTGACCTCTTACAAATAGTCAATACAAAAAAAGAATATATTCTAGTCCAGCTTAAAAGTGCCTTTAAAAGATGAGCAGTGATCTGAAAGGAAGCTGAGTGGAAGTAGTACCTTAGCAATCCTAACCTAAGGAGAAGTCTGAGCCCTCACAAGCTTCATATCTGGTTATGAGACAGTGATTCCTCTTCAGGACATGCCAGCATTGGGGAGGAACCCCATTTTGCTACTCTGCATCATCAGAGTAGTAGCTAGGCACCAACGAGAGGAACTCTATTATTTAAAACTGAGCAAACATTGTATATAAGCAACACGGACAGGGAACCAGGAGTCAGGGAGCCTAAATATAACATGCTATAAGGCTCAGAGCCAGACCTAGGAAGCAACTGTGATAAGGGAGGAATATGATCTTACAACCTAAAAAGTGGAGAAGAAAAGACTGGGTCCAGGCAGTTAAAGGCCTAACTGCCCTTGGAGGCTGGAAACCAACCTTATCAACTAAGAATGATCCTATGCCCCAGACCCTGAGAGCAGCAGGCAGATCAACCTCTGGTATTACCTACCTATCTACCCTTCACTGCTACATAGCGCCCAGGATCTCAGAAGTACACCCCTCCCCCAAATGAGCTAATATTTAAGAATTATAGAATGAGGACTCAGAATCTGCCTATACAGAGCTCAGTACTGTGGTTGCTTCCCACTATTCCAACCCATTTAGGAGGCCTCCTCCATATAGAGTACTAGCAAACCCTGAGAGTACGCTTTGAGGACTTTCAAACAACTGGCCCAGCACACAGATCATAAAGCTAAGTTAAGTGTGGCTAGAAGAGGACTCTGTTACACAAAGAAGGTAAGCCACTCAAGTAAAGACAGATTTAGCAGACATTGCAACAATACAGGTTTTACAACAGCATAAACCACAGGAAAGTGGTTTTTCTGTATTTTAATTTAATTTAATACGTTTAAAACTCTTGACATTTTTCAGTATTCCCCTTCCTACATTTATCTAATTTTGATTGTACATTCTCATTTGGAGAAATGAGAAATCTTTTGGGTGTTGTTTTTAATTTTTAAATAATCTGTTTTTAAAGAAAAATTTAAAGATTTGTGTGCATATGTTTGCCAACACATATGTATGTGCACCGCATATGTGGTGGTTTAATAATTAACCATACTTGGTGTAGTAGCTATTCCTGGTTGCCAACTTGACTATATCTGGAATGAACTACAATCCAGAATTTGAAGGCTCACCTTTGATCCTGATCTTGAGGCAAAGTGGCTATGAATCCCAGGAGACTAAGGCAAAGAGATCTCCAAGTTCAAGGCCACCTGGGACAAGCCAAGCCCCAGACCCAGGCGTGGTGCACCCCTTAAACTGGGACACACCTGCTGGAGACCTACATAAGGACATTGGAAGAAGGCAGAGTCTCTCTTTTTTGTCTGCCTGCCTGCTTGCCTGCCTCGTGGGACGGAGCCACTGCTAGATCCTTGACTTCCATTCACAGCTGCTGCTGATCATTGTTGGAAAATTGGAAAATTGGACTACAGACTGTAAGTCATCAACCAATTCTCTTACTATATAGAGACTACCCATAAGTTCTATGACTCTAGAGAATCCTGACTAAGACACTTGGTCAAAACAGAATAATGACATATGCATATGAAAATTCATAATAAAATCCTTTACTCTATATGCTAAATAAAATATTTTGTATATATAAATTACCAGGTAACCAATGCAATTATATCATGTGCAATTTCCATCTAATAATAAAGAACAAAACTATAAACTGGTTTCCAGTCAGTGATTACAGCACTCCTCTTAATCATCTCAAACATATTTTGAGTTCTTATATATGAAACACTGTGAAAGAAAAAAGTGTCCTAAAGTTCCGTATCTCTTAGCCATGTTTTATAGAATGTGCCAAGGCCCAGCCTCAGGGTGAGGAGGGTTATGAGAAAAGTGGGTGATGGGCGTGGCACTGATATCAGTGCTGACTGATAATGACTCAGCCAGTAGTAGGTGCAGGCTGTCACTTAAAGTGCTCTCTCTTTGCCTAAGATTTGTCATCATTCTTCCTTCTTTCTTTTTCCTTCTTCTTATTCTTTTTCCTTCTCGTTTTTCCTTCTTTCTTCTGACCAGAGAGCCTGATTTTATTTACTAAAGCTACACTGTCATCAAGGTTTTGACCTTTGTTAATCATTTCTTAGAAATTCTTAAATTTACACAAATTCTAAGAATCCGGGATCAATAGTCCCAGCCCTGCTTCCTTCAAACAGAAACTAAACAGAAAGCAAAAGCACGTTTCCTCAGAGCTTTTACACAGCCTGCTCTTCACAGGAATCTGGGCACAGCTCTTGCCATTTCCTAGTACAGCAGACAACAGTCTTTAGGAACTTTTCATTTAAGAACAGAAATGTGACAGACTACTAAGGTTAAAATAATTTCTTACAAGGTTTTAAAATCTATGCAAGTAAAGCAGCTACCTCTCTTCCATCTCTCTCTAGGCATTGTCATCTCCGTTCCTTCAACTAGCGAGGAGGACGAAGAACTAACTTTTTATATACTTATACATCATCTTTTAAGACTCTAATCTTTGTTCCTACCCTAGCAATTCCATGGCTATTCACATACTCTCCTTCTAATGCTATTTGTTTCTAGATCATATTAAAATCCTTTTATGAGATAAACCCACCTAGCATTTTCTTGTTTTTGTTTAATAAACTCTTCCATCTTTTCCTATCCATGCCTTTTCTTCTTGAGACCATTTTAATTCTTTATCCTTGATGTCCCAACGTTTACCCTGGCTAGTTAATGCAGCAGTCGCTGGGGTGTACCTACATCTCTTCATATAATTCCAAGTTCAAGGCCAAGCCTTGCAATGAGGAATTTCTACAAAGGACCATGTAAGCTTTTATGGCCTCCATGGTTATGTTGTCATCTAGATTCCTTTCCATGGCCTAAGAGCCAAGCGGAAGATCTGTTCCTCTTCTTCCACAGCTTCGTGACCACCTCCATTGCTCATTCCTGAGAACAACATCTGTCTCATTGATTACAGAGTGATTAGCTCTGAGTAATGAGGGGAGCATATTCACCAGAAAGAGCGATTGAAATTAAAATAGAAAAGAAAGAAGATCAGCAACCATCGGCTCACATGGGGACCACAGCCTGGTGATGCTCCAGGAGCAGGAACTGTGTCACACTGGAGTTCACACAGTCATGCAGGGCCCAGCGGGATATATAAATATATACCCATTTTAACAATAAGGCAGGAGGAAAAAAACCTCAGAAAAACCTATCTTTTGCCATGCTGATTCTCATTAACTTATTCTGAAATCATTCTCATTCTGAAATCACTTAATTGGGGATCATTTTAAACCTTATCAATGAGGATTGTCATAAAAACAATTTAAAATCAATTACTTTTTCTCCTTCTGTAATATCAGCAGTGGGAAACAAAGGAGTTCCAGATCACTACGGCTTACACAGAAGGTCAAGTTTGGTCTGTACTTTTAAAAACCCAAAATAAGCAACTTACAATAACTAAGTAAAACACTTAATCACATTCACTAGTAGAAAGAAAAATACTAATAAAATTATATCACCAACCATTTAAATTATAAGACTGAAGTTGGTTGGAAAAATTGAGATTTACTCTATATGCATTAACATGATGCATGTGTTCATTAAACCAAATGTAGCATAAATGTGTACACAGTCATTCTAAAAAGGAAATGAGAAGCAGCTACTGAATTTTTCAAAAGGCTAAACACCTGTGAATAAAATAGGAAATACGTTTCATTTGTGCTTTTTAAGCTTTTAGTTCTGCTTATATCAAATGCCAATGCCCCACTCTCTAATAGGGATGCATCCTCCTGGTTGGGAGGTACATAGAAAGGGCCAGAATTTGTCTTAGAAGTTCCTCAAGGTCTCCAGATAAAATCAAAATATAGCAATTGCTTTTAAAAACTAAGAGTATCATCCTTAGGGCTTCATCTAAAAGTTTGTATCTCTAAAGCAGTTGTTTTCAACCTACCTAATGCTGCAACCCTTTAGTACAATTCCTCCTGTTATGGCGACCTTCAACCTTAAAATCATTTTCATTGCTACTTTATAACTGCAATTTTGCTACTGTTATGAATCACAATGTAAATATCTGTATTTCCTAGTGGTTTGAGGGAGCTCTAGGGAAAGTGTTGTTCAACCCCCAAAGGGGCAAAGAGAAAAGTATGGCAGACAGATAGACAAACAGACTTATAATGACTTACTTCAGATCCTGTAGAAGGTCTTTTGCATTAAGCATGGTTATTAAAGAAGTGGTAGCTGCAGGAATAATAATGATGGGTGTTCGTGACCCTGTAAGTAAAAACATTAAGGTTAAAAACAAAATCATCATCATTTTTACTGACATTACTTTCTTATTAAAGTAATTTTAAATATTACCTTAATTCTTTTATACTAAATTATTTTAAAATAATAATAATGGCAAAAATACTTAATGAATGGTTTATTTCCTGCCAAGCAAAAATAGCAAACAGATACACCTGATACACAAGCATGTTACCACTGGTTTTATAACCTAATTCATCCACATTTACTGCTTAAAGTAAATCAAAGGCACAATCATACCTTTCTTCTGATTTGGGGGAGGTCTTGCTTGAGACACTAGAGAGAAAAAAAAAAAACAGAAAATTACAATTGTTATAAAAAATTATTTCCAACTTACAAAGGAAACCTAAACATTGCCGATATTCGTATGTCTACTGGTGAAACAAAAACACCTTACATTTTTTGCCTCTGATTTTTGCAAATATTAAGTAGATGTTACAAGAAACAAATAATATAACAGTGCTATATAGTATGTTCATCCATGTCTGGATCTGGTAAACAAGATAGTGTTATATTACATTGATTAACTGTTATTATAAGTGGAAAATCAGGGTACTGAAAGAACATCTACCATAGTAGATTCAGGAGAGAGAAACCAAGGAAAGAAAAGACATTATTGCAGATTAAGATTGGAAATAGTTTTTACATTGTTTTCTCTCTTTAAAGTTTTCAAATGAGGTTGGGTCAGAAAAAGACCCTTAAGGGCAGCGAGTCAACTCTATCTGACAATCTAATCTATACAATGTAGAAATGACCGCAGTAGTAATTATGGTTGCACTATGAAACACAAATATTTCTGATTGCATTATTGTTAGCATATGGCTTTAAGAGAAGAATAGTGCTTTACCTTCAGCTTTACTATTAATATAACATCTTCTGAAATACTTTTTATATGTCACATGGAATGTAGTTGGTTTAATTTTAAAATTTATTCAGCATGATATCATGATAAAGAACACAAAAACTGAACACTTCTCAGGTCCTTGGAACGTCATAAGGGAAAAAAAGAGTAAATACTAACAGTTAAACAAATCAATAGCTGGGCGGTGGCCGTGCAAGACTTTATTCCCAGCACTCTGGAGGCAGAGGTAGATGGATCTCTGCGAGTTCGAGGCCAGCCAGGTCTAGAGAGATAGTTCTAGGACAGTTAAAGCTACAGAAAAACACTTTCTCAAACTATCCACCCCCTGTCAGGGAAAAACAAACAAACAAATCTTTTAGGAGAATAGAAAGAGAATACCTCAGGATAGACTGAAGAATGTGGTAATGGGACCTAAACATAATATGGTTACATGAGAGCCTGGGAGAAGAGAGGCACCCAAATAAGATGTTAACACAAGTAAACTAAGTGAGTGAGGTCTCTAAAAACAGATGCAAAACAAACTATCTAAAAATTATACCTACGTGATAACAGTTGTTCCACCTGGAAATGTGGTTTAGCAACTCTAAAACTTTGTTATTTTTGTGTAACAGAATTAAACTACTGAATAGTGTAGTAAGAGGTAAAAATCAAATTCAATGACAGTACTCAGAAAACTGTCAATTGCACACTGGACAAAGGATTAATATCTTGAATCTATAAAGAGCTTGAGAAACTAAATACACACAAAAAAATCTAATCAATAAAATGGGTATATGGAATGAAGAAGACACATCTCAAAGGTCTTAGTACAAATAACAAATAATGAACAAACGAAAAAGTTCAATATCCTTAGCCATTAGGGAAATTTAAATAAAAACAACATTGCAATTTTCTATCACCTATGTGAGAACATTAAGAAAATAACAGAGCCAGGGAAATCACACCGTAGATAAAGGCATTTGCCATGGCACACTGGGGCTCTCGCTCCCTCATTCTGTTCCCATCCCTCTCAATACAATCTTAAAAAAAGAAAGAAGGAAAAAAGAAAACTGTAACAAATACTGGCAAGGATTTGAGGGGGAAAAGAACACTTACACACTGATGCCAAAATGTAATTTAAAATAGTCATTATAAAGACTAAAAACAGATATACAAGATCCTGCTATACATCACTGCTAGTACACATTAAAAGACAAACTGATACAAAAACTATATACATAACAAAGAATTTAACTATATAGACAAACAAGCATGAGTTGGAAGAAGGTCCAGTGAATAAAGTGTCTGTGGTGCAAACACAAAAACCTGTATTTGAATACCAAGAACCTACATAAATTATCAGTTTGGCAGGGGTGGAGGGAAGGGGGCTTAAAAGACAGGTAAGTCACTGGAGCTCACTGGCCAGCCAATCTAGCCTAATCTATACATTCCAGCTTTGATGAAAGACAGCTTCAAAACAAAGTAGAAGAGACATTAAGAAAGACATGGAAAACTTCTGATCTCCAAATTTATAACCCACATACATATATAATATATATATACAAAAGAAAATAAGCTAGCTGTTATATATAGAGCCTAGATATTTTTTATAGACATTTTTTATGTCAATATATGCCTATATACACCATAAGAAATTTGCTAAGGGGAAGCAGGAGAAAATAGGTAGAGAATAATACATGGTCAATGGATTTGATAAGCTCAAATGATCAAGGCACTTGATATACTGGAACAAAAATATTAGTATGAAACTACTCTGCAATAAATATATACTAATATATATATATTTAAATAAATAAAAAATAGCAAAGTGATCAATAGTAAGGGTCTGATCTCATGATTTAACTCATAATCCATATTCGCTACTGCCTAAATAAATTAAACTGGTAAGGTGACTCACTTCACCTAGTCTGTTTCCTCAATTGCAGAACAGAGATAATTCTACGTTCTACAAAATTTAAAAGTAATGATGTACTCCAAGTCCTTAGACAGACCTAGCATATATTTATGTCATTTACTGAGCCCTGATGCTGCTGCTGCCACTGCTGCCACTACTACTACTACTACTACTACTACTACTACTACTACTACTACTACTACTACTACTACTACTTCTTCTTCTTCTTCTTCTTCTTCTTCTTCTTCTTCTTCTTCTTCTTCTTCTACTACTACTACTACTACTACTACTACTACTACTACTACTACTACTACTACTACTACTACTGCTGCTGCTGCTGCTGCAAATATGATCATATGAGCAATATACCAGCCAACAGAATCCCTCGTTTGCTTGGTTAAAAATGTTTGGACTCCTAATTTTAAAAGTATTACTCAGTTTGACATTTTACATAGTCATTAAACAGCAGTGAGATCTGTTCTCACAGAGCTTTCAACTAGTGGATTGAATCCCACTAGAATTTAACTTTTGGATTCACCTGATCTTCCCATTTTTCACTAGCAGGGACTATAGACTTGTGTTGGCAACCATTTGAATAACATACTAATCTGACATAGATAACATGTTTTGATTTGCAAAGGATATTGAAATGTTTGACTCTTTTCCCCCAAGTAAAAAAGCCCAATAACCTTTAAGGCAGAAGTGGCAAGATCCTTTTGAAAAAAAGAAAAATATATATATAGGAGATTTAGATAGGGATTAAAAGAACTTCTTGGGGGAAATGTTATAGTATATGCCTTTAATCTCAGCAGTGGGTAGGGACAGAGGCAGGCATATCTGGTTTTTTGCAGTCTGTCTGGCATACGTAGTGAGCTTCAGGAAAGGAGGGACTAAAGAAAGCTTGGTTAAAACTAGTATGAAAGTCCTCAGTTTATGTGTGATTTAAATGAGAGCTTTTTTTTTCTTATTGTTTTACTCCAATCTAAGGTTAAGTAGACAAGGGTTTAAATAATTACTATTAAATTCATTAAATTGAATCATATTCTTTATATATATTTGGATGCCTGTGACAGTTTCTACCATTTATCTTTGGGAGGACAGAGAAGGAACAGAAAGTTAGACTCATACAATGTGGTCTGCTGACTACAATGTAAGATGCTCTAATTTAAGGAAATTGGTGGGTCTTTAAAGTTATGGTAGACACCAAGATGTGAAACAGGTGAAGGAGGGAGACAAAATATGTCATTTAACAGAACTGACTGAGAAGCTGGGAAAAGTAGGAGATATGAAGAATGCCTACTACATTTGAGGGCATTAAAAAAGTTAATATTGGTGCCACTTATTAAGTATAAAGAGAGAGATCTTGGTTTGTTTTTTGGTTTTTTTTTTTTTTTTGGGGGGGGGGGAGGCAGGAAAAATTGTTTACTTTGTTTTAAGATGCCCATAACTTATTTTCATGTAGAAGTGAAAGCTACTATTTTTAGTATCAAGTCACAAAGCTAGAAAAAAAAAAGTCTAACTGAAGATAAAAATCTGGAAATCATCACCACACATATTTCATGGGGAGGAGAGGGGTGCAAGACAGGGGTTCTCTGTGTAGCCCTGGCTATCCTCGAACTCACAAAGATCTGTTGGCCTATGTCTACCAAGTTCTGGGATTAAAGGTATATGTCACCACAGCTCAGTTCAGCATACACATTTTAAACTGGAGGACTTATAGAAGTCTTCCATCCAGCTAGCTAGAAGGCTGAGCACAGTGGCATTTATCTTTAATCCCAAGTGTCAGAAAGTAGAGGAAGGTGAGTCTCTGTGAGATCAAGAACAGTCTGGTATACCAGGTGAGCTTTTCCAGCTGCATAGTTAAGACCCTATCTCAAAATAAAAATAATAATAAAAATAAAAAAATTTAATCTAGAAAAGCTGAATATGGACAGTGATGCATTTAAAAAGCAAGAGAAAGGTAAGTTCTTTACTCTATAAAAATGAGATGACAGTGGGGTTGTGACTTATTCAAGACTTGTATTTCTAGATAAGCTAGAAAACACAACCACTCACTATTAGCTAGCTACTTTCCAAAATTTCCTTAAGACCTGAAATTTTTTTAGTTAAATGTTTTATATACCCAAGGATTGCTTTATATATCTAGGGATTTGTCTGGTACAATATTACTCATATTTGACAAAAGTAAGTTAAAAAATAAATTTAACTGTTTGTAAATGGAATTCCTTCCTTCAGGTCCCTAATCTAAGTGGAGACCTATCCTAAGTGCTTCATTCCACATTTCCATATGCTGCGAACTCTATTTAAAGAATAATACAATTCTACACTGCCCCATGTATTACATATTACACTGTTGGGTGTATTCTGTGTATTCCCAGGTCCCCCTTTCCCCTGTTCCAGGTTTGAAAAACTGTCGAAGGCCAGTTCTGGCAGTGTGTTCAGCAATCTAAGAGGAGATATGAAGCTGTGCATGAGGAAGAGTAAGCAGCTTTGGAACTCATGGAGAGTGAATTCCACCATTTAGCACAACCATGACAGATGTGCACCCCTGAGAGGGGAAAAAGGATGTCATGTTGTGGAGTTTCAGTCTGCTTGTTGCCCTCACAGTCACTACTTCCCTCATAATCTGAGTTGTATGACAACTCTAAGAAAGTTTCTAGCCCCTTACTGGGCTGTAGCATTGGCACTTACAGCAATAATAATGATTAATCTTTTTCAAGCATTGCTGCTGGAGCAGATTAATGAATTAACTACCACCATTAGAAAGAATTTAGAAATGTAGGTTGTTAGTAAAGTTAGGTTGCTTTTGTGGCTTTGATGTAGAAAATCTTGGGGAACAACTTAAAGTACAGAAAGGCACACTCTTGATAGTTGAGTGATAGATTTCTGAGGTTAGGGAACAAGAACAGTGGCAGCCCAACTAATACTAGCTAGCATGTCTCTCTTGCTAAAGCTAGGATGGGGGGCAAAGCCATGATTAATTTCTTGTACCCATTCTTGCCCTTGACTTCCTGATATGATTTAATAAAAAAATGGTAATATGTAGGTACACATTCCCAATTTAAAGTGGAAATGACTGATTGCTTTTTATATATATAAAAGTTTAGATTTGTGATTCTTTTAGAATTGTTTTTTAAGATAAATAATAAAATGATTGATCCTTTCTTTATAACTGCAAATTTCAGCCTGCCAGTAAGAGAACTGCTTACTTACACTTTGCTTAGACAAGAATATAGTGGGTTCTTAGGATTAATTTGATTTTGCCTGTAAAATGTAAAACGTTTAATCATGTAAGGGTGTTGGGGGACATGTTTGTTTGTTTTTGTTGTTGTTGTTTAAAGTTATACTCATTGTAATCATTTACTTAAAGAAAAATGGAATATAATTGTAATTTTTATAGTGCTTGAAAGATTTTGCTGGGGGATAAAAGCTGTGGGAGAAAAAAAATCAAGTTGCTGGTGCCATGGTAGTTCATCCATCAAGTGTATGAGTGTGTGCCTGCTTTACATACATAGTTGCCAAACCCACCTTTTCCTCCTTGGATTGCTGAACACACTGCCAGAGCTGGCCTCCAACCAAACACAGCAAATGAACATGTCAAATATTAAACAATACCCCTCCATACTGGGAAATGCCATGTAACAAGCATTTACATAGAACCAAAGTATTCACAAAAATAAATACCGTGACTCTGGAGGGAAGGGAGGGAGGGCAGGAGGGCGGGGCATATCTAAGACATTATAAGATGCTTAGCTAGACAATTTCTTCTATTAGGTAAAACTTCAGTGTACTTGGGTAGGGCACATGAAAAAGCAGGGTAAGAGACTAAGAGTTAGAAATTTCAGAACCCGATACTTCACATTGGCTTGTGAAAACCATCTTCTTTTCATAACTAACCTTTTTTCTGACAAACTACCCTGGACAAAGACTGATGGGCAAAACGGCTCATCAGAAAAAGGCGCCTGCTACCAAACCAAACAACCTAAGTTCAATGAGCAGAACTCAGAGAAACAACTCCCCTAAACTGTCCTCTAACTTATGTATGCGCTCTGTGGAATGCACAGTGTACATACACACAAGCTCACAAACATAAAAATTGACAAAGGCAGCCTAAGGGAAAAGGGGTTTACTTTGGCTTACAGTTCCAAAGAAACACAGCCCATCACTGCAGGACAGACATGACAGCAGGAAAGGTAGGCATGGAGAAGGAGGAAGCAGGAGGTAAACACAATGTGGGGCCAGGATAGAAAGCCTCCAGGCCCATCCCCAGTGCCTTTCCAACACTCGTGAAGCTTCCCCAACTTTCCCAAATAGCATCACTAGGTTGGGAAGTAAGTATTCAGGCACATGAAACTATTGAGATATTTCACATTCAAATACCAACACCCCTTAACGTCCATTTCTACACACACACACACACACACACACACACACACACACACACACACACACACACACACACACACACCTCTGAGTAAATCAATAACTTCCTCCTACGCCTTTGTGTTGCATACTGATTTCAAGAAACTACAAAATAAGTTCATATTAATTCACAGAATATAAAATGAAGAAACTCCTTAAGGTGATTTTTTTGTTTTACCTTGTCATTTCTAAATCTCTTATATGTTCTTCATTAGACTGACAAACACAACTTCATATCCTTCCACTGTAAAAAATGTATATAACTGCTTCTCTAATGTAGCTATCATCCTGGACACTACTCTCTGAACCCATTATCATCTGTCACTCCTATTTATTCTCTTTTGCTTCTTCCTAGGAAAGTGCTCTTTAGCTTATCCAATTCTGGCCATGATTACATAGAAGCAGTAGAAATATATACCATTAGTGTTTACATGAATGAACAAAAATTGACTTTTAGGTAACAAGAAGAACAGACAAACTCTAAAACACTTCAATAGTAACCTTGCCTAGCAACCATTTTTAAAAGTGATAGAGAACGTCTACATGCTCAGCAGCCATGCTAAACTTCTACAGGGAAAATAGTCCAATTTGGCATAGAAGATCATGAACATAGAACAAAGAACTGTAAAATAAATACATATAGCCTTTGAAACAAATCTTAATGAAAAACAAAAATATCATAAAAATATCCTTTAACTCTTCTACTACATCAAATTACTCAATTACACAAAATGTCCTTCATGGTGTAAGTTTCTATGTTACTGTTATAGAGTCACATAGCTTATTTCTTATGATTTTATCTCTTATGATTTCTATGATCTTGACTGTCAACTTGACAGGATCTAGAATCACCTAAGACACAAGCTTCCAGTCATGTCTGAGACTGTCTAGATTAGATTAGCCTCTGGAAAATGTCTGTGACAGATTATCTAAATCACATTAATCCAGGGAGAGAGTCATCTTGAATGTAGGTGGCATTACTTCAGGTGCTAGGATCCTTACTATGTGAACAGGAGAGAGCTAACGAAGCTTAACTATTACTTTCCCTCTGCTTCCTGACCATGATGCAATCGGCTTCCTCAAGCTCCTGCCTCAGTAACTTCCCTTGATAATGAACTGTACCTTTAAATTTTGAATGAAAATAAATCCTTCCTTCTATAAGTTGCTTTTGCCAGATATTTTGTGACATAAACAAATAAGTAATCAAGTTTTTATCTCAAATTGAGCAAAATATAGTCCGGTAAAGAACATTGAAAATATAGATTTTAAAGATTCTGTAAAACTATACGTTTTAACGTCTTTATGTTTTTCTGCTATGAATAAAAAGGTTAACGATGCTGGCCAAACTTTAATAAGCATTTTGTACATATCACCACAGTTTAAGGCTTGCTTACGGAATGCTGATGACTTAAAATCAGCAAGGAAGAGAAATGGCCTTTTGGTATATTTTAAGCAAAACAATGTTTTCTTCTGATTACTATACATCAAAAACATGACTATCTAACAAAAAAAAAAATCAAAGTTATATATTTTTTTACCTGGTCTAGGTACAGGCTGGGCTGCAGGAGTTTGAGTCTTACGGGCAGATGCACCTTCCTTTAAAAGATAAAAAGTGATGTATGAAATCACATCAAAGTTCATTTAAATAACAATAAAACACTTTAAAAAGATCTCATAAAGCTCTCCCATTGAGTTATTTTCCCATTTGGCCAAGGCCTTTAAGTTTAAAAAATAAAATTAAATAAAATATTTAATAAGAGGCTAAGACAGGAAGGCTGCTGCATGTAGTTGAGTTGTAGGCCATTCTGAGCAACATATGAAATTTGATCTGAAAAAGTCCCTGCCCCTAAAAAATTTATCAGTGTCATAGCCAGAGCTGCTGGAGGTGGCAGTCTATCTTGACAAAATAGACCCTATGAGGCAAAACAAACAAGCAAACCAAAGCCCTCCTTATTTTTTATTTTATTTTAAAAGAAGGTATACTAGTGAACAACTTCTAAATGAACAACTTCTAAAGGGAGTAATATTTTTAATGATTTGTTTAATTGCTAAAAAAATAGTATTTTCAAAAATGATACTACTTGACTTTTGTAAATTTGAAGCCTATATTCAATGAAGGGCTGGGGATCAAGCTTAAGGCCATGTAGACATTAGACATATCCTAATGTATTTTAAAGTCAACCCTAACCTTTTTCCTCTAAAAAATGCGAAAATGGATAACACATAATCTCAAGTTAAAAAGATGTAATAACCCTGTGGTGGTTTGAATATGCTTGGCTCAGGGAGTGACACTATTAGGAGGTGTGTCTTCTAGCTGCCTTTGGAACAAGAGGTAGAATTCTCAGCTCCTCCAGTGCCATGTCTGCCTGCCTGGCCACTGCCATGCTCCTGACAGGATAATGGACTGAACCTCTGAACTGTAAGTCAGTCCCAATTCAATGTTATCTTTATAAGAGTACCATGGTCATAATGTCTCCTCATAGCAATGAAACACTAACTAAGACAGAAATTGGTACCAGGAGTAGGGTATTGCTGTGATAGGCCTGATCATGCTTTTGTTTGGAAGAATATGGATTTGGGGCCTTTGGATTAGGAAAGCAGCAGGAATATAGAAGAATTTGTTGTTGAGGGCTATTTGAACTATAAAAGCCTGGCTCCAAAGGTTTCAAAGGAAAATGGAAAAATTTTATATGTGGCCAAGAGACTGGTTCTTATATTTTGGTGAAGAATGTGGTTGTTTTTCCCATTGTCTAAGGAGTCTGCCTGAGGTTAAGATGAAGAGATTTAGATTAATTGCTTTGACAAAGGTAGTCTCAAAACAGCCTGGCATAAATTCTGTTATGTGGTTACTAAAGTTTGCTTTTATGAAGATCCTTTTAGTAAAACTGAGCAAGCCTCAAAAATAAAGGTACAAAATGTATGGTTCAAAGAATAAAGGGGCACTGTGCCCCCCGCACCCCCACCCCAAGTAAAATGGTGCTGAATCCTATGTTCAAGGAGGTAAACAGATTAAGAGTGTGGTGACTTTGGGATAAAATCTCACCTAGCTAAACTGGCTGTTTATGAATTTGCCATTGAACAAGAAATAGTTATATCTAGGCATTATTATTCTCTTGTTATTGCTCTCATTTGAACTTTTAATCTGGAATGAACTACACTCCATAAAAGGAAGACACAAGCTTTGATCCAGATCTTGGGGAATAGTGGCCATGAAAAGCTTAGTTCAGGCACAGTAGTACATGCCTTTAATCCCAGGAAGCAGAGGCAAGCAGACCTCTGAGTTCAAGGCCAGTCTGGTACAGACCAAGTTCCAAGTAGAGAAAAGCTAAGGTGCAGGTGTGATAGTACACATATTTAATCCCAGCATCTACGTGACAAAGTCATGCAGATCTGTGACTTCAAGGTCAATCTACAGAGCAAGTTCCAGGACAACCAAGCTTAGACAGTGAAGGACTTGGAAAACAGAAAACTGGTGATAATGTAATAGAACAAGGCAGTCCATTTTCCAGCTGCAGCAAGCAGCAGAGGCAGCTCTGGCCATGTAGCATTGGCCTTAGAGTCCAGAATATAGAAGGGACTATTGGGACAACTGATGCTAGTTAGCTGGAGCTAAGAAATTAGTGGTGATTAATATCTCGTCCCTAGAAAACTATGTCAAATAGTAATTTTCAAATAAACATGATGAAAATCAGACCTGTTTAAGAAAATAGTACTGAAATGAAAAAGTAATTCTTTACATGAGCTGTAACAAGTGTCAAATATAGGAGCCACACCAAAACACAAACAGAAAGGAGACCAATGCAGGCCAGACTGGATTTATGGCTCCCTTCAACTGCAATAGCTCAGGGTTTGAAGTGTTCTACCCCCATTTATTGTCAATCTTTTTAAAATCAAAGGTACATGATGGAATGATACACCTAACAATAAACAGATGATTCCCAAAGTTACTGTTATTTTATATCATGCAAACCACTCAGAACCAGTAACTCCATGAATAAGCAATACTTTTTGTGTGTTTAGTAGAAATGAGAAATTAAGTAGCATTATAAACCCCTTCTACTAATCTCAATACCTTAAGGGTTAACTATAGACATGTCTAGGAAAACTCTAAAACAAAAAGAATAAACAAACAACAACAATATAAATCAGCTGGGTAGCTTGGGTCAAAATGTCCAAAGTAATGAATACCTTTTCTCCCCCTCAGTCATGTTTTATAAAAAATAAAAACAAACTTATGCAAGCAATACTTGTACACCACTTTTAAGTATAAAACCTAGCAAGGCAACTGTCAGTTTGCAGAATTTGACAAAGAAATCTGCCACATTTATGGAGTTAGTTTAACCACAGAATTCAAATTTAAAAGAAACTAGACTAAAAACAATTTTACAAGGTTGTAACATAATATATTTTTACCATTTCTCTTGCATGGAAACCTGAAGTTCTTAGGAAACATCACTAAAGAAAAGTTTATCTCGTTGCTACTATTTTTCTAATAAGCTTTAATATAATATCTTAAATTTTAAGAAAACAGTACAGATATCAATTATAATTTGATTTAAATTCTTGCTTACTGTGTACGTGAATACTATGCCTGATACACACTATGCCTGGTGACCAATATTAGAAATCTTCTTGTCATATAAACACTTGCTCCATAGCAAGCAGTAGGATAAAGAAACATCTCACAGGTGGGGAATTCATGCTTGAACCCAACATAGCAGGAATCATAATTGATTTATCCATAAAGCCCTTAGTAATTGAGATCCATAATAAACCCAATTCAGTACCAAAAAAAGGCCATCTCAGAGGTGATGTATAATATGCCAGTTGTTCTAAGATGACCACTACACATTGTGTAAAATGTCTCACTGTATAACTACCTGTAAATTAAAAATAAAAACAGCTATTAATAAACATTAAAGAAACCTATTGTGAGGGATGTATGTCGGAAGCAGAGAACTTATTAGCACTCTTCTGCTCTCAGTTTCATCAAAAGATAGACTTAAAATATATTAAAAATAATGCAGAATAGTTATTTTCTCCTTCCCTAGAAAAATGAAAAATGTATTCAGAAATCCACATATCACCAATAATTAATAAGCTGTGCCTTAATGTACATGTTAGCATATAGCAGTGTGATGTTAACATTTAATGAAAAAAGTCAAAATACCTTCAGAATTCCATTAATGATTCCTGGGGTACTATGTCAATATTTGCATGTAGTATAATGTTTAAGAATAAATTATAGGAATTCAGATCTTAAAGTTTTAAATAATACTATTCCGAAATTCTGAACTAACCCTCTTTCCCATCAGCAATTGTGTTTAGGTTAATTATTGCAGAACTCTGGGTACCAGTTCCTCATCTATAAAATAGATATTATTACTCTATCATAAAGAAATATCATTTACAACCAACTCAGGTACTTATCACTCAACCTAATTTGGAATAAACAATTTGGAATAATTGTAAAGACCTCTAACCTCAGTTAAGCTCCAATATTAGGAATAACTGATATTAAAAAGGTCACTTCTACTTTGGAGAAATAATTTAAGCGGGGTCAGTAATTTGTCTATGAAGACAAGAAAAAACAGGCAGTGAAGAATATATAGCATGGAGCTTTAAGAATCAAATACTAAGAAACACGGGTTTCATTCCTCTTCTAAGGAAAGTCAAAGTTCTCAGATTAAATTTCTCCTCATAGTTCTCTTTCTTCCTTCTTTCTTACTCTTCTATCATTTCTAGGGGATGTAAGACACAAACTAGGACAGTCATAGGATACACCTAAACCACGTAAGCAGCACATGAAGACAAATAATTGAATACTATTAGAGGAAATATGATTTTTATTCATCTGAAATAATATATCATGGTCTGTGAAAATGGATGGAGTCTGTATCCCTAAAATATATACCATAAACTCTAAAACTATATAGTTACTGTCTCTAGAATATCAGAGGAAATGTTGTTATAGCCATAAAACAAGTATAAAATACCTGCCCAATGCTCTCTTAAGAAAAAAAAAAAAAAAATGGGGTT
The DNA here is from genome assembly GCF_011064425.1 of Rattus rattus. Classification (NCBI taxonomy): domain Eukaryota; kingdom Metazoa; phylum Chordata; class Mammalia; order Rodentia; family Muridae; genus Rattus; species Rattus rattus. Next base: position 23,565,438 of record NC_046163.1, read on the forward strand.
GAGTTTAGCTCAGTGGTAGAGCTTGCCTAAAGGCGAAGGCCTGGGTTGGTCCCCAGCTCCGGGAAAAAAAAAAAAAAAAAAAAAAAAAAAAAAAAAAAAAATGCCCAAGTGCCCAGGCACGTAGGTAAGTATACCAGAGAACGATTTTAGTCTCTAATGCTTAAAAAACCTGTTTGATGGCATTTTAGTAAACCACTTCTTAAAGTATCAAACTTTATTAGAAGCAATGGACTCAAGCTCATCGCTATACTTAAACACACATCTGCAAGACATACAAGTATATATACAAGCAAATGTTCCAAGGCTGTCTCTACCTAAGGTTTTTAGTCAAAATGTAATCAATCCTATAGAACTACTTACCAATCATCAAGAAAATCTATATATGTTTGTTATACCTACTATATCATTTTTAATTCTGTGATACACATAATTTTACATGAGAAAACTTTAATGTTGATAACAAGAAAGTGATTTAAAATTAACTTTACTACTTTCAAGAACAATAAAAACTGTACAGAGCAAAGACATGGGCAGTATCACAATATTAAGTAATCCAAGGCACCTGACTTAGGTAAGCTGTAGAAAACGGGAGGAAAACTAAGTTACAGACAATAGATAATGAATGAGTTTTAACTAAACTAGAAAATCAGAAAAATCAGACAAAAACTTGAAGAGCAGGACTGCACTGAAAGAGTTAATTTACACCAACTTACGCGTAAAGGCTTTTATTACTTCTGTTCTACAAAAGCTTGTAAGAAACATAAAAGCCACAATCAATACAGAAAATATTTAAAAAGCCTGTGTATAAGTTCAAATAAAGATTTAAAAACACCATAACCTCCATTTCATCTTAATACTTGTATTTGTTCTGAATAAATATAATGTATCACATAGAAGGAAGATTTCTAAGCTTTTCCCTACCTTGGGTTCTTAGTCAAAATGAACGCAAACAATCACGTGGGACTCAGCCAAGCAGTGACGTTAAATTCTGCTCTGTCAGAGACAGCATCTGTCAAGCCCACATTTAAACTGCTGCCTGCCTGTGCAGCACAGAAGAACCGTGCATTTCACATTACAGACCAAAACCCCAGGAAAACTGCTCAAAAAATCCTTCCTGCAGCTGCCAGGCAACCACGACGGAGAGAGGCAAAGCCTTTTTTTCCTCCCAATACAACTGAAACACTAAACCCAGCTCTGCTGCTTTACATTGCAGCTCAGCGCTATTACTAGAAATATGGATACTGAGGAGAGAATACAGCACTGCATTGTCCAGCCGGGAATACAGCAGATGTAAAGACTTCAATGCATCAACTGTCGGAAAGAATCAACTGTGCACCAAATACAACAGACAACTACAGCTCTTTTGTTTAATGAAAGAGAAAATGAAAGAAAGGAAAAATCTCTGAAGACTGGATACAGACATATGAACAAGAAGGGTAACTTGAAGACACCCTGACAGATGGACACTTTGGATACTGTGAAAAGCAATCACAGGAGGCAGACTGTTGGGGGATGTGCGCATGTTCGATAGCATCGTTTCTGCTGAAGTGATGGCGTGCCAAAAGTATTTTCAGTAGACATAATCTTCTCCATCTAAGTGGTCTGACCAAGAAAGAAAGGTATGTTGCTGTCTTGTGTACGATGCTCATTAAATGTGTTTTAATTTCATAACCCTACAGGCACTGATACACTTGATAAACAAGTTCATACAGTTCACTGCCCTTGAAACTATGATAGGTTTCTAAATACATGATTTTAAATTTGCCTTTTCTACTAAACAAGCTGACATTGCTTTATTCAATTTAATATGTACCTGGGGGTAATTCAGCAGCACTGTAACATTAAGAGGAAAATCAAATAGTAACTAGATTTACTGAAAAGGTTCTCTGAGAAATTAAACAAAAAAGAAAAAAAAGAGCTCTCTAGACCTTTTAAAAAAAAAGCAATTCTTAAGCAAATTAGGTCAAATTGATTCCTTATCTAATAAATTAAACCACGTTCTTCATAATGGTTATCTAGAGACAGTGGAGTAAAATTATATTAAGTACCATGAAATATGATCTTAATATCTTGAGATCTTTTTGGAAAGATCCCTTCAAAACAAAATCTTAACAGTTCATAGTAATATCTTCTAATATCTATCTCTTCAGATAGAGACAGCAAACAGAATTCAGGAGGACATCGGCAGATTTTAAGTGTTACTGGGCTACAAGAAGATACTACAAGTTACAACATTAGCCATCAGATTAAAACGTTAGTGAGTTTATGCCAAGCATAACACCACCACAGTAGTCAATCACATCTTATTACAGTATCAATGAATACAACATTAAACAAAGAGATTATCAATAGTTGCTCTAGATACATTTGTGAAACAGGGAGCCTTTAAGTAACAGAATGATTCTAAATAATCAAGTGTAAGACTGTTCATGGAAGTAATTAGAAAAGTGAAATTAAAAATCTAGCATAAAATAGTTGAATATGAAATACCCATTAATAATGGTCAAATATAAGGTCAAATAATATCAATAGTTGGTTTCTAGCCTTTATTTACATGTAATAATGACCTGCCTACTGCCTCTACATGTGTCTGTAGGACAGAAATAAACTATTCTGGGGACAATCAATTTTAGAGGAATAACTCAGGGCTGAAGGACTCAAAGATATTCCTAAAATTTTATAAACCTTTTATGTATTTTGATTCTTCCTCTCACTTTCATAAAACTTGCTATGCTATTAACAATCACAAAAAGCAAAAAATTGTAAATCTATAAAAGCACTGTGTCATAAAATTAAGATTAAATGAGTGTATTAGACCTTGTTGTGTATCAAATCAATTCCCAATCATAACTAAGTATCATTATTCTGATAAACATTAAAATCAGAAACTAAATTAAATCAAACATGGTTTTAAAAATCCAATCTCTCTTGGTATCTATATTAGAAATTAAGAAGCTTTAAAAACTAAATATTTCAAAGCAAAAGTATACAAGTTTTTCTTATCAAAGCTTCATTTAAATCTGGGACTGCTTTAAAAAACAACTAATATATTTATATCAACTTTTAAAAATCAAAGGACAGAAACTCTACAGGAGGAAACATTTATTAGTAACACCCTTATAAATTTCAATCTATAAGATATAAAAACACACTTAAATTATAATTAAAACAGAAAAGATCTATTTTTTAAAAAAGAAAATCTATTAAAAGATAGGGCAAAATTTTAACTCATTAGTTTTGTCTTTATTTTCAAGAACTAATATTCAACAGGCATTAACCTGTGAATAATTTTATTATCTAACAAAAGGAGAAATAGTTACAGCAATTTTACTTTCTTTTTAAACACACACACACACACACACACACACACACACACAGAGATAGAGATAGAGACAGACAGGCAGACAGACAGACAGACAGAGACTCAAAGAGAGACAGATTTCTATCCTGGAAACTTTAAAAAGAAGAATTTAAATCTGAATATGAGAGATCCATTTATCAATGGGAATTTATCAAATAGGTCTATTTGTACAGGGATTCTAAGCCCTCCTACATTAATGCTTACAAACATACGATTCTCGTAAAACTTAAATTAATATGTACCTCCATCTTATAAAATCATAATAGAGCCACTTATGAATTTACACTAAATTATAATTAAATTGTTGAATATTAGTTCTTGAAAATAAGCACAAAACTAAGTTAATTTTGCCATGTCTTTAAAGTCGATTTTTTAAAAATAGACCTTTTTTGTTTTAATTATAATAATTTAAGTGTGGTTTTTATCTTATAGATTAAAATTTGTAATTTCTGTAATATTAAAACACTTCGGAGTATCACTTCAGGGACATTTCTTTTCTTGTAAACAATGTATCGTACTTCAATACTTCATTCCTTTAAGCCCGTCTATCCATTCATTATCTGACCTTGAATTTAATTCATTTTGAACTGTTTTCCTTTAACAAAGTTTGCACTTTTAAAGTATCTGAATGACTTGACTTCAGCCATGTTCTTTCTAAGTACTGTTATATCAACACAAAACTGATGTTTATATTTGTAATACTTGATACAGATCAAATGAACTTTCCAAAGTAACTTCTTTTGAAAATTTACATACATAACCCTTTAAAACCCACTAGCCTCATTATGAGGTGAGGGTATGTCATTAGTATCTACCACGTAATGTAATTTTCATATGCACTCTTTAAAATAGTTTTCTGCTTTAAATAGAATGCCATCTAGTTATAAGTGCAGACAAGAAAAATCATTTCTAAATCAGGTCGTGAAGCTCTGTAATTTCGAACTCATGTCATAGCTTTGATTTTTATATCATACTGTAAGATTTAAATTCATGTAAATAAAACTAAGAGCAAACTAGATTGTTTAAAAACTACTACTCGTGTGTGTGTGTGTGTGTGTGTGTGTGTGTGTGTGAGAGAGAGAGAGAGAGAGAGAGAGAGAGAGAGAGAGAGAGAGAGAGAGAGAGATTAAATACTTTTTTAGGTTTGAGATATAGCCTAATCACTAAAAGCACCATTCATTTTCAGAAACAAGATCAAAGCTTAGTGCCTGTTACACATTAGAAATCTGTTCAAATTCCCACCTACTTGCTCCTCCTAGTGGTTGTTACTAGAATAGTACTTCATTCATAGTCACCTAAGACTTTCAAGCAGTAACTGAAAGGTATGTAAATTTTATGCTACAATCTCTCAATTTTTTGAGAACTTACTTGTAAATTCTATTACTTTTCAAATGCATTCGTGTCAATGTTAAGCCAAACTGCTATCATAAGTAGATCATTATCGTAAGATAAATAAGCACAAGCATTTACACATAAAATTTGAAATAAGTTGATTTCCTTTTTTAAAGAAATTATTTCACTGAATAATAGAAAAATCACTTCTTGATCAAAAGAATTTAATAATAACATTCTCCAAATCAATGATTATATAAATGACTTCTACTTTGGCTTTTTTTTTTAAGAACTGAAAAAAAAAATCAAAACTAGATGCATGTCTCTATTTCTCAGAACACCATCTATTGGAATTCAAATGACTTCTAAGACCCCCCCAACCCCAACTTCTTCATCTAGAAACACCTATGAATAGGAAAAGGGGGGAGGGATTGCAAATACAAATAAGGTTTATTCTATGGTGAAAAGCCCCTTGCAAAACAGCCAGTTTTGACAAAGAGGCATCACTAATTTCTTTTGAGCCACTTAAAACTTCGGAAAAATCTAGGACTGTCAGTATTATGCTACTATAAGGACTTAAATTTTTAAACAATTTCTGTTGTTGAAGATTATGCAAAAAAGTATAATTCAAGAATATTTTAAAATGTTTTTTGTGGAAAGTAGAATTTAAAGCAGATCACAATAGTAGGAGCTATTGCCTGTATTTTTCAAGAAGTCCAGAAAAACTGCAAAATGCATACCCTTCGCCAAACCCACTTATAAATAAAACTGATATCCTGAATACATCCTATTTAACGTGGATGGTTAAAATTAGTAAAGTAGTGTAAAATGTTAGTCATTTATTGCTGTCTAAAAATCTCACAGTAAAATCACTGGACCCTAAAAATTAATTTTGACAGGTGTATCTTCTCACTGACTTTTCAAAACAGGGGGCCCACTGGAAACATGTCTAGCAGTGTACTGTAACTAACCGAACTCTGCCACAATTAAACTCGCACCGTCTGTCCCAAAACCAATACATGTCCATTTTCCAAAAAAGGCCACTGACTGTGCACCATACTGCCATGGTCTGTCGGATCAATTTTAATTAATGTCAGTAGTGCTCCATCTGTTCTGAAAGCCCTCTACAGAGCCTTTGTCAGAAATCTAAAAGCATTCTTCCTGTCTACATGACACAACATTAAAACACTGTAGGTCAAAGGAGCAGACGAGCAGAGCTACCAAGATCATCAAGTGAGTAAAATAAAATTAATCTATCACTTACCTTCCGAGTGTTCATTGCACTACTTTTAAAGACATAATCTTGTCAGTGATTTTATACTGCCTGATCCTCTTTTTCCTCAGCTTAAAAAGGTTCTTTTACTAGCTGCCTTTTTAAGGCAATTTGCAACATTTTGCATTTTGTAAACCATTATGCTTCATATCTTCATAGAATGACGTCGAGGGACATGTAATTGAACCAGAAAATGATGAGTCAAGAACAGTATTGATTCAGGAAGCAACAACAGTGTTTTTGGCCACATACATCTGCTACTATTACTGGATATTTACAACATGCTTCAGTGGAGGAGAAGACACTGCTGCTTTGCAAAAATGACCTGGAATGCTAAAAGGTCTCTGTTCCGGACTCACCTTATGGGTGTACTTTCTCTAGTGTTTCTTTTTGCTATGTTTTTGTTTTTCAATCATCATGACTGGTTACCAGGTAGACCAGGATTCAAAGAAAATCCTGTGACATACACTTTCCGAGGATTTCGTTCTACAAAAACTGAGACAAATCAAAGCTCCCTTCGGAACATCTGGAAAGAAGTAGTTCCTCAGACTTTGCGGCCTCAGACAGCAACTAACTCCAACAACACAGAGCTATCACCACAAGGAGTTACAGGACTAGAGAACACTCTCAGCGCCAACGGAAGCATTTATAATGAAAAGGGTACTGGACATCCAAACTCTTACCATTTCAAATATATCATCAATGAGCCTGAAAAATGCCAAGAGAAAAGTCCATTTTTAATCCTACTAATAGCTGCAGAGCCTGGACAAATAGAAGCAAGAAGAGCTATACGGCAAACTTGGGGCAACGAAACTTTAGCACCTGGCATCCAAATCACAAGGATTTTCTTGTTGGGCATAGGTATTAAGCTAAATGGCTATCTTCAACATGCAATCCAAGAAGAAAGCACACAGTATCATGATATAATTCAGCAGGAATACTTAGATACATACTATAATCTGACCATTAAAACACTAATGGGTATGAACTGGGTTGCAACATACTGTCCACATACTCCATATGTTATGAAAACGGACAGTGATATGTTTGTCAACACAGAATACTTAATACACAAGTTACTAAAGCCAGACCTGCCTCCTAGACATAACTATTTTACTGGGTATCTAATGAGAGGATATGCACCTAACAGAAACAAAGACAGCAAGTGGTACATGCCACCAGACCTGTACCCAAGTGAGCGTTACCCTGTCTTCTGCTCAGGAACTGGTTATGTTTTTTCTGGGGATCTGGCAGAAAAGATATTTAAGGTTTCTTTAGGTATCCGTCGTTTGCACTTGGAAGATGTATATGTAGGGATCTGTCTTGCCAAGTTGAGAGTTGATCCAGTGCCCCCTCCCAATGAGTTCGTGTTCAATCACTGGCGAGTTTCTTATTCAAGCTGTAAATACAGCCACCTAATTACCTCTCATCAGTTCCAGCCTAGTGAACTGATAAAATACTGGAATCATTTACAACAAAATAAGCACAACGCCTGTGTCAACGCAGCAAAGGAAAAGGCAGGCAGGTATCGGCACCGCAAACTACACTAGAAGACTATTTTTGTTCAAATGTGATATCTGTAAATATTGCTTAAAGCATGTATAGTTAAAAACTTGATTACATACATAGGACAAGTTTTAGTTCAACTCATCACATAAAGGAATTCAAAGCTATTTTTTTAATTTCTGAATAAGCTAATTCATACAATTACAAATTATGACAAAAAGGTATCCCAACAGAGTCTATTTAAATAACTGTATGAGGAGATTCTCTCTATCAACATGCAATAAGAAGCATGCATACATAAATGGTTCAAGTCTTACACTAGGGACCAATACAATGTATCTGCATACATTTTCTATATAAATCTTAAGTTCAGAAATGAAGACAGTAAAAGATTCCTAGACTTACTTTTGATTTCACCATATAACTAAATGTAAATAAGACAGTACTATTGATTTTAAGGGAACTTTGTAATTGTGCAAAGAATAAATTTTCTGACCTGACGCTAGAGTTCTAAAACTTTATACTACACGCAATAAGATTTAGTTACATTATTCCATAAACTCATTTATAGCATTCAGATGTTTGAACAATGCAATTCTCATTCAAAATATACTTTTAAAAATAATTTATAATTATTTTAATTTCTTTTATTAATACTCATTGACACTGGGAAAATTATTTTGACATGATGTGATAAATGTGAAAAATTAATGTGTCTCAGGCTCAAGTTTTTATAAAATGATTTATTAAAGGTATCAAAATAGATAAATTGTTTCCTCATTGGTATTAAGGGTCAAGCCCGTATTTCAATGAATTTTGCATTTAGATAAAATATTACACTCTTGGGGTGTTCTATCATCTTCAACTATACCTGACTTCAAGTATGTCTGTCAACAGAATCATGTTCCTCCTGCTGAAATGCAAGTAGTAATGAAACAGCACAGCGATGCTGTGCTGCCCTTACAAAGGAAGAAAAAAGGAAGCCAGTAGTCACTTCATTCCATGTATTTCTAAGATGTATATCTGCCAAGCAGCAACATATGGGAAACATGTATTTTCTGAGAGCAGGTGTACATAAGAAAACATTTTAATCATTTTATAGCACTTATTTCTTTCTCACAGTGCCAAGTTTACAAATCTTTGGTTTTTAATTTGGTAGATGACAAATATTTGCATCACCAATTAAATACCATTTAGGGAGTGGTGGGGAGAAAGCTACAGATGTTTGATAACCGTTTGCCTTTAGAGTGGACAATATATTTAGTGCACATTTACCAAGGTACTATTAGTATTTTAAAAGTAAACAACAAAGCCCTAAACTGAATGCTACACAAATGTTCTCATATTTTGTTTGGCCCTACCATGAATTTTAACATCAATAAACATAAGCCCACTAGCTTTAAAATGCTGTATCCTATGCAAATTTATAAATTTTAATTAAGTCAGAATATCTCCTATCAGAATTCTAATAATCATTTTTAATCACTGAATCTAGTATGAAAGGATTACCTTTCATACCTGAAGCACAAAAAGCTTTATTTGTTAGTAATACACTGAGTTCTACTCCTATTAAATGTATACCCTGTCTTTCAATAAGAAGCCTAATAAGTATTCTATTCCATACCAAATGATTATGAACAATCAGCTATGAAACATCCACCACCTCTTGGCTAATAATTATTTTTCACTTAATTTATTCTATGTAATTGTAGTGATCAATATTACTTCACAAAAAGATATACCGAGGACAGTGCTAAACAATACTAGTGATCAAAGACAAGGACCCTGTCAGTGTATCAAGTCTCTCTGATTTATACCACAAAAGTTTAAAATGAAAATTGGAAGTATGTAAGTTTGTGAGTATTCCTGCACAGGGGTGTAAATATAAGAAGAAAAAACCCTAAATGATATTTAAAACCTATAATTGTATAGGATTACTGCGTTTAAAACACTGGCTTACAAAACACAGAATTCTCAAAAAAGTGCTTAATGTCAGATATCAATTTAAAACCATTTTCATTTATTTGAAAAATTATCATAATTTGATGATGTTCTGAGTCCCCAGGGGGCATTAAACCAGCAAGTTCTTCCAGACAAAAGTCTGTACACTTCTGCCTTTGGGGTAGCACATACTAACATAAGGCAGTGAGAATGAGAGTTCAAGGCAAATTTAGGTTAAACAAAAAATCCCGACTATGAAAACTATAACTTACTTTAAATAAAAATTCTATTATTTTATTAATTTACTTTTACATTTAATTTTCAACAATATAAATGCCACTTTTACAAGCTGCTATATAAATGTCTCACTAGTTAATTATATCCTGTTTACCTCCATACTATGAAATTTTTATATGTAAGTAATGTTTGAAAATGACTATGTTGACGTGATAAAAGGAAAGACTACAGAATCAGCTGTGTAACACTATATTCAAAGTGTTAATAGACATTTCAGAAGGAAAATGCAAATGTCAGTATTTACATTAGTTTGGAATAAAATCAGAGGTAATGAAATTCTTCAATTACTTAAATAATTTGTATTTTCCTTAATGTCTTTCATGCATATAAGCATAAGTACATACACCTAATTGGAACTTTTTAAATACCTTATTCCCGAAAAGTCTACAATATTAATAACAACAACAACAACAGTAGCAACACTACGCACTATTTACTGACTGTGGAAGCAATGTACCTGGTACTGTTAAAAGTTCTGTACACTTATTACTTCATACAATACTTGTAACACTAAAAGATAAAAGACTCATGCAAGAGATTAATTACATTAAATCACAAGGCTAGTAATAAAAGGCTTCCATCTCCAAGATCATGCTCTTATCCACTATTATGCTGTTCTGCTATGTATTTCATTTATGACAGAAGTTAAAAGATCTACAAAACCAAGCAAAACTGGCTTATCCCACTATTTGTCATTCTCTGCTTAGTCTCTTTGGCCAGGCCCACAGATTTCACAGCCATTTTTCTCTCATTTATGGCATCAGGTGTTATGTGTAAATAAGAAAAGGGAAAGGAAAGAACATTTGGTCCCCCAGTTGTTTTTTTCTTCCCCTTTGCAAATATTGGTGAGTGGCAACTTGGAAAACCCTGTGCACTGCTGTTTTAGGCCCTGGGTTACATCTGTTAACAGTAGGCGAGTGACAATTAGAAATTTCACAACTGATAATTGTAGCAGACAAATATGGAAGTGCATGTATTTACCCACTGAACCAGTTCTCAGGGTCAAAACCAACTCACCTGATTAAGACTAGCAGGGAGTGGTGGCACACACCTTTAAGCCCAGGCAGAAGCAGGTGTTCCAGCCAGCCTGGTCTGCATAGCAAGTTCAAGGACAGCCAGGGCTGCATTATAGAGAGATTATGTCTCAAGAACAAACAAACTGAAGACACTACCGTGCTTTTTTTCTAGACACCCATATAATGGAAAAGAGAAGTGACTCACACAAGTTGTCCTCTGACCATTACAGATGTGCATCGTGGAACTTATACACACACACACACACACACACACACACACACACACACACACACACACACAAGTGAATGAAATACAAACAAAATTTAAAGGAAAAAAATAGATCCCAGATGATATGAAGTTCAGTATTAATTACTCAAGCATCTACTCTCTTAGAATTTTTAATGACTACTCTATTAATTCATGACATTGTAGTCAGAGAATCCAAAATGAAGATGAACGTAAGAGTTATTTATAACTAAGCAAAACTAATTTTTATCAAAATTAAAAGGCAAGCGGGGTATGGTGAAGTCTGCCTACACTATACTTTTGCTACTTGATTAAGATGACGTACAGGTCAACTACTTGAGCCCAGCAGTTCCAGATTTGCCAAAGGAAAATAGTGCTATTTGAAAAAGAAGACAAAATAAATAAAAGGCAAACTTTAGAAATAAGTGAAACATGGCCTTATTAAACTCCTCTATCAATTAATCAGGATACGAAAATATATTTTGAATGGTATACAGGTCATACTCTACAGCCACACAGAAGAATCATGATCTAAGTGAAAGCTGGCTATTTTTTATTCATGTTTTTGCCTATTTCAAGCCAGTGAGTATCATTTAAGCTTATACTGTATCTTTTCTTAAACTTCTTAGACTTTATGAGTATTTTGTCTGCATGCACACGTATGTGGACCATGTGCATGCCTGATGCCATAGATCCTCTAGAACTGGAGTTAGAGAGTTGTGAGCTTCCATGTGGTGCTGGTGTTGAACCTAAGTCCTCCAGAGGAGCAGCCAGTGCTCTTACGGAGTCAGTGTGCTTGCAAGAAGGAAGCACAGGAGATACGGACTTAGGTGCACAATCCCTCCTTTTTTAGCATCAGAGGAACTCTTTTGTCTATGATACAAAGAATTTAAGTGAATATTTCGATTTCAGGATTATATCAGAAATAGCAAATATTATATCTAACATTTTAAAAGAAACGTCTGTCTACCGAAATACTGAAAGACAATAGAGCCTCAATGGTGTAAAACATTTTAAATTACTTTTAAGACATTTGGGAGACAAAGGTGGGCAGATCTCTAGGCGTTCAAGGCCAGACTGGTCTACACAGGATGCTCCACGATAGCTAGAGATATGTAACAGACAGACTCTGTCTCAAAAAACAATTTTTTAATTAAATTGTTTATTCTATGTGTGCTTATATGTGTTTAGACACATGCCACAGCAAGTAAAGGAGAACTTGTAGGAGCTGGGGTTTTTCCTACAACCATGTAATTTCCAAAATAGAACTCAGGCCATCAGGCTTATTGTCATCCCAGTGAATACTTCCAATGCTCAGGTTCAAGTTTCTAGATACCACTGCCTTAAAAAGCAACAACTTATCTTTGCAGAAATGGTAAATTATTCCTGATCTGGAGTAGAAAATATACCAGTAGGCCAAAAATCAAGGGAAGAAGAAATGAAGTAAAGTCAAAATAGTTTAGGTCTCAACTTCAAGAGGTGCCCTACTGACCTAAGATGAGATATCTGGGTAACTACTTAATGACTGATGTATAAGTTTATCTCATTACAGTAAGAGATATACTATAAATGTATTATAACATTGTGTTTAATAGACAATAAAAATAAAATTTATTTTAAAATAAAATGGGTTTCAGCAACAAATTAATAAAACTCAGAAACATGTACAACTCTGAGATCAAAATGACTGTCAATGAGAATTCTGTCCATACAATACAAAGAAATCAACTCTGGATTCAAAAAAATAACAAAGAAAAAGAATGAAACAGTTAATACTTTGGTTAAAACTATAACTAAGCGAAAAATTAAAAATAAAAATATGCACACAAATATGTATGTGTGTATATATACATTTATGTTTGTGTGTATGTATTCAGTTCCTGCAAACAAATCCTTAGACTATTACAGTTTATGTATTTTCAGCCACTATATTCTTTAATTGTATCAATTTCTCCAAGTTTCTGGTTTACTTACTTTTTGATGGTAGCCAAAATTAGCTGATGAAAGACACAGTACTAGAGACTTTACAGTAATAAAACCATTTCTAATATCTGTGGGGTTTCACAAAATCTAAGACCATGCCCACAGCTGCTCTACCACATGAACAAATTGGAGTAAAAAAGAATTCAAGAACAATTTGTCTGTTAAAGACCAGAAGTTGAAATAGGCAGAGGGGCTCGTGACTTTAACCCCAACATCAGGAGGCAGAAGAGGCAGAACTATGAAATCAAAGCTGGCCTGAGTTGATAGCAAGGTATTAGATGAGAAAATAAATAAGCAGATAAATAAATAAAAATAAAATGCAAAACTAAACATTGTCTAGCATTTTTATCTTTAGCCAAACCTCAAAATAACTAAGTTTTATTACTCTTTGCAATTTAACAGAGCTAAGATGTTGAAATAAGGATATCTTTTTGAGGCAGAACCAACAGAACTCCAATGATACAATGTAAAATGTGTGAGGCTAGAAATTAATGAGCAAAGAGGAATGATCTAGCATTTACTCCACTTTTTCTTAAAGTTTGGTCTTTCAAGTTTTTGTTTAAAACTTTTCATTATCAGAGATCTGTTTATCCCTATACAACATTTAAAAAAAAAAAACTAAAGTGTGCACAGATACGAACACACAGACAGACAGACAGACACACACACACACGCACTTGCAGCTATCAGTGCAAACAGCAATTACTACACACTGAAAAGGGGACCAGTAAATTTACTTTCTACAAAAATAAAATTCTTGAAGTTCAAAGTAAAATCTTAAAGTTAATTGAGTGTCTATAACTATATGAACACTTAGTAACATATTTAAGCCCCTTTTCTAGTCTCTTATTCTCAAAGTTGTCATGCAGCTCAGGCTGCCTCGTGAGTGCTGGGGTTAAGGTGTGTGCCACTAAAACCATGAGTGCTTTCTCACACTCTCGATACATAGCTACTGACCACATGGAAAGACCAGAAATTACCCTTACTAATAACTTCTTTGATCACTAATTAAAACCATCCATTTTTCTTCATCTGACCCATCTAGTACACACATCACTAAAAGCAAGTCAGCAATGATGACACTTCTGAAAGAGCAGCTAAAACAATATGTGGCTTAGGAAATTACTTTTCCTACAGACTTCATAACTTTCTTGATAAAAAAACTTAAGTTACAGAGAGACAAAATTCAATGTAAAGTTTATACTATGCAAAAAGATGACTTGCATATTTCTGTGGACAAGAACTAATATAACGTATACAAGAGACCAATACAAACAGTATGGTGACCAGGGTTTTAGAACAGAAATCCCAGGTAAAGCAACCACAAGCTGCACCTACTTCTCTGTTCTGGTAAACTTAATGAGTACTGGGAATACTAACAGAGAAAGAAATCCATCTCAAATTTGGGTCTCAGAGTTCTGATATAGCTGTATATACCGGAATAAAGGAAGACTTAGGGAAGCTTAAGAGATATACATATAAGATAAGGGTTATATCAACTCCTACCACACAAGAAGCTATTAATCTATTAATAGTCACTGTCATTCCCAACCAGACAAATCTGGTTCCTAGAAGACATTCTGTTCCAGGGTGTATACAGTCTTCCCATCACAGATCCTGCTCTCATCTTGAAAAGAGTCTGTTTCACGTTTCCACCTTGTTCTTCAAAATCATTGAAGGCTTATGAACAATTCATCCTTGCACCTGAGATATCACTTGCTTAGAAACAGACACTTCTCGAATCATTAATGTGCCTACTTGCCCAGTAAACAGGTGACACAAAATAAAGGAGACAAATAAAAAGTGGATACAGAAACGCCAGGCTTTCATCTTGTTTTAGTTAGCACGCTGGAGTAAGGAAGGAGTGAAGGCTTCTGGTGCCTGTCACAGAATGCATTTCTTGTACAGGAAAAACATATTAGTGTACTTAATTGAAGTATGAGGCAACCTCTACCACACTTACATCAACATTATTTTTATGTATGTGGGAAAAAAAGAAGAGAGGTAGGAGGAAGAGAAGTCACATTACATTACTAAGAATAGTTCATTAAATGAAATTTGTGAAATACCACCAGATGAGAGTAAAATGTGAACAAAACTTTGTCTAATTCAATTATTCTTAGGAATAATCTTTCAAACACTACCATTATTTTATGGTAAAGCTTCACATCTTTCAAATAAACATTTCGAGTTCAAATATTTTTTATCCTTTTTTTATTACTTATTTTATTTACATTTCAAATGTTATCCCCCTTCCTGGTTTCCCCTCCAAAAAACCCCTAACCAGATCCGTCTCTCCCTGTGCTTCTATAAGGGTGTTCCCCCACCTACGCACCCAATCCGGACTTACCGCCCTAGCTCCTATGCTGGGGCATGGAGCCTTCACAGGACCAAGGTTTAAATATTTTTAATGCTACTATCATGAAGCTGTGTAGTAGGTGTACTCTGTGATACTTTTAGTAATATTCAATTTATAATTTAATATAAATATGGCTTTTATATTCATTCTGAGTACATTTTGAGTCTTTTATACCATGATATAAAAACAAATTGCAGTGCTTTGTACCACTGAAATTGAGTTAAAGAAGGCAGTACTTAAGCTAACCCATTCACTTATCAAGCTGGTATGTATGAAGGATCAAAACATGGAATCCAGAAAAAGATCCCTGCCTCTCTCTGTCCTTAGAAATTAACACAATTTAATGTGACTAACACAAAGATTAAAGCAAAAACGTTCTACAACTACTATCCTCTCTTCTGGTTAAGTCACACCTTTGGGTATCTACATTATAAATTTTAGTACCTAAGGAACAGTTCTTAAACAGATGAAGCAGAATATGAAAACATATTAGTGCTTGAACTAAATTATCTATGCATCTAAGGGAGAAATACATTCTATCTGGAGAGACATCAGAAAGAAGGAAAAGGAACAATGGTAAATGCTGAGGAAGCCATTCAAATGGTAATTAAAGGAAATGACACCACAAAGTACTGGTAACTTAAAAAACTGAGTAATTTTATGTGTTATGGGTATCTCCAAATTTGACATAATTATTTGAAGATCACCTTTTGCAGTGTAATGCAGCTAAAGAAAAGGTATTGCTCGTTTAGCTTTCTGGGGATGTTCTGTTCATGTGGTGCTAAGGTTTGAACCCAGAGCCTCGGATGCTAAGCAATCACTGTATGAACTACTCCACCCTCACGTTATAGATCTATGAGTCTCCTTTTAGCTTCAGAAGAGATGAATAGAGCCTCATTGTGTGGCTCAACTGGCCTCAAACTCATGGTCCTTCCTCAGGTTCCTATGTGTTGAGGTTATAAGCAGGAACCAGTACACTCAGTCTAAAAAGTTCTTCAAGTTTCTTCTGTTAATGCCACAGTAATTCTTATATTGTATCACAGTTTATGATACATTATAATGTATTCACAGATTTATTATCAGAATGATGGGTCTCTTTATCACTCTATCTAACCCCCAAGGACACTACATAATATTTTGTATAGCTTTATAGGACACATTGTTGAAATCCTAAGATCACATCAAAAGTTGAATTGGGGAGGTTTTGTTTCGTAACAATAACAGAAGATAAAAATTAGTGATTTCTAAGATCAAAGACTGGCTTAACTTTAGTTCTAAAACTTAATTAAATATATCCAAAAATTAATTCCAGAATACTCGCAACAAAAATGACCATAATAACAGAAACATAAGCAAGAGAACAGAACCATCTATCTAAAAGTTTCAAATTTGGAAAAGTGATTACAGGATCAATGATTTCCAGAATTTACTATTTGTAGATGACAACAAAAGATAAGATTAATTTATCATAATCTGTAAGAAGTTAAAATGGCCTTCTTCAAGCTATGTTTTTATTTCATCTTACATACTACTGGAGAAATCTAAATGCAAAGACCAAGTTATCTCAGGATCACTATAATATCAGCTCAACTATAAAAATATCCAGTTCTATAAAAATCCTTTTCCAACTAAAGCAAAAAGATTTTAGTTTCCATTTACAAATATTTCAAATAAATTTCTTCGATCTGTCCACAAAAAAAAAACCCCAAGCAGTATTCCAAACTTCCAAGAATTTAGCTTCTAATCGTAAGATCTGTCCAGAACAGAAGCACTAAGAATTTTAAACCAGATAGTTAAAATAAACATGAGAGCAGTCACTCACAGAGGAACATGAGAAGCAGGAAAGACAAAAAGAACAACACTAAAAGAAACATCCACCAAGAAAAAGACCTGGAAAAGAAACCAAAACTTAGAATTAAAGATAAAATGTAGTTGGGTAAGATGGGGGAGGGGAGAAGGAAAAGATGAATTAAGCACACAACCCAATGAATACTAAGACAAAATATTAATAAGAAAATAATTTGAAGGCAAGGCAAAAGACAAAATTTATTGAAGATTTAAATTAATTTACAAATACTAGAAAACTGATACAGCATACTAAAACTCAGCCAACAGCCATCAAAATATCAAAATCTAACAGTCTTATAAAGCACATCATTAAATATACTAAATTTCGTCACATGAACAAAATGGTTCAGATCTTCAATCATGAAATAGAAATACTAAGCATTAACATCTATTCTTCTAAATAGTAAAGAAGTTCCATGGTGTTTAAAATAAAGAAGTAACCTAAATGTAGACTTATGGATTAGAATTTAACACTGAGATATGTATTTAATATTTATATCAAATTTACTCAAAGTAAATAATTAAAGCTGTGTCAATGCCAAGAAATAGAAAACAAAATTAAAAGTTTGGTGATAATATGATAAAAAGAAAACATTACAAGGAAACACTGTTGATGCCAAAAGCTTGCTCACAGGAGACTGATACAGCTGTCTCCGGAGAGGCTCTGCCAGATCCTGACCAATAAAGATGCGGATGCTCACAGCCAACCATAGAAACCCCAATGGAAAGTTAGGGGAAGGACTGAACAAGTGGAGGGGGCCCTATCTGGCATCAACGGGAGGGGAGGCCCTTGGTCCTGTGAAGGCTTGATGCCCTGGTGAAGAGGAAGGCTAGGGAGGTGAGACTGGAATGGATGGGCGGGGGAGGGCACCCTCAAAGAAGCAGGGGAAGGGGGGTGTGGGGATTTGCAGAAGGGAAACCAAGAAAAGGGATAACATTTGAAATGTAAATAAATAAAATATCCAAGTGAAAAAAAAGTATGTTAATTCCATAGGAAAAAAAAGAAAATAAACTTATCAACCAAAAAAAATTATAAGAAAACTAAAGACTATTTTTGTGAACTCCCTGGAAATCATATGTAGCTGTAGCATGTATGGGTTTGATTGAATGTATATGTGGCCCATACACATGCCTGGTAGCTAGAGAGGCCAAAAGTAAACATTGGATATCCTGGAACTAGAGTTATAGAAGATTGCGAGCCATCACGTGGATGCTCAGAAATGTACCCAGGTCCTCTGTAAGAGCATCAAGCACTCTTAAAGGCTGAACCACCTCTCTAGCCCCTAGATTAATTTTAAAAGATATGCTGTACTGTTAGTGACATCTCTAAAATTTAGAGGTACTTTTGAATAAAGAAATATTTACTACTGAATTTGATTAAGCAATCTTATTAGTAAACGAACAATTGGGTTTTCAACAAAACTCAGGAAGATATATAATCTAAAAGACATTATAAAACTTTTATATGCACTGAAATTGCCTGATACCTGTAACTATAGTCTACTCTAGTCCATTCCCTTTAAGTACATTACTACCTAAATGCTGATCATGTTAAAATATGCAATGACACATCTGATTTTAAACTCTCTACCTAAAGAAGGTATTCATAAAATGAAATTAGTACCCATTTACAATGTATGTGTTCACTCTAACAGTCAATCAGAAAAAAGAACAAGTTATGCACTAAAAGTGGAAATTTACAGTATTGCGTATGCATGAGAAAACAAATTTTGCAATAACTAAAATTAAATTCTGCCCTAAAATCCAACAACCCTGAGGAGGACAATACAATTCCCAAGGTATTCATGTATACATTTGAACCTCAAAACAAAACCCAAAGGAAGTTAACAGTCCTTTTTACATTAATAAAAAACAAACACCAAAAAAACCCTAATGCTTAATATGCTCAAACAAACAGACCAATAAATCATAATAAAGTTCTTATCAAGATATGGGCCAAACCTACAGCCAGTGTCACAATATTTAAAAAAAAAAAATAAAGAAGGCAAAATAAAGCAAAGGGAGAGAGATCTACAAAGCTCTTACTGCTAGAAAAAAACTGAGGAGAAACTGCTATGCAGAAGCATATTTTGAATACAAAAAATACTGTGCATAAAACTTAGTGATGGCTTCTTAGCACAATCTGTCAAAATGCAAGTCTAATTTTAAAGTTCATGTATAAAATATTAGTATGTTAATATTTAAGATTAAATATTAGTGGATTAATATTCATGTAATAGCCAGGAAATTTATAAAGTTAACTTTTAAGAGCTTAAGAAATATGGGGATTTGAGGAATTTCTCAGAAGTTAAGATCCTGTATTGCTCTTATAGAGGATCTGGGTTCATTTCTTAACACCCACATGGTTGTTCACAACCATCTTGAAATATATAATCATGTTGTAAAAATTAATTCAAGTGTAATATTCACAAGTAATATAGCAATATAATAACAGATCAGTCTGAAAATATTTCTTATGTGGAAGTAATATTTCTACAACATATGAAAGTCCTAAATACTATAAAATTTTCAAGATATATATACATACATATGTATATATATATGTTTGTATATATATGACATTTCTTTGTATACATCTAGGTCCTAACAGGTGAATACAAAAAGGTACCCTAAGTTATAGTTTATATGAAAACTCCTTTACAATTACCTACTCTGCTACAGTATAAGCAGTCACAACTATAAAAAAAAAAATGCCTCATGGATTTGGGGAGAAAATGCATTCTCTTAATACTTAAATAAGCTACTCTTGGTAACACTAAATAAAAACTGTACCATTGAACAAGTAATAGTAAATACATCAACAAAGCTATGTCCAATACTGTATGTAAGTCAAACTTGGAATGCTCAACATTATGCTCCTTAGCATACACACTACTCAACAGTTTCTTAAATCCTTAACAGAACTGTGATATCAATGCTATGACCTTTACTACCGAATAAAAACAAAATGTTGTGGCTCAATGACAGGACTGACCACAAAGCCTTACACTTTAGCGATCCCAAAGTACTTGGCTTCTCCTTAGCCACCTGGCACATGCTTTATTTAGGTCAGGATTAAAAGCCATTGGGGCTACCCTGGTTAACACAGTCAGACAGAAGACTGCGGAGGCCTCTGACAATCTAAAAGACACAAAGCAGCCCCAGCTCAGCCCACTGAGGCTATTCTCTCGTGAGACTGTACACCTAGTATCATAAAAGAAAACTAATATATAGATTGTTTATGATACTCTTAAAGTAAGAAGTAAAAGTTGAAGTTATAACAGATTTCTCATAACATATATTTGGGGCAAATTTTAGATCAACAAAAAACAATGCTTGGGCATATGGTTAACAAGATGTGTAGCAATGTGCTGGCATTTGAGAGCACAGGGCCACCCTAATTCTGAGAAGATACTCTACTACAGACAAATCACAAAACAGTTAACTCAATCTTTTAAACCTTTCTGTTTTCCATGTTCTTCCTTTCATCACAGAGCTAGCTTTTAATCTTAATTTTTGTCTACTATGCTCAATTTATGTTTTCATGCTTTCCTCACACCTAATCAAACGAAGTTTCATCTTCAAGTTATTACCTCCTCAATATACCTCTACCCTCTTGTTCATTATAATTATATTTTCAAGTCACTCACTAACTCCTTTCCAAGAATCTCGTTCGTCTCTTTTTGTCTCAGGATCTATCAGAGTGCATGATATATAGGAGGCATCCAAAAGGTTATTTAAGAAAAGAAGGAAGGAAGTCAGCCTGCCTAGTTCAAGTAACCCAAAAGGAAGAAGACTTTAACCTCTCTACAAGGAGAACTCCTTGGTCTGAGAACTAGACTCAAATCCAGAACATCACTGCTACTATATACTACCGAAACACTGTAAGCAGAAAAGAACCAATTAGTCAACAAAGAATAGTAAAGGTGATTTTATAAAAACACAGAAGCTATGTAGGTCTATAGGCTTTTAGGAATTACAACCTGGATGAGATACTGAGTTTTATATGACCCTGAAAAAGTGGTACTACCATTCTACCTCAACTTTATATTTATTATCTGAAAATGGTTCACAATAAAATGTTTATTATAAGAACTACTTACTATACCTTACTGGAGTTAATCCAAATAAATAGGTTAAAGAAAAGTTTTCAACTTTGTACAATATCATGGTGTAAAACGTTTTCTCAAGTATATGCAGAGTACCTGCCACCTTGCTAGGATATGCCTTTTATCCTAACACCAGGGAGGCAGAAGCAGGGTCTCTGTGAGTTTGAGGATAACCTCATCTATATTATCAAGCTCCAGGACATCCACAGCTGTGTAGAGATCCTGTCTCAAAGCAAACAAAAATGGAACAAATAGTTTTCAGAGTTTCTAACCTTTCTACATAACCTTAAATAGGCTAGACCAGAGGCAAAAAAGTGATTCAATATGAAATGTCCAAATTCCTATGAACAAGAATAAACTCTAAGTACACCTTATTTTAAAAAATGAAGAAAGAAAAATGATCCTTACCATATCTAATTACTATATAACAAAAACACGGGGCTTGTTTTCCTTGTTTGGGTTGACAGTGGTGCTGGAGCAGTAGTTTTACTACACAGCTCCAGAAGGCCTGGATATTGCTAGACAGACCAGGCTGATCACAAGTTTACAGTGATCCTCCTTGCTTCTGCATCCCAAGCATAAGGAATATAGATATAGGCATTTTTTTCTAGTTGATAGGGGTCCATTCACAAATTATACTAAAAAAAGTGTATGAAACATAATAACTAAATATTATGTTTCAAATTTAAACTTCAAAGATTCTCCCTCCTATTATAACACAGTACTAATATGTTACTTTAGGAAGAATTTTCCTTAATACGCTTCTACTTTGAACCCATAATTTTAGGCTAGCTTTATGTAACTAAATTCTGTGTAGTATCAGTTCTTTCTAAGAGTATTCCCATCAAAAGTGAGTACAGAGAAACCACCAGTGAACACTCTTTTCTTCCAATAATCACATGTTAAAAACATTTATGAATAAAGGTGCTATGTTAAGCATGTGTCCTTG
Organism: Rattus rattus; assembly: GCF_011064425.1. Classification (NCBI taxonomy): domain Eukaryota; kingdom Metazoa; phylum Chordata; class Mammalia; order Rodentia; family Muridae; genus Rattus; species Rattus rattus. The sequence goes on from NC_046163.1 coordinate 23,587,659, forward strand.
TAGGATGGTGGAATGACTTTTGAGTATTTGCCCAGGAGTAGTATAGTTGGGTCCTGAGTAGAACTATTCCAAATTTTCTGAGAAACCTCCAGATTGACATCCAGCATGTTTGTACAAGATTTCAGTCCCACCAGAAATGGAGGACTGTTTCCCTTGCTCCATATCCTCACCAGTATGTGCTGCTGCTTTAGTTTTTATCTTTGACATTCTGATGCATATAAGATGGAATCTCAGAATCCTTTTGATGTGCATTTCCCTGATGACTAAGTACATATATGTGGGTGACTCTGACACTCTAGCAATGGGGAAATGGAATCTGAAGTGGCCACCTCCTGTAGCCAGGCAGGACCCCCCACTGAAGGGATAAGAATACCATCTCTCACATAAAACTTTCGTCTCCACTTCTTTTTTTTTTTTTTCCCGGAGCTGGGGACCGAACCCAGGGCCTTGTGCTTGCTAGGCAAGCGCTCTACCACTGAGCTGAATCCCCAACCCCTCAAAACTTTCAACCCAAAATGTGTCCTATCTACCAGAAATGTAGGGTCAAAGATGGAGCAGAGACTAAGGGAACAGCCAACCAATAACAAGCTCAACTTGGCCCATCCCAAGGGCAAGCGCCAATTCCTGACACCATCATTGACACTCTGTTATGCTTGAGTACAAGACCCTAGCATAACTGTTTTTTGAGAGGCTCTACCCAGTAGCTAACAGAAACAGATGCAGAAGCCCATAGCTAAACACTGGACAGAGCTCAGGAAGTCTTATGGAAGAGTTGGGGAAGGATTCAGGGTCCCGGAAAGGACAGGAATTTCACAGGAAAACCAATAGAGTCAACTAACCTGGACCCTTAGGGGCTCTCAGAGACTGACCAACCAACCAAAGAGCTTACACAGGCTGGACCAACCCTCCCCCAAACCCTGTACATATGTGGGTTCCCCAACAACTGGAGCAAAGGCTGTCCCTAAAACTGTTGCTTGTCTGTGGATTCCATTTCCCTAACTGGGCTGCCACACTGGGCCTCAGTGGAAGAGGAGAAGCTAGCTCTGCAGAGACTGTGATGTGCCAGGGTGGATGGGCTCCACCCAAGAGGAGAATGGGAGGGGAAATAGAGAAGGGACTGTGTAAGGTAGGGACCGGGAGAAACAGGAAACATATTGATTGGGATGTTAACTAAATAATTAGTGAAAAAATTTTACATTCTCTACCACAAAAAAACTATTTGATCTAATGTTTCTTAAAACATTAAAGAATTCCAGGAACCTATTTGGGGGGAAAGCTACATCAAAGAACTCTGAGGACAGTTGTGTACCTTGTGGGTCATTAACGTCAAACCAAAAGTACACCTTGACATATCTAAGTCAAAAGTCAACCAGAAGCTAGGTGAAGCAACATGTACCTAACTAAACAGCAGCTCTGGGGGAGGCTGAGACAGGAGGAGATCCCTGACCAGGAAATACAAGGTTAGTGTGATCTACCAAGTGAGTTTCCTTTAGAAAGTAGAGAAAATAGTGGCATGTCTTTGATCTTAGTCAGGAGGCAGACGCAGGTGAATAATTTAAGAGTTTGAGGCTATCCTGGTCCATATCCATACAGCAAATTCTAGCCAGCCGAGGCTACACACATAATGAAACCTTGTCTTAAGAAAGCAATACCAAATTACAATTTAAAAAAAAATAAAAAAAGAATTTCCCACCTCAGAAAAAGAAAAGGTTAACCATAATTTACCACACAAAATTGTACCTTAAAGGTGTACGCACATGTGCACCTGAGAGCAGGAGTGCACAGAAGTCTTGGATCTCCTGAAGCTGTAAGTGCAAGCTGGTATGATTGGCCAAACCTGGGTGGTAGGAACCAAACTGGGGTCCTCAGGAAGGGCAACAAGTGCTCTTAACCAGTGAACCACCTCTCAAGTTCCACAATACCTTATAGTGTATTATGAAAACATTTGCCATGACTTTTATTTATATAAAATGTGTTAGTAACTTAGAGCTATGATTACTAAAACACAAGCCTGTCTACCACATACAGAAAAAAGATACTGTAAAAAATTAATATATAAATTAAGATGTGTGTCAAGAGAACTCTGATACTGAAGTTCAAAATTACAAAGATTAATTCCAATGTAGATCAATCCTAACCTCAGAAATTACATGAACTAATAAGCATATCAGAACTTTTAAGAATAACGTTATCAAGTATGAATCATACACATAACAGAAAGGAAGTCATATGTGGGCAATGAATCCTTTTACATTTAATATGCACTTGTCTGTCTTGATAGTATAAAAAAAATTTCTGAAGGAAAAAAGGTAAGAAGTTTGTCGCTGCTCACAAATGACAATTTCAAAACAGAGAAAAGGAAAAAATACTAAACTGGAAGGATAAGTTTTAGAAATAACTAAAAACAAACACTTATCTAAACATTACTTGTTTATGTATTTCTTGTCTAGTAAACACTGAATCAAATTCAAAGCCAGGCATGGTGGCAAACACCTTTAAGCCCAGTACTTGGGAGGCAAGGCAGGCAGGTTTCTATGACATCAAGGTTAGCCTGGTCTACAAAGCAAATTCTACGACAGACAGGGCTACATATTGAGACCCTGTCTTGAAAGAAGCAACACAGAGAAATTCTGTCTCAAAAACAACAACAACAACAAAAAGTAGCAGATTCAAAATATTTACTAAAATAATAAAACTATCCATAACTATCCATTTGATCACTTTTAGTCTTCTTGGTACATTCCAAAACAATCCCTTTTATTAGTCTTTGTGTATATATGTGTGTGTGTGTGTGTGTGTGTGTGTGTGTGTGTGTGTGTGTGTGTGTGTGTGTGTGTGTGTTATTTTCAAACTCACACAGTATATTTACTTAAATTCACTGGTTACATTTAAACGCTATTATAATAAAACAAATACCATGGCACTGAGAGCTATGAAACAGAAAGAAAGAGAGAGAGAGAGAGAGAGAGAGAGAGAGAGAGAGAGAGAGAGAGAGAGAGAGAGACCAACTGACCTTAACTATTAATGGTTACCTAAAAGTAACTTCAGTTCCCTGGCAATTCACTTTGGGAATCAGCAACAGAAAAATTCTGTCTCCAAGAAAGCAGTTAACTGAATTACATAGAATGTCACTCAAGCCAGGAACAAAGGCAATTGCCTTTAGGACCAGCTCTTGGGAGGCAGTGTATCTCAGTGAGTTCAAGGCTGGTCTGGTCTACACAGTGAGTTCCAGGCCAGTCACAACCACATAGTAAGACCTTTTTAAATAAATAAGCAAACAAATAAAGAATTTAAATTAGACCTTATTAGTAATTACATTCTGGTCACAAAAGAACAAATGGCATAAGATGCCTATATTAAGTTTTTACTACTTTTGTTCTTGATCCCTAATCTGGTCTTATTGTCTACTAAATAAGTTTTTAATCCTATTGCTCCTTCAGGGAATGCTCTCCTGGCAGGAATTGCTCAAGTCCTACCTCAGAGAGCAGGCTTTTTGAAGTAATTTCACCTATAGTATTCAGAATTGAACACCTAACACAAATACTCAATAAACTATTGAATGAATTTGTAAGCCTATACACAGTTTCAATAATACAATACGAAACAAATCTGGTACTTTAAAAACAAGTAAATATATTAGCAAAATACTAATTTTTTATAGAATCCCAATTTGAAGTTTAAAAACAATTTCAAACTTCTTCACAATTTTTATGGCAAATTCTTAGTATAAAGATTAAATCTTGGGGTTGGGGATTTAGCTCAGTGGTAGAGTGCTTGCCTAGCAACCACAAGGCCCTGGGTTCGGTCCCCAGCTCCGAAAAAAAGATTAAATCTTAACTATTATTTTCTGTCATGTGACATCTATAAGTCTCTGACAATTCACAAACAAGGACAAAAATAAGTAATGCTCTTAGTTCTAAAGTACATAAATACTTAATGCATATGCATAGATTATTTTTAAAGTATAAGGGCTATGCATCAGGATATAAAAATACAAAATGACATTAATAGTATACCCGACTTACATCATCAAATACTATCATTTACTACATAATAATTAGAAGTGTTAAGGAGAAGTTAGCCAAGCTATTTCTGAATAGCTACTACTGTTCCAGCTACTCAGGAAGTTGGAGTTCAAGCGTTCTTTAAGTCCAAACGAAAAACAATTATAGAAAGAGTCATAAAGACAGTGTAGAGGGACTCGTAGGACACAAGAGTTAGAAAGGAGAGGGAAAGAGAGAAGGAGAATGGATTGAAAAGAAAAAAAGAGGGAAAACAAAAGAAAAAAACAAATGAGCTAACTAAAAGTCTTTGAATCATTCATGAATATATAAACATTTGGTTCCATCAAGAGTTTTAATAAGCATTCCCTCAAATACTACTCTCTATTTACTAATTTAATTTGGCTAATCTGAAGACTGATCCCATGTCATTGAGCAGTCTAAACATCTAGTGCCATTCTAATTTTTCCAAAGTGAATTACATTTTAAAGAACATAAGACATTAGATTTTTAAAAAATAGCCAATCTTTAACAACATCCCAATGACACAGCATAATGTAATCATAGTTGCAATTAGTCAAAATACATATAAATCCTGCTCAGATTAGAAAGAAAAAAGAAGCAGAACACTAATGAATAAAATATCTATCACACAAATCTATTAACACTACAATGGTCATTAAAAATAAATATTTCAAGGAAAAAACGCTAGAGAATAAAAATTTACCATCTGCTACTCACATAAAACACCTGGAACCAACAAGCCCTGCAGTCGTAACAACTTACCGTGACAGATTTCAGCGTCATGCCATGGTAGGTACCCATAGTATCGATCTTAAAACCTTCCGTTTCTACAAAGACAAAGAATCTACTATGATTTATGTATTTCAAGAAGATTAAAATTTCAATCACAATTTACATTACAACTAACATAATAAAGCCTTGAATATACTATACAGTTTATCAAATATTTCAAAGGATTAAAAATCCTAAGACACTTGCAAAAATATATTCAATAAATGCCAAAACACTTATTGCATAGAATCTGGTTCAGATTACCTTTCAAATTTTGTTTTAAAAAGTCACACCAAAGAACTAGAAAGAAGGCTCAGCAGTTACGAGCAGTAGCTATGTTTGGAAAAAAAACAAACAGGTAAAATTCCCAGCCCCCACTATCAGCCCACAACTACTTTAACTTCAGTGTCAGGGAATCTGATTCCCTCTTGGGGCTCCATGAACACCAGGCACATATGTGGTGCACAGACACATATAAGCAAAACATCCAAATACATAAAAATGAAATAAAAAAATTAAATACTAAACAAAAAAATAGAGTAGCCTTATTTTTTACTATTAGCTACTAAATGGTTTATATACTAAAAGTATATAAAATAGGAAATTCCTAAATTACAAAAACTTTTGTTCCAAAGTATAATCTAAGGGATATATTGTTATACACTAAGTAGAAACTGGTGCTCTAACAAGAGTTTTTAGGTACGCAAGTGCAACATGCTGTCTCCTTCCTCGCTCCTTCCCCTCTCCCCGTCTCTCCTAAAATTAACCATTTAACTCTATACATACATACCACTTTAGCTTTCACTCTTGTTATGGTCAATCAACTAACGGCAGTCAATTTGGGTGTTTGACAATATTTTACCAGGTGAAAGAATGATATAAACATACGGTATGTATGTTATTGAAATAAAATATGCACTCCTTAAATTCCATCAAGGTTATGTGACTATCAGTGAAAGAAATTTAATTGAAAAATTGTTTTCATAGAGTATATGTTCTAATCTTCTTATGAAAGATCATACAGCAAGTATTTGTGCAAACTAGAGTCCATATGCCTTTGTGTCTCTCGTCCGTAAGATTTTGCAGTTGTGTTGTAGAAACAAGAATCTATGTGTATACTTGGAGAAGCTAGAGTTGGGCTTTATAAAATTAGATATGCTATGAAGAGCTTTATGTAATTCATTCCTTCCAAAACACCAAAGTGAATAAAAGATGGATCCCTGTCTTTCTGTGGCACCTTTATCTGGTAAATGAAGTCAGCACACACAATTTACTGCATCAAAACAATACATCCTTTTTAAAAAGTTGCCCAGAGACGTCAGATAATACAGAAAAAAATAGCAAATGTTCAGTTGTTTCTATCTCAAATCTTCCTAAGGGCAGTCAAGATGAGTGAAGATCTCAAGTGAAACTAGTGAAAGTTTACCTCACTAACATTCTGCTTATCAGAAATGGCTCCCAATTATATTAGCTACAGTGTCAATCAGGCTGCCACAAAATAAGCTCTCACACTTTGCTGCAAGTCTATGCTTGGAGCATAACTATGAATGTACATTCATAGTTAGGGAAATTAACACATGACATTTTACATCCCCAAATTTTTTATATTCAAAACTAGCATCAATAATAGCAAACATTTGTGAGTAGTTTATTATATTATCAATTATTACACTAGGAACTTCATCTTTATCACCAGGTTTATCCCCAAAGTAACTATGAAATAAGTTGATAATACTATTAATAAATATTTAATTAGAGATATGAAATAACAGAACACAGTCCACATAACAATAAAATCTACACAAAAATTAACTGAGATACATACAAACCATCTGGATCCAGAATCAAAGATACAACAAGTGGTTAACCAACTTTGTTCTGTAAAGTCCAAATACTATTTTTAGGTATTGCAGAATGACCTCGGTCAAAACTACTCATCAGAGCTGTCAGCTACAGATAACACATAAATGAATAAATATGGCTAGATTTAAGCAACAATAACAAAAAAAAGCTTTTATTACAAAAATAGATGACTGAACTAGACTTGTACTACAGAAGTTAATTAACAAACCTTATTCTTTTTTTTAAAATATGAGTACACTTCAGACACACCAGAAGAGGGCATGTGATTCCATTACAGATGGTTGAGATCTTAACTGTTGAGCCATGTCCCCAGCCCTGACAAGCGTTATTCTTAAATATCACGCTATACTACCACTAAAGTTCATCATCACCATGATTAGAAGACACAGGATAAGCAACTTACCTTCTTTGCCTTTGAATCTTTCTTGGTCATATCTGTTGTAGGCAGCTGGAATAGGCTGTTTTGTACGTAATGTAGGATCCTAGAAAAAAAGTTGCCAGTTAATATTTTTAAGTATTACTTATTTAACACTCACAATGAAAAACTGATGGGGCACTTATAAAATAACTGTAATTATCAATACGGCACAGAAGACAGAATGTAGTAAGTAAACTACTTGGCATTTGATGACTAGGAATCAATATTCAATATTATATTTGCTGTCTGAAAATGACCATCTCTCCAGTCATGGTGGCGCACACCTTCAATCCCAGCACTCAGGAGGCAGAGGCAGGGAGATCTCCGTGAGTTCACAGCCAGTCTGGTCTACAAAACGAGTCTAGGACAGCCAGGGCTGTTACAGAGAAACCCTGTCTCCAAAAATTAAAATGACCATCATTACACCAAGGAATAAAAACAATTTCAAGTATGTTTCTATCAAAAGTGCAGAAATAATATTGTAAGCAGATGCATTTTAATTGCTTAAATAACTTTATGAAATAATATTCTCTCCCTAATGGTAATCTGAACAAAGTGACTTCTAAGACAAAGCCAGGGCTCAGAGAAACCCTGTCTCAGAAAACAAAAAAGAAACAAAGAAAAAAAAATTGTAGAAAGCCAAATAAAAGTACATTCAAATATTACCAATAATTTAGCATCATTAAACATTACCCACGAATTATATCATGAATGAAATTACTAATAACTTTCAAGGCTATGTTTAGTGCTCTCAAATTTTTTCCAAATTCTACATCAAATTGAATCAATTTGACTTGTACTTTTCGCCTTTGTTAAGTCTTGAGAACAAGTAGGAAGACAGCAAACTAGAGAGTATTTCTGAATTTCAATGGAGATTCTATGTCATGCATGAATTTAGGGTTTGGAGGGTTCTAAGTAAGACCTCAATGAACCATCAGAAGAGCTAAAGCTGAGGTACAATCAAAGGACTATGGCCTTTGATTTGATACAAAGGAAAAACAAACATACCAAGATGAACGGTCTACAAAGACAACAAACAAGAGGTCCAAACTGAAAGGTCACAATGATTTATATTTTTAAGAATATTTACACTTTTCTCAACTAATAAATAGGCCAGCTATGGTTAACCTAAAATAATTACTTAGAAGGCTTTTCCTAATTAACTCCTTCCTTTTCATACTCTTGCCCAGGTATTTCTCAAGAAACACAAAATTACTGCTGAAATAACTTTCTAAAAGTGGAGAGGGTCTTTAAAACATGTTGAAGTAACAAAACTTTAAAACAGACTGATGTAAAATGTTTAAAATGTAAACATTACAACACAAAAATACAAACAGAATTGGCACTTTCTTTAAACCACAATATAAGCAGATTCTTACCACAGGGGCTGCATTTGGAGCTGGCCGTTGTTCGGGGGCACGCCCTTCTTCTCTGGCTTTTACTGATTGAAGAATTGCGAAAATATTCTTTGAAAAATTCTAAAACATGAAAAGAATCTAATTAAACCCAGCATACATGTGCAAAGGTTTATCCATTCACTGATTTATATTAAAACTTTCTTCCTACTAGGTTTTCCTAATTCATAAGGTACTGTAATGGCTATAGTTTGGAAATGGTCTGTCTCCCAAACACTCCTATGCTAGATAGCTATTCCTAAGCATGGGAATATGGAGGTGGAGGAGCCTTTAAAAAAATGCAGTCCAATGAGGAATAATTATGTTATTTGGTAACTGTTATGAGAAAGGACTGACGCCGCATTTAGTTTAGTTCTCTGTGCTGTTACCAAAAGGTGGAGCTGTCCAATCTTCCAGTTTCAATCTCCAAAACTTGAGCTAAATTAAGTATCTTTCGTCCTCACTCCTGATGCTAGGACCTTACACAGTCAAGCAGATATTCTACATTAGCCTAGATCCCTGGCCCTAACCTTCTATGAAGCTCCTATCTTGGGTATTTGAGTCAAAAGAAAACAAGGTGATACAATTACACATAAAAATAGAAGCCAACTATTTTGAGAGTGGCTTCTACAAATTGTACTTAGAACAATTAAATACAACTTGTATTATTCTGCATCTACTTAAATATATAACCAAGAAAAAAGTAAGCATTTAAATGTTAACAGATTTGTTTTAAAGGGGACTACTAAATCCTCAAAGTGCAATAAATTCTAATTCCTTTGCTACATTCAGATTGCCACAGATTTCCTAAAATGCTCAAAGGTTACAGATATCTGTAGGAGCCACTGTGTATTTTTCAAATCTGAAAAGGTGGAAAATAATCACAATAAGCTTGTCTATGAATATCTAACATGCTGACTAGGTGATTACTCCTCCCTCCCTCCTTCCCTTCCCTTCCTCCCTTCCTCCCTTCCTTCCTTCCTTCCGTCCGTCCGTCCTTCCTTCCTTCCAGAAATAGCCTCCTTTGTACCCTAATTGTTCTCCCCCGAGTCTTTACCTAATAACTAACAGTATCCCCCGATGGCTAAGAATACTCTGGGACTCTAGCCCCTACCAATCATCCAATGGTTTAAGGGATATGTGAGTATCTACTGCAAACTACTTTAACTGACACGGAAGTCTAATGATAATCAACAAACACATGGTTCCTGTTCTCATGTACTTCAAATATAACAAAATTCTCTTTAGAAATGAAGCATTCTGGGGCAAGGTAACAACAAGTAAAACACTTGTAACACAAGCCTTTCTCCAAGTTCAATCATTAGAACATAGGGAAAGGTAGAAGAGAATCAACTCCACAATATTATCCTTTGACCTCCCCATTTCTACCATTGTAAAATTGTGCACATGCATGTGTGCGGTGTGGTGTGTGTGTGTGTGTGTGTGTGTGTGTGTGTGTGTGTGTGTGTGTGTGTGTGTGTTTTGTGTGTGTGTGTGTGTGTGTATTTTGTGTGTGTGTGGTGTGTGTGTGTGTCTGTGTGTGTGTGTGTGTGTGTGTGTGTGTGTGTGTGTACACAAACTTATAAAGATTATTTTAAAAGAAAAAAATCTGGGACCTCAAGAGATGGCTTAGATAAGATTAAGAGTATTTTTGTTCTCCCAGCCATGCCAAGTTCAGTGGCTAGCACCCATCCAGTTCCAGGAGGTAGAGGAGTCCTCTTCTGACCATTATGGACACCAGATATGTACATAATATGCTAACATACATGAAAACAAAACCAAAACACACATACACATAAAGTAAGAAGTGTTTTAAAGGAAAAAAAACCTGCTTGCTTGTCCCGCTTTATCATTCCATCTACCTTACTAGTTTTTACTATGTAATCTCTCTCACCTTTGTTCTTATTTTGTTCCTTTGTAGTCCTAGCATCAACCTCATGGCCTCCAAGTACTCTGAAATACACTTTCCCCCCTTTACTTTGGATAAGTTACTTCCCCTTGCTAAATGCCTACGTTATTCATTATTCCCTATACTAGAGTATCATCTCTGTAATGCTAAGCATCATCAATCACTGCCGAGTTTGTGCATATTAATAAATATTATGCAAAAAATATGTACAGAAAATAAGAAGTTTAAACATTAACTATATACCACTAGTATAATTACTGTTATATTAAGTATGATACCAACTAGTTCCAGTTTCTTTACAGCAGCAGATACACATCTCAGAGCTACTTTGCCATATTGGAAACTATTGAAGACTTTAAAGGCCTTTAGCTAAAGTCAAAATGTATCACACTAAATATTAAAACTGACACATTTTTTTCAATTAGGAATTCCTTTAAAAAGCAAGAAAGAGCCAAGATTCTATGTAAACATAACATTCTATGAAAATTATTTCTAAAATATACCCAATAAAGTATTAAGACTAAAACTTGAAATTTTGTAAGTGTACTTAATATCTGGCTTACTAAGTAACAGCTGCATTCTGATACTGAATTCTACGTATCTACTATGTTATCATGTTTGGTAAAAGATGAAGAAAATCTAGCTTCAGACAGTAAAGCTAGAAGATAGTGTTTTAGATAGCTGGATATGTTTCTTTTTACTATCATACCAAAATAAATGGTTTCTTAAAAGATACTGCAGGTAGAAACCACATCCATAAATACTTTGCATTACTATTTTAAAGCTTATCAATCCATCTATACTTTAAATTAAATAAAATTTTTTATTCATCCACTGATCCTCAGGGAAATATCCATCACTGGGTTATGCAGTTATGCATACATCCCACTCTATCGCAATATGCAACATTTAAAAGTATGTCATTTGTTAATACTTTTATGTATAAGTCTTATTAAAACAGTCTATGAATTAGGCTAGAAAAATCATAGCAGAGACTTTCTAAAATTTTAATTTTCTCAGGAAAAATCATATTTTATCACTGGCAGAAAATATGATCAGTTGCTTTTCCTGCCAGACTCTTTCAAGAGAATGTCTATAAAATACTGACATCTGAAAAAACAGATATTCAAATAAAACACAATGCTTTCCTCCTTTTTGAAGTTTCTTTAGTTAGTAACCCAAGCCACAATTCAAATGCTGTTCATAAAAGCAATCACAGCTTTTTTTTAAAGTGTGCAGGACTACTGTTCCATTTAAATTTCACTAGGTACATTCAAGGCTCACCCTTGAATTAAGGTTAAACCCAGTGGAAAAAAACACTATGATTTGCTAATAATGTTGGGTGCCCCTGCCTTGACTCATACCAAGTACCAGCAGTTTTAGCAACCACGGCTTCTGCATCATTTTACTGCAAACATCAGCACAGTGCCAAATGCAAATGAAATCTCAGTCCTACTGCTTAAACAAGAAAATCAGATCACTTTTAAAGTGATAAACTGAATGAGAGACATAAACTCTAGAAGAATCAATCCAAATAGTATCAGCAAATTTTATGTGCAAGAAATACATGTGATTATCTCCTTTGTACAGATCTCTTTATACCAAAAATTCAGTAATAAATTACTTTGGTCTAAAAATATCCCCCAAAAGCTGTATGTTGCAAAATTTATTCTCAATTCAGTATTACTGAAAGGTAGAGTTTTAAAGAAGTGACTTTTAAAAAATGGATTAAATGAAGACTAAATGAATGGCTTAGTGTTTTAAGTCATTTTCTGATAAAATAATAAATTCAGCCCTCCTTTTCATTCCCTCTCTCTCACCCATGTGATACCTTCCGCCATTTTTGATGCAGTAACAAAGCCCTCATCAGATGCAGTTCCTTGATCTTGGACTTTCCAGCCTCTAGAATGGTGAACCACAGAAATGTCTATTCATTATAAATTACTCAGTCTGTGATACTCTGTTATAGCAGCTCAGAACAGAATAAAACATATTAATTTAGTGGTACAGAAATTTCTGTTTGTTATAAGTAAGTCTGTGATATTCTGTTACAGCAGCACAAAACAGAGTAAGACATTTAATATAATTTAATGATACTATAAAATGAGATTGCTTTAACTACAGTATATTAACTGTATAAGAAGAATAAGAACTTGAACTTTCTTGCTCCTTAAAATTCTGATACTAGGTAATAATGAAGGTGAGTCTCAAGTCTACACTAGGCCAGCACTGCCAAGCCTGACAACCTGTGCTCTACAGGAATCTCCCAGGAATTCTACATAGTAAAAGTTAAGAAGTGACTCTCACAAGCTGTCTTCTGACCTCCACATGTACACTGTGACAAATGTACGTACACACACACACAAACATAAATTCCAGACTTCAAATTCAACACTCCTTTTAAGTATCTATAGATATTTTTAAAGTTTAGTAGATGAAAACTATATACTATACCTAGAGAACAGCAGTCAAAATGTTTAATTTTGAGTTTTAAAAATATTAACTTTATTTTTAAATTGTTAATATTTATAAAAGCAAACCTTACTTCTAAACAGCAGTTAAATGATTTGATTTTTATAAGATACAGTGGTACCATCACTAAATTACAACACTCTTAAACTGGTACAATCCTGCCACCTAGAGTTGACAGAAAAAAGCTCATACCAACAATTTTAAATTTTAATGTTTTATATTAAAAAAAACTTTAAGTTTAAGACTAAGTTAAATGAACTTTTAAAAAAGTCAGGCATGGTGACACATGCCTTTTATCCCAGCACTCAAGAAGCAGAGGCAGAGGCAGGTGGATACTTCTGAGTTTGAGGCCAGCCTAGTTTATGTAGCAAGTTCCAGAACAGCTAGGACTATATAGTGCAACCCTATCTCAAAAAACAAAAAAACAAACAAACAAAAAGAAGAATCTAATAAGTCACAGTGTTAATCAAGTATTAGCCAATTACACATTGAAAATATCATTTAAGTGTAAATAACAAAAATGAAAAATAACGTTTATTCATAACCTCACATTTCTTCATAATTTTAAGCTCTGGAAAATGGTCATTTTTATTTTTTATTTATGTGTAGAGGACACATGCACCATAGTGTAGAACTATGAAAAGAACAATGTGGAGTCAGTTGTCTCCTTTTATCTTTGCACAGGTTCCAGGAACCAAAGGCAAGTTACAAGGCTGGCATGGCTAGCCCCTTTATTCCTGTGCTATCTTATTGGCTATGGAAAACGGTTCCTTTCTGCCTAAAGTAAACTTAGGTTATTTCTACTCTTGTATGTGCACACACATGCATGGTACCTATGTGGGGACAACATGCCCCACTGTGTATGGAGGCCAGAGGGCAACTTTGTGGAATTTGTTTTCTCCTTTCAATCTCATGGCTCTGGAGACTGAACTCAGGCTGCCAAGAACTACAGAACAAGGGCCCTCGCCAGCTGAATCATCTCTGTGGCACATGGAGAATGCCTCTTAAAATAAAGTGTAAGACAAGTCAAAGTACAAGTGAATAGAAATAACTATTTTCCTTATACCCCCTTTCAGTAATCTTATTCCTAGCAAAATGATAAAATAAGTTAGTAGCTAAGATCCTTACAATCAAAACCACTGTACTTAGTAGGCAAAGGCAGGCCCAAGCCACTAAAAAGGACTCTATCTCAAAAAAGCCCAGAAGGTCTCTAAACAAAGTCTTCCAAAAATTAGGGTCAGTTTCACAATAATCTTACACACTTCTTCAAATGTCTCTATCAAACCACATTGTTAGCAACTATGTATCAATGGAGAATCAATGTCTAAGAAAACTGAAGAGGAATGCCCACAACAGAGAGAAAAATATGTTCACATAATAGAACTTTAAGATCTCTTTAAGAGATCTGCAGACAGATTAGAGCATCTAGTATCAAACTTTTTTTTAAATTAATGTACATAATGTGCATACGCACACGTGTGTGTGTGTGTGTGTGTGTGTGTGTGTGTGTGTGTGTGTGTGTGTGCGTGCGCACGCACGTGCGCGCACATCAGAGGCTTATAGCATGTGCATGGAGATTAGAGGAAAACTTTGGAGAGTGAATGATGTTCTCCTTCCACCTTTACATGGTTTGAATGAGCCTCAGATTGCCAGACCCCCATTTAAATTCTTATATTTCAAAATTTAAAGTGCATACACTTGCTTGGAACAAGTTTCAAAGAATTAGTCCTTAGCTGCACAAACATAAATAAATAAAACTTGAAACCTATTAATGAATTTTAAACATTCCTATAGCACTCCAAAGAATGAGTAAAATATTACCTTTCCTGTGCTCTGTAAGATAGTTGTTCTTGTCCGCCACACTCTCTCTCTGCTGACAATATCTCTGGTCACATCTACCTCAGCATCCACAAAACTCCTCTGTTTAAGGGCAGTTATATCATCATCTAGATCGGTCTTGATAGTAGATCTTTTCTTAGCCATAATTTTGGCTTTGATTGCAGCAATTTTTTCCACTGACATAGCTTCAGACAAAGACCTAAAAATAATTTATTTTTTAAAATTTCACAGCAAAGATTCCTTCAGTATAACATGTACACTGTGGCACTTAAATTGATTGGGAGAAAAACAAAACCACTGCACTTGTAAATAAGCTTTTCTATAAAAGCTTTTCTGGCATATTTGTTATTTTATAGTCACATAGAATTTTTACATGTAATAATACACATATAATATTCTAAGACCAAGTTAGTTTCTTTATTTGTTATTTTGAGTATGAGTACTTTCCCTACATGTACAACGGCCTGTCATTTGTATGTCTGGTGCTCAAGAAAGTCAAAAGAAGGCATTAAAGGCCTGAAACTGGACCTACATGCAGTTGTGGGCCACCATGTTTAAGCTGACAATCAACCCAGAATCCTCTGGAAGAATGGCCAGTATTTTTAACCACTGATCTATCTCTCCAGCCTTGAATTAGTCATTCCTTTAAAATTAAAAACAATACCAACGATTATAAAATAATTTTCTTTTTTGCAATCTCCCCAGTAGAGCAGAATTAAATAGTAAGGGTTCTTCTGCTTATATGCCCTGAGTCTTTACCACTTTATCTACACCATACCTCTCTATATACACAAGCACATAGGTCACCCTGTAATGGTATAAAAATAACATTCTGCTAAAAAAAACTCAAAATTTAGGTTTTTCCATTAATCTATTTCAAGGTTTCAAAGCCATAAGTCACATATACAACAGAATACAAAATCAAAAGAAACTTTATATGCCACAATCATCCTTTTCTAGAAGATAAAAAACATGCTTAATTAAAACTTCATTATAAGAAAATTGCAAGTTAAAAAAAAAATCACATACTGAAATAAATGTATTTGAACAACCTTTTTATCTTCAATTTACTTGATTCTCATATAGGCAAAAAGCATAGAGAAGCTATGCTTTCACAATAGAAGACTTTGAATATTAAAAGTAGATTTCATAAAATGATCATCATCGGTACAGTCTTACTTTAAAAATACCTTTATCAACAATAACACAAATAAAAATTATAGTATGCAATGAAGAAAAGTACACTCCTTAGTGCTTTCAATTTCCTGGTGTATTTTTCTTTAAGATTCAGAGACAATAAATCAGTATTGCAGGGGCTGGAGAGATGGTTCAGAGATTAAGATAATTGGCTGCTCTTACAAGGTCCCTGGGTTCAATTTCCAGCACCAAGGGATCATGATGCCTTCTTTTGACCTCTGTGAACACCAGGCACATGGTACACAGAAATACATGTAGGCATAATAATTGTACACATAAAAAGTGAAATACACCAATCTAAAACTTAAAAAAAAAGTAGCCCAGGACTCGTCAGTTTTTAAAATTATATTATTTTAAATATATTCCTAACAATCTTCGTAATAACCCTCTAACAGGAGTAGCAAAAATTCTTGTCTAGGGGTTGGGATTTAGCTCAGTGGTAGAGCGCTTGCCTAGGAAGCGCAAGGCCCTGGGTTCGGTCCCCAACTCCGAAAAAAAAAAAGAAAAGAAAAAATTCTTATCTAAAAAATAAAATACATTCAGTTTATTAGTACTTACAAAGAACTACAAACATATACAGAAAAAAAAAAGAAAATTCGATAAAAAATATAATTTAAAATTCTGGTCTCATAGTAAAAGAATAGCCTTTTCTGGAACCACACAAGGAAACAACCCAGTTATGGACTTAATCTGCATTGAAAATGTGCGGTATGTTTTTATAACACGAAATGAGAAGAATAATTCAACAACAGTTAATGACTGGTAACCAAGCTCAATAGTACTATCTTTGCTAGCATGCAGGAGACCATATGTTTAACTGAGATCCATAAAAATGCAGAACCCAGGCAAGCAATTCAGCAGGTCAAATCCCCCAGCACAGTTAAGGGTCAAGACCTTGCAGCAACAACTAACCACATAATACAAGAATAACTAACAGAGGGTTCACAAGAGCCAAAATGATGGAAGAATATATACTAGTCTGCCATCTGAAATGTCAATATGGTATCCAAACAAACAAGGACAGTACAAAACAAAATTAGGTACTTGTTCATCAATTTTTGATTTGCTCCAGTAACATTGTAAAAGCCCAAATATTTTCAAAGAAATTCTAAATATGGTCCCTCCTACGTCCCATTCTCCTACTTAATTAGTAGTACACCATGGGTACTGATTAAATGCTGCAATTAAGAAAAAATGACATGTCCTTGTTTGGTGAACTTTCCTCTGCCTACAAAACATAGGTTAACACAGTTTACAGAAGACCTGTCTTCTCACTGGCATTTTAAAAATACTTTTTATATAACAAAATCCCCTCTTGATTTGTAATGTTACAGGATACTAAAAATGAGTTACCAAAGGTAATTTATTTGCTATTTTTGCTCCTTCTGCTTTGCACTGATTTCTGGCTGTGAAATTACTAAGTGGATGCTTTCTCCTAGCTCACCAGGTTTTACTATCTGTTTTCCTAACTTTATTTGAATGTCCAAGAATTACTTTTATTAAGAAAAATGTGTAACAATATTTAAAAATAACCTATTCTAATTTGTATACTGCATGAACATGTTGATTAAAGTCTCATTTTCTTTAATCAAATCTATAACTACAAATACTTCGTAGCCACTGAATCTTATTTTACCTGCATTAATCTTAGTGTTACAATGTATTAATTTGTGTTTTCAAGGACTTGTAATTATTATTAGTGACATATCTGTACAGCTCTTTAATAGCTAACAAGATCCATACATATTTATTGCTACCATGTAAATTACTTGCTTTATTAATGTATTTTAACAATTAAACATTTTGGTCCTCCTTTAAGAAAGTTAAGAGTACCTTAAAACCTGTAGATAATTCAGTTATAAAAGAAAACCTTGAAACTCTTTTATAGAATCCCTGGAGGTGCTAATTTTTATCTGATAAGCATAAAACCATTTTATAGCAATATTTAATATGCGCATGACAACCGACTCACCTAAATATACCGTACAACAATCCCCTGAAATCTAAAGCATGTAAGAGTGTTTTTAGACAAATTCAAATTGGTTTTATTACATATATTTGTTTGTGCACACATACATGCAGCACAACACATGCCCATGTGTTAAAAATAACAGGACAAGTTGCAGGAGTTGGTTCTCTCTTTCTACCATGTGAATATGGATATCAAACTCATGTTACTGGTTCAGCTTCGCAGCATGGCCTTTACCAGTGAGCAATCTGGCTGGCTCTCAAGCTGGCACTGGATTTTCAATTAGTAGACTTCTACTTCCAGCCAAAATGAAGTGCCAGTGATTAGATTAGTTCATCTACCAGAAAATTATTTGCTAAAATACATAACATAATGATTTACCAGATATTAGGTATTAGACACTGAATGACAGTGATCCTCTGAAAAGTAAACAAACAAGGTAACTCCTATAACTTCCCTGCTTACTGCCTTATAAATTTCCAGAATAGATCAACCCAGGCAGAACTTAGCAAGGCTGAAGTGTTTATATGGTTGAGAACACTTAAGAGCCATCTGCATAGAGACACTGCTGTAGAATAGCAGATGGCTCAATGAAGGCACTATCTAAACCTGGAAACAGCGACCACCCAAGCAGTTAAGCTGGTAATAAGAAGTTGGTGTTCCCACTAGACAAAACAGAAAATATCCCATCAAGGTAAAGTTCCCAGAAAATAAGAAAGTCATGTCTAAAGATGACAGCTGGCTGAGCAATTAGGAAATTTCTGGGGAGTTAGAATGTTACAAATCCATAGTCAAATCATGAGACAGGCCGGGTGGTGGTGATACATGCCTTTAATCCCAACACTCAGAAGGCAGATCTCTGTGAGTTCAATGACAGGCTGGACTTCAGAGTAAATTTCAGGACAGCCAGGGCTATCTTACACAGAGAAACCCTGTCTCAAAAACACAAAATGAAAAAGAAAGTATGGGACAGGAAAGAGGAGACTGTAAAGGGCCAAGAGAAAGAAAAACAGCTGTGTGGGCTGTTCAGTACTCATATGTGTGTACACTTACCTGCCACAAGGTAAGTCACACTGCTCCTTCCTCACTAGATGTTACAGACATAAAAGCCCAGAAGCAATGGAGTTATGTAACCAACTACGACCTCTGACATCATAAGACAAAATAAATCTTTTATATTTCTCTAGTATTTATCACTACAGGCTAACCGAGGAAACTGGTAGGAAGCACACGGTCACTAGTGCAATTACTTGACTATTCCATTTACAAGCTTCAGGAACTAGTTTGTGGAAAGAATTTGTAAAGTTTGGAGAGATGGACTAAATAAACCCTAGAATGCTATATAGGCAGCCCTATATGGAAACTCAGAAAACCAGAATGTTCTAACACTGAGGCCGACTCTGAGGCTTACTATAAGAGCAAGGACTCTATTAGGACTTACGAAGGCACTATTCGTGCTATACTGTTGCAAAGTATTGTCATATTTTTGTCCATGGTCCCAGACTTTAAGTGGGGCTAAACTTAAAAGTAATAGTAAACCGAAGAAACGTCAAGGAGCTCAACATGGATACTGCTAGCTGGTTTAGCCAAATTTATTGCAATAAATGTAAGCAAAAAACTAGGGAAGGTCTGGAAATGCAGCACTAGAAAATAAATTTCTATTATGACTCAGTAAAGCATGGCTGTTGATGCAATTAGGGCCATGATTTTGTTTTTATTAAAGCCCAATACTTTGCATCAAAAAGGAAAGATACTTTTAGGGTTATATCAGTAACTAGCTAGACCTCACTGCAAACTTAAGGGTACAAAGATTTTACTTAACTCAGCTGAAAGACTAAGTGTGATTTCAATCAACACTGTCCCTCAAAATTGCGAGCCTCATATGAAAATCTTTGCCTAGTTTTGGTCATTTAGGAATTCAAAGAACACAACAGCTATAATTCTAAGGTCCCCAGCAACTAGTAGCAGATCACATCATGCCAGTTTTGCAGGCGTTAAGAATGCAAAAGTTACAAGGCCATGGATTCAATGATTTCAATGGAAAACCTAAGAGGCCAAACAATATGTGGCAGGGCCTGAAACAATATATGAAGCTCTTTGCTAGTCAATCTAGAGACACAAAAGAGCATAGAACATAAGCTACATCAATTAAAGGCCAAACATAGAGCTGACCTAGGAGAGAAGTCATATGGACTGAAACAAGCCAGGTCATGGGGATGAGGCTGCTCAAGCCCACTGAAGCACACATATCATATTATCACAAGCATGTCACTACTGGGAGGCATGAATTTACAGAATTTAACATTTGCCCTCTGGTTTCTTTGTTCCCATTCTTTCCTATTTTTCCTCTCTCCATTTTGTAATGTTTATTCTGCATTATTGTATGTTACAAGTATGGAACATGTTATTAAAATTTATAGGGATTCATAGCTAAGAGATTTCCACTTCCTGAATAATATGGGAACTATTGAAACTTCAAGGACTCAGAGACTATAAAAGATGGACTAAAATTTAGATTATGAGACAAACATGAGTTCTTGGGAGCCACAGATATAATGTGGCATTTGAATAGATGATATATTAAAGACTTGGTCCCCAACTGATGATGCTATTTTGGAAGTTTCTGAAAACTTTAGGAGGTTGTACAAAGAAGTGGTTCACTAGGGTGAACCTTGAGGCTATCGATTGCCTGGACCTTCTAGTTTCCACTCAGTCCCCCACCCACCACTTGTCTCTACATGCCACTTTGAGGTGAATGCCAATGGTTCCTACTACCTACACCATTCTATACCATGATGTTCTGCCTTACCAAACAAATCTGAGAATAGAGTCATGCACCGCTAAATTAAAAATAAGTCAAAATATTCTCTTCTATCGTTGTTCTCACATTTGACATACTGATGTCTAACACAGTAAGTAATCCAGGGTCGATTCTTATACTATAGGTTATAAGCAAATATCATGCCATTTTACTCAAGGGACTTGAGCACCTCTGGGTATATCCTAAAGCCAATTCCAACAAATTCCAAGGAACAACTGCATTCTTCTAAACTTAGGGAACAGGGGCATACAATGAATAAAGATGCAAATATAAATGTGAGTAGTATCTAAACACCCTATTTTCTACATACCTTTACATAAAACCTATACTACCTATCTGTTACTTACCTAATCTGTTCAGTCTGCACGATCCCTTCTTTATGGCCTTCCAAACGGGCTGCCAATCTCTCTTTATCAAGGCGCACACACTCTTCATCCTAAAAATAATCAATGATTAGTTACATTTTAAGTTGTACTTACCCTTTACATGGAATAATCACCATACATAACTTCTTACCAAAATTACCACAGTACAGTTGCACGTAATATTGAACTTAAGTCACCTTTAGGACTACTTTTACTTACAGAGAGACATTTAAGTATGGAACTGATTTCTGATGTTCCTTTACTTGCAATAGGATTAAGTTCTAATAAACCACATGTGCTGGCTACTTTTATGTTAACTTGACAAAAGCTTGAGTTATCTGAGAGGAGAGAACCCTAAATAAGAAAATAGGGCATTTTCTTAATTAGTGATTGATGGGAGAGGGCCAGGCCATTTTGGTTGATTCCATCCCTGGGCTGGTGGTCCTGGGTTCCATGATAAAGCAAGCTGAATAAGCCATGGGGAGCAAGCCAGTAAGCAGCACCCCTCTATGACCTCTCCTTAAAGTCCTGATGGAGGTCCTGCCCCGACTTCCCTCAGTTATGGACTATGATGTGGAGCTGTAAGCCATATAAACCCTGTGCTCCCCAATTGCTTTTGGTCATGGTGTTTCATCATGGAACTCAGGAACAGGAACAGGAACTCAAATTAAAATATCACAGTAAATTTAAAACATAAGCCAAAAATGTATTTTACACATTAATTTACTTAATATGGATTAGTATTGTTTACTTGAACATATATACTAGCCTCCATATAATACAAAGCCTGTTTTATTACAAAGGGTTGGACATCTCATATTTTTTGAATATGGTGCTGAAAGTAAAATAATTCTTCTAAACATATATGTATTGCTTTTGCATCATCAAAAAGCTTAGAAAAAATTTACTGAAAAAAACATCTGTAAGTTTACAATGTGGTGTTCAGACACCTATTTCTATGTTATCCCAACCATCACTATTGTCATTAAAAAAATTTGTGTTTTTGTATGAGTATTATGTATGTGTCTCTATATATAATTCATACTTCTAAAAATGTTTTTTAGATTTATGTGTAGAGAATTTTGTCTGCATGTATGTACATGTACCACATGCATGTATGTAAGTGTACCACACGCATGCCTGGTACTTACATAGGAGCTGGAGTTACGGGTGGTTATGAATTACTATTGGGTACTGAGAATACAACCTAGGATTTCTGCTAGAACAAATATTAAAACTGAGCCATTTCACCAGTCCCTATAGATCCATTCCTAATGAAAAAATCTAACTTTTAAAGAAGTCTTCATCAGAGTTAAACTTTTCATTTTGGATTTTTTTTTTTCAATCGTGCCACAGGTCCTCAAATCTACCAAATAGAAGTCAAAGCACTAGAAGCAAAATTTAATAGTTGTCAGAGCGAGTTCCTTGGAACATAAAAAATTTCCTACAAAGTTCCCAATAGACTATCCAAAATTTTATCTGACAAGGATGTGTGGCTTATGCCTATAATCCCAGCAGAGCATCGAGAGTTTAAAAACAATTTGCAGCTTGTAGTCAGCCTG
This sequence comes from Rattus rattus, assembly GCF_011064425.1. Classification (NCBI taxonomy): domain Eukaryota; kingdom Metazoa; phylum Chordata; class Mammalia; order Rodentia; family Muridae; genus Rattus; species Rattus rattus. Next base: position 23,610,264 of record NC_046163.1, read on the forward strand.
AGAAATACTATTTATAAGTTAGAAAGTCAAGAGAAATTTAGTTTGAAAAGCATATGGCTAATTAAGAAAATATCCAATTCAGTGACACCTATTTAGGTCAACGTCTATATTCAATAAATAAATAAGGAGTAAAGCCAGGGTTAATGAATAAGGTATATGAAACTATATATACATAAAATACACTAGCATACTTAAGACCTCAAAGGAGAAAAAGTACTGGGCTTCAACTCATGCCCTATTTGTTTTCTACCATGTAAAAATGTTAAAACAAACACATCAGCTGGAATAAATACAAAGATATTTTAGCAAATGCATTTTCATTTTTACCATTTGTAGGTTAGTTATAATTCACAATGGTCAAGGTCCTCAAGAAACTAGTAATTTTAAAAATACCCCCTAAATTTTCATAAAATGAGAAATCCTGATCTCATGTTTTCTTTTTCCTCCTTTCGGCTGATGTTTCAAGTTCCTGGTAGCTTTGGTATTTCACTTTTCTTGCATGTTGAATTTGTTTAAAATGATTACATTGTGATATTTTCATTATTTCCAAGTAAATGATGGCCTTAAATGTATTCACTGTTTTAACAAGGGCCAGAGTCGCCTTTCATATGAGGAAATGGGGAAACTTTTGTTTTCCTGCCACAAAATTCATTCTCAGTAAGACAGAATGGCTAGGCAGCCAGTGTCTTGGTTCTAATTCTTATACAAACCTCAGCAAGTCCACTTTTCTGTGGAGTCTTTTTACTCAGTGTAGAGGAATTTTAATTCAGAACATGGCTGCTCTGGTAAAAGATCGCATCCAAAGGCCTTCTAGGTCTGTGCGATCTGGCTGGAATATAAAACATCTTTAATCCCAGGAGACAGAGGCAAGTGGACAGCCTGGTACACAGCAAGTTTCAGGTAAAGAAAAGCTTAAGTCTAGGCGTGATGGTACACACCTTTAATTCCAGCACTCAGGAGACAGAGGCATGCAGATATCTGAGTTCTAGTCAGTTCAGTTCAGTCAGTTCATGGAATTCAGAGGCAGTTTTACCAGGAGAGTTTTACAGAGACAGGTTGAAGAGAGAACAAGCTAGACACAAGTAAAGACAGAACGAGCCAGAGAATGAGAAGGAGACAGAAATTCAGAACATATTGCCAAAGTTAGTATGAGGCCAGGCAGAGCAATTCAGTCAGAAACTGAGAGGCCAGACTGAATCAGTCAGTCAGATTAGAGAGGAATTTGCACCAGAACAGCTGAGTTAAACCAGCCAACAGAGTTCAGAAAGAACTAGAAAGGGTGATCTTACTCAGCAGTATGTCTTAGAGGCAGAAAACATTCTAGGCCTAGACTAGATTGTACAACAGCTAGAAGCTTCCAAGACTAGGCCTAGGTTAGCAGTAAGCCTCCCAGACAACAACTACTAGAGAATACTAAGTTACATTTATACCTTACAGATGTTGATTATAGGGCTTCCAAAGTCAAAGGGTGGTAATAAAGAATACACTACTTAATATGTCGAAAACATTAAAAAAGTATCTTCTATAGACCCACAACAATGAGTTAGTTATCATGACTTAAAAAGTATGAGGTTCCTGATTCATCTCAAATATACTTAACTAATATGGCTTTGTTTTACAATAACGTTATTACTAACTCCACTGCATGTACCTGCCAACCAACATAACCTCCCTCATCCTTACTTGTAGACGCTTTGCTGTTTACATGGCACAAAAAAGAAGTATATACATTAGTCTAAACTTAAAAATTATATGTATATTCTAAAATAATATACATGGCTTCTAGTACTGTTAATAATTGGTATTTCTTTACTATAAACTGATGCAGATTCATAAAACTGCCAGATTTTAAATTCCTAGTAAATTATTCTCTACATCCAGAAGTTTCCTATGCATACAAATAATATGAAGCGTATTTACAAATAATGTGAAGTATGAATATGTATTTCTATGTGTAATTAAAACTCCAAAGGAGGGTTGGGGATTTAGCTCAGTGGTAGAGCGCTTGCCTAGGGAAGCATAAGGCCCTGGGTTCGGGTCCCCAGCTCGAAAAAAAGAACCAAAAAAAAAAAAAAAAAAAAAAAAAAACTCCAAAGGATATCTTGCTCATAATAATAACTGGTCAACTACTGGTAACAGCATTTTTTTAATTGTTTAAAAGTACACATTATGAATAATACTATCTTCTGAAATACATATATGAATATCATAGCTCAATCTAGTTAATTAACGTTGTCATTACATATTGCCACCTTTTTGTGCTGAAAAACTTCTCCCTTAATGTTTTTCAAAATACAATATGTAGGTTATTAGTTACCACCACACTACAACAGATACTCTAAAGGACATTTACCTGTCCTCTATTTCAAGTAAATGTTTTAGTTAGAGCCTAAAAATAACTTCAAAAGACTCAGGTATTAAGGAGATGCGTGCTATCTAATGGGCTTTTGAGGGGCAGTGGGATTCCAAGAGGCCTATGTTATAGCTCTAATATGCTGAGGACCTCCATGGACCTGTAGGAGGGGAGGCTGCCTGAAAGGAGCTCAGACTGTGCTTTGAAATGCATATCTTGTTCCACAGACTCTTTCTGTTTCTCTCTGCAGTAAGGTGGGCAACTTCCATCCACTATGCCTTTAGGCCACATTCCTTCTCGCACAGGCCCAAGATCACTGTGGCCAGGCAACTGTGGGCTAAAACCATGAGCCAGAGCAAACCTTTTTTTAAACTTTTTTCCTCAGGTATTTTGTCACAGTGACAAAGAGTTACCAGCACACTATCCTAACCCAGTTGTGCTCACTAAAACACAAGACATTAACAAAGTACCAGTAAGTACTTCACATTCACAGCCCTGAAAAGTAAAGCCTGTCTCCATACTTAACCTTATTCTCAAGTTGGCAAAACAGAGCCCTGAGACCAGCTCTGGCCTCCACCATCATGTAGTTCTGTCAGAATATCTATCCTTTTATGTGTGATTTATGAAGGCTTCCTCATAATAGTAATAGAACAGCAAGATGGGGATGCAGCAATCAAGACTACAGAACCCTGAAAATCTAGAAAACTTAGCACATGACCTTTAACATGATCAGATAATAGTTTCTCATCCTATTTGTAAGACCTGGTGTTCATCAACAAGGCAAAGAATAATAGCAAAGCAATGAAATGACATATTCATCACGGAGCTTAGAACTAAGAGCTAACTCAGTAACACAAGCAACCTACCTATTAATCTATTTTTCTTTTCAGAAGAAAAAAAGCTGTTACAATTACTATAAAGCTTTTTTTTTTTTTAATGGTTTTTCAACATAGAATTTTTCTGTGTAGCCTGGCTTTCCTGGAACTTGCTCTGTAGACCAGGCTCACCCTGAACTCAGACCCTCTAAGTCAGATGCCTCTGCATCCCCCTGGGTACTGGGATGAAAGGCATGAGCCACCACTGCCTAGTACATGAAGAACTCTTATTTCTACACAATTCCACTTTCAATAAACAAGTTACTTTAAAAATAGAGTTCTATTACCTCAATTCGTGGTTTCTTTGCTTCTGCTAAAACTTCATCTGCAGCTCTTTTGACTACAACAAAAATAAACGTAAGTAAGTATGTACTATATGAAAGGGGTTTTATTTAATGTTCAAGATAATGATGTGACAGGTGTACCTTGAGTAGACCGCTGAAGACCTATTTCCAGGGGGGCACTCCTGTCTATGCTTGCTGATGTTGCTGAAAATGGAAAGGAAAAGTCATATAAGCAGATCAGTATTTAAGCATATACATTTTGGGCATGATTCTATGGGAAATGCTCAAGCTTTGTTTCACTCCTTATATCCATAGTAGGAATTCCCAGGGTAAACTGGTTTCAAAAGCAGCTCTATAACAGTATTAACAAGATGACTCAGAATTAGAAGTAAAGTCTGTGAAAGAATAACTATTTTTAAAAATTTTGCTTACAAACTACTAAGATGCTAATTACTGAAGTTAATTGGTCACTTCAGATTATACTATGGTACAGCAAACACATCTAAAAAGTGTGCTTCCCCCAAATACTTAAATATGTACACATCATAGAACATGCAAATTGTACTTATTCTCAATTGATAGGAAACTTCCAACTAACCTTCAAATTATTTTATTGTTCAATGGCTCAAAATAACTATTAAAAAGAGAGCGAGGACCTGGTCCCTTCTAGCAAGTTCCTACTCCCCTATATAAATAGCTATTGTCTTGTATATCCTTCTACAGATATAAGAAATACAATTATACCATTTTCCACAGTCAGCATAATATGCAGAATATTCTGAAACTTGTTTCCCATTTACAAAAGAGTATTGGCTCAGACACCCCTTCCACACCAGTAGCTATTCCTATTATATGGAATAACTATAATTCATGTGACTGCTTCCCTACGAATAGGCAGTTCAACTCTAAGTCTTTTGTTATTACAAACAAAAACATGAAGAAAGCACACATATGTCACTTTTTACATTTTCAAGTATAGCTCTAGACCACTTTCAAATGTAGGATGTAGATATTGTTTGTGGCGTCCACAACCTCAGGAAGGGTATAAAGTAAAACAGTCAACAATGCCCAATGCTTCCTGACAGCCTAACCAGGGTTCACTGACAAACAGCAACACATAAAACCTGATTTTTCTATCTTTTAAATCTGTAATTATACAATAATCATAAATTCAAATGATTTATCACCTTTTCTGTTCATTCTGTTACTATTCAAGTTGTTGGTCTTTTGTGCATCTATTTCTAAGATCCCACTTCATGTGTTAACTAGTACTACTGACCCTTTTTCTCTTATACAGGAGTTAAAACACTTTCCAACTTATCAGGGTTTTTTTTATAAGTAAAACTTGTTTTATTTTTATCAACATATTAACTGCAAATCCTACCTTCTCCCACTGAAGTGACATATGTCTCCATTTCAATATTAAATTGTGTGTATTTCTAGAGTCAGATACACTGCCATCATACTACAAGGCTGGCCAGCCTCACATCTGCATTTCTCATCCGACATTTGGAAGCTGTTTTATTAACATATCTACTGACTCACTTTCTCAGTTATAGGTCTTTAAGTTCTCCACTCCACAACTATTAGTTTTTGCTCATATTTTTTCTCACTTTGTTACAACACTCAGTTATACCAATAAAATTTAAAATTATTCTGTAGTTTTACTATTCAAAAAAGTGGTCTAGACTTGAGATCATGCTTTAACTCACATTAACAGTTAATAACTTTGTGTTATTAATTATAACATGCCTATAAACGTGATATTAACAGCTGTTCAACTTTTTCATTGAACTAGTAACATATTTTACAAATTAACAAAACAATATATCAGAGAACTAAATTTGTCCTAGGGAAAACATAAGAAATGATGTAGATAAAACAACTCACTGAGACTCTCCCAAAGTGAGCCTATTTACCAGATGTATCTGAGACACTCAGTAAAACTGAAGAATCCTACATTCCCTTCACACACTCTTTAAATGGGAGAGCAAATTAGAGTAAACCTAGATATATATATATATATATATATATATATTTTTTTTTTAAAAAAAACAGATATACTATGAATGTCATGTTCCAAATAGTTAGATTTGCCTTGAATCAAAACAGACAAAATAAATAAGGCAGCTTTTTTCAATCTTTCCATCACAATTGCCATTTGTAGGAATGGTATCTCCCTCATTCGACTTGTTTACCTCATATAAAAGTAACAAGATTTTGCATTCCGCACAGTGCCCAAATAGAATTTTAGGAATAAGCATGGAAGGCCAGTAGTAAAGCACCTGCCACACAAACCTAGCAATCTAAGTTTGATTCCTAGAAGCTACATAAAGGTGGAAAAGAAATGATTCTACCAAGTGTTATTCTCTGACCTCAACTTTCAAGCTGTGGAACGTGCAACCACATACATACATATGCAGACATACAATTTGGGGGTGGGGGCTGTAAAGAGGTAGACATTTGCTAAATGAAAAATAGCAAAAGAAAACAGTCCTGGTGGTCTTCCTATTATCCACAAAATTCTCTAGACACCAACAGTCCAGCTTAAAAACAAGGAATGGAATGTGTAACATAACTGCTATCACTGGCATAGTGGTAATACATTCCATCCCAGGGAAGATGAGGTTTATTTCTGTAATACCAACTTACGTGTATTCTATAAGGAAATAATAATGTATCCAGTTAAATATCTACTGTACACTACTATTCTAAATTTCTGAGTAATAAAAAAGACAACTGAAACAATTGTTCCTATAATGTTCATTCTCTAGGAATGAACATATCCAAGTAAGCAATAAATACAATTTCAGGAAAAAATTTGGATTTTTTTTCGAAAATAAGATTTTATTACATAAAGAAAGGTGTGAATGTGGATGTCATTTTGTGTTTCAGAATGGTCAGAGATATCCTCACGGCCAGAACAATATTTGGAAGAATATTTGAGCACTGATGGAAGATGAGAGCCTAATGACAACACAGACAACTGAAGAGAGAAGTGCAAACGCAGAGGCTGAGACTAACTAGACCAACTGAAAGATCAGTAACTGACTGCGGCGATAAAAGACTGATTGAAGTCATTGAGATTTAGGAAGAAACAAGATCATGGAGTCCACAAGGCAAGACATATGAGCTTTATCCTCATAAAAAGTGTGATGAAAACCACAAAGGGCCTTGAATAGGTAAATGGTACAACTAAATTGAAATACTTTTTCAAAAGCAAATCTTGTTAGATACAGAATAAACTATAGCAAATAAAGAGTAGGAATATGTAAGGTTTTAGAACACAGGAAGAAGACGAATGAGACAGGGTAGCAGTAGAGGAAAAACTGTCATGGTTTCCATGGCAGAAAAAAGAACTTACAAATGTTGCAGATATGTCAGAAAACCATTTCCCACCAGGGTTTAAGGACTAAATCACTGCACAGTTATGTAAGGTACCACCACTCTTAAGATGAGAACAGACTCAGTTTTGTTTCATGTGGGTGGAGAAGGAAAGAAATAAATTGGGTACTCTATTTTGGACATGTTAAATTTCAGATGTCTGTAAAACATTTAAAAGAAGATGACAAATGTAAATTTATAAATATGAAGAAGAGTTAGTGGAATAAAAAAATGCAGCTGACACTTGAACATGATGGTTGGGGCACTGATGTTCTCATTAAGTTGAAAACTCATACATAAATTTGACTTCCCAAAAAAACTTCAAAAAAAATACACTGCTGTTTACTTGAAGGTACTTAGCTATAACATAGCCAATAACCCATATTTTAGAATATTGTACATGATATATGGTGAAAAAATATCTAAGAACTGCCAGAAATTACTTTGTACAATAATATGTACTAACCTAAAGAGGTGATCGAATTATAAGATTACATCACATGACACTTTAAGCAGACGGCTATACTGACTCAGCTTACTCCAACTGTAATAAATGCCTATAAATCTATAAGATACTAACCTTAATTTTATAGTTATGACTTAATACTGCATCTTATGTTTCTTTACATTTCAAATGGTATCATATAGTACAGATATATCCATGTGCCTAAGTTTTGTTAAGTTTTAACTGTAATAAACTTTTGTATTACAAATGAATAAAAATCATTTACACATTTATGAAATACCTTCTTTTTGTCCTTGTACTTTTACATTAAGCTACAACATAACTTTTTTCATAATTTCTTTGTGATGGCTAAAGTTTTCAACATTGGCACAAATCTAAAAACAAAAACAAAAATCCTCACCACATATAAGTGGACCTGTACTTATTAAATCTAAACTGCTCAAAGACCAACTATATTTGGAATTCAGTGATAGGAATAGGGCAGGATATTTAAAGCATAAAACTTAGAAGATGTCACCTAGAGATTTTAGAGATTCAAGAGAAAAAGAAAACTCAAGCCATAGGAAACATCCTAGCTAGTTTTATGTCAACTGGCACAAGTTATGAGGGAAGAGAAAGCCTCAGTTGAGAGAATGTTTCAGTAAGATTGATTATCTGTAGACAAAGTGTATAGTGCATTTTCTATATTGTTGACTGAGTGGGAGGGCCCAGGTCACTGCAGGTGGTAACAACCCTGGGTACCACGGTGGTCCTGGAGGTCATAAAAAGCAGGCTGAGCAAACAATGAGGAATGAGCCAAGAAGCAGCATCCCCCACAGCCTCTGCATCAGTTCCTGCCTCAAGTGCCAGCTGACTTCCCTAGATGATGGACTATGAGCTGTAGGATGAAACAAGTCCTTTCAACCCATACTGATCTTGGTCATGATCATGGTGTTCCATCACAGCAATAGAAACCCTAGGACAACAAGTCATAGAAGTGACAAGAAATATATTGAAAGATGAACAAATGGAAAAAAACTCAAGGTCTAGTGTCCCAAATGTCAAGTGAAGGACTTCAAAGAAGAGAGTGTTCAATACTATCAAATGTTCATAGGTAACGTGGTAGGAAACGTAGGTAAAAGGTAAAAGGTTCATAGGTAAAAGGAAACAAAAAAGTGTGGCAATTCACTGACTTCAGTGGGATAGTGAGGATGAAAACTAGGCAGAAGGAACTTCAAGAAAGAGGTAACGAATAAGCAGTGATAGTCTGTCAACTCTTCCTTTTTATAGTAATAAAAAGGGAACAGTAGAAATGTGGAATCAACAATACTTTTAAAGCATATATCTCTTCTCCATCTCTTTTAAAAGGTAATGATTGAGGAGAAAACAATAAAGCAAGACAGAAATACTAATGTACAAAGGCAAAGTCTCTGACAGTATCCGAAGAGCACTCGCACGAGGGTGTGACAACCTAGAAAGAGACACTTTGTGCAATTTCAGGGAGAAGCACAAAGACACAGCTACTGGTAAGGTACTGGAATACAAAATTTTCCACTACATCTATTTTCATAGGAAGGCTTAAACAATATCTAAGAGTGAGAGCAAATTTAGTACTCACATGCTTCCCCATTGAGATATCCAAGGAGATCCTTTCTGTCAGGTCTTCTAACCACAGGAATATTTTCAGTCTAAATCCAAAATTTTAAATTAGACACTGAATAGAAGCAACTATGAAACTTAAATACCATGTAATCTCTGAATTTATCTAACATACCTTGGTAACTTGTATTTAAAGTCACAATTGTTTTGCTAAAAACAAAATTTTGAAAATTTCTCAAATGTTAATTTTCAATAATTTACTTCTGAAATTTCAAAAAGATTTATTCGAGACAGTTGTTAAGAATAACTTTTATCTTTTTGCAATGTACCAATCCCAGTCTCTCATCCCTTGGCTTTACTGCTCTAACTGTACTCAGGATGTTATGGCTTATGAAGCCACATCTTTTCAGTCTCAATGTCTCATTTTATACAGTATCTGCAGTGCTTTTTCCACCCAGACCAAACCTCTTCAAACTATTCAACTGAAATCCTTCCAAATGAATTACAGAAACCACTAAATATATATTTTGATAATTGATAAGAATGAGAAAAATAGACTATAAAAATGTTAACTGGGGGGTGGGGATTTAGCTCAGTGGTAGAGCGCTTGCCTAGGAAGCGCAAGGCCCTGGGTTCGGTCCCCAGCTCCGAAAAAAGAAGAAGAAAAAAAAAAAAAGTTAACTGTAGTGATTAACCCTCTACACTTCTTTTTATCCTAGAGTGTATATAAATTCAAATAGAGAGAAAAAAGATTTTAAAGTTCTTGTGTGAACACATTATCAATTTAAAAAAATGAAGTTTTTCTTTAATCCACCTACAATCATTACTTGTAAACATATGGTTAGAATTGGGGCTGGGAGATGGCCCAGCAATCAGAGCTCTTGCTGCTCTTTAAGAGGACCACAGTTTGAGCCCTAGCATTCCCAGTTACAGGTAGTTCACAACCACCTATAACTCCAGTTCAGGGAAGGAGTTAAATGCCTCTGGCCTTCTCTGGTACCTGCAGTCGTGTGTACTTAAGAGATACATGTAGACATTAAAGTTAAAAAAAAAAAACAGCAATTCTTTTCAAGATGATTAAAACAAATAAATAAAATGTATACTGCAGGCATCGAGTCATCTTTGGGACAATGACTTTTGCCATTACCACAATTTTTCTTATCATTTTTCTAATGTAAACAACAGAGTGCAAGAAAAATTGGTTTCCAAGGGATTGCATAGATTAAAACCTTTGTCCAGTATTATGAACAATGAAGTGATGAGAACCCTTAGTATCACTAGCCAATTGCATCACAATGACCACTGAGTCACTACACCCATTATTTGCACGTACTTTTTTCTGACTTAGCTGAACAAATAAATCGCTTATTTTTCTTCAGCTATACATGGAAAATCTAAAATTTATATAAGGAAAATAAATATAAATATATATTTGTACACAAGTTTAAAACCTACAAGTATTTCTTTCCTTGTCATTTTTAACTGGTGTATCTGGAACATTACACATATCTGAATTAATGTCTTTTTGGTTTTGTTTTGTTGTTTTTCCAGACGGGTTTTCTCTGTGTAGACCCAGTTGTCCTGGAACTCACTCTAGAGACAAGACAGGCCTTCATCTCAGAAAGATCCCCCTGCCTCTCCCTCCCAAGTACGGAGATTAAAGTATGTACTATCACCACCCAGCCTGAATTGACATTCTTTAAATTACTATCTCAAAGCTTACTCATGTATTTCAGAACCATTTAAGTATTGTTTATGTCCACATTATGACCCACCTGAGAAGCTGCAGGTCTACTGACTCTACAAAGCCCCAGGGATCAGAGCACCTATTCCAGGAAGAGTCAGCACACAGCACAGAGCAAGGAACATGGCAACTTAAAAAGCAACCTCTAATCTGTAAAGCTGCAGAATTTTAGATCTCTGTACCATTTCACTTGGAGAAATTTTAAGTAAAGCAAGGGTTATATCTTATATGACTATAAATGTAAGTCCAAGAGTCCACAATAACAACTGTTAACTATTAGTTATGAACTATAGCCACTCGAAGAATAGTCTTGCTGAGCAGTGGTAGCACTCAGGAGACAGAGGCAGGGGAATCTCTTGAGTTCCAGGCCAGCCAGGTCTACAGAATGAATTTCCGATGAGCCAGGGCTAAACAGAAAAACTACGTCTCAAAAAACAAAACTATATATGTATACATGCATATATATGTATATATAAATATACATACATGAATATATAGATATATGAAATGTTTATAGCTCTAAGTACGTAAATTACTTAACAAACAATTCTAATTATTGCTTAATTAGGATTTTAAAGATCTAATAAATAATGTAATGGTCAATTATTAATTTTCCCTACTACTTACCAACTTTAAGATTTTTAAACACATATTTAACACTGAATATATGTTTCTTACTCAGAAAAACAGTCCTACTGAAGCAGAATAAATAAGGTACTTTCACAACTGGTCCAAATAACAAGTTACTTTTCAAAAGCCTCAACTATCTCTACTTAGAAAGAAAGGTTGTAAGAGTAAATTTCACACAACATAATGCAATCCAGCAGTAGTGTTAAGCTGCCAAAAAATATCTCTAGTGATGGAAGTCACAATGAAGATTTTATGAGTTTGTTTTGAGAATATTCAGAAATGAAAGAACTACTTTCAAATTAAGACAATGCAGTAAAGTTAGAACAGCTTTTAGAGTAGATATTTGATTATATCAGTATCTCCAAAGTAATTCTATGTCTGATCCATCAAGAAATCTGATGGAGGACCACTTTTAATAAAAGTTAAAGGGCTGCAGCGTCTCTCAGATGAAGAGTACATGCCTAGCAAGCATGAAGGCCTGGGCTCAGTGCCCAATACCACATTAACAGGACATGGCTGCAGACACATCTGATCCCAGTACTCGAGGGTAGAGGCAAGAGAAGCACAAGCTCAGGTCATCCTCAATTAGACAGGTGCTAGAGGCCAGCCTGGGCTACATCAGACTTGTGTCCTCCCAATACCCAGAGAAATATCTGGAGAACCATCATAATTTGCACATGTACGGCAAGCTGCAACATCAAACTCAAATAATTCAGAATCCTACTTAACAGTCCCTTGCCAGCAGAAGAACCTCATCATAACAATCTCTGTGAAATGAAATATTTTTAATTATTCCTAATAATTTCCTCAACAATGAATTTTCAAACACTGACAAAGCAGATAAAACTAAAAAACAATACATTTGTCAATAAAGTACCGAAAGAACTGTTCTCGTTAAAATTCTAAAGAAGTTATCTGCTTACGTTGGGTTTATTTATTGAGATTTTCATACTTTAGTACTAAATTTATATCATTCTTATGCCTTCTCCTATATGTTTATACTAAGAAAAGTTTTCTGGAAATTAAACTATAGTTCTGAATTATCAGAGTTCTTCTACTTATATTTTTTGAAACATCTATGTAGTCACTTTTAAAAGTTCTGTTATAAATGTTACCTATATTTTACATGAATGAACTGCCAACTAAAAAATCTGAATAAATCACATAGCAGTTTAATTTTCACTCTCCATGACAATTTCAGACATTTGAAACCCATGAGTGAAGTTATCTATAACTATTTGATCAATAGTTTTAAAATGACTCCTACTTACAGCTGCACGTCGGACATAAACAGGATGCGAAAGGTGCACATTATTAAGGAGAAATAGGATAGAATCCAATGTGTAGTATTCTCTGGGTTGGCCTTCCTTTCCGGTCCTAAAATAATTAAGGCATGACTTTTATTAAGATTAAGATAAATATTTGAGCTTAGTTACATGCATTCATTTATCTATATCTAGTTGGTTATCTAACAATGTATTTAACATAGCAAAAACATACATTCAGTATAAACTTTCACAATGAGTTGTCATTGGGCAAAAGAAGACAAAAAAATGCAGAAAAAAAAAAAACAGGGAGAGCACATAAATTCATTCTTTAAAATACCATATATACTTTTCCTTTCTTGATTTAAGACAGGCAAGGTCTCATGTATCCCAGCTAGCCTCAACTCTGCTACACAGCTGAAAGCAGCATGTACTCTCCACCATATTTCTTTGTATGTGGTGTTGGGGATCAAGTGCCGAAACCCATACATACTAAGCAAGCATCACACCAACTGAGCTACATCCTCAATCCCAACTCTAAATATGTATACATATTTTAAAATAAGACTTGAGTTCTGGACTCTGTCAACAGAAAAAAAAAATCCAACCAGCTGCACAATGGAAAGGATTATCATAGAAAACAAACTAGATGAAGGTATTACTAAGGATGCACTTTAAAGATACACATCTTATAATTCTTTCTAAAAAAGATACTGCTATACAACATCTTCAACAATACTCTGAAAGTTAAAAGGATGTACTCCAAGGAGATGATCCTTATAACATCTCTCAAACTAGACCAATAAAGCAAAACTAAAATACTGTGATCAAGTAATGTAGTCTTGGGGATACAAGTTCTCTAATGCTAACACACACACCACTTTGCAATCCCTTCCTTTCTCCTCCATCTACTTATGATGGTTCAACTGTAGGAATCCATTTAAATACAGCTCACTTTATTTTGTCCTAAACCTCCTTTACTAGACTCTATTATCACTTTTACTCTAAGCAAGTGGTTCTCAGCCATCCTGATGCTACAACCCTTTAATACAATTCTTCTTGTTCTGGTGACCTCCAACTAAAAAATAATTTATGTTGCTACTTCATAACTCTTAACTTTGCTACTGTTATAAATGTACCTATGTTTTCTTATGGCCGTAGGAGACCCCTGTGAAAAGGTCTTCCCACACTTCCAGCCCACAGGTTGAGAACCACTGCTCTGAAGTGATATGTCAAATCATTCATTGTTAATTAATATACAAAGTAATTATCATAAAATAGCAGAAAGCACTGAATGCATTAAGGGTACTAACTAATCTTTTAGAGATGCACACAGTGAGATGTGAATTCATGTAGAGATATAACTTCTGTTGAAGATTTGATGTTGAAAGTTTTAAATTCCTTCTAAGTTTTACTTCTCACTCCTCTGTACACTCTTGTCAAAGCATGTCCTTCCCAAGTCTCATGTCTTAAGTCTCAAGTCTATAGTTCCCCAGCACTGGAAGGCTATCCCACTATCTCACTCAAATTCTTAGCTGTTCTTTAAAGTTTACTCATCTGTTCATTCATTTATTCCAGGCTTTGTAGAATGGACAAAACACACTTTTCTAAATACCGCCCCACCTACAAGTAAACAACTGTTCTCTTCCTATCAGCTAGGAAACATTTCAGATCAACTTAATCTGTTCCACTTTTTCTAGTCAAAATAGCTTAAGGAAGGAACCAGAGTGTTACGCTTTTTTTTTTCCAAGTTAAACTTCTTTTATCCCACGGGTTTTTAAAGAAAAAAATATTCATTAAAACCCAATAAAATAATTCTGTGTAACGTATCTGAAACAGTAAAACATGGGAAACTCAAAATGTCACTTAATCAACATTTCAAAAAGGAACTCAGTAAGTCCAAAGAAATCTTAACATTTTCTCGTTTAAATTGATCATTCATATCATTATGGGTACCAAAAGTCTGACTCATGATTCTAATTATCAAAGAGAAGCATCAATGGCAGTATCATGATTAAAGAGGCCCCAAAGGATTATCTTTGATTATTAACTTGATACTCTGTGATTTCCTCAACGACTTAAGTTCATGGCATCCACGAATCAACCTTCCCAAACGCTTCGTTTTTCTTTGAAAGCGCTTTTTGAAAAGCACATAGGATCAATTTCTCAGACCCGTATGTAAAACTCACTGCATTTCACCAATAACTTTCTCCCCAACAAAGTCCTGCTTTCCTCTCCAATACTGATGTTTGCAGACTTCCAAACTCTCCCATCTTTCCTAAACTGTAAGGAGTACTTGTCTATTCCCTCTTTTTTAACATCAGCCTCCCCTATTATGAAAAAAAGAAAAGAAAATTACCGGGACGCTCTGAAGAGCCAGAGGAGACAGTTGCAACACATGGCAGCCTCTGGGAGATTACAAAAAACAACTAAGAACAAAAAGCGACTCGGTGGACGCCAGATGCTGCGATCGATGTCTGCTTCTATACCTCCGATCAGGTAGACGTGCAGCAGCCCTACACAGCGCGGACAACCTGTACATACTGAACACCGACTGGCAAGTCGGAAACTCCCATGGTACCTTTCCCCTTGGCTTCTCCAACACAGAAAAGACTTGACCGCTCTAGAATCCGCTCCACTTCTTCCCTCCTCACCCTAAAAGTACAACTTCTGCTCCAGAGAATAACTTTTTCCCAGAGCACCCATATTTTCCTCTCATCCCCGAGGGACTCCGGAGGAGGAGGGCTTAAGGGAAGAGGTCGCCCGGGGGCGCCCGACGCTGCCCCGCCACCACTAGGCCAAAGCCATGCCGCACTTACCCCCAAACTACATAGTTGGTCTTCACATTCTTGGGCCAGGAGAACTCGCCGAAGATCACTTCATCCCCCTTGACCACAATCTCCTTCTTCTGGATGTTGTACTGTCGCAGGACGCTGAGCACGTCCGCCATCTTCGCCCCCCTCGCTGCTACAGCCGCCGCCGCCGCGGGCCCCGGGCACCGCCGTCGCCGCCGCGCCCGCCGCCTCCTTTCCCCGTCGCCTCGCCCTCTTCCCCCGCCGCCGCCGCCGCGAACCAACAGCCACCACACTAACAGCCGTCCGCGTCTACGACAGCAGCACGGGCAGAAGCCACCCAGGCCGCCAAGGACCCCGCGCTATATAAGGCAAGGCCCCGCCGCGGGCTGCCCGCGGAGAACGCCTGACTGACCCACGCTCCGCCAGGGCCGCGGGCCGCCGCCAGGGGGCGCCGCGGCCGCCCGAGCAGACGCGCCTCCCAGACGCCCGCGGGGCACGCCGCCGACTCTGGGAAACCGGGAGCCAGCCTCGGCGCTCCCCGGGTGCTGAGCCTTAGCGGAATCGCGCCCGGCGCGGGTTCCGAGGCGAGCGACAGGTGCGCGCGCACCTGCTGGGCGCTTCCGCACTTTCGATCCCAGAGCGCGCACTGGGTGATTTACTTTCCCTGCGCCAGGCTTCGCTTCCCTGTGTTGAAGGCTTCCCCCTCTTTCTGCCTTCATCCGAGCCGCACTCAGCGAAATAGGTCCCCGTGGGCAGGATAAGCTACTGGGGAAAGCTTGAACTTTGGAATGTGGACGTTTTCAAGTTTAGGCTAGGTTTTAATTCGGAGTAGATTTACAAAGAGGAAAAGAAGAGTTAGGTGAAGAACAATTCTGGCACCGTTTGTTAGTCGCTGGTCTCCTAACATCGATTGATTGGTGAACGGAGTAAAATTAATATGAGAATAAGTTGAAAGCATCCCAACGCGTCGACGAAATACAATTCATTGTTGACCACACCCCCCACCCCACCCCCGCCGCCTCTTTCCTTGGAAACAACTTTTTTCCATCCCGGCAACGGCAGCTTCTCCCGGGTAACCGCCCCCCCGCCCCAAAAAAAGCCTCAAATGATTCCAGGTTGTGAGTGGAAGAAATACTAAACATCAAACTGTGAATTAGAACACTTTCATACGACCAGATTTTTAAGTAGCCTCAAAAGGTTTACCGGTGACTTTATGTTAGGGGAACCTAGAATTCTGCATACTTTGCATGGCCTGTGTAACTTAAACATACACTTCAAGCCTAATCAAGCCTAATATTTCTTTTTCACTCTTGGTGAGAAGGAGGCACACTTTGTTACTTATAAAACCAAATACTTTGATCTGTTGGGGGTTTTTTTTTGGGGGGGGGCATGAACTTTTGTTATGTGTGGCAAAGAGGTCTCCGGGTATGGATGTATGAGGTTAAAAAAATGTGCCTCACAAACGGTTTTCTCCCTTCAGTATGTCTCTGAACCTCACGGCAAATGCGGGTTATAAAGAACTGACTTTGCTTGACTGTCCCTTTCACATCTGGACTTATACCTATATATCACAGTACCCAGTATTTCCTTGTCCCCTTTATTTGCTTGCCTACTCCTAGGAAATGAAACGACTGTATGACATGTAGTACATCTTGGTCGTGTGCACTGTACTTGATACAGTAACAACACCTAGAAAATGTTGAGTTACTAAGTGAAAAGATAAAGTCTCCTAGTAAAGTTTGAGGTAATAAATGCATTATAGGTTTCAAGACGAGTTAAGAAAGTCAACGATAGTTTTTATGAATTTTATTTTATATACAAATCACTTCCAACTAATTTCTCTTTTTGATTAATTTATGTCTTTAAGGTTAATGACCCCTAGACTCAATGTTGTAAGACACGTGTTATTGTTTATAAGTTAAAGCACTGAAATTTTTACATCATTTTTGTTATATAAATTCCCTTAAATTGACCTCTAATATTAGTTAAGTCAAGAAGGTCAAAGTCTAATAAAAGATAGTAGCCATGGAACTGAAAACTTGGGAAAGCAACTAAAAAAATTATATTCAAAATAGTTTTATCCTGGGTATAAGCTGAGCACTTCATACTGACACATACATTGGTAGTAGCCAGCAGCTCTCTAATTGGACTTAAGACCTACTCAACAAGAGGGAAACCATGTCTGTTACAGAAGCCCTAGCTAACTCCCCATGCTAGTAAAGTCATGGATCATAAAGGAGAACCTACAACCACCATTTTACTAAACCTGCATACTCTCTGACTGCATTCTAAATATTTATCCTTGAGCCTACAAATTAGTGTAATTCTCACTGCTCTTCAAAAACTTTTTTCTCTTTACAACAAATAAAGACTATCGCAGGAAACCACAACTGATCGAATGCAGCTGATCCCTAATGGACACATCTACAACACAACCCCTGCACACAAGCCTCAGGGATCGTTTCCGAAAAGGAGGTGGAAAGCTTGAAGGAGTCAGAAGAACAGGAGCATTGCTAGGAGACGGTGTTTTCTAGAAACGTCAGAGAAGATACACCCATGAAGTCTCACTAACATGGCTGCCTAAACACGACCTGACGAAGAAAAGACACCAACGGACATGCTAACGTGAGAGGGAGAATGTTCGTGGGACCTCAACACTAGACAAAGAACTCAGGCAGCAAGGAATGCCGAGAGAGAGTGAAATAGTCTTCCCCGTGGAGAAATAAAACTAGTTATCCAAACCAAATGGTCAGTCCTGAAAGCATACAGATTCATATATACGTGTGTGCGTGTGCGTGTGCGTGTGCGTGTGCGTGTGTGTGTGTGTGTGTGTGTGTTGTGTGATACTGAGCACATTAGAACTATGTATATGTAACAACAGTTTAAGAAAAAGAGATTATGAATTTGAAAGAGCAGAGAAGAGGTTCTTAGAAGGACCTAGGAAAGGGAAGGGAAAATAATAAAATTATATTATAATATCAAAAAACTAAAAAAAAAAGCTGTGCATAATATCTGTAATTATGAATACCGGAATCCCCAACAATTCTTATTTAAGGTTTATTGATAGAATACCTAACCAGCAATCAGAAAGTATTCCATTTGCTTTTTAACCTGGAAATTATGGGTATACTAAATACATATACACATCTATAGATCTTTGTATAGTCATTGAATCCTGATAAATCTTTCTGCTTGCATATCTGAGTGGAGGGCCAAATGCTATAAAGCTTGGTTCTAACAATGTCTTCACACATTATCTCTCTTTGCTTGTTAGTGACCACAGAAACATCTCCTGTGTTTCTCATGGTTGACAGCTCACTTATTTTTAACACAAAACAATATTCCATTCTCCAGATGTACTATTATTTACAAACCAGAAGATGTCTTGCTGACTTCCAAGTTTTGTCAACTTTGAGGTTGAGAAAACCTCATATCAATATCCATGTCCAGATGTTAGTTTGGGTTCAAAATTTTAATTTCTTATATAAATACCAAGAAGTCAGATTGTTGGTCAAACAATAAAAGAATGCTTAATTTTGTGTAAAAAAAAAAAAACTGCCAAGTTATCTCCCAATGTGAGAGTATCAGTATCATTGTTTTTATTGTAACCAACAATGAGTGAAAGCTCCTGTTGATGAACCTCTACACCAGGATTGACTATTGTCAATGTTCTATACTATGGTCAGACTAGTAGGTATATAGTTCTCTCTCCCTCTATAGACCAGGCTGGCCTCAAACTCAGAAAGATCTGATTGGATTTGCCTATACCTCCTGAGTGCTAGAATTAAAGGGTGCAGACCAGCAGCCACCACCTCCACCACCACCCAGCAAGGGAAAAGGAAACATTATCAAAGAAACACTAGCCACAAAACACAGTAACAGGCCAGGCTACACAGAAAAACACTGTGTCAAAAAACAAACAAACAAACAAGATTTCCTTCTTCCTACTGACTCAGCCCATCTGTCCTTGCCTGCCTCCTTTGAGCATTAGAGCTCCTAGCACATAAACTATTATTTTCATTCCTACTCTGATAATCCCAACACTCCCGCCATGTCTTCCTGATACTTTGTTCTGACGTGATCGTGTTTTTATTCTGTTTGATAAACCTTATAGGTTTTTTTCTTGATAGCTGGACATAATGTACTAGTTAAAGGGAATTGCTGTAAGGCCTTGAAATTTGCCATTAAGTTGCAGAGAAGGGAATGCATTCTACAGATAACTAGCACCAAAGTGGGCTTGTGGTGCTAACTGAGGACGATGCCCATTCTCCTCAGTCTCAGAGAGGCAGGACAGTGAGAATGGTCTGGACTTGTGTATATCTCCACGTAGAAAGAAGGGGACAAATGACAGCAATTCTCTATTGTCTCATAGGTCTGATAGCATCTGGCAAAATTCCAACAGACCAGAGCTAACTGGTTACGTTTTCTGTTCTTTGATTCTTTCTTTTAGAAAAAGCCTTGTTACAGAGTTATATTTCAAAATTATCTTTTCTCTACCCCCTTCCAGGGTGGCCAGGGCTACATACACTGAGAAACCCAGTCTTGAAAATCAAAAAAACTAAAAAAAGAAAAGAAACTTTTAAAATGATATCTATTTTACCATGTCATTTACCAACTATAGTTATATATTTTATTTATATGCATTAAAATATAATGAGCACAGTATCCATATTCATATATGGAATTTTTGTTTCATTTTGTTTTTTTGTTTTGTTTTTGAGGTAGAGTTTTTCTGTATAGCCCTGGATGTACTTGAATTCACTCTGTAGACCAGACGCCTCTGCCTCCTGAGTGCTGAAATTAAAGGCATGTGCTACTATTCCAGCCTCGAATTTAAAAATAATAGTGAAATAAATAATAATGACTCTGACAATCAACTAAGGAGATTTAGGAACTTGAAATTGCAATAAATTTAACATTGACCCTACTTAAAACACAACTTTCTGTCAATAGTATTTTTACATGTTATAAAATTTAAAGAATAAATCATAAAGGAAGTTTCTTTTTCACCTTGAAAGTAAGGCCTTGTTTTCTTGTAATAATGGTAGCAAAGGCTATTCGATAAATACGCTTTTCAAAGTTTACACAATTAACACAAAAAGTTTACCAACATCTGTATCAGTGAGTTACTCTGTCATATTTGGACTACAGGTTCCTAAGTGAGGACACAACAACTGGATGTGTTTGCTGGCTCCTCAATTAATCTTTGTAACTTTCCAAGAAAAACGAAACAGAGAAACAGAGCAAAAGGAAAGAGCTTGGAGCAAAGATAAAATGACCAGCGTGCGAGGTTAATTCTGCTTTCTCTGCAAAGGGAAAAGAAAGTTTGATGGAAAAATACCCATTATAAAACGCACACATGAAAGTGTAATTGTGTTTGTCTCATTATCGTTCTCTCAATTCTTTGAGATAAGTCCTCACTGTGAAGTTCTAGCTGACCTGGAACTTACTAAGCAGTCCAGGCTGGCTCTAGAATTATATTACAGCTAATTTAAAGAATATATTCCTGGGCTCTACCAACTTTGTCTAGCTATGCCATGGGAGGAGCAGGGGGAGCGGGGGGAGACCAGCATTTTATTAACCTTCAAAAATAAGTATATAAAAAAGGGTGTCTTGTGCCTAAATAAGATGTTCTTTCTCTTTGCTTTTGTTGCTGCTGCTTTGAGGCAAGGTTGTAATGTAACTCGAGCTGCCTGTGGACTAGCTCAGTAGCTGAGAATGACCTTACACACCCAAGTTTCCTAACTTCCTGAGTGCTGAGTGGGATTTCAGGCATGTGACCACTTACCTAGTTTGATTACTCCTGAAGATTGAACCCGGGACTCCATGCATGCCAGACCAGCACTTTTCCACCTGAGCTCCACCTCCAACCCTAACACACTCTGGTTCTTTCTTTTAGACCAAAGTGTGCTGTTGCCACACGAAAGAGTTTTTACCCCCTTTTTGTTCCAAAGCGTTTCTCGAAGAGACAATCTTGTTGAAAGTGGGAAAACAACTACTGCAGTTCACACTTCACCTTGGTAAACTGGTGTTTAGCTAAACAGATGAATGGGCATTATAATGTGAACATTGGGGGAAAGTGGATTTTGACAAAGAATAGGCGGCTTTCGATTGAAACAAACTTGAGAAGACATTTCCTAAAGATGGTCCTTGTGGAGCCTAGGTCCCTGAAATATGCCAAAATACATCTGTCACCAAACCCGAGTTGGACAAACCCAATTCCAAGCAGATGAGATTAAACACAGCACAGACAAAAGATAAAACTAGTGAGGATGTCTTTGGATAGTTCTCGTTTTTTAAGGCTTTTAAAGACACTGTGAGAGCTTTGTGTAACCTTGGAACTGTCCTAGGACTAGCTCTGTAGAGCAGGTTGACCTCAAACTCACAGAGATCTGTCTGCCTCTGTGGATTTGAACAATTCTTAAGAGAGACTCAAGGCATATTTGATCCAAAGACATTGGCCTACGAAGATCGTCTGACCCTCTAAGTTCCAGCTCGAAGATAAATACCTGTGTCTGGCCTCTCCCTCCACATTCTTCAGGTAATAGGTAACTGGACGAGCAAGCAAACCATTGCAAAGCGAAACAGTTTCGAAAAGAAACAGTGGGATTTTGGTTCGCTACCAGCAAGATCCTAGAGACCTTATTCCTAGGAATATAAAACGAACTCTTTCTATGCACAGCCTTGACGGAATGCTGGAGTTTAATTTGCAACTTAATTCCCTGTAAACTTACTTCTCAGCTTTGAACCAGAAGGCCTCAGTCAAGAAGACTTCACAAGAAGATTTCACAAGGCTAAACTAGGCAATTGAATTTCCTCATCAGCTGCAAGGGTCTCTACTGAACCTGCTTAAAAGCCTCATTTTCTCATCTTTCTCTCTCTCTTTCTTTCTTTCTTTCTTTCTCTCTCTCTTTCTTTCTCTCTCTCTCTTTCTTCCTTCCTTTCTTTCTTTCTTTCTTTTTTCTTTCTTTCTTTCTTTCTTTTCTTTTGTGTATCAATGGCTTACAAACAAAGACCATCAGGACCATACAATGGGGAGGAGCAACCTAGTACAGACCATGAACCTATCCACTGTGATGAGGGGGCAAGGCTGAAATGCTAATCATTTGCTGGTCAGAATAGTTGTTTTAACTAGCCACATGACACTCTGGTTTAAGTATGTGTGATAACCAGGACACTCTGAGTGACTGGGTGCTGTTGCCATAGGCACAGCCCTGTCAAAGACTTCTGTGTCCCAGACCTATGGGAAAATAGTGACACCACCCCCTCCCCAGGTAAGGCTCAAAGAGCTAGCAAAACCTTCCTTTGGTCCAGGAGCAGATGTTGATGTGTATGCTGAAATTGTCCACCGTCACTTTCTCCCCTCCCCCACACTGTGATTATGGCCTGAAGGCTGCTGCTCTACAGAGAGTGCCTCCTTGTTCAGCTGTGTGTAATTACCCCGCCTCCTTGTTTGTATGTAATAGCACCGCCTCCTTGTTCAGCTGCATGCAAAACCCAGCTTCCCTGTTCGACTGTATATAATAAACACACTGCTCTTCAATGCTTTGTTTCGCTCCCGGATGGCCCCTCCTAGCTTTTCTACCTGTCCATGTGTTTGTCTTTTCTTCATTGCCTTGCCGCCTCAGTCAGATCCATCCCTGAAACCTTGCTAGCTGTGAGAAACATGGTTGTTCCCCTCTAAAATCATGCTGAAATTTGGCCCCTGGTGTCAGAGCAGTAAGCAGTAGCAAGACTTTTAGGTTCTTTAGAGGGAATTACTGCTGACACTCTGGAAAGTGATTCAGTTGCGAAGTGCTTTATCTCGTATCTGGGAATGTTGTTTTTGTTATCACCCAGAAAACTAGCATACTAACTTGCCAGCTTGCAAACACAATGGAAATCGCAGACCTCTCATAGTTCTGAACGAAGATGTGACAATGTGTTTTTATAGAAGGTTCACTGATAAATGTTAGAAAGTTCATGGTCTACAGATGGTCTCTGCCATTTTCTCTTTCTGTCTTAATGTTTTCTTTTCTTCTTTCCTTCCTTTCTCCCTTCTTTCGTTCTTTAATTTGTTTTGAAATAACCCCCTAAAAATGTGTGTCGGGGGGGGGGGCATTCTTAGCTTTCAGGCCATACACAACGTGCCACAAATGGTATTTGGCCAATATGGAATTGGACTCTTGTTTTTGATGTATTACTACAGTATGTATAAATAGAGTCTACTTACTGTATGCTATCTAGGGTAGGCCATGAGCCTATTATGTGCCTATGTCAACAGGAAGACCATATATTGTACATACCTATTAACATTTCCATAAGAGAAAGTTAGCTTGGACTTGCTCAGTATGGGTTTATGAGCTAGGAATTTAACTCAGTAAAGTCGTCTCCTAGTGTGAACAAATTTCTGGGTTTTGTACTCAGTCCAACACAAGCAGGGATTAGTAGCACACAAATTATAACTCCAGCACTCAGGAAGCAGAGGTCAAAGATCACAAGTGTTCAAGCACATCATTGAGGTCAGCAAGGGACCCTGTCTTTATTGACCAATCAATTAATCAATACAATTTGGGATATGTGTTACATTATTTGGGGGAAGATTATATTTCAGATATGGTCTGAGTATGTTTCCTAAAAATTCATTTGTTAGTGGTATGGTCCCAGTGGGGTGATGTTAAGAAGTAACAGAGCATTGAAGAAGATTTGTGGACTTCATACACTCATTCACATCTTCTTGTTTGTGTTTTAAAATTATCTTAAAGTGTTAAAGCTATTATTTTCCTAAATATTGTACCAAAAAAGAGGAGCTGGCTCTCATACTTAAGAGTTAGAACACATACATAATAATGGTTCAACCATCAGCACCAAAAATACATGTTGAAAAGAAAAAACTTAAGGATAGATTTGGCCTACAGCATTATCATTTTCTGTATCTAGAAGGTATGAATGAATAAAGAAAGAAATGAAACTAAAACTGTAATTAGAAAAGAAGTAGGAGGGTTGGGGATTTTGCTCAGGGGTAGAGCGCTTGCCTAGCAAGCGCAAGGCCCTGGGTTCGGTCCCCAGCTCCCCCCCCCCAAAAAAAAGTTGTGTTTTCTAAACTCTAAAAAAAAAAAAAAAATCTAAGAAAAGAAGTAGGAGATACAGTGGCCATATTAGATGTGTTTGAACTGTCTTGTTTTATCTTGTTCCATAAAGTTGAAGTGTGTTTTGAGCTGACTGCTGATAGTGTGAAATTATTTAATAGTGGAACATCATTGTCAGGTTGCTTTTTCCAGTTCAGATGCTCACAGAAGAGGAGGTAGAGGACCTCAGATGACCTATTCAATTTACCCATGACAGAAAAACAGCTGGGCAGGTTTTTGGCTCCTGTCTGTCTTGTTATTCTTTTCTTAAAGAGAGTTTTGGGGTGTGTGTGTGTGTGTGTGTGTGTGTGTGTGTGTGTGTGTTTACATATGTCTGTGCATGCATGTCTGTGTGCCTGGTCCCAGTACAGGCCAGAAATTCCATTCTTCTCAAATGACACATTGTCCATCACTAATTAGAGACACATTTCTTTTGGAAAGCCAGAATAGTGTGGCTATTGCAATTGTGGCCTCAGGGATCACTTGAATTAAAGGCACCGTCTAACAAGTGGATAGCCCTAGCAAGTCTCTTAGCCCTTTGGTAGTTTCTATTCTTTGCACATAAAGTGAGGATAAGGATGCACTTGCTTCCTGGGAGCTGGGCAGTGGTGGTGCACACCTTCAATCCCAGCACTGGGCAGGCAGAGTCAGGTAGGGATCTCTGTGAGCTTCAAGACAGCCTGGTCTACAAAGTGAGTTCAAGGACAGTCGTGACCACACAGAAACCTTGTCTCCCTGTCTAAGAAAAAAAGGAAGGAAGGAAGGAAGGAAGGAAGGAAGAAGGAAAGAAAGAAAGAAAGAAAGAAAGAAAGAAAGGAAGAAAGAAAGAAAGAAAGAAAGAAAGAAAGAAAGAAAGAAAGAAAGAAAGAAAGAAAGAAAGATATGTGAATGTGTTCTCAAAAGTCTATGTGCTGGGAGTTAATTCTCTTATGTCCACATCCCCATCGCCCCACACATCTCTTCTTGTTTCTTACCTTCTGCTCTGTAAGCTCCTTGCTAAATGCCAGAGCCTCGATCCTGAACATAGCCTACAAAACTGTGAGAAACGAATTTATTTTCTTCATAACTGATATAAACAGACTATATAACACAAAATAGCCTTTAATACTAGTGTCTACTAAGGTTTTTATATGTATACCTTTCAAATGTAGCATCTAATATATCAATAAATAGGAATTCTCTTTCAGTACCAGCGAGTGCCTTTCTCTTCAAAAAATGTTTTTCTTTCCATAGTCTAACCTATGTTCTCCTATGAGGAGTCCCAAAAGCAGGGTAAAAGATACGATTTAAATAAAGAAAGAAGTTTTTAAAGTTTCTGTTTTTATTAGTGCATGTCTATTATATATGTGCGTGATGTGTATGTTGGGGGAGCATGTGTACGTCATGACACTCATGTGCAAATCAGGATAATTTTCAGGCGTTCGTATCTCTCCTTCTATGACAGGTTCTAGAGGCTGAACTCCACTTGTCAGGTTTTCGTAGCAAGCGCCTCCACCTGCTGAGTCACCTGACTTGCCCAAGAAATGTTTTACCTTAGTTAAAAATTCCACTCGAGTCAATGTCGTAACTCAGAAAGGGTAGGAACAGAAAGCAGGGGTGGGGGTCAGGGGTGGGGAACAGACAGTAGCAGGGTGGGTAGGCATTCCAAATGAAGAGAGCAGTGCATTCTGTCAGTGTATAATGTAGGCTCTTTATGTGCCTTTTGTGGATGTGTACCCACGTGTGTGCCTGTGTGTGTGTGTGTGTGTGTGTGTGTGCACACTCATGCACGTGCACCCATGTGTGTGAGCGTGCATCAGTGTGGGTGTGGGTAGGGGGTGTATGTGTGTAGGGCAGAGATAAATGTAGATGCCTTTCACTTTTACCCTTTACCTCAGTTTTTGAGAGCTCACTCACTCAATCCAGAGCTCACTGATTCAACAAGACCAACTGGCAGTGAGCTCTGGAGACCTTCCTGTCTCTGCTCTCCCGGTGGAGGGTGACGGGTATGTTTCTCTACACCTAGCCTTTTAGAGTGGTGCTGGGCAATCATTTTGCTAAGGTGTTAGCCACACACTCGTGCTGTCTGGGATTACCATGGAGTCATTAACACTAACAGGGAGGACATCTCTTGAAGGAGGAATATAAAATACGCAACTTATTATGCAAACAGGCCTTGAAGCCCACAGCAGCCATCAACACTCATGAAGGGCCAACAAGGCGTGGAACCAAGAGCAGGAACCAAGTCATTTGACCCCTACCAAGGCCAGGCCAGACCGGGCAGCTCACTTTACCAATGAGCATCTCTCCAACCTAGTAAATAGTCTTTTGTAGATCGGGATCTCCAGGTTGCTTTCGCCAGTCTCATTCTTTAGGATGAAAGTATTAGGTCCCTTGCACACTAGATTCTGATTGTGTTCGTTAACATCTCTAATTAGAGGCTCAGAATGTTAGGACAAATGTGTGGTGAAAAGTAACTATGAACTTAGTATGTAAGAACTGCAGAAGAAAGCAATATGAAAAATGCTACAGGTATTCCAATTGTATGTATTTTAAACTGAGTCCACAAATTTGTATATTTGTGGTATTTGGAGGTAAAGCTTTCGGGAGTCTCAAGATCTTCAGAGTAAGTCAGACTGTCCCCCCATCTTCTTCCGTCCCACCTCAGCAGAACTAGTAGCTTGTAAGAACAGGAACTAAGACTAGGCCTGGCCCAAGGATGCTCAGAATGTTTGATAAACACATAAGAAGGTCCTCTCCAGATGTTGGCCAGCACCACCCTTGTGAGACAAGCAAAATTCTATTTACTATGAACTTCCCAGCCTTGGGTATTTTGTTTTAGCAACAGAACAAGGGCTAAGAAAGAAAATTGAAATTTTTTCATGTCTTTGAGAAATTACAATTGATATTTTATTGGTCAGTGTCCTTCAAAGAAAGGACGCTGTGTGTGTGTGTGTGTGTGTGTGTGTGTGTGTGTGTGTGTGTGTGTGTGTGTGTTGTTGTTTTGCTTGTTTCACTTAACATTTTTTTTTGTTTTCCTTTGTTGTTTTTGTTTTTTTAAACTGAATTGTTGAGTAATTCAGCATGGATTTCCTAGCACTAATTGGACTTCTATAGATCACTGCTCTATCTAACAGCTGCAAGAAATATCAGGCGTGTGTTAGGGCTGAAGAGAGCTGGCTTGAGTTCTACCGGAATGACTAGTTGTTGAAGAAGTTAAGGCAAATCAATTGAAGTCTTAAAGATTACTGAACGGCACTTCCCTACCCAGGAAAAGAGAGGAGAAAACAGTAAGGTGAACAGCAGAACTCGGTTTATTGGCTTATTTGTTCTTCAAAATAGATCTTTAAATAAGAAAGCACAGGCAATCCATGTTTGTTTTCAAAAACAAGCTTATTAAAAGGAAGAATATGGAGAGGTTTTATTTCAAATCAGATTAAATCAAAATTATTTCATATGAATAACTTGGAACCCACTTCTCTGCCCCCTCTCCTCTGGCCCTACCTTATCTGGCTAACACTCTTCTTAAAGCTCAGGCTAGAAGTAACTTCCTCTAACCAGGCACGGTGGCACACAGCGCTCAGGGGGCAGAAGCAGGCGGATTGCTGTGTCTAAGGCCAGCCTGGTTTACAGAGCCAATTCCAGGACATGCAGGGCTACACAGAGAAACCCTGTTGCAAAGAAACCAAATTAATTAATTAAAAAATAATATGAAGAAGTTAGTTCCATAATAGTACTTCCAATAATGAAAAGATATACTAGAGTCTATCTCCTCAAATTCTCAAAATTGATCCAAACTATGCAGTCTTTCCAGCTTATGAATGTCACCCTCATTCTTCCATTTTCATCACAGTGCTTTGACATACTATGCACCTAAAACTTGCTGGGTGCAGGAACAAGCATTTTGACCTATATGGAATTTCATTGTTCAGTGCTGAGGAACAGAATATTCAAGCTACCCAGACTATATATTACTCTAGAACTTGATGGTGGGGCCACCACCTCATAACCACTGAAACAGACACCTGGGAAAAGTAAGGACTTGGTAAGGATTTCCAGTTCCCAAATCATGATCCTTCAGTCAGTCAGTGGTTGGTCTGCCCTCCACCTTCATGCACACAACTTCTAGTCATAAATACCCAAGTCCTTTATCTTCTTCATGAAAAGGCTGTCCTGTTCTCTGGTATGCCTTGAAGTCTGTTTCAAAATACAAGTTACAGTAGCTGATTTCCTTGCTGTACATAGCATTAAGTAAATGCCTTTCGTTTGATCTCGTTTGGATAGTCTTCATTTGATTTCACAGTGGTGATGCAGGTTTTGAGAGAGGTGGGCTTTTCCTTGGTCCTATTGAGTTTGACCCAGGGATCTAATATGTCAGACTCATAGTCATCGAAAGGTCAAGCTGGGTCAGTGACTCTGAGTTCAAGTTTGCTATCTTAGGATAGTGAGAATTAAACACTTGGACACACACACAGGGTATGCAAAGTAGAAATAGGCTCTGTTGAGAATCATTACAGAAAAATGTAGGGAAAGTGTGAGAAACTCCTGAGAGTTGGGAGGGATTTCTAAAAAAGAAAGAAAGAAAAGAAGGAAGGAAGAAAGGAAGGAGGGAAGGAAGGAAGAAAGAAACAAAGAAACAAAGAGAAAAGGACACTGAATTTCTTTGTTTAGGGTTTCTATAGGGTGATGGCAGAAACTCAAAGTAATCTTTGTTGACATTGGTTAATCAGCTGGGCTACCACAAGCTGAGGCAAGGGAGGATTCACATGTCCCCTATGCATGACTTCCCGGCCCAACCAGGTACATGATCATGAGCTGTCCATGAGCTGTCCACCCAGTCCACTCCTCTGTCCAGTCATTCCTAATGGGTTTTCTTATTGGCCTTGCCTGTCAGCTGATGTTGCTACCTCTGACCTTGCAAGTATCTCTCTGGATAGTAATGACTATGTTCAGTTTGTTCTCACGTTCACGTGACCAGCTTGTAGCTTTATCATATCAGAAAGCTAACTCTCATTCTCAGCCCTCGAGAGTACATGCAGTCTCTTTTTGTTACCTCTTATTTAGCTCCTTCTCTTTAGGATGGTCTAGATGGTCTCCTAGGTAGAAGCATCTGATTAGAAGCATTTATTTATTTGCAGTTTAGTTTATTATGGTTAGTTACATCAGAAACAAGACCACACCTGCCTGGAAACTTGACGCAGAGTCATCTGAGAGGAGATGACACAACTGAGGATTGCCTAGACCAGGTTGATTTTTGACAATTCTGTGTGGGATTAGCATGATGTAGAAGGGCTCAGCCTACTCAAGGGGGCCCATCCTCTGGGCAGGTGGTCCTAGTCTGTGTTAAAAAGAAAAAAAGAAAGCATAAGTCAATGTTTGAACCAAGTTGAGCCAGCAAGAAGCATTTGCTTCATGGTTTCTGCTTCAGCTTCCCACAAAGACTGTGATCTTGAAGTAAACCCTTTCCACCTCTGTGTTCCTTTTGGCCAGAATGTTTTACCCCTGCAGGAGAGTCGATATAAAAGGATAACAGTGACTTCCATATATTCCTCAAGGGCGTGGAAGGATTTGTGAGGAAACAAGGAACTGTGGTCACTGGCCAGAGCCCTACCCTCCCTCATATCTGTCTACCTTGGTTATCCATACACTACTATAAGTCCTTACCTTATTCGTCATTCTCACTTTGCTGTATTAACTCTTTGTTGTTTGTTTGTTTGTTATTTTGTTTCTTGTTTTTCTAGACCATGTTTCTCTACATAACTCTGGCTGGCCTGGAACTCATTCCGTAGACCAAACTCACAGAGAGCTGCTTGCCTTTGCCATCCAAATACTTGGTTTAAAGCTATGGGCCACCATGCCTGGTTTCCCTTAATCTTCCTTTTAACCCCAGCCTTACTACAGTATGTGAGCAAGTTTCACCATGGGCCTCTTTCCCTTTCCGTTCCATAGTTCCTCCACTGATGAGAAATTATTTTTTTGAGCACAGGCTCTTTCATTTAGGAATACAATATGTTCTTAGAAACCACACATAGCGTATTTTAGATCAATATTTTATTTATTCCATGATTATCTTATGCATGCGAACCGAGCATCTTGACCATATCTTTCCCAAGGTCCCTCTTCACATTCTCCTCAGGCACTCCCAATACGTCTTCTCCACCCTCCATGTCCTCTCCTTTGTTTTCAGAACCCACTGCTGCCTGTTGGAAGCCTGACCAATCTTGTTGGCCTGATATCGTGCAAGGTAACCATAACCATAGTATAGGTAACTGTTGCAACGGTGTATGTAGGTAACCATAGTCACAGAATAGGTAGGTAACTTGCTACTGTGTAAGTAACCACAGCTGAGGTGAATTTATAAGTGCAGAAGTCATTCCACGCTCAAAGGACAGCGCAGGACTCCTCCTCCTCTGACTCTCTTCGTTCTTTTCATCTCCTCTGAGCCTTGAGTCAGGATTGCTAGAGATACTCCATTTAGTGTCGAACACTAAATGTGCCATTTACTCTTAATGCTTTGACTTAGTTGTGCGTCTCCCCATTAACTGATGACTACTTCAGAGAGAAGTTTTTTTCTGGCCAAGGCTGAGGGCATACTAAAACCTGTGTCGAGAAGGCATTTGATGGCATGCGTGTTTAGCAAGAGCAATAGTATTTGGCTCCTCCTTAAGGGACCTGACCTCCCAGGCCATGGGATTTTGATTGGATCTACAGTGCCAAGTATGGAATCCTTCCAATGGAGCAAACCTCAAATCTAATCTGTAAATAGTTGGTTATCTCCATAACCTTTAGACCATTCTTGTACCAGGGACACATCTTGATTGTCAGATGGGTATTGTAGAATGTAGGGTTCACAGCTAATACTGTTTAGTTTGGGTCTTATAGGAAGTAAGTTGATAGAAGCTAAAATTGTTTTTGTTTATTCATCTTGCAGGGAGGGAAACTGGACCCAAGGCTGGTGCAAGCCAGGCAAACACTATGCCATGGGGCTTTCATTCCAGACAAAAGTATTTCTTATCTGACTAGATATGGCAACCCTAGACGTATATGTTTGACTAATTGGCAGTATTAGGAAGTGCAGTACATATAGCCTTGTTCTGGAAAGTGTGTCACTGTGGAGGCAGGCTTCGATGTCTCAGGTGCTCAAGTCCAGGCTGGAGTTTGACTGCATGACCCCTGTTTTGGGTGATCAGACTAAGATGATCCATCTCAGGGTAGTGTCTGCAGAGGCAATTGTGGTACAGCTACTTTCCCTAGGTGGTATGAACTGTGTGGCTCTCACAGTAGAAACTGCGTGTTCTCTCTAGTGGGTGATAAGACACGGAACCTACCCTGACACTTCTGAGAGTTGAGTGCCCTTAGTGGGAATCTGAGGATAGCCAACTTCCTCTCTATGGTGCGGGTAGCCGTGCCTTTTTAATAAATGCCTTACGAGAAATACACAGCAGCACAGGGAGAGCGGTGTGTGAAGTAGAGACGGTATTGCGGTTTCTAAAAGGGGCACGTTTGAGACCAGCTCGTAAGCAGGCTGAGGAAGCTGTTGAACGCTTTCTGTAAACAGTAAGTCACGTAATGGAAGCCGAGCGGTCTGCACAGGAGGAATTCGCTTTCGTTAAGGAGGGAACACATCAGAAACAAACGTGTAGGGCCTATTCCGGGCTTTAATCTTTGATTTAGCTGTGAAAATATATATAAAAAAAGAGGGTGAAATGGACGTGTTAGATTATCCGCTGTATGTGTGTAGATACTCATGGAGGGTCAGAAGAAGACGCCAGATCTCCTGGAGCTGGAGTTGCAGTCCATGAGATACCCTACATCAATGCCGGGACCTGGGCCCTTGTCATGGGAATTCTGACTATCGACGAATCAAACAGGCAACTGGACAGTGGGAGGAACCCCATTTTGTTACTTGTTGGCATGGGTTATGCAGCCCCTTACAATTTTGTCCCACAGATTTTGTACATAACAGTGTGACCACCTGAGTGTACTCTCTGAGTCCCATGTCCATGAAGGGGAATTTTCATCATAGTTCAACATGTTTACAGGAACAGACGCTACAGAAAAGAATTATTTTCAGTCAGGAGTAAAAAAACACATTCCTTCCTCAGCAGAGCAGGGTCTGGAGCGGGCAGTGGGAGTGACCTTCAACCAGACAGACAGCTGTAGCAATCATTCCTCGAGGCAGCTCCTTGCGAGTGTTTGCTCTCCCAAGATAAGAGGCAGGGGCTTTAAACAAGCACCCAACACAGTAGAGTAAATCTTTAACCTTCTATTTTTTTACTTAATCCTACAGTTTTAAAGCAAAGATGCCTACCAGACGAGCACAATCGGAGCAGTAATGAGATTTTGTAGGTGCTTCTGTAACATGTGTATTTCCTTCTTCAGTTTGAAGCAGAGGAACACAGCACTCACAGTTACCTTAAGGCGATGAGTCCCTGGGATACATGGGAACCACCGGAAAGAATCCAACAGTGAAGGGGGAGGGAGGGAGGCAGATGTGGCAGAAGTTAGCCCTCAGGTCTGACCTTTAACACAGACAAAAGGCAAATCCATGACTCACCGTGAAGATAGGAATCTTGATAGCTAGTGCTGGGAACTAGAGTAAACAGGAAGGACGTGGCATTTAAACTGCATGAATTGGGGGGAAAGGCTTTTTATAAAAAAATATTACATTTATTATCTAGTGTGTGTGCCACACATGAGCAGGTCTGTGGACAGCTTGTGTGAGTCAGCTCCATTTGCATCTGGGGGGTGTGGAAATCGTGTCACCAGGCTTGGTGACAAATACCTTTACCCACTGAATCATCTAGCCATGGGAGGTTAACTTTAGAATAGGGACTAAAGGAGGCCAGGGGGACCAGTCTAAGTGCTGTAAAATAGAGAAATTAAGCCGTCCATTCTAGAGGCAGAGGCTCTGGCTAAGAGTTTTAGTGAGTTACCTTCCTGTTGCTCTGATCTCTTTCCTCCCTTATATTTGGTTACTGTGCATGGATACTATGCCTGTACGTATGAGCGTGGAGTGTACCAGAGTCCTTGGAACTGGAGTTAGAAACAGTTGTGAGCTGCCATGTGGGTGCTGGGAACTGAACTCACTCCTCTGGAAGGACAGTCAATGCTCTTAACTGCTGAGACATGACTCCAGCCCACTTCTCCCATGTTTGGATGGTAGATATTATTACATTTTGAGTAAATTGGTATAATCTTAATGTTCCCACAGTTTTTTTCCTACCTAAAAACCATCACTCAGCCAATGATTTTAATATTTTTATTAAAATCAGAACACAACCTTTTATATACTTCAGTGATAGCTGTTTGTTTTCAAATGCACAGATTTCTGCTTGCTTTTGCTTCAGCCGTAATTGCTTTTAAGTTCATATTTAAGTCGAACAGTGTATTGTTTGTTTGATTGCTTGTCTTTTGAGGCAGGGTTTCTCTGTGTGGTGCTAGCCATGCTAGAACTCCTTTTGTAGACAAGGTTGGCCTCAAACTCAGATATCCAAAAGGCATGTGCCACCATAGCCCACCAGAATGTGTTATAAAGGTTATTTAAAATAGCATTTAAAAACTAAGCCTTTTCCTGGGTAAATTTTTGTGCAATCCAGTAAGAACAAAATAAGTCCCCTCTGCTTCGCTACTCTTATTCTTCTTGGGAGAAAGACAGCCCCAAGCAATAAATATATATACCAATATATCAAGTCAGTCAGTGATAAATGCCCTGAAGGATAAAGCAGGATAAAACTGTGACTAGTTTATATAAATTGGGCCGGAAGGACTAAGTTTAAGGGATTTAGCTCAGATATAGTTTTACTGCACTTTTTTCTCACAGTTTATAGCAAGTATTATAGAGACTTCAGTGGAATAAGAAAACATCACTGAAATTTCTCTCTTCAGGGGTAATCAAATAATGTTATTAAATAACTAGCAATTTTATTTGTTTTGTTTTACTTTTTAGGTTCATTTATTTTATGTGAATGAATGTTCGGCCTACATGGATGT
The DNA here is from genome assembly GCF_011064425.1 of Rattus rattus. Taxonomy (NCBI): domain Eukaryota; kingdom Metazoa; phylum Chordata; class Mammalia; order Rodentia; family Muridae; genus Rattus; species Rattus rattus. The sequence goes on from NC_046163.1 coordinate 23,644,717, forward strand.
GGGTGTATTGCATATGTGACTGTTTGCCCGCAGAGGTCAGAAGAAGGCCTTCACTCTCCTGGAAGTGGAGTTATGGACAGTTCTGAGTCACCGTGTGGGTACTGAGAAGTGAATATGGGCACTCGGCAAGAGCAACACGTGCTCCACTCTGCTGAACTCTCTCTACAGTCCTCTGCTTTGTGTGTTTAGAGCAGGATCTATAGGGGCTGAAGAGATGGCTCAGAGGTTAAGAGCACTGGCTGCTCTTCCAGAGGTTCTGAGTTCCAAGCAACTACAGGCTGGCTCAATAGCCATCTATAATGAGATCTGGTGCCCTCTTCTGGTGTGTAGGCATACATATAGGCAGACTACTATATACACAGTAAATAAAATAAATCTAAAAAAAAAACCCAAAAAAACACAACAATAAAAAAATACAGGATCTACATTTTCCAATCTCAATATACCCATCTCCTGTCTGCTGGGAGGTGGCATAGATGAAGGAGAGATGACCTCCTCCCATTATTCACCCCTCACCACCCAAGGCAGGTGGGAGAATTGGCCCTGGGGTCATGAGAGTGGGAGAACTGGCCATGTCTCTCACAGGCTGCAACACTCAGGAGAGAAAGCCCTGCACCTCTCCTGGGCAGTAGGGTAGAGCTGGACATGGTTGCATAGGCTGCTTCTGAGTTGGCCCTGAGGGCATGAGAGATGGGGAGCCATTGGGCTGATCAGCTCAGATAATACTCAGGCTCAGATCCAGGGCTTTGAATTGACCCAGCCTGACATCTACTCCATTTATGAACTGCTGGAGTGCATGACGGGGCCAGTCCAAGAGATCAAAACTATAGGACCTCCATGATGCAGGGCAATATCAGGATACCCAAGAGGAGCCCCAGAAGTGAGGTTTCATTATTGATAGAGTAGCAGAGGCCAGAGGTTTCTTACCTGACCAAGGAGCCATTGCAATGAACATTTGCAAGCAAATAACCAAAAGGGTATATTGTGGAACATACTGTGACACTGTGTCACCCTACGGCTTCCACAAAGATAGGGGTTTTTTTGTTTTGTTTTGTTTTTGGTTATTTTGTTTTTATTGGTTTTTTTTTATCTGTTGGGAGGTGGGAAAGTGATTGCAAGATTAAAGGATAGGTACAAGGAGAGGGGGAGTGGTGGTGTCTTAGTTAGGGTTTCATTATTGTGAAGAGGCACCATGACTAAGGCAACTCTTATAGAGGATAGTGTTTAATTGAGGCTGGTTTACAGTCTCAGTGGTTCACTCCATCATCATCATGGCAGGAAGCATGGCGGCATGCAGGCGGACATGATGCTGAAGGAGCCAAGAGCTCTTCATCCTGTTCCAAAGGCAGCCAGAAGGAGACTTTCTTCTGCAGGCAGCCCTGAGGTGGGTCTCTTCCACAGTGGACGGAGCTTGAGTACTAGGAGACCTCCAAGCCCACCTACACGGTGATACACTTCCTCCAACAAGGCCATACCTTTCCAATAAGGCCACACCTCCTAATAGTGTCATTTCCCATGGGCCAAGCATCTTCAAACCACCGCCTATGGGATTGGGGCGGGGGTATGATGTGAAATGCACAAAGAACCAATAAAAAGTTTTTACAAATTGACAATTCTTGTATTCCTTCTGTTATTACTGTAGTTTAGAACTTAACATTCCCAAATATCTATATGTAAAAGACAATTCATTTGGGAGCTGTAGACATGGCTTAGCAGATAAGAGCACTTTGTTGTACTTGCAGAGGATGCTAGGTTAGTTCCCAGCCCCATGTCAGGCAGCTCACAGCTTCCATGGGATCTTGTGCCCTCTTTTGACTTTTAAAAGCACTGTACTCTTGAATGTGCATTTGCACATTTGCATGCACGAGTATGCACAGACCCGATACACACACACACACACACACACACACACACACACACAAACACACACATACACCCACATGCACACCAATCCCCCAGCATTATACAAAAGGAAGTAGCGTTTAGAAAAAAAAGCCTTTTGAATAAATCTTTTGTTCATAGCATGCTGGATGGTAATGACAATTCTTCAGAAAATTAAATTTGTAAAATTATCACAATCTTTAGCATCAATTGCCTTAATACGTCATTTAAAAAAATTTAAGAATACTTCATGTCTTGTGCTCAATTCTAACAAAATTATAAAATAACCAGTCTCTGATCCCATTTCCCTTACCCTCAGAACTCAAGTAAGACATTGAAATAAAATTTAGATTTCACATTTTAAAAAAGTTCAGAACGTAGTGGGATGTGGTAGAATGTACCTTTAATCCCAGCACTTGGGGAGGCAGAGGCAGGTAGATCTCTGTGAGTTTGAGGTCAGTCTGTTATACAAAGCAAGTTCTGGAACACCCAGGACTACATAGTAAGACCCTGTTTTAAGAAGAAAAGACGTGATTGTATCTTTAACCATTTCCTTAACTAAAGAGGCATTTACTAATAATTCATTTAATTTTCGAGTAAGGACTTGGAATATATACCTTCTCAAATATGAGAACTTTAAACAACCTAAACTTCAAACTCTATTGGCTATGTGTTTTTATTCCTGGTTTTCAAAAACCTTAGGATAAATTGGGCCTTTGCCTTGAGTTTTGATCCAGGTACAGAGTTCCTCGCACCCATAGAATTTCTTCAGTGTCAGGAGTGACTTCTGGTATTGTCAATGAGCCTCTTTCTAATACACCTGAATTATGTTAACAATGTGATCAAGACTGGTCCTTAGAGGTGTCACTTAGGGAGCTTCTAGGAAGAAGCTGGCCTCCTTTGAAGGAACTTAGTGAGTCAGATGTTTCAACTCTGAGATGGGTGTGCGACACTGGAGATTGGATTTAAATACTTATGGCTCTGGACAAAATCCTTTGTGCCTATGTTATAAAACTTTGATGAACACTTTTGAATGGCAAGTGTCCTCCGTGGATAAAATCTTCCACCTCGTGGGCTTGAGATAGTTGTATCTTTTATAATAAAACTTTAATGGTAAATATAGAACTTTCTAGCATTTTATGACTTGTTCTAGAAAATGAGCTTGGGGTTGCTTGAGTTTGTATTCAGAGTTCCCCTGAAAGAGCCAGAGTTGGGGTCAATCTAAGGCCAGTGGGAAAATTCCACCACAAACCTCCGAGCACAAAGACCCCTCCCTTCCAGGACCAGTAGAACTAGATTAGTTCCTGGAACAACTGCAAGCCAAATTGTTAAACAAAGCCACCTGTGACTCCTCAACTGACCCCCTTAGCAAGTCCCGAACGGTCCACTGACCACGAGTCAATTTGAAGGTCGCTTCATCCCATCAATAGTACCCTGCCTAGTTACTATTGTTTAAATTCTGCCCTTATTGTTTGAAATCTGCCCTTATCAAAGGTATTATAACTCCTTGTTAGAGTCTGTTCAGGGTTGTCTCCCTCTCAAAGAAGGGAGACCCCAATGCACTGGAACAATAAAAAATCCTCTTGCTTTTGCATCAATCACTGCTTCCATGAGTCTCACTCTAGGGGTCCTAGTAGAGGTCTAATCTGAAACTCACATTTAGTGCATTGGCCAGGAAGCTCACTTCTTGTGGGGGACCCACAAGAGGTCGGTGAATCGGAGGAAATGTCTCGAGCAGGTAGCACAGTTGTCAGTGTCTCCACAGCATTTTTTTTGTGTTTGTGTTTGTGTGTGTTTGTTTGCTTTCGGTTTGTGCTTGCAAGCATCAGTAAGGCTTGGGGAGCTGACTCTGGATTCAGCATGAGCTGTCTGAGTCACCAGGTTTTGCAGGCTCTGGACCCAGGGTGACCCAGCTGAGTCACCAGGTAACCTGTCTGTTCTGCCTATGGAAGAGGCGAGTGGTCTGTCTGTTAATTGTTCTTCTTTGTGTTCTTGGACTTGGACTGATGAAATTTTTGAATACGAGACAGAAACTTTCTACTACTCCTCTGGGTCTGGTCCTGGAGCATTGAGATGAGGTCCAGAGAGAGACACACAACTTGTCAGTAGACATAAAGAAAAAGAAACTCCAGACCCTGTGCACATCTGAGTGGCCACAGCTTTTGCGGTCAATTGGCCACAGGAGGGACCGTTTGACCACCCTATAACCATGGCAGTCAAGTGTAAGATCCTGGAGCTTGGCTCTGGATCTGCTGGTCACCCGGATCAGGTCCCCTGTATAATTGTCTGGACAGAACTTAGAACTAACCCCTCCTTTACTCCCTAGCAGGGTTTTGACTTTCAAGACTCAGACGGAGCAGCCAGCTGGCTCAGGGAAGAAGTCAGAAGTTCATCAGGAATCAGAGACTACAGACCTTTTCCTACTTGATCTCCCCCACCATAGCCACCTGCTCTTGCCCTGAGTGTGCCTCGGGAGCCACATTCAGCCCTTGAGCCCCTTTACCTGTGCCTCCCAGAGGAGGACACAGGTCCTTCGATGGGAGCACAAAGCTGTAGAGCTTCGTCCCCTGACACCACTATGGCCCTCCCTCTGCAGGCCCAAAGGCATCTGGGAATCAGGCTATGCAATACTGGCCCTTTTCTAACTCTGATCTCTCCAACTGGAAAGCTCAGCATCCTCCATTTTCAGATAACCCCAAAGGCCTCACTAATCTAATAGAGTCCATTCTTTTCACACACCAGCCTACTTGGTATGACTGTCAGCAGCTCTTGCAGGTCCTCTTTACCACTGAGGAGAAGGAGCAGATTTTCCTAATGGCCTGGAAAAATGTTCCAGAAAATAATGGGGTCCCATCCCTGAACCTTGCTGTCATAGATGAAGGATTCCTTCAGGAGGCCTGACTGGGATTACAATGAGGCGGTGGGTAAGGAGCACTTGAGAGTGTACCACCAGGCTCTTTTGGCAGGTCTCAAGGGTGCAGCAAAATGACCCACCAATCTGACTAAGGTGCAAGAGGTGCAGCAGGGCCCTGATGAGATATCTTCTGCCTTCCTAGAACGACTAGTGGAGGCTTTCTACCAACACACACACAATGATTCTAACGCTGAGGAACATAGGGCCACACTGATTATGGCGTTTATAGATCAGCTTGCAAAAGACATAAAGAGGAAGCTCCAGAAGCTAGACAGCTTACAAGGTAAGTCTTTGAGGGAACCAGTACAGATAACTGAGAAAGTTTACCACAATAGGGAACCAGAAGAAGAAAAGGAAGAGAGGAAACAGAAAGTGGCAGAGGAAAAGGAATTACAAAGAGAAGAGCGCCAAACTAGAAAATTAGAAAAGATCCTGACAGCGGTGGTTAGAGAAAACAGGAGGGGACCCTAGCCTCTGCCATAAATGAGGAGACAGAGAACTCCACTTGAGAAAGACCAGTGTGCCTATTGCAAAGAATGCAGCCACTGGGCTAGAGATTGTCCCAACAGGAAAAAGCAGGCAGAGGGGGCCAAAAGGAAGGAAAATGGCTCAGAGATCCAAAGAGTCTTAACTCTGGAAGAAGAGAGTGACTAGGGGGGATGGGGTTCAGAGCCCCTCCCCGAACTCTGGGTAACTCCGAAAGTGGAGGAGAAACCCACCCAGTTTCTGGTGGACACAGGGGCACAATACTCTGTCCTCCTCCAAACAGAGGGGCTCCTCTCCAAGAAAAAGTCTTGGGTTTAAGGAGCCAGGGACTAAACAATACTCATGGACTACCCAAAGATCTGTTGATCTAGGAGTGGGCCAGGTATCCCACTCTTTCATTGTCATATCTGAGTGTCCTTACCCTCCTCTTGGTCAAAACTTACTTACAAAACTGGGCATTCAGATCCACTTTGTCCCAAGAGGGAACCTATACAGGTTCTGATCATAAGATTGGAAGATGAATACAAACTGTTTGAGACTACCAAGGAAACATACCAAAACCTGGACTGGTGGCTCCAAAAGTACCCCCAGGCCGGGCTGAAACAGCAGGCATGAGGAAGGTTACCAACCAACCCCGCCCCTCCTCATTCATGTAGAGCTGAAGGCCATGACTACCCCAATATCCGTGCATAAGTACCCCATGTCACAGGAGGCTCAGGAGGGGATATGGCCTCACATTAACAGGCTCCTGGACTTGGGGATTCTGAGGAGATGTCAGTCAGCATGGAATACACCTCTCCTGCCCATCAAGAAATCCGGCACACAGTACTGTTGACCTGTGCAGGGCTTGCATGAGGTAAATTGGTGAACAGTCAACATACACCCCACAGTACCTAATCCTTATACCCTGCTAAGCTCATTACCACCTATCAGGACCTGGTACACAGTTTTGGACCTCAAAAATGCCTTCTTCTGTCTAACCTTGACTCCCCAAAGTCAGGAATACCTTGCTTTTGAGTGGAAAGATCCCAAGAGAGGGGTCATGGGACAGTTCACTTGGATCAGGCTACCCAAGGGATTCATGAACTCACCAACCCTATTCGATGAGGGCCTACATTGTGACCATCTATAGTGAGTCTAACCCACAGGTGACACTTCTACAATATGTAGATGACTTTTTAATCGCAGCAGAGACTGAGAAAGACTGTCTCAAGGGCACTAAGCAGATGCTGATACAACTGAGCAAGTTGGGTTATCGAGCCTCGGCCAAGAAAGACCAAATCTGCCAATGTAAGGTGAGCTACCTGGGGTACCAGTTAGAAGATGGGAGGTGCTAATTATCAGAGGTCAGGAAAGAAACCATTCTTCATATCCCTGCCCTGAAGACCCCAAACAAGTGTAAGAATTTTTGGGGACAGCTGACTTTTGCAGGCTTTGGATTCCCAGGTTTGCCGAGCTAGCAGACCCCTCTACCTCTTGACTAAGACTGGACAACTGTGTTACTGGGGTGAGAGGAAACAACAGGCATTTGATGCCATTAAGAGGGCTCTTTTGGAAGCACCCGCACTCTGGCGGCCTGATATCAGCAGAACTTTTCATCTCTTTGTGGCCAAAAGTCAAGGGATGGCTAAGGGAGTGCTGACCCAATCATTGGGCCCATGGAAATGCCCCATTGCTTACCTGTCAAAGAAACTGAACTCAGTAGTGGCTGGATGGCCTGCCTATCTGAGGATAATAGTGACGGTCCTGGTCAAGGATGCAGATAAGCTGACCACGGGGCAGGATTTGACTGTGACAGCCCCTTCCCGCCATGCCCTTGAGAGCATGGTGCCCCAGCCCCCTGACCAGTGGCTCACTAATGCCCATATGACCCACTACCAGACTTTATTGCTGAATTCGGATGGAGTCACTTTCACACCTTCAGTGACCCTCAACCCAGCTACTCTATTACCTGACCCTGACCCTGGGTTACCTGCCCACTGCTGTTTACAGGTCCCGGTACCGGAACAGGGGTGGTGGGAAGATCTCTCCAACCGACCACTGCCTGATGCCGAGGTTACCTGGTTCACTGATGGCAGCAGCTATCTCCTAGATGGGCAGCACAAGGCCAGAGCAGCCATGATAGACAGGCAACAAGTGCTCTGGGCAGAACCATTGCCAAGTTGTTAAACAAAGCCACTTGTGACTCCTCAACTGACCCCCTTGGAAAATCCCGAATGGTCCACTGGCCAGGAGTCAGTTTGAAGGTTGCTTCACCCGACCAATAGTACCCTGCCTAGTTACTATTGTTTGAATTCTGCCCTTATTGTTTAAAATCTGCTCTTATGAAAAGTATTATAACTCCTTCTTAGAGTCTGCTCAAGGTCATCTCCCTCTCAAAGTGGGGCGACCCCAACATGCTGGAACAATAAAAACTCCTCTTGCTTTTGCATTGTGAGTCTCATTGAAGGGGTCCCAGTAGAGGTACAACTAGAACCTCATATTCCCAGTTTCAATGTTTTGTTAATCACCCTATTTGTGATGAGGAGAAAAACCATGGTAGCCTACCAAATAGCATATGCTCCAGGATCCCAGTGAGTCAGGGAGAAAATCTCCCTAGATCTACACCCTGGCTAGAGGTGGCAAAGTCCAAGCAGGGGAAGAGGACATTTACACATGGGATTGTCTGTGCAGTGTCAAAATCTGTGCAGGGGTGACGTAGGTAACCATGTAAGAAAAGACCTTGGGTGAGCTGCCAAGATCAGAATGATGTTCATATGTTGAAGAGAATCCAGTGGTGATAAGACATGGAGAAAGTAACCTCATAAAGAACAAATTTCAACTAAGAAACAGGAGTCTGTTTTCCAACTCAGAGAACGGATTCATGCATGTATGGGGAGAAGAAAGAAATGCAGTTGCTGGATTGTAGTGGGAGTCGTCAATGAATGCGAAAGTTCAATTACTGAGACAGATGCGAAAATTATACAGATTTTCTCTGATGAGAGCACCAACAGACACAGCTGCACATTTACTTTTCATAGGGTGGCTGGGAACATTAAGCCTACAGATGCTTGTAGTATATTTGCCATCATAATGGGAGAGCTTGTCTGGGACTGAAATTAACAAACATGTGTGGGTTAATTGACAACTAATTTTGTTTTGTATTTGAAGCAAGGTCTCTCTACATAGCCCAAATGTCCTGAAACTGTGTATACCAGACTATCCTTGAACTCACAGAGATCTACCTGCCTCTGCTTCCAGATTGCTTGGATTAAAGGCATGCTCAACCACACCTGTGTTATTGATATCTAATTTAAATGGTAGAAAACAAGGTCTGGGGAGATCGTAATGCTTTTGTAATGTAAGCCCCAGAACTCACATAAAAGTCAAAAAGGGTGTGTCATCCTTTCAGACTGAAAGTGGAGACAAGAAATTCTCGAAAATAAGCTGGTCAACCAGACTAACCTGTTAACCCCAGGTTCAGCAAGAGACCTTGTCTTAAAGTAGGGAGCAGTTCAAGATGACACATGAGGTCAAACTCCCATCTCTAAAAGCCCAGGCATACCCACAAACTAAAACATGTACACATACCACACAGCATATGAATGCCCAAAATAAAATGGTCTTAATAAAATAAAAAATTATATGCAATAAGTTTGAAAGAAATAGTGAAGATATGTCAAGTTCTTTTATATTGATTCTGCTGATTAGTACTCAAAACTACTGAGACCTAGGGATCTCTGAAATAAGTGTTTATTGAGCTGTTACAGATGCTAAGAACAAAAGCAAAGGTCCTGGGATGTGTTTCAGCAGCTCCCAGTAGTAAGATTAGAGTTATAGAGTCGTAAATTTGTCCTTTAGATCTATCAGCCAAGACCACTTTTATGAAGAAAGTTTTGGGACAGTAACTAGAAGTTGTTTGCACTAAGCCTATGTATTGGCTATGTGTAAAGGGTGTGAGATAAGAGAGTGCAGAGTTTAAGGTTTTAAGTTTCACAAGAAGTACATACTGCTACTGGAGTAATTTAGGTTGTAAACAGAGTGGGATGGGACCTGGTGATCTAGTCATTGCAGAACTGAATTAATATTTCAACATTCATCCAGGCTGCAGTTGGTCAGACTATATTCAAAGTCAGGAGGCAGAGAGGAACGAATGCTTGTGCTCTGCTCTGCTTACTTTTTTTTTTTTTTTTTTTTTTAAGACTTATCACTCTAACCTAGAGATCGCTGCTACCCAGAGAGGGTGCGTATTCTATCCTGATGAACCTAATCAAGACAATTCCCCAACATGGTCCCCATGAACTCGGGGAACCCTGTGAAGGGGGAGGAGGGGAATGGAGGATACAAGGAAACCAGGCCTTCTGAATCAACAGAGCAAAGATCATATGAACTCACAGAGACTGTAAGCATGAAAAGAGAACTCACATGGTTCTTGGTCACATAGAGTTCCAGTGCCAAGACGGGAAGCAGACACAAGGCCCATCCCCAACTCAGAAGTTATCTCCAATGGATAACTGGTCAAAAGTGAGAAAACACTTTTCCATTTCTCCAATGGAGTCTTACCAAGTAGACGGCCAAGACAAAACTAACTCAATGGCATTTTGAACACTTTTTGTCTTACAGTGCTTTGTTGGGTGTTTGTTTGCTACTTTACAAGTCATTTGCTTAGATATTATGGTTTCCAATTTTGTGTTTTATAAGATTTCTCTGTGTGTGTGCAAATGTGTGTGTGTGTGTCTGCTTTTATATGTCTCTTGTGCTTTTTCTTTGACTCTGTTTCTTCTCTTTGTTTTGTCCTACTCTGGTTTATTTTTATTATCTTTTTCTTAATTATTTTTTAAATATTTATTTTATTTATGTGAGTACACTGCAGCTGTCTTCAGACACACCAGAAGAGAGCATCAGATCTCACTACAGATGGTTGTGAGCCACCATGTGGTTGCTGGGAATTGAACTCAGGACCCCTGGAGGAGCAGTCAGTGCTCTTAACCGCTGAGCCATCTCTCCAGCCCTTCTTAATTATTTTTTTAAAGTGACTGCATTCTAATGAGAGAAAGAAAGGGCATGGATTTGGGTGGGCAGGGAAATAGGGAGGATCAGGGAGGAGTTGGGGGAGGGGAAATTGTAATTAGAATATATCATAAGAGAAAAATGTATTTTTAATAATATACACATACACCGTGGCATCCCCAAAGGTCTCTCAGGTGATTCTGGATTTCATAAAATTAAAAATTGGCATTAACCATCACAAACTCATAAGGCTGTATTTACCAATATACTCTTGATCTGGACTAGACATCCCTTCTTATACCCACACTATGTAGTCAAAGAACCAGCCCATCTATCATCTATTTATCATAAATCTATCTATCTATCTATCATCTATCTATGTATCTATGTATCTATGTATCTATGTATCTATCTATCTATCTATCTATCCATCATCCATCTATCTACTATCTATCTATCTATCTATCTATCTATCTATCTATCTATCTATCTATCTATCTAACATCAATTTCCATTTACTTCTCTTCAGTTTTATTAAGGTAAAAATGACAAAAAGTTCTTTAGGGTGTACAACTTTATTTTTTTCCCCTGAGACAGAGTTTCTCTGTGTATCAGACCTGGCTGTCCTGATATTCCCTTTGTAGACCAGGCTATCCTTAAAAATATAAAGGCCTGACTGCCTCTGCCTCCTGAGTGCTAGGATCAAAGGTATGAGTTACCACGCTCTGCTAACGTGATCATTTTAAAAACATTGTGTGTGTGTGTATGTGTGTATGTGTGTGTATGTGTGTGTGTGTGTGTGTGTGTGTGTGCATATATATGTGCAGAGTGTAGAGTACAACTGAAGGGGTGGGCAGCTGAGCCACCTCTCTGGCCCACAAATTGATATTTTAATGTACAGTAACTATAGCAACCAAGCTAATTAACATGTTATCACTCCTAAGAGTTTCATTTATTTTCTGTTAGAAAATTTGAAAGCAATATCTTTAGCAAATTTCAAGAGTAAAATACAGAATTGTTAACTGTATTTACAGCTCTCTACAATAGATCAATATGTTAGAGATCTAGAACTTTTTATTGTATAAGTAACATGTTACACTTTCAGTAAAATCTCCATACTCCTCCTCCTCCTTTCCCCAGGGCAGTAACTATCATTCCATTCCTGCAAAACCCTCCCTTTCTCCTTTTCCTTTTTTTTTCTTTTTGGTTTGGTTTTTGTTTTGTTTTAGACAGAGATTGTCTGTTTAGCCCTGGAACTAGCTCTGTAGATCAGGCGGGACTCACACTTGGAGATGGGATGGCCTTTGCCTCGCCAGTCATGCACCACCACCTCCTGGCCCACAAATCCTCACGTTATTGAAGTCATCACTGTTGGTCCAAAGCAACTTCTCAAAATGGCAGTGTTGCTGACAATGTCCTAAACAGAAGGACTCTGACCTAGTGGGTAAGCAGAAGCCTAACTCCAGCTTCTGTTAACCCAGGGACCTCCCTTAATCTGCTCCCAAAGGTTAATTACTTTGGGCTTACTGGGAAACAGACTGACGGACACACACACACACACACACACACACACACACACACACACACACACACTAGACAGTTTGATTGCTAAAAAAGTATCCTTCTAGCCCTGGAGTCTTTAAGTTGGTGGTTTTACTGTGCCCTCTTGCTTACAATCCCAAGTGTGGACAAAGTATTTTTATAGCTATCTCAGGAAACACAGGAAGTTGGAAAGTGTCAGTCTGTCTCAATGCATTATGCTTAAGTCAGGCATAATGTTGTTAGTGCTTGCATTCTGACTTTTTTTTTTAAAGAGCAATTGCCCACTACAAATCTCATTAACAGTATATTAAAATTAAATTGTGCAGGAGACATGGTGGTGCTTGGTATCCCAGCGTTTAGGAGATGGTGCTGGAGGATGATAAAATTGAGACCGCTTGGGGGTAAACAATGTATCTCTAGAGAGAGGGAAACATTGTTTTGCTTAATTGAGCCAAGAGGTAAATTGTACTTGAAAAGTTCTACTTCAAAACAAACAAACAAACAAACAAAAAAACCACAGCAATTTTCCTAAGTCTCTAAAATTATATATAAATAGCAAACTTTAATTTTAAAAGTAAATTTGGACTTATGAAAAAACATGTTATGCCCCCAGGAGATTTGTTTTTGCAACTAACTTTCATTCTTTTGTGATTTGATGACATACAGACCAAGGGATGTAAAAAAAGAACAACCATAAACGGAAGTTCTAATTTTGTAACTTGGCAACATGAATCTTAAGTTTGGGTTCAGCATGAAGGCTCAATAAAGGTATGGGTAGTTCCGACAGTTGTTCATAGTTTTAGCTATACCATTAGACCTCCGACTTTCACAGTTTCAGTATATAAAACCAAGGGCGGATCCCCCTGAACTTACGAAAAGACGTACAAAGGGCTATTATTACCATCACTGAGTGGCTTGGGTAGGTTTGTCTTTAAGAGCTATGGCAGCCATGGCTGTAAAAGCCATAATGAACGATCTCTGGGCTAATTTGTTTCCTAATTTCAGTTTACCTTAAAAAACACCACCTTGGTTTCTTCGGAAAGAACGTTAAACATTGAGCTGCCTTTGTCTTTTACTTTCTGAGCGTAAAATTTAATCTGCCTATGGACTCCTGATCAATAATTTAATCTTAAGATGACATTCCGGTCCGGTCCATCTTTCACATCATAAACTTGTTCGACCAGAGGCGGTGACAACTACCTACCATCCTCAGGTAAACACCGGGCCACCACCCAGCCTCTAGTAATTTTTCTTGTAGCTCTCCCTAAGCCTTTCTTAACCCTGAATGCGGGCGTGCGGAGCTCGGGAGAACTCGGTAGAGATCGGGAGAACTCGGCGGGCAGGTGAGAGCCTCGCTCTACGGCAGAGGATGCGAACTTGGAGGCTCGTGGGCGCGCCGGCTCGTGGGCGTGCGGAGACAGGGTAGCCAGGAAGAGCGGCGAGCCCGGCGGCCGCGCGGGCAGCCCGATGGGGCGGAGCGAGGCAGCCGGAGGGGCGGGCTCCCGGCGTCGTGGTCGCGCTCGCGTGCTCCGTTCCCTGCGGCTGCCCGGACCCTTGGCCATGTCCTGGTACCGCGCGGCTTCGGTGGGGAGGCGGCTGGTGGCGAGCGGGAGGATCTTGGCGGGGCGGCGCGGCGCGGCTGGAGCTGCGGGCTCGGGGTATGCGGCGGGGCGGGCCTGCGGGGCGCGTGTGTCCCTGCGATAGTGTTAGTGTGGACCTTCCCCAGTGGTCCCAGCCGGCTTAGGGGACAAACAACAGACGCACTAGTCGCAGCTTCACAAGCGCAGCGTGTCACCTCCCCTCCCCCACAGTGTGTGTGGTTTTAAACGCAGCGTAGACAGGGCGACCCTGAAAAAAGACTTCCCTGCTTATGGGAACTTATTTTGTCGTTCGTATGTTGATGCTGGGTCTTGGCTATCCTGTCGCAGGAAGTGAACTTGACTAAGGCTTTTCAGTGCCCAAGGCTTTGCAACTAGTAACGCTGACGTCTTGTAGATGTGGTTTCTGGCTTGATGGACGCGTTGCTTCCCCTGGCTTCCCTCCTTGGCATAACCGTGGGCTGGCACACCAGCTGTGGCTGACCGGGTCTGGCCTAGGCAGCTGTCAAGGCATCTGTCCAGTATCCTAGGCTCCCCTGTCTTCCAGGGAGACTTACCTTCTGAAAGCGCTGATCATGTGATGTTAACTATTTGACAGATCATTAGAACTGTTTCCTATTGGATAAATCTGGGGTATATCCTGCTTTGCCCACCTATCACCTCTTAGTAAGTGTTCCCTAAATGGGGCGGGACTAGTTGGTGCTTTACCAATGTCGAAGTATTTTATTGGACACTTACGTTGTGCCTGCCCCTTGGGACCACCTCAAGAAAGGTAGGGGTGCCTCTTTGGAGCTTTCTCGTTGGCAGGGAATAGGTATCCTTGGCCCTCTTAATTTCTTAGAAAAGTGCATCTGTTGTAAATGCTACATAAGTTTGAGGAGGAGGTAAAAGCTAGATTAGAGATTTTGTTTTTAGAGTTGAAAACCCGAATAGATTGGGTTGATGCCACCCAGCTCTCTTCCAGGCCAAGGCTGTCTGGCTCTTTTCTACTGCTTTGAACGTCACAAACTCAGCCAGCTTTCCCCACTCAAAGCTGCCTCCCCCAAAACAGGACACCGTCTTCCGAGCCTCTCGCTTCCGCCCTACCCTCTCTTTACCAGGAATAAGCACACGGTACTTTTATTGTAGTGGTCTCCTTGTTAATCTTTTGGGAAACAAATGTTAATGACAAATGCACATTTAGTTGTAGTGATTCCCGTCTCTCACTCATCTATGTTGTTATGGAAGGCATGCGATGCTTGTTGCTGCTTATTTGAAGTGTTCCAGAGTGACCACGTAAAAGCAGGCATTCATCGTCCAGGGCTAACATGCACTGGCAAAGGCCATTTAATGTGGATTCATTCAGAAACAGGACTGAAACTCCACACTGTGACTTAAGACATGTTTTGATTGGGGCCTTTAAAATTTTAAACTTAAAATAGTTTACCTTTATACTTAATAGAAGTAGCCTGGTGTGGTGGCCCACGCCTTTAATCATGGTACTCTGGAATGAGAGGTAGGTGGATCTCTGTGAATTCTGGGCCAGCCTAATCTACAGAGTGAGTTCCAGGTCAGCCAAGACTACACAGAGAAACCCTGTCTCTAAACTAACAAATAAACACCTGCCCCCCCAAGTTTCTATAAATATATCCACAAGGAAGAGCTGCTTTTGTGGAAGGACACTTTTTTTCTTTAATTGTAAGTATGTCTTTAAGCCAGACATGGTGGCATATACCTTTAATCCAAGCATTGGAAGACAAGTAGGAGGATCTTTGAGTTCCAAGTTGGCTTGGTCTACATAGTCCTTGTCTCAAAAAAAACAACCAACCCAAAATAACAGTAAAATATATATTTAAAAACCATTTGAGCTTTAAATTTTTTTTTTTTTTTTTTTGTTCTTTTTTTTCAGAGCTGGGGACCGAACCCAGGGCCTTGTGCTTCCTAGGCAAGCGCTCTACCACTGAGCTAAATCCCCAACCCTGAGCTTTAAATTCTTTACCTTACCTTTATTTCTTAGATATCTTGGCAGCACCAATCTTTTTGGTATTTTTGAGATAAAAGTTTGCACCATGTCTAATTTGCGCCAAGAATGTCATCAGGCATTGCTAGCTGATCAAGAAAAATGAATGTATGAGGGAAAATATTCTAGGATTAGTGGAGAGACTTGATGACTAATGGGCCAGTTTTTGGGTAGATATCCCTGCTTAATGAATCTTTTTACATTTATTATTTTTGTGACAGTCTCTCTATATAGAGCTGGCTTTCCTAAAACTCACTGTGAGTTCCAACTCACAGAGTTCTGCCTGCCTCTGCCTTTCAAGTGCTGAGACTAAAGGCATGTACACCACATCTGGCTAACTCTGCCTTTTTCTAAGGTTTTATATATAACCAATGAGATAGAGGGTCCTGTAATTAGGAGGCCTGTCAAGTATTATTGACATTTACTGTGTAAGGTAGTTTTGCTTTCTGTATATGTCAGAATATATATATATATATATTCTTCACAAACCCCTTCTGACTGGGAGTGATTATTTTTCTTACTTGATGGATTGAGGAACTGAAAATTACAGTTGTGGTTGAAAACCTTGATTCCCTTAAAGTCTTTGTAGGTTTTGTTTCTGTTTTTGTTTATTTGGTTTTCTGTTTGTTTGTTTTGCTTCACAGTGTCCTGGAAGACTAGGGCTTCAGATCTCCTGGAGCTAGATTTACAAGTAGATGTTTCTGAGCTGGCTTGATATGGATTCTGGGAGTGGAACCTGGGTCTTCTGCAAGAGTGGCTAGTGCTCAAAATTGCTGAGTCATCTCTTTAGCTCTCCACACCTCAGTTCTGTATGTTTTCAGAAGAAATGCAAAACACGTTTTATTGCCAGTGGCCAGGCCTTTATGAGGGCAGAATATTTGATATTTGGTGATTGTGAATTTACTTAAGAATAAGAACGTACTGAATATTCGACCCAGAGATTGGCTTTAGCAGGTGAAATGTATTGAAAGGCTGCCTAGAGAGGCACATGGGTCCTGTTGGTGTTAGCAGACGAGCTCTTTGTGAACTGGTGTTTTGTGCTGATAAAGCTTTTTCCTGCTTTGTGTATCTGGATGTCTTTATGTTTAAGGTTGTCTTCTATGCTAGAGGGCCACCTCATTAACTGTACTGATCTTTTTCATTTGTTTTAGAATGGGAAACAGCACATCCTCGTTGTGGGGGAAGTCAGCCACTACTCCTGTGAACCTGATCCAAGTGAGTGATGGGGAAGACGGAGGAAGAACAAATATCTCATACATTTAATACACTTATTCTGTGTTCAGACTTGACATGGTCTGGAGAAAATATGACTAAATTAATATCTATTTTAAAAATGGCTATGGAGGTTATCCTTGTGACAAGTCCCATATCATTTTCCTTAGTTAAAATTTCCAAAATTTATTCTTTATTCTTTCTTTCTGTGTGTGTGTGTGTCTATACAAATCACTTCATGCTTGTGTGGAGGCCAGAGGAGGGATGTCCAGTGTCCTGTTCTATCGGTGTCAGCTTTATTCCTTTGAGATAGTGCTCCAGCAATTCTGTCTCTGCCTTCCCTGTCACCCCCTCCCCCACCTCCCAGAACTGGGGTTATAGGTAGAGTGTTCTTGAGTTGCCTGGGCTAACTGTGATCTGCTCTAACACAGGCTGCTCTTGGACTTGTCATGTTGCCTCAGCTCCCTACATAGCTGGGATACAGGCCTGTCCTATCAGGCCCGGCTAAAATTTATTCTTAATGGAATCCATCTGTGAGGTTGAACTGTTTATTTTTTCATCATGCCCACTCTAAGTCTACTGCCGACCTCAGAGTGAGGCTTTCCAGAGCCAGGGTCATTGTCTGGTTTTGGCGTGAGCAGCTGTTTAACAGCTTTCTGCCCTGACATGGAACCGACTGTGCAATAATTACTCCGTAAATTATTCTCTTCAGGGATCTGTACATGGCTCTGTTCTCTTCTTTTCTTCTCTCTTTCACTGTCTGTCTTCATTACTTCTGCCTCAGAAATTTTGTGTTAAGTGGACCTGGCCTCATTTGCCTGTCATCTTAGCAGTTGGGGAACAGAAGCAAGAGAGAAAATTCAAGGCTTCTTCGGACTATCCTTCTGTCTTTCCACACAAAAATGAAAACAAAACCAACCCCCCCAGAATTTCTCTTACACATGGATTTTTCTTTTCTTCCAGTTCATGAAGCATATCTTTGTCTTCCTCCCTGTCTTCCGAATATGTTTTATTTCTGCTATGAACTGAGGGTGCAGTTCAGTGGTTAGGCCATAAGCCTGACATAATCGGGGCCCTGGGTTTTGCTTTCCAGTAACACACATAGGCAATCTGAGTTTTCTTTTAGCTACCTACTGTCTTCTGAGTACAGCAGCAATTCGAGAAGCTTCTTGTACGGGGGCATTCTCTATTTTAAAATACAAAAGTGAAGATTTAGTGAAGATGAGCTTGAGAGAAAGCGAAGATGTTTATGCAACCCTGGCACTATCATCTGGATGTCTGCTCACTTTGGACTCTCTTTATTAGTGCTTCTGTGCCGTGGAAGCAGTCAGAGTGCTCATTCCCTGAGTCTAAATGATAGGCCCCGTGTGCCTCTGATCTACACAGCATGGTAGAAGATTGTTGGCTTCAGGTGTAGTGTGGAATTGGAGAAAATGAGACAATGGACGCTCAGCCTCAGTTTGACTGTCTGTACAACTGATTCAGTAATGTAGTATATTATCTTGTATGGCTGACCTTGATGTGATAGAATTTTAAATATTCTGAGAATTCAGGAGAAAGAGCCTAAAATTGATCACATACCTACATCTAGAGTATGACTCAGGACACTTCTGACTCCTCAGGCTGTGTCTATGTTCTGAAGCCCTCTGGGTGTTTCTGTCTTCATCTGGAAGTCACTGTTTATGTTGCATCCTGTAAGGACCACCTAGGCAGGTGCTCAGATGTCAGCCTTGTCCATTGAAAACCTATGTGGGGGCTGGAGAGATGGCTCAGCAGTTAAGAGCACCGACTGCTCTTCCAGAGGTCCTGAGTTCAATTCCCAGCAACCACATGTTGGCTTACAACCATCTGTAAAGAGATCTGATGCCCTCTTCTGGTGTGTCTGAAGACAGCTACAGTGTAATTATATATAATAAATAAATAAATAAATCTTAAAAAAAAAAAAAGAAAACCTATGTGGATGCCAATCATGTCTGCTGAGATCATTTAAAGAACTTGGACATCCACGTACTTAGAAGTAAGACTACACCAGGCAGTGGTGGCCCATACCCTTAATCCCAGCTCTCGAGAAGCAGAGGCAGGCAGATCTTTATGGGTTTGAGACTATCCTGGTCCATTGAGTGAGTTCTAGGACAGCCAGGGTTATACAGAGAAATCCTGTCTTGAAAAACCAAACCAAACGTAGACAAAACAAATGCAACAAAATTAAAAGGAAGTATCCCAGGCTGTAGAGACATATACCACAGCCTGGACTGTGGTAAAGACCTGAGAACAGTACAACCCAGGCAACTCGCAGGAGAGTCATTTTGGAAACTTGCTTATGACTTGGGCTTCAAATGATTGAGCAAGCTTTTCTGGAAGTGGCTTTTGGAGGATCATCAGGAAAGCATAGCTTACCACGATAGCTTTTAGGGAGTAAGCCATTGCCCATACTTGGTGAAAGCTGAACATTTTAAGGAGAAATGACACCTTATTTCCTTGTGACTGGAAGTTACCAGTGGTAAGGAATAAATGCCTCCTGAGTACCTCTAAAAACATTTGAGAAGCACAATAGAAATTAAGTGGACTGTAGGTCTGGGTTCACCTGAACTCACGGCAAGTACAGTTATTAATCAAAGACAGCAGGTAAGTTACTGCGATGGTTTGTATATGCCTGGCCCAGGGAGTGGCACTTAATAGAAGGTGTGGCCCTGTTGGAGGAGGTATGGCCTTGTTGAAGTAGGCGTGGCACTGTGGGTATAGGCTTTAAGCCCCTCATCCTAGCTGCCTGGAAGTTAATATTCTGCTAGCAGCCTTCAGATAAAGATGGAGGACTCTCAGCTTCTCTTGTACCATGTCTGCCATGTTCCCACCATGATGATAATGGACTGAACCTCTGAACCTGCAAGCCAGCCCCAATTAAATGTTGTCCTTATAAGAGTTGCCTTGGTCATGGCATCTGTCCATAGCAGTAAAACCCTGACTAGGACAGTTACTTATCTTTCCTATGTACCACTGTTTCATCTGTGCAGTTTAAATAATACAGGATGGACCTATATTGATTCCAGTGAACTTGAAATGACTTCATGGCATCAAGAATATTGGCTGTCATAATATATGAGAGGAAAAAACCCAGGGAATTGGCTTTCATTGGCTTCATTCTTGATACTATAAGGAGGCCAGTGTTTTGATACCTTTTTTTGTTTGTTTGTTTCTAGTGGCCATTGTTTGAAAAGAATAATATCCTCAATTTACAGATAGCACACTTGAAGCTTCACTGGAGCACAGAGGTGTGCTCTACCCTGCAGAATCATATTCCTTCCACAAATTTTGATTTAATTCCGAAGTAATGCCTAGAATGAAAGGGTTTTGTTTGCATTTATTTATTTTTTATTTATTTAATTTTTATTTTAGGAAACAATTTCTAATAATTGTGTGGTGATTTTCTCAAAATCATCCTGCTCTTACTGTTCAATGGCCAAGAAGATTTTCCATGACATGAATGTCAGCTATAAAGTCGTGGAGTTGGATATGGTGGAATATGGTAACCAGTTTCAAGAGGCTCTTTACAAGATGACTGGAGAAAGAACTGTGAGTATACGCTCGGCTCTGCTGCCCCTGGTGATGAGGTAGTAACATGCCAGTCTCTAGACAGTAGACTTTCGTGGTAGCCAGCCTGACATTTCAGTGGATTACACATTGATAAATAAATGGCAGATCTACAAAGAAACCAGCCTCATAGAATAAGAAACAGCATAGTGAATGTGTGTGTGTGTGTGTGCGTGTGTGTGTGTGTGTGTGTGTGTGTGTGTGTGTGTGTGACAGACAGACACACAGAGAGAGACAGACACACAGACACAGACACAGAGACAGACAGATAGACTAGCTTGAGGCACCTGATGATGTCATCAGGGATTTTGAAATGTTAAGATCCTTTTGGAGGTCTTTGTGAGATAAAATTATCCTTCCAGCCTTGGACAATACAGACCAGAATGGATACTGCAGTCCCTGTGCTTATCTGTGTTTTCTGCTTATTGTTTTAACTTCTGGAAATTTGTATATTGTTTTCATGATATGAACAGTCAGTAGACTATCCATTGTTGCCACTTTCCTTCTTGTTTAAAGGTCTGTAGAAGAGAATTGGTAAACATGTGGAAAGGAACCACATAAACATTAATACTTTCCTACCTTTCCCTTCCTTTCATCCTGCTCGAGGACAGTTTTAGAGGTTAAAAGAAAAACCTGGGTCAGGCAAGCTGGAAAATCTCAGTAGTTGCCCGAGGGAGGAGAATGGAAGAGAAAAGGAAAGAAGGCCAGCTGGTTTAGCCAGCACAGGGGTCAGACACAGGGGAGACAAGAGGCTGTCTGGCGGTTCTGGAAGGAGGCTCCACAAAAAGTAGGGAAGCTCAAAGTATCGTAGAAAGTGTTCTTAGGTTCTGGGTAGCATCCCAAAGAAAGAGACAGCTAAAAGGAAACGTTGAGTCTTTCTGACTCTGAAGGGTAGGCAGACCCTGAGGAACTTCCTGGTGGCTGATAGGGCTTGCCTTATTTTTGTCTTTTAAAATTAGTGTGGTCTGTCAGAGGACTTTAGAATCAGATTGCCTTGGATTTGCGTTCTACCTCCCTTTTGCTATCTTGGGCAGGTCACTTTTCCTCATTTCTCTTCAAAGTTGGACTACTTGTGACACTAGGGTTGTGACACCTAGGGTTGGACCTCACTTGTCTTTTCCTCATTCACCAGGTTCCCAGGATATTTGTGAATGGAATATTTATCGGAGGTGCGGCCGACACTCACAGGCTTCACAAAGAAGGGAAATTGCTGCCTCTGGTTCACCAGTGCTATTTAAACAAAAACAAGAGGAAAGACGTTGAATGACGTTGCTAGTCGCCGTACCAGTAAACGTTAGTGCAGTCATAACCTTTCACTTGAGGATGTTTTCAGTGTGTGGATTGCCCTCATAAAGATGAAAATAATGAACAATAAATTGCCATGGACCCCTCATCTTCCGACTGGCCAGTTTTTGAGCACGGGATGGAATATAAAACTGAAGGGGGTGGAGTTACATCAAAAGTAAAGAATGCTTACTAAGACTTTAAGAATTTTACAGCGAAGAGAAAGTTAAGCACTTAAAATCTTACTCCCTGTGGTATTCAGGAATTAACTTCTCACAGTCGCTAAGCTTTCAGCAGTGAGGACTGACATGTGGTTTCTTTAAAATTTAACGTGGTACAGATGTGCAGTAGGTTGGGATACCCTATCATGGCAACCCTTCATGTTCTAGACCATCAGACATATTAAATATATAGAATGCGATGAAGTTTATAGTTGGGAAAACCAAACTGCCAATTACTTCATAGTCAGAAAGCAAAAGGGTTTCAATGTAGTGAGAATGAACTTTTTAAACAATTCAGAAGTGTTATTTAGTCCTGTCAGTTGGAGTGTTCTACCTTTCAGAGTCTGTAACAGCTATTGGAATTTTTTTCCTTTGGCAGACAGGGTCACTCGGTAGGTCAGGATGGCCACAAACTCACCTCAGTCCTCCTACCTCAGTCTCTATGCGTGGATTGCATGCTGAGCCACCACGGCCAGCTTGGGAATGCTTTAGAGAACCAGGTATTAGGTGGACTTTAGACTAAAGGTCCTTGTTGTCCTCCGAATGTTCCTCATCATAGGCTTCATGTGTTGGAGACGCATGATGCATTATGATGTGGTAAGAGGTGAGGCCTTTATGAAGAAGTTAATCCTGAGGGCAGATGGGTTAGTGCTCTTTAGAGGTGGTTCTTGGTAAACGGATGAGTTTGCCCCCTTACCTCTCATGCCTGTGTTCTTGCCCTTCTTTCTCTGCAGTGTCCTGATGCAGCAAGGAAATCCTCACTAGATGCTGGCACTTTAACCTCAACATCCCAACCTATGAACTATAAGAAGTCCTTCTCATCTTCATAAATTACTTAGTCTCAGGTATTCTGTCTGAGTAGCACAGATAGATTGTCCCTAAAGTCCCTTCTGTTATCTTACTATTTTCTAACTAGGAAGACACTGTTTAAACTGATTACATTTCAGATAAACTTAGCAAACAGGATTAACTTTTAAGAAGTATTATTTGAAAGAATTGAAAACATTTTCAATACTTTACTAATCTGGTCATATTTATAGCCTCTGGTCAAGAATATTTTAAGTGCCTAAGAAGTAATGCATTTCCTAGTAGATTCCCAGAGTCAGGTTGGAAAGATTATTAAATGCTGAGCCTATCTCAGAAATAGGAAGAACATGGACTTCCCAGAGTAAGTGCTTCAGCTTTCTGGTCAAGATGGATTAAGGAATCATGGAGAATTTGGAGGGAGACAGTGGCTTGCTGTCAGTGACATTTCCTACATGGACTTCAACTGCATTTTGAATACCTTGATACAGTTGAGAAGTTAAGTTCTCCTGATATTTCTTTCTTTTAAGTTGTCATGTTGGTAGGGAAGGAAAATGGTGTATTTCTACTCCTTTATTTTACATTTGATCATGAAAATTGTATAATTTTGCTATGCTGTAAAATTCACATTAGAGATTAGAGGAAGTCTGTTATGCATAAGAAAGGTAAAATTGTTACTCTTGTCACTAGTAATCTTATTAGGATATAAGATTAGGTTACTTAAATGCATAGCCACACCAACCAAGTAATATGGTACTTGGCTTTGAGGAACTTTTTTGTGGTATTCAGACTCAGACCCAGGGCCTGAATATTAGGCAGGCGCCTGACCACTGAACTATACAACTAATCCTTAAGAAGGATGTTCCAACAGCTCTACCTAGGCTTGTGGAAAACAAGAGGATGTGTAGTACTTAATTCTTAGGGTCCGATGTTAAAATAATCCAGCTCTTTAAAAAGCCTTAACAGAAGGCTCAAGAATATGGAAGGTAAAAGGGTATCTTGATTTTCAATTATACGTTTAAGGAATAAAGAAATAAACTCTTCCAATGATTGCCTAATAGTATGCTGAATTTTATTCTTAATGACTTAAAAAGATTACTTCTTGGAGTCTAGCACTGCATCAAAAGGAATTACTTTGCAAACCAGACTCTACTCTCTGACAGACGCTAAGAGTTGAAAGAAGTGAAGGACTCTGGTCTCACTTAGTCCTTGTAGCAGTTGGCATGCATTTGCAAAAAGACCCAAGACTGTAACAAAAGACTTTACTGCTCTGAACATTTAAAATTTATTTATGTATATGAATATACTGTTGCTATCTTCAGACACACCAGAAGAGGGCATCAGATCCCATTACAGATGGTTGTGAGCCACCATGTGGTTGCTGGGAATTGAACTCAGGACCTCTGGAAGAGCAGTCAATGCTCTTAACCACTGAGCCACCTCTCCAGCCCCACATACTGAATATTTAAAATGATGACTTTTGAGATGGCTGTGTGGGTACTTGCCAAAGCAAGTCCAACGATCTGAGGTCAGTCTCTGGGAACCACTGTGGAGAGTAACGACTTCTGAAAGTTGTTCTTGACTTGTTCATGTGTGGGCTGCTCTCATAGACCATGTGCAGGCAATATGTATGTGTGCACAAAGAACAAACGCTACATACAACTTAGGAACACACACATACGTGAGATACAACTTGTGTTTGTGTTGGGAGGAGGGCTGTATGTGCTATGCTTGCATGTGGAGGTCAGAACAGCTTTGTGGAGTCTCCACCTTAATATGGACTCATTCTGGGGATAGAAGTTCAGTTAATAGGCTTTTGCAACAAGTGTCCTTTACCCACTGCACTATTGCTCAACCTAAAGGATACAGTATTTATTTTTTATTTTAGGGAGTTATGGTACTTAGAGGAATAGCACCTAGCATATGCAAGGTCCCTGGTTCGATCTCTAATACCAACACATGCACAGATTTTTTTTTTCTTTTTTTTGATGCATAGCTAAGTTGGTTTAAAGTGGCTACTGACTATATATGAATCCAGGATCAGGAGCGATTCCCAGAGCTATAAGCAAGCAGTGAAGTCAGCGGCTGCCATAAAGATGACAACGTGGGCCAACACAGGATGTGATGAACTCTTATGCTGCTTTCTTGTGGGGAGGAGACCAGGCAGGACCACCAGTGTCACTGGTGGAACTTGAGTGAACTTTTTAACTAGTACATTTTGAGAGCAAGGGAAAGCCTCTGTTCTTTAGAAGGTACGGACGGATGCAGACGATCTGCAGAGGCTGCCGTGATTCAGTGTGTGGTTTCCTTCCGGATGGATCCCTTAGGGTCTTCTCAGTTCCTCATTTGCCTAGCCAGGGTATAAGGGAAAACACTGGAAGACTCCAGACTACAAAGTTGCGTTTTCTTTTGAGAGTCTTGCTTTGTTGCCCAGTCTGACCTTAAACTTGATTTTTTCCCCATGGGTTCCTGAATATTGGAATATTAGGTGTGTAACACTTCGGGCTTTTGATATCTAGAACATTGACTCTCCTACTTTCCCATACCATATGGCCATGAAAAGGGTACTATGAGTCTAAAGCAAAACCCAGTTCCAGAAGGGAAAGGCACTTATGCCAAGCTTAAAGACATGCATCTGATGCCTGGCACCCACATAAAGAAGAAAGGAAAGAACCAATCTCATGTGCTGTAACATGCACTCCTCCGACCTCCAAATATACTCACATACACTTAAAGACAAAAACATTTGTATTCTGATTAAAATCAATTTTCTTCATCATGTGATGGAAATAAGCTAGAAAAGAGCCTCCAACTACATATACCACCTCCCCACCACATTAAAAGTACAAAATTAATTACAGAAAGTTAATTTTTTTTATCTTTTGAATTGTAACAGATGCTTCAGGGTTTTACATATAAGGCATATTACAACCTTAAAATTCATGTGTTTTTAAAAAAGATTAAAAGACAGTTACTTGATATCCATATAATTTATTTGGTACACCTATCAATTTCTACAATAAACTGGTGACAAACAGTTCGTGTAGTGCCCGCTCCACATCTGTAATGACTTACAGGTTAAGCATCCCTACTTTGAAAATGCAAAGTTTTAGAAAGCTCCAGAATTGGAAATATCAGAATGTTAACATAATAATGCACGTGGAAAGTTCCACAGTAGACCAATTGCCAAGTCACAGTCAAAAGCAAGTCCATTAAAAAACAATGTTTTTCTTTCACATGACACACATGAGGCTCATACAGCAAATCCCAGGTGTTCCATTATACATCTGAAAAAGGTTCCAAAATGGGAAAAAAGAATCTTAAAATACTCGTGGCCCCACGCATTTCAGGTAAGAGATAATCAACTTGGATGTAATAGGTTATTTTGCAAGGTTACAAAAATCAAGATTTCTCGGTATTAGTGAAAACTTTTACCATGAAGTAGAATAATTGAAGCATTCACCCATGCCTCAGTGGAAAATATCAATGTCACATTGTCACATGTTATGTACACTGCAAACTGGGAAGACTTGACAGTATCAGTAAGTCATAAGTCCTAGGAAAGGCCTGTGTGCCCTCCCCGGGCTCCTGTCCTGGAAATAAGCTAGTTACACAGCAAGTGTAATAATAGGTCTTTAAGCACCAGCGTGACAATTTAAAGCATTCTTTCAGTTTTGCAAGATTTTTCTGCTTTGGCAGGCAAAACAAATGCAAAATGTGAATGCAATGAATCAAGTCACTGGCCTGATATTTTTATTGCAAGAGTCTCAAGGTTTTAATACTATCTTCAATTCTCTAAATGACTTTGGTCATAGGCTTGAGCCAAAACATTTGCTTTTTGCCTTAAAATTTCCCCTTAAAAAGCAGTTCTTTTTGAAACTATACAACTGTACTTTTCATCCAGTGTTAAATATGCAACACGGTCCTTGGAGGTCATATTATAGCCAGGAAGTCCAGCTTCTGGATAACTGGTTATACAAAACAATAAAAAATCTTAAGCAACCATAAAATATACTGATGTTACAGTCGTTTATTTATAACACATCAGCATAGCCAGATTATTCTTTTCTTGTTTTAGATTATTAATGTGCAATCAGGTTTAATACCTAAGTTAAATTTCCATTCATTACATAAAATTAAAAGCTCTAGAAGACCCTGTAAGCTCTACTCTTCAGAAACATTAGCAGACTATTAAGGCATTACTTATTTAACAGACCCTAAAGAAATCAGTATGTCTGGAAAGGACATATGTCATATGTCATATGTTATATGTTAAGGCAGTCAAAAGAGTCCTTT
Organism: Rattus rattus; assembly: GCF_011064425.1. Lineage (NCBI taxonomy): Eukaryota > Metazoa > Chordata > Mammalia > Rodentia > Muridae > Rattus > Rattus rattus. Next base: position 23,671,531 of record NC_046163.1, read on the forward strand.
TTCCACTTTAAGGCTCTTAATATAACTATAATTTATTCTATGCAGACATAATTCTGGATACCTGAAAGATCCATCAATTGGCCAATTATGGAAGTAAATATAATTGTAATAAAACAAATATATACCTTAGAAGCAGATTGTAACACTTTTCTTCCAATCCTTTCAAATATAACTCACTATATCCCATTCCTTTGGAGAATTCATTATTAAATTTGTAGTAAGAAATTGTAACTTAAATAATAACAAAAGCTATTTCACCAACCATACCAAATATACCTTCTGTATTTAGAACAGTGCAACAAGAACAGTTTTCTTCATTAGGATTCATTCACTTTCTTTAAATCTAATTTGGTCATAATGGGGTTTGAGTTTACACGTCAAACAAAGCCTAAGAAATCATTTAGACACAAGTCTCAATGTAATGGTTTCACTGATATAATTTAGTAATTACACATAGTTAACAATGTTAACCTATTCCTTTTTTAATACGTTTAATAATATAAATATACAGTAAAGTGAAACCAGCAGAAATAAAAATAATTTAGTTTCTTTTTTTTTTCAAATCCAGAGTCTGATAACTTATACAAGGTACAGAAGTTCAAACATTTTAAAATTAAAGTTCATTTGTATTCCTAAAGACGATAAAGGCAGGGATAAAGAAGGTCGGAAGGCGAACATCTCTGAAGGATCAGAAACGCCTTTTGTATCTCTTCATTATATTTACAAATGCTGACTGGAAATCATCACGATTCCAGGGATAGAGTATTATTGATCTTCCTTTCCATCTTCTCTAATATATCTTGTTACTTTTAGGGTTTAGGAAAACCATGCCATTTCTTATAATTGTACTCAAATAGCACACTTAGCTATATTAATTTTCTATATGAAAAATATTTTAGAATCAACTTTGAAGTTTATAGTGATTTTTTTCAACAATGTAAATAGTTATCAATAAGATACTGAATGTCAACATAAGTCATTATAAGGCTTTGTAAGTTCAGTGTACATGTATGTGTGCATGGACACTCACTTGACTTTGTAAACTAGGAGTATAATTATGGAACTGAGGATGTGTGTGTCACTTTGCTGTCAATTATTAGACTGCTTATATAGATATAGTATAACACTTCCCTTTTTAGTGTTTATCAATAATTACACACAGATTCTGAATAACTGATCTTACTGAATGGCCACAACATTTCTGGAATATCTACAATATGACTTGATTTGGGGAGAGACTTTATCAATCCAGGTACTCAGTAATTTGGAAAAAAAGGTTTTTAAAAAAATAAATTATTTTTTTAAATGTGTATTGGTGTTTTGCCTGTATGGACATCTGTGTGATGGTGTAGGATCCCCAGAACTGGAGTTACAGAGTTGTGAGCTGCCATGTGGGTACTGGGAATTGAACCTGGGTCCTCTGGAATAGTAGCCAGTGCTTTTAACCAGTGATCTCTCCAACCATGGAAAATATACTCTTAAATTTATGTAAGATGACAAAAATGGGAGAAATCTTTGCAAAAGAGAAAAATGAGCAAGAAGTAATCTCCCATGGAATAACAGATAATGGAGCAAGTATCAAGAGAACAAAGTAACTGCTGAGTTAACACCAGCTTGTACAAAGAACCCATCATCTTTTGTGATCCTTCCTTCTGGCTGTGTGACATTTCTCTAAGAGGACAATTTGTACCCTAACAAAACCAATGTAATCTGAGACTAGATTTTTGCATCTTGAGTTACTTTTAGCACAAGCACACCACACAACCACCAAATCTATGCAGTATCTTTTTTCCACTTTTATGCAGGCACGCACACATGCACGCATGCATGCACATGTGCCATGGCATGCATGCGGAGATCAGAGGACTGGACCTGTCTTCAAATCCTTTGTTTTCTTCTACCAAGTGGGGTCCAGGGACTGAGAACAATTCATCAGGCTTGGTGGTGAGTGTCTTCACCCATTATGACATCTTGCTCACCCTGGAACCAAGTTTTTAGGTCACAGGAAAATAACTCCAATAATTTATAATGATTTAGCTCTCATTTCCTGCTTAGATGTACTCTTACTGTGCTTCTAAAGATCATTATAGTCTTAAATTTATATTGGTATTTTTTTTAAAGTCTAGAAAAGTGAGAAACAACCTGCTATTTTGTCAGCTTCAGACATTGTTATTCAAATAAATTAACATAAGCAAGTGCTTGGTCAGCATGGTGCTATTTTGACTATGAGCTTTGCTTTCATTTTATTTTGGGGGGATATATTTCTTATTCTTCTTTTTCAGGGAATAATGACATCCTATTGTTTATAATCAAAAACGAAGTTTGAACTTGTAATGAAAGGCCTCCTTTCCAGTTTCAATGTCAGGTAAGTATTAAACTGCTTGTCCTATGATCTGTGAATAAGATACATTAATTTGTAGGAGAGCAGAATTTTACCACATATGTAGAACTGGTTGTCAGTAATGACACAGCACATGAAAAAGAACAAGAAGCTCCAAAGGATGAAGTACTTTCTACTTACTAGCATACCCCTTCCTAATACACCCTGAAAACAGTTACTAAGTAACAGTTTTAATAAGTGGACTATCCACTAATCAAAAAACAGTGAGATGAAAAGATTAGTGTTTCTGGTTATTAATAACAACTAAGTCCTGGAAATATTTACATAGTATCTAGGAAATAACATTTAAGATTGCTTTTTAAAGCAGTATTTTTCCATACTATTTACTTAAGAGTATCCCTAGTGGTAATTTGAAAAATAAAACTTATTCACCACTTGAGGGTATCTATGCTTAATGAGGTAATACTGCCTTTCCATGTGGCTGGATTCCATAGCAACATAGGCTGCAGAGACATAATTGTATTTGAGAATTACTCCAGATGAAAAAAAATCATATGTGTTCACAAGTCCCTAAAGTAATCATGCATATCATCAATTCCTAACATCTAAATTAGGTAAAACACTTGCATAATTCTACTGTATCTCTTACTAAATCAATGTGCTCTGTGGATGAGAAAGTGAAAGCCAGAAAGCTGAGTGGAGAGGCAGACCTCTCTCCAAAACCATCCAGCCTTACGCTGGGCATAGTGGCACACACCTTTAACCTCAGCACTCGGGAGGCAGAGGCAGGAGGATCTCTGTTCAAGGCCAGACTGCTCTATACACCGTGAGCTCCAGAATAGCCGTGACTATGTCTATGTAGGGAGACCCTGTCACAAACAACAATGAACACACAAACATCCAGAAGATCCAGACTGCTTTCTAATTATTATCCAAATTAAAAAAAAAAAAACAAAAAAAACCCCAAACAAACAACCAACCAACCAAACAAAAAAACAGTTCTAAGTTTTTTTTTTCTACTCCGAAGTTTTGTGATTTGAAGATAAGACTTCTTTCTGTGGGGACTTTTTCCCCCTTAAACCTTTTTCCTTTTTGGAGACAGAGTCTCACTACGTAGGCCTGATTGGTCTGAAATCTACTATGTAGAGCAGGCTGGCTTCTAACTTAAGAGATCTACCTGCCTCTGTTTCCCCAGGAGTAAAGGCATGCATCATCACACTCGGCTTCTGTCTTCAATCTTAATCTATTTAGTTAGGTCTACCTAAATACTGTACCCTTCTACAGTATTTAGGTAGACCCTTATTTCCCTGATGGGTAGCTCCTAGATATACTCTGCTTGCCTAAAAGCACAATCTAAGTAGCATAGAAAAAAAAAGAAATAAGCTTTTATATAATATTCCATGTAAATTTCATAATAAGTTAAAACTTAGATCCTGGGTTTAAGGAATTCAATAGCTCTCATGTAATTACTAGTGTTTTTAACCTTAAATTCAGTTTGAATATGAGACTTTAGTATATCATAATTAGTTAAAATGTGAAATTTCCCATGTGACAGTGGTCAAGCCAAAACAGCATTAGAAGCAATGGTGTTTAGAACTGCAGATGATACTATCTTTGCTAATAATATTGAAAATTTGTTACTGTCTTGGAGGAATGGCTACATATGAAACTTAATTAATGTCAAGTCATCTGAAGGGAATATTTTCTTATTCTCTGAGACTAAATTTCTTAGAAAAAAAAAGAAAATATGTACACAAATCCTTACACTAGCACTTTCTTTCCCAAATAAAAGAACTTCACCCCTAAACACTTGTAAGGTTATGTAACCTACACATACTAGCTTTGGAAGGGCTTTATAAGCCCACAGTAAATCTTTAATATTTAAAGAGTAATACATAAAAATTAGAGTTTTAGTATAAACTACTGTAGATACCATTACTGAATCAAGAGAAGAACTACTGGTGCTCAATAGGCCATTCTCATGCTAAGCTTCCCTGGTGAAAACATGTACTTGCTCAAGAAAAGAATGTATTTTAGTATGTGAAAAAGACGTTTAATTTGTACAAAGCAAGTTTTTAAATTTCCTACATAAACTGATTGGTTGATATGGCTACTCTAAAATTGTTTGAACTGGAAGGATCTAGCTTGTTATTATTTCTATACTCTATAAAAAGGAAATTAGACACAAGATGAATAGTGGGCAAAAATATAAAAGACTTCAGACAAACTTAATATTAGAAAAATATGAAAATGAACTAAAGATATTTAGGGGTACAGAAAGCTATGTCTTTACAGTAGAGTTTTAGTTATTATACTGTCAGGATTACAGATGGGGGACGAAACACTAGGAATGCGTGAGTGTGTGAGACACTGTTGTTGCTCAGTTAACATAAGGCTACAAAGCGAATCCCTCAGGCTATATCCATTCAACGAGTCCCTTACAACTCAACATTTCCACCATGTTTTGGCCAAATGGTATCAAATCCTAACAAGTACAAATTAAACACCTGAAAGAAAACATCTTTTGCATTGAATAAGAAAGCTGTTGTTCATATGATCTTAGAAAACTCTGAATTTGTAAAATTCATTCATAATTTAGTTTAACCAAATGTCTTTTTTTTAAACTCCTTGGTATAAAAATTTACCTGGTGAGGTTCATTTCCATCACAGTCACATGGTCTAGTGCACCTCAGAGTTTTTGGACATTATCAAAACTGTCCTTTTCCAATGAAGACATTTAAGAAAACAAGCACTTCTCAAACAAGTGACATGATGTGAGGCTACTTAGACTTTGTATCTCACTTTCAGTACAAAGGTGTGATTCAGTGACGAAAAACATGACTATTTTATAGTGTCTATTAAAAAGAAGTTCTCTATAGAGAAAGCTACAGTATCCTGAAGACTTCGCAAGAGCTAGCTGAGTACATGCTCAACGTGTTTCCTTCCTTCCCTCTTCCTGTTCTGCCAATGTACATTTCTAACATGCACATACTGATGACATTTCTCACAACTGCGTCTAGCTGGGAAGCAGTGCACCTCTCAGATCATTCAGGTACTTAGGGTTAAATGACATCCAACGTGAAATTCCGAATTACATCCAGAGCCGCAGTATCAAAGCCACACATATCCAACATGCCTCTATCGTCTGGGTCTGCGATCGTAAAGCCGTTTGATGTCATCCCACAAACAAGCAATTTAGCAGGAATAGCCATTTTCTGCAGGGAAAATAGAGGAGAAAGTTTCACTACATATGAAATTGTATGTAAGAAAAACAAACAAAAATTCCTTAAAAATTGAGGCTAGAACTCACAACCATAGTTCCTCCTACCAAAGACTGGGAAGACACCAAGTCCAGCTTACAATTTTAATATATACAATGAAGAGATTGTGCTCTTCAAAACTAATTCTGTCCCCTCTCTCTCCCTGACTTCCTGGTCCACCTCCCGTCTGCTTTTCTTTCTTCTTCTTAGCCATCCTTTGTGCTATGGGCCAAGCCAAGACCTTGAGTGTACTAGATAAGCTCTCCATCACTAGATTACTGAGCTGTATTCCCAGTCTCTCTAGATGTAGTTAAGATCACTAAATATTAAGGAGAAACAACCAATGAAGGCATAGTTTTGTCATTCACTATAATAAACCTATTAAAATGTTTTTTAATAATTAAAAAAATAAGGTTTTTGTTTGGATAAACTTTCCTTGAGACAGTATTTCATGTAGCTCAGGATGACCCCAAACTTGGAACATAGCTAAAGATGATCTGAACTTCTGATCCTTCTGCCCTACCTTCCAAATGTTAACCTTGTAGGCATGTACCACATGTACAGGGGATTGAGCCTAGGGCTTCATGTATGGTAGACAACTACTGTACTAATGGAAATAATTTCCAGTCCTTGTTTATTCAGTAACTGTGACAAGGTATCACTATATATGTAGCCCAGTATACTCTTAAACTCCTTATGTAGCTGAGCAATGATTCTCTTGCCACAGACTCTTTTTTTTTTTTTATTAACTTGAGTATTTCTTATATACATTTCAAGTGTTTCCGGGCAAACATCCCCCTCCCCCTTCCCCTTCCTTATGGGTGTTCCCCTCCCCACCCTCCCCCCATTGCCACCCTCCCCCGACAGTCTAGTTCACTGGGGTTCAGTCTTAGCAGGACCCAGGGCTTCCCCTTCCACTGGTGCTCTTACTAGGATATTCATTGCTACCTATGAGGTCAGAGTCCAGGGTCAGTCCATGTATAGTCTTTAGGTAGTGGCTTAGTCCCTGGAAGCTCTGGTTGCTTGGCATTGTTGTACATATGGGGTCTCGAGCCCCTTCAAGTTCTTCAGTTCTTTCTCTGAATCCTTCAACGGGGGTCCTATTCTCAATTCAGTGGTTTGCTGCTGGCATATGCCTCTGTATTTGCTGTATTCTGGCTGTGTCTCTCAGGAGCGATCTACGTCCGGCTCCTGTCGGTCTGCACTTCTTTGCTTCATCCATCTTGTCTAATTGGGTGGCTGTATATGTATGGGCCACATGCCACAGACTCTTTGCTTTAAAGATTTTATTTTTAATGTGTGTGTGTGCTCTCGGGCGTGCGCATGCACACACAAGCAAGAGGGCACACACATATGTGCATATGCATGTTTGAATGCACACGAATGCAGGTTATTGCAGAGGCTAGATGCATCAGATCTCCTGGGCCTGGAATTATAGGCAGTTGTGGAACACCCAACATATGTGCTGGAAAATGAACTGAGGTCCTCTGCAAGTGCAGTGTGTGCTCTTAGCTACTGAGCTCTCTCTAGCCCCTGCCTCAGGATCTTGAAGCTACCATGACCAGTTCTAATGACCAGTTTGTTTTTGAGACAGGTATTACTGTTGCATCAAACCTAAAAGGTATGCATCACTACTTACTGTGACATTTGTCAGTTAACTAACTTGTTCAGACCCACATTTAGCATAAGAGACTCAGGACTAATATCTAGACTGCTTTTAGTCCAAATTCTCATCTCTCCTTTATGCTGTTCAATTGTAAGCATTCATGGGAAACCTGAACCTTACCCACAGAATATGATGGATGTCTGATGGGGTCTGCCATGTACATTTCTGACCTGGCCACAAAACGATGCTATAGTTGGTAGGAAATTCATGTTGTGAGAACTATTGCTTTTCATAGCAAGTTTTTCTTGTATTTCAGTCACATGAGCTGAATGTTAACATTCAACAGCCTAGTGACCAGTGTCTACCACACTGGACAGAATAGTAACAAAACATCTGAGAAAGGCCAAGGGAGGAAAAAAGAGAATTATCAAAACATAAATATAATTAAGTTTAGGATAGAGACTCAAAAATTTGCTATAACTTCATGTAGTTTTTAGTTAAACTTAGAAATGATAACTTAATTTTTCAAGAAATGCAACATACATTATAAATTATAGCTGAGATCAAATATATATTTGATCATTATCAAAAGCACTGGCAAGGGCATTCTTGTTAACATTTAGCACTGGAACTGGATGGTGTATGTGTAGTCCCTACGTTTTTATTTCAAGTACTGCTGAGCCCACCTGACCCTGGGTTTCCTACACAAATGAAGGGAACACCCTGATAATAGAGTGTGTTTTGAGAGGACAGTAACCACCAGAAGGGTGCTGTTTACCTTTCGGTACTCCCGCAGGGCAATAGCCGGGTGCACCTGCCCAGCAAAGGTCTCATTATCAGTGAACACAATGAAGACGTCTGCAGCTGTGCCTGTTTTCTGGGCCCAGATCATTGGAAGAGAGCAATCCGTGGTGCCCGCTGGAACCTATCTCAGGAAAAAGAAGGAATAGCAGTAAAATAAAACCCATTGGATGTCTGAAGTAAATACATAAAAGCGCTTATCCTTAGAGCATCCTTTTATGTAAAACCAATGTGCAGGCCTTGCCATATCTGCACATATCCGTTTTAGACTGTGCTTGCCATGAGATGTTAGAACAATTCTTTCCTCCAGATTCTACGCAATGCCCCAAGTACAAACTTTCAGGACATGTTAATAAAACAGTGTCTTACTTTGTTCATAGCCGTTAAAACCTGCTGTAATGTCATGTCTGTCGTCACTGGAAATGGTACCATATCACACGCAAAAGCAACTACTGAAGACTCTTTCTCTGTCCGTGTAACCACCTGTAAAAGTGCAGTGGTAGCAGTTTTCAGCAAACTGAAAGTTAGGCTTGTATGATGTTACTCAGAAACAAACACTGTGATACTTATCATTCCTAAACTTGTATTTTTTGTGTTTCAGAATATAGAGTCACAGCACTGGGGAGCACGGGCTGGGGAGATGGCTCGGTGGGAAAAGGTCCTTGCTGCCAGCCACTCTGAATTCAATCCCTGGAATCCACAAGGTGGAAGGACAGGATGACATCTGTATTGTCTATCTTCTGAGGGTTCCCTTCCCCAGGAGCCAATGGCATCCATACAAACAAACTAACAAAAGCCATAACTCAAGACAAGAAACTTCTGAGATCTGGAATCTACAGCACTCTCCTAGGCAGATAAATACTTCTCATTTACTAAACGAGGAATGAAGCAGAATAGTGGAGATGTGCTGCCTTCCTACGTGGTGAGGGAACCTGGGTTGAGAACTGAACCTTACTACTGCCCTTTACTCATTTCTTGAGTAAGGAATTCATTTTAGCCAGGTTTTGTTTTTGTTTTTTCCTAACCATCACGTACTTCTGCATATACTACCAACATTTAATCTTGTTATAACATTTGGCAGCTCAGATCTGATCCTTCCTTACATGACGCCCCTTTTCAGCATGTGTAAAACTGTGCGTTATAAACTTGTCTTTGGATATAAAGTGATAAATGTCACATAAGTGAAAGGCTGACTCTGGGTGGTGCTGGCCTTGACAGTTTTACTCTGAACACCTTTTAGGATGTGGGAACACTACGTCGTCTTAGGGGATCTCACCATGCACATTGCCGCGGCAACAGTACTAGCATTGAGTACACTACCCAAGACTCTCTGGTCCATAGAACCACTGACATCAACAGCCAGCAAGAAGCGCTTCCCAGTTGGCTCAACTGTCTGAAAAGAAAATGAAATAAAGTAGTCATGAAAAGGTCAGAGAGATCATAAGGAGGTTAGACTGAAAAAAATTGTATTTATCTTTCACTCAAAAGGCTCCTAGAAGAAAGGCCTGTTTTGTTGGTATGGAAGTTAGGTGACTATTATCCTTAAGATTCTCCCTCTCATTAACTGGTAAAATAAAGAGAAACATGTAATCAGTTTAATTTTACTGAAAGAAGTTAAGGTCCTAGTTTTCAAAATCTCTTTTCAATGAAGTAAAGTGGGAACTTCTAAGAATTTTTTAAGTGTGGTGAAAGATAACATTTACTCTGTAGCCATTTTCAAGAGTATAACTGAGCAGCATTGATTATCTTCACGGTGCATGAACACTGTCTTACAGGTAGGCTGTCACTGTCTCAACAGATTCTTCATCCACCTAAGCAGCAGCCTTAAGCTTACAGATTTGCCTGGAACAGTCTGGCACTACAGTGTGTACTTCATAAGATATGCTTCTAGAAAACGCCTGGGAACCTTTTGGCTACCGTTAGTAGAGCTGGGATAGGCTAGTTTACAAAAACAAGGTCAGGTACCTCCTTTCAGTCCTCTGGGGCACGTACAGAGGCTGAACTCTTGATGGTATTGTAGTTTTCCCCTTGTTTTCTTTTCCTGAGGCAGGGTTTGTCTATGGAGTCCTGGCTGTACTGGAACTTACATGTAGACCAGGCTGGCCTTGACCTCAGAGATGCCTCCTGTGTGCTAGGAGTGAAGGCGTGTGGCAGCCTGCTCACCAGGTTGGCATTTTACTTTTGTTTTTTGTTTGTTTGTTGGAGATGCTTGTATTAGAGACAGGTGGTTGTTGTGGAGCCCAAGGTGGACTCTGGACTCATGGTAACCCACCCACCACGTCCAGTGTGGGGATTTCTAGACGGTGCAGCATTCTGAGCACTCCATGTTTAACATTCTGATGCTGATGCTCACAGGCTGCAACATTTGACTTTACTGCTGATAATATACAAGGGTTCCAGTCTCCCCACCTTCCTAATACTGCTTCCTTTTGTGCTAATGCCTATTCAATTAAGTACAAAGTGGCATTTCGTCTGTGCTTTTGATCTGACCAGTCATACTAAGCATCTTTCATTTATATAATTCTGAAAAACTATCTATTCAAATACTTTGTCCATTTTGAAACTGGCTTATAATTGTACTATCAAATCTCGTGACTGTTTATATTATGGATATTAAACACTTTACATTATAAATTTATATAATCTGTAAATATTTTCTCCCACTATGTAAGCTTTTCCTACTTCTAACACTGTATGATGCACACATGTCAGCTTTTCTTTTTCAAGACAGGATTTCTCTGTGTACCCCTGGCTATACTGGAACTCACACTGTAGACCTGGCTGGCCTCAAACTCAGAGATGTGCCTGCCTCTGCCTCCTGAGAACGAGGATTAAAGAAGGCATGCACCACCACTGCCCAGTCATGCTTTGTTTCAAGTTCTGCACTTCAACTTATTTGGTTGCTGTCACCTGTTCTGTATTATTCCTTTTATGTTTACTTCCTACAGGCGGGTGAGAGCTCTCCTGAAGTGGGTTTGCATATGCCGTAAGACAATGCCCCACCTTCCTCCTCCTGTGTGAGAACATGTGCTTCTTTCCGCAGTTTGTTGTTCTGAATGAACTCATTCTGGGATCCTTAAACATCACCTGCCCGTATGTGTCAGTGTGTTTCCAGATTCCTTTGGGCGCCATGCCTGTCCTTGTAACAGCAGCTCAGGGCTTTGGTTACTGTTGAGTTCTGAAATCCAGACATGAGTCCTGCAAATTTGTTCTTCAAGATTGTTTTGGTTATTTGGAGTCACTTGGGATAGTGTATGGATTGTTAATTTTCTGTAAAACATGCCCTTGGGACTTTGGACAGTAGATGGCTTTGGATGGCCCTATGTTCTTCTAGTGCAGAGGCATGGACAGCCGCCATTTGTCCTCATTCTTTGGCGATGTTTTACAGTTTACAGTGTTTAACTCTTGCACCTCAGTAAGTTTATTTTTAATTTCTTTTAGTGCTACTTGAAATACTAGTATTTTCTTTTCAAATCGTTTATTAGTACAGTATACAGCTGACTTATTTTATTTATTATTTGTTTATTTTTTTCATCCCTAGTTTTTGAGACAGAGTCTCAGGTAGCCCAGGATGGGTGTGATGGTTTACATATGCTTGGTCCAGGGAGTGGCACTATTAGAAAGTGTGGCCTTGATGGAGGAAGTGTGTCACTATGGGGTGGGCTTAGAGACCCTCCTTGTAGCTGCCTGGGGATGCTCAGTCTGTTCCTGGCTTCCTTCGGGTGAAGATGTAGAACTCAGCTCCTCCTGCACCATGTCTGCCTGGATGCTGCCATGCTCCCACCTTGATGACAATGGACTGAACCTCTGAACATGTAAGCCAGCCCCAATTAAATGCTGTCCCTTATGAAACTTACATTGGTCATGGTGTCTGTTCACAGCAATAAGACCCTAACTAAGATAATGGCCTTGAACTTGCTGTACTGTTGAAGGTGGCTCTGGCTTCTGACTGCTACTTCCACTCCCCAAGTGTTAGGATTACAGATCTGTATGCCCATGCCTGACCTAACGAATAATTTGTGTTTTTGTTGTTGTTGTTGTTTTTTTTTTTTTTTTTTTTCTTTTTTTTTTTTTCGGAGCTGGAGACCGAACCCAGGGCCTTACGCTTCCTAGGCAAGCGCTCTACCACTGAGCTAAATCCCCAACCCCTGTTGTTGTTTTTTAATGCATTGCTTTATAACCTAAAAGTCTGTTGAATTAATTTTGCTCTAATATGGTTTATGTGTGAGTTCCTTAGGGTTTTCTGATAGAATAATGGGAATGCCACGGGAGGCTTTTTTCTTACATAATTACCACAACTCTTCATACTCTGTGACACCGGAGGGGGGAAAGTAGCCACCCTTATTTTTGGTTTTAAGGAAAAAGCTTTTGTTGTTTTATCCAAGTATGATGATACTTATGAATTTTTAAAAAAGGAGTACTTATTTATATGAGTGATCTATCTGCATGTATATCTGCATGCCAGAAGAGGGCATCAGATCCCAGGATAGATGTTTCTGAGCCACCATGTAGTTGCTGGGAATTTAAACTCAAGATTTCTGGAAAAGCAGACAGTGCTCTTAACTGCTGAGCCATCCTTCCAGCCCACCTATGAGCTTTTTTTTTTTTTTTTTAAATCTATAAGCTTCATCATGGTGAGGAAGTTTTATTATTAAGTCGTTTCTTGGTTTTTACTTTGGTTCTTAATGTTAAATTTTGCCGAATGCTTTTTATGCATCAGTTGATATTATGTTCCTTGGCTGACAGGGTTGTACTCATGGATGCCCTAGTGTTAAAATGTCTCTGCATATCAGGGATAAATGTCGAGTGGTGATTATGCATAACCCTTTTAATTTGCTACACAATATGGATCTTAGATTTTGTGGTATGTCCAGAAAATTTTGAAATGAAAGTTTTACTTATAACTAAATTTCCATTCTGAAAAACTGGCTATCAAGACCCAGTTCCCAGTTAATAACAAAACTAAAACTAAAAGTACTAGGTCGAAGGAATTCTCTGAAATGCAAATATTCAAATTCAATAATTTATCAATATGACTTTATAAATTATTAAAATGATCTTGGGATAAGTAGCAGTTACTCAGCGTGACAAGAATTACTCATAAACTTACGATGTCAATTTTGTAATTACCTTCATACCAATTATAGGAAAACAATGGGTATATACTTTAAAATAGCTAAGATATTAATATAAAATAATATAAAAACCACTAAATATGTTTTTACAAACTATGTTAATCCCCAAGTTTTTTTTAAATAAACAAAATAAAACTATTACCTTAAATGTTTTATAAAAAGCATCATCCAATGCTTGCAAGATTTCTTTATCTGGAATCCACTTCAACTTTCCTCGGAGCCCATGGCCTGTTCTGTAGGTCTCTAATGCAGTTAAAACGTGAAATGGATGTATACGAGCCTAGAAACAGGACAGACAGAAGGTAGTTGCCAAGCTCAAGTAAAAAATAACCATTATGAGTTTTCAGAGGTTTGTATTGCTAAAGGTAAAAATCACAAGGAAGGGGGAACAAATGGCACTCTTAGCTTTAAGAATGAAAATGCAGCTTGCCGTGACACAAGTCCTAGGTCCCCCAAGAACCAGCTTTCATTGTGAGGTAACCGAGCCATGGCTCGTGCGTACCTTCTTAAGCAGTTTTTCATTGCTCAGTTTTTCACATACTAAAGAAACTTCAGAACTTCCTGGTTCAAGCACTGAATTGGCAGTCATCTTTCCCAGGTTCCTTAGGAGTGCAGTAAGGGGCATTTCTTGTAATAAAGCCTTCCATACCTACAAGGGGGAAAAACAACAGAAGGGGGATAGCTAGTGAGAAACGTAAAGAGTTACTGAAAGGACTCAGGGTAGCGAGTTAAATCAGCCACATTCGCAATGTATCCTGTAAAGCATTTACTTAGGTAAATGGACTTCCAGAATGAAAATCAGTTCATCAAAGGTTGTCAAATAAGAAACTGAGATTTCTGTGGAGAAAATACAGAGCTTTCTAAATGTTTAAGATAGCGTGTGTGTGTGTGTGTGTGTGTGTGTGTGTGTGTGTGTGTGTGTGTGTGTGTGTGAAGGCTGGAGGTTGAAGCTGGGAATCTTCCTTACTAGCTTTTCACTTTTCTTTTGAGGCAGAGTCTCTCAGTCAAACCCAAAGCTCCTTGGTAAGTGATTAGTCTTGCTGGTCAGCTGCTCTGGGGATCCATCTCTCCCTTCCCCCACCACATCTGAACACTGGTTGGTCCTCTTGCCTGTTCATCAAGAGCTATAAATACGAAGCCATCTCCCTGGCCCCTTCTCTTATTTTGGTAGGGTTTGGGGCCGAATCCAGGGTTTGTAGCGTTAAGACTCTCTTTTTAAAGGGATGCACTCACCTCTTTAGACTTCAAGTGGTTTGTCAGCAGCTGCTCCCTGACTAACTGGTGTTCTTCAATCAGATGAATGACTTCCAGGTCGTCCTTTGTACGCTTCACTTTCTCCACAGCCTCCAGGTACTTTAGTAGTTTTTCAGTCTCCACAGAAAGTGGTTTTTCTTTATACTGTTCATGAACTTCTTTCCAGCCCTTTGTGATATATTTGGTCACAATAGCAAGTCCTTTAACAAGATAAAGAATTGAAAAGGCAAGCAGGATTAGTGAAAATAGAACAGGGTTCCTGAGACTGCGTCGTGATCAGCTTAACTAAACAGACAGGGGCTGACTCCCTTAACAAACACATTTCAGCAAATGAAGTGAGGGTTTTTCTGTTTTTGGTTTTTTAATACACCATTATAGTCTAAATATGTGGTGGTGAGAAATCCATCTGTAGTGTACAAGGGCCCTTCTGAGATACTGATACTGGAAATCCATCTGTAGTGTACAGGGGCCCTTCTGAGATACTGATACTGGAAATCCATCTGTAGTGTACAGGCCCTTCTGAGATGCTGATACTGGAAACTTCGTAGACAGTGCCTATTTCACATGCATAACCTTACTCAGAATATTCATCCTCTTCAATGATTACCACACTGATTTACCCTGTGCTTTTGCATAAACATGGACTTATGACGCTAGTGATTATGTGGAGACAGGTTATTAAATTGTTTAGCAACGGAAACTATGAGAAGCCCAATATTTTGAGAAAGGAGAATAACTTGTGCATTCCTTTTAACATGGTTTTAATAGTAAAAAGAGGTACTTCGTCTTGCTTTTGAAGTGATAAACTTTTGTCAGATCTCGAAACAGTTATTTACTATGCCTTGAATCATTTAAAACTATGTATCCACCCTGCCATCCTACTGTGTACTTAGCTTTAAGTTCAACCTGCCTTAAGAAAACAGTGTAACCAATCTTCTGTGCCTTGGATTTCCCATGCAATCAGTTTTTGCAATTTAAGCTAAATCTTAAAGTACGCATTCTTCCATGGTCCTGACCCGCACTAATGTATTTGTGTGTGCACTGTAGTAATTACATAGGTTAAAAGCAACTTAAAACAACAAATATGCCAAAGATGTTGAAAGCAACACGTGACTACAGGTTGGTAACATCTGTGCTTGGTTTTGAGAGCTGTTTTGGTCAACATGGATCAGTGAAGTAACTCCTTCCTTTGCAAACTTTGTTAAAGATTTTTACAGGCGAGTGTCCTTCATGCCTTTCTTAAAGCATGCTTTCTTTGCTGTTCATGAAATACAGAGCAAAGCCCTTTATCAGGACAGACAACAGGAATGGATCGGACACAATCTACAGACAGGCGATAGGCCACAGACCACAAACTATAGACTGAAGGAAGACAGGGCAGAAGCACAGAATGCAGATCTGGGCTCAGTCAGTCTAAACTACTGTAAGAAGTAGTATCTCTTTTCATCCTTAATGCACATTTTCTCATAAACCATTATCTTTCTACCTCTTAATCTCCAAATCTATAAATCATGTAGAGATTAACAAAACAGGGTCATTAAGAGAGCAGGTAAAATACAGAAACAGGCCATGGTGATCTAAAAATCACTAACATTGTGATGGTCAGAGAGTGTGGTTTAGAGCTGGGACCCCCCCCCCCAAACAAACAAACAAACAAAATGAAAGAAGGAAAGAATGAAAGAAAAAAGAACTTTAAAGATAAATCTTAAACCGAATCTAGGGGCACAGGCCTCTAACTCCAACTGCTTAGAAGTTTGGCTTGGGGGATCTTGAGTTCAAGGTCAGCCCGGTTAATTTAGTGAGACCTCGCTTCAGAATAAAAAGTTGAGAGGGTGGGCGATTACAGCTCAGTCATGGAGAACTCGCCTCACATGTGAATACCTTAGGTCTAATCTTGAAAGCTTAAAATGAATGAATGAATGAATGAATGAATGAATGACAAAAATAATAAAGATGGTTGGGGATATAGCTCAGTGCTCTGTAGAATATGTGTATAGCATGCACAACAAATCAACATCTGAGGGTCAACCCTACGACCATGGTCAGCTGATCTAAAGGCAGGTCAGAACATAGATTCTTTTTTTAAATGAAGTCTGATTTTTTAATATCCTGACAAAACGAATTTAGATAACTGAATCAGAAGTTAATGCCGACATGCAGGGATTTCTAGAGTATGGTATCCCTTGCTGTCTTACAGATGTCAGATGAAGTTGTCTTAATAATTACATGCTTCACATAGTCTTCTACACTGCCTTTCCAATAATAATAAAAGTTCCTTAATCCCACAGGTACATAATTAATACCTGATTAAGAGAATTATATTTTGACCTAATGTCTTTATAAATGCACATTTTAGTTAACAAATTAACGTATTATTTACTCAGTTGTTTAGAATTGGTTTCAGTTTCTTTTTATAGGCGGAGCCTTGGGATCATCTGTGATGTTGCTGTCAAAACTTAACTATGAGCGTCGCCCTCAGTAGCTTAGGTTGAAAATTTCTTGCAGATTTAAGTTTAGGGACCATCTCGTCCTCACTTCGTAGACCATGGCAAGCAAGCCCACGCAGCGTCTCTTGTTTAGAGACTAGTCTGTTCACTATTAGACATACTCCAGGGTCTTCTACCTGAGTACCAGCTCTATGCCGTCAGGGTCAAAACACAGAGTAAAAGAACATCCAGTCACATTGGAATTAAAAGCAAAACATGGTATGTTTTAAGAAAAAAAAATCACATTTTTTTCTGATTTTAGGATGGAAAATGTTTTTTAATCTAGAAAAATCCAAGGGAGTGGCTGAAGAGATGGCCCAGTGGCTAAGAGCACTTGATACTCTTACAGAGGACCTGAGTCTGGGTCCCAGTGCCCTTACCAGCACCATGTCAGCAGCCACCTGACAACCACTGCCATTTGCAAAACATAGTGTTGATCCATTAATCAGATATATTTAAAGCCAGCAGGAAACCAAATGCTGCTCCTGGTGATCCAGCCATTAGTGATCAAGAATCATAACCCATTGATAGGGGACTAGTTATATTCTAACACGTGACCATGTTCTTATCCACTTAGAGTGCTCTCACCAGTGATGATGGTCTGAGCACAGCATAGACAAGGTTTTAGCAAGCATTACCCCTTCTTGATAGTGCTCAGGACTGCTCCTGATTTCCTCTCTTGCTAGACTCTGCCTGGCATGAATCTTGAAAGCTATGCTGAGCTAGACATTTGGGATATTAATGTGTCCAAGTGCCTGAAGAAAAGGACGTGAGAAGTTAGTTGTAGATACAGTAATTACTAATCATTCTTTCTTAGAAGGGAGATTTAAGCATTAATAACTCAAAGTATGAAATCAGTATGTTCGAAGATCGATTATCAATGTCTGGATTACCCGAGGGAGGCAGGTGTTTAGTTTCAGGCTGGTTTTAAATATGTCTGTTTACAGCACTGCATTTTGTGAGTAAAAGCGAATTCTAGAAAATCAAGTACAAACTTGTTATTTATCTATCATCTGTGTCTATCCTAGGCTCACCTTCACTGTTAGGTTTAAGGTGGGACAGTCGTAGGAGATCTTTGTGAGACCAGCCATTTCGCTGTTTATACTTTGTAACGGCCAAGGCCACGGCCATGCCGCCTTTTTCATTATACCAGTCTGCCACGGCCTTCCGGAGAGCTCGACCCCACATTCCACACTTCATGCTCTCCTTCAGGTCTTTCTTAAACTGTATGAAAGTGAAGAGGTGGGTCGGGATGCGACACACTTCGGGGACAGCTTTAAATGCTGCTTGCTTTGTGCTGACGTCCGCACACTGGGAACAGATGGCCAGTGCAAAGAGCAATGGCTCCTGTTTGGCAGTCCTGCCTTCCTGACTAAAGGACTTGATTTCCTGGATTACTTCGCTTCCTCTGCCATCTTCGATCAGTCTAATTAAGGCTTCGGCATTCTCAAGGCCCAGCTTCTGTTCTTTGATATAGCAGGTGCCGCCTTCGGAACCGAAACACAAGAAGCGGTGCAGCCGGTTCATGTCGGTGACCTGCCAGACATATCCGCCCTCGGAGTTGGCTACCTGATTGTCACTCAGAGGCTGCAACTGGTTTGCAGATTCTTCCATGTTCCTTGTTTCTTGGGGAACCTATCGAAAAGGCAAAATGTTATAACTGAGTGAAGGCAATAGCAATAAAAACCTCGTGCTTACTGAAATGCTATGAATCTGTTTAATTTAAAAACATCTTTGAACCCAGTAAGTTTTTCTCAGTAAAATGTTATAAATGTCCTTAAGGCCGAAATTAGAAACACCACCGACAGACAGACAGATAGACGCACGCATGCACGTGTGCACACACACACACGACTGTCCAATAGTGACTTACAGGAAGTCACTTGCTTATAATTTAAAACTTTTATTATATATTCATATATTTTTTTATAATCTAGAGAAATCCAAATTCTTCAAAAGAACTAGCAAATGGTATAATGATTACAAACAACTAATTTTTTAAAAAGATTCATTTATTTATTATATATAAGTACACTGTAGCTGTCTTCAGACACAACAGAAGAGGGCATCAAATCTCACTACAGATGGTTGTGAGCCACCATGTGGGTGCTGGGAATTGAACTCAGGACCTCTGGAAGAGTAGTCAGTGTTCTTAACCACTGAGCCATCTCTCCAGTCCAACAACTAATTTTTAAGGTATGGTATATTATGTCCAATTAATTGAGGAGGTCTGTATGAGATCTGAGGTCTTGACAGGGACAGAAAAAGAGCAACTATATACACAAAGAAAGTCAGCTCCCCAAAGAATTGTGCATTTCTGGTCATCATTCTATCGTTTTTCCTCAAAAGGGACCACACCGGGAAGAGATTTCAGAGAAAAAATGGCTGGTAATGTCAAATGCTTGGCGATCATGATGCACAGAAAATAACAATGGAAAATGACTATTGCAATGGCTGGGGACACAGGAGTAACTGGCAGGCCCGAGAGCAGCCGAGCAACAGCAGAAGGCTGGTTACAGTGACAACAGGAGACTGCAGTGTGGAGAGACTCCACAGAGCCGCTCCCTTTATGGAAGTGCAGCTGTGAGCTAAGAAGGAAGGTAAGGCAAAGGTGAGACCTTCTAGAAAACTTTCCTGTTGTATTCAGGGGTGTGATATTGAGGCTGGTGTTCAAAGAGTCAACCTGGAGAACGGACGGCTACAGAGAGAGGGGATAACAGAGCAAGTGAGACTCTTAAGACATAGCACAGAAAAGGTTTCAGCACTGAGTCTGACGTTGGCCCACGGGTGGCAAAAGTGAGACACTGCAGTCTCTCTGAGGGTGAAAGATATGCTAATGAAGCTACCTCGGAGATGAGAAATGAGGAAATTCCCATTCGGTAGAAAAGGAAGAGGACCAAATGGAAGGCAGGGAAGCCAGGCATCTAGGGGAACTGGAGTATCACACAGCAAACAAAGGTGTTTTAAAGGGTTAAGTGTATGAGCGAACTGGAGTGTCTGACATTCTGAATGTGACCAAGGGGTCAGATTTATGTTTGAAATACCAGAGTCAACCTTACAAATAAAACTTATAAGCTACTTATGTTAGGGTAAGGGGAGGGTAGGCCTCATGTAGTCTCCGGAAGAAGTGATCACATTACGGATTAGGGAAGGGTTTATAGTTGTAGAAGTTAGGGTGAAATCTGTGGTGCTTAAAGCCTCTACTACGTATCCCCTATTTAGTTCACAAACACAGTTAAAAGCCTTGAGAACATTTTTAGTGGCTTCCATCTTGATTCACAACTCCAAATAGAAATTCTACTCATTTGATCTTTACAATATATTTACCATTATTACTCCCCACCCCAGTCCAGACAAAGTTTCTTTGTATATAGCCCTTGCTGTCCTGGAACTGACTCTATAGAGCAGACTGGCCTCGAACTCATATATCCACCTGTCTTTGCCTCCTGAGTGCAACTCACAACTGCCTGGCCATTACTATCCCCGTCTTAGCTTTTACAAAAATAGTGTGATGGTTTTTCAACCATTAATGTGAATAAACTGGACAACTGTTAGTGGAATAACACTGAAATGATATTAACATTACATTACTTTACTCTCTGCTTTCCTTCCGAAAGTGAAAATGGTGGGCGTTAAAGATCTAAGTCCAAATACTAAAACAGACCTTTCTCACTCTTTTCCCTGTGTTACTCATTCCAAGGAAATCTATCTATACATCACTGGTTTCTAGGGCAGCAAGAATTGGGTTTTAGCATGTTAACATGTCTTCATCTACAACATCATAGCCAGCACATATTAAAGCAAAATTAAAGAGCATCAAAATTTGTTTTCTGAATTTATTTGCTTAAGAATTACGTACAACAGATTTTATTTTAATAATTCATTTCTTTTAAAAAGGCCTCAACATATATGATGAAAAATTTACTATAAACAATTCTTTATGATAAATTCTGCCAACAAAATAATAAATGTATTAAATGTAGGAAATACAATCAAGAAGGGAAGGTAAAGTAAGAGCTGGGCAAAGATGTCTACAGAACGCAGTGTTTCTCTGTTCAGTTTTCCTGTGTCTCATTGACCAGGCTGGCCTGGTACACATCATCCTCTGCTTTGGCCTCCCCTGTTCTGAGATTACAGGATTCTGTTAGGAAACTCACTTCTGCTATTGTAGTAGGATTTATTTCTGACGCCTGGCCCTTTAAATAGCCCTATGCTCTTCAGTGGGAGTTCCTGTCAGCTGTCAGAAACATACACTGGAGAAAAGGCAGCATCTTCAACAAACAGTCCTGGGTAAACTAGATGTTCACATGCAGAAGCATGAAATTAAGACCCGTATCGCCTTGCACAACTCACACCACTAAATCCAAACAAACCAAAGACCTAAGAGTGAAGTGTGAAACATGGAAACGTACTAGAAGAAAACATAGCCACTACCCTCTAGGATATAGGTGTAAGAAAGGACTTTTTGAATAGAACCCTCATTTACCCAGAAATTAAGTCCAGCAGTTGACAAGTGGGACGTTGTAGAACCTAAAAGTTTCTGCTGAGCTAAAGAAACATTCAACTAAGTGATAAGGAAGCCCACAGAATAGGAAGAATCTTTGACCAATTTACATTTGATATCTTTATGTGTGTTTAACATATAAAATAAAAGAGATCCTGCCTCCTGGCAGAAATGGGCTAGGAATCCAAACAGAGAGCTTTCAAAAGAAGAGATAAAAAGTGGCTAAGAAGTGTTTCAAAACACAGTCATGGTCACTAGCAATTAGGAGAATGGAAATCCAAAAGAGTTTGAGATTTCATCTCACTCGGGCTCTGACCGATGAGGATCAAGGTGAGGATCAACAAAGAACTGATGCAAATGCTTGACACAAGTGCTCGAGGGGATGCGGGGAAGAGGGATTCCTCGTTTACTGTTAGTGGGACTGCAAATGGGTTCGGCCCCTCTTGAAATCAGCGTGGAGGATCCTCAAAAGCCTATAAATAAATCTTCCATATGACTCAGCTGCCCAGATTTATCATTCCACAGCAGATGCCCAAAGAACTCGACACCCTGCCCCACATAGATCTGGTCTGCCATGTTCACTGCCCCTCAGTTCACAAGAGCTAGAAAAAGGAAACAACCTAAGTGTCCTCAAACTTATGAATGGATATTGAAAATGTGGCACAGAGACATTTATGAAATACTACTTAACTGTAAAGAATAATGAAACCATGAACTTTGAAGGCAAATGGATAGAACTAGCACCCAGACCCAGAAAGAGAAAAGTCCTATTTTTCTCATCTAAATCCCCTGGCTCCAAATCTTCAGATGTGAGTACACAGCCTGCAGAAAGAGCTGAAAACAGCAAAGTACAAAGGGACCACAGCAGGGATGAGTAAGGAAGGGAAGAGCAATAGAGAGGGGGACTAAATAGCAGGGTCTGAAGAAGGAATTGGAAAAACAGTGATGGTGGTGGGGACTCTAATTAGAGGCAGGGAGGATGTAAAATAGCAGTCTAGGGGTCTAAAAAAGTCATAAGGAATCATATTATCTGTTTGCCTAAAATTCACATATTAGATGTACGTCTTTGTATTCATATATAGTTTAAGTGAAATTTATTCACCTAGGCTGACAATACTTTCCCCAAGATCCAGCGACCATTCAACAAAACCCCAACACTAAGTATAAGATGTTACCCTTTTGAGTTGGTTGTTGGTCAGGGTTGTCTAAGAGACTCCCCAAATATCACAGGCTATTATTGCTAGTGCTTGTAGTTGCCTCCTAGAGGTGAAAGGTTAAGTGCTTATTGCTGAAGACACTATCTATTTTAGACACTCGACCAAGAGGTCTCAAACTGGAAAACCTCCTCCCTGAGGACTAGCTTTCCCGATGCCAGAAGACTCCAGGCGAGCTTCCAAGCGAGGGAAGCAACTAACAGTCCTATCCAGCTAGGACACCCAGGAACTACAATGACCAGCATGCCTTCAGACTGACTTATTTGGAAATTGTCTTCCACAGTGTAAGTCAGGGTCCCAGCTACACCTGAGTAGAGGTCCCTAGAGAGAACTCCTTCAGGCTGCAGAATAGGCATCTTGGAATTGCACCTTGCCCTGCTAGTAGTGACTAAGTCACCTACAAAACTTTCAAAACTCTCTCTCTCTCTCTCTCTCTCTCTCTCTCTCTCTCTCTCTCTCTCTCTCTCCATATATATATATATATATATATATATATAAACATTTAAATATAGAAAATCGAACAGCAGTTTCCTTCAAGCTATTTACTCTCCTTTTTATTACTAAGGGTTAAAATACAAATTACTTTAAAATTAGTAATGTTATATGACACGGAGATACAATGGTTCCTGATAGTTTCGAAATCTTTTGCAATGTACCAAGTGCTAGGAATATCTTAGTAATACTAATGAAGTGACTCAACCCGAGTCCCGAGACAAGATGCCCATTAACTAACAGTAGCTCCATTTCTTCTTTCTTCAACTGCCAGTGTCCTTTTTCTCAAAAGCCTTACTCCAGTCCTATGGTTTAGAAGACTGGGCAGTGAGGCAAATCAAAGCCTGGTTTTCTGGTAATCTAGTCCTATGTAATCAACTGCTGTAAATCTAAGTCAAAAACAATAAAGTTAGCTCTTCTCTGAACTATCCTGACCTCTTTAAACATAACGGTTTCACAAATTTATACCATTTGAAGTTTTCTTACAATCTCTATAAGTTAAAACTTTGGGAGACCTTAACTATTAAAACCATGACAATATTTTGAGCATTTTCTACTTGTTCTTAGGCGTAAGGTCAGCCAGTGATGTGTTGTTGTATATGCTGTCCACTCTCTTAATGTAGAATGTAAAAAAGGTAGCAAAACACTGGTGTAATAACACTTCTGCTTCAAATTCTACCAGACTACAATTTACACTACTAATAGAAAGATTCCTGTATTTGCCTTCATTTTACACAAATATTAAGCCAATATTTCTGAATCATGTCATTTGGAAAGGCTAACTTTTTTTACTCTGAGAAGTCAAGCAAATCTTTATAAACAGAAGCCAAGGCTAATTTACAGTTAAAAAGTTATACTACTTTACAAAAACCATAACCACAGGTTCAAATGGATATACCATACACAAAGCTAAAGAAAATAACTGCAGTAGTGCGATGTAATGAAAAGTATTGAGGAACTGCAATGAAAATTACTGTAGCAAGATGTCACCATGGTAGGATGCCCTGAAGCAGTAATTTTCTCTGGAAGCCAAACGACTTCCTTGGAACATACTTTTAAGAAATGATGAATAAAACCACCTCCAAAGAATGATAAGTATCAATTTCAAATAGCTAATAGCTAATTTTTTTTGTTTTAATTAATCAGAACCATTTCACGTGTTTTTAAAGCAATGCACTATCAAGAGGGCGGGGGTGGGGTGGGGTGGCGGGGGATGGTGCGCATTTCTCCGTAAGGCACTGCATCCCGATACATGAGTCTCTCATCTCTTGGACTTTTACGAGAAATCTTTCCCCCTTTCTTGTTTATTATTTCTTTAAGATAATTTCGCTTTCGGCCATCCCACAAAGCTTCTTCCCAAACCCGTCTCCGAGACAACGCCTCTATGCCAAAGCCGCCGGAGGAGGGAGAGAAAGAGTGAAAAGGGGCCTTGGCACGCCCGAGCTCTGCAAGCGACAGAGTTGACCTGAGTTCCCCAAGACTCCACCCTCCCGAGCAACTAGGCCAGGTTCAAAATGTTTGGATGCGAAATCGGTCCTGCTCCTCGGCGGGCGCGGGAGCAAAGAGGCGGCGAAGGCTTTGCCGGGCCTCTGACGCTGGGATGCCGGTGGAAGAGTGCGCACCCGCCAGACCTCGTATGCCCAGAATCGCTGGGACTGCACAAAAGCCGGTTCCCCGCCCCGCAGCAGGCCTGCAGTGACCCACCTGTGCCTGGTAGGCGATGCTCAGGACCCGCGGCGCCTAGAAACCCTGCGTAGCACCGGGAATAGGCGGCGGCCCGAAAGGGAGAGGACAGCTCCAGGTTCGAGTCGGAGCGAGCCCCGCCCCGCCCCGAGCCCCGCCCCTTCCATCGCTCCGCCCCAGCTCCCCGGTGCCAAGGGTCCCGGATGTGCCTCCCTCCGGCACTCCGAGGCCCCGCCCCTTCTCCGGCCCGGCGGAGGGCGCTGCGGATCCTGACAGGCTGAAGAGGAGTTTCGACGTCTCTTGGGTGGCTAGAGCGTCCTTCAGTGCTCCGTCGCGCGGCAGGTGACGGCGCCCGGAGGCTGTCGGGAAGTAGGCGGGGTGACGTGGGGTTGACGCTCCGCGGCGGGTTTTGCTGAGGTCTGCGGCCGGTGGCAGCTTGAGCTGCGGGCTTCGGAGAGCGCGAGGTGGAGCGGGGCGGTGTGTGGTCGGGGCCATGTCGAGCAATGCCGGGGAGTGGTGTCTCATGGAAAGCGACCCCGGGGTCTTCACCGAGCTCATTAAAGGATTCGGTGAGCACCAGGGGGACCGTCCTGGGCCGGGGGTTCCGGGAGGAGGCCCACGTTGGGACAGGTGGTCACCTGCCGCCACCGACGCCCGGCGTCGGAGAAGTGACTTCGGGGACTGGAGTCGGCGTGTGTGGAAAGTAGGGCTTCGGCCGCGTCCTCGGCCCGGGGCAGCCGCGTCTCCGCAGTGATCTTGGGAGCCACACCACGAGGGCAAGGAGCCCCTCTGCCCTGTGCACTGCTGTATTCTCCGGACTTGGGACTCGGATACTTGAATTGACTCGAGCGTCTTCCATCCCTGTCTCCCTCCCTCATCATCTCCTACGCGCTTATCTTGTCCTTTCCACTGCCCCTTCCCTGCGGAGCCTCCCCGTCTCCAGTGTGGTCAGGTGCATCGCTCAGGCCGTCGGTCCTGCGGAGCAGCCGGTCTAGGGCGTGTGTTTCCCAGGGTGGTGTCTGAGGCTCCAGCCGCCCCGAAACTCGAGATCCTAGTTTCCCAAGGCACAACTTACACCTTTCGTTTGTGGCCACCTCTTCCGGACCTCCACAGATAACCGTCTACGCGGGCCTGCGCGCTACTTACCGCAGTTCTTTTGCTCCCTCCTTTTTGACTTCCTGAGAAGTTGAGTTTTCTTGAGGTAGTGCTCCTGCTCAGAGGCCACATGCTTACCTCAGGATTTCTCTCTGACTTTATTTCCTTCCGTACTAGAACAACCGATAGGACAGTTTATCCTTCCTGTGTTCCCAACTTTTTGGGGGAGTTTTTTTTTTCTTCATTTCCATTTTAATTTTTCCTCAGATATTGTTTTCTTAACCGTGTTGTTAAAGCTTGTACCCAAAATATAGCAAACGTTAATGTAGATTTTGTGTATTGTACATAGCTGACTATTTCGAGTATTACGTAGCATATGTTCAAGTGTACTTAGGGCATAAAGTTACGGAATTGGAAATTTTAATGTGAATAATCAGACTTGGTCTGAAGAACTGAGAGTCAAACTATAATAATATGTTGTTCTTAGTTTAAGAGTATACATAAAGTGTTTTAACCATATAGATCACAGAGGAGCTGGGCAAAAGGAAGTGTGATTACCTGAAGGTAGCTTATGGAGCAGCTAGCAAAGTAACTAAAATACGGTGTAATGAATAGGCAGGCAGTGTATAGATCTTAGGTAAAAAGGTAAAGTCATGCCAAATTATATACCATATTGTATAGATGGGATTGCCCGTCGTCACTGGGAACTTACTCCGAAAAAGATGTGAAGTTCAAACATAATTAAAATTAGTTTGTGATTAACATTGGCATAAGGTGTCTAGACTTAAGATAAAACAAGATAAGAGAATCTTTGAAAATGGTAAGTTTGTGGGTGATTGGCTTGACATTAAGTCCTGGGGTACAGAGAAAGTAGAGTCAGCATTTATGTAGTATTTCAATCTCAGGTTGCATGTGGAAATACCTTCTCCCCATTCTCTTTGGAGTAGGAATGTATCCAGAACATGCTACACTAAAAGAGGAGTTCTCAGGGCTGCCAGCCTTATAGTAGAGGTTGGGTGGTAGTATATTTCTCCTACAGAAAAGAAAAGAAAACTAGCTTGAGTGGCTAATAAAGTATAATTTGAAGAATAGGTCTCATAGGCAAGAAAATTAGACCAGTTTTGGTCAGTAGATTCTGAATTTGAATTTGAAGTGTTTATAAGTTAGGTGGTAAATTTTGCTTTCAAAATCTTAACTGTCATTTGAAAAGTTGACAGAGATAGTGGCCCAAGTAAGTTTATTTTGAAAGTAATGCAGTCTAGGGCTGGTGGTGTAGCAAGCCTGATGACCCAAGTTCTTTCCCCAGAACCCATGGAAGAAAGAGCTAACCTCTCCCAAAAGCCATCACTCAACTGTGGCAAATGTACCTTAGTATTCTCTCATTCACATACACAATAAAAAGAAAGAAATTAGTGTAGTCTATTAACTAGCTGAAGTTTTTAGTTTCATACATACAAAGAACTTGGAATTTGAAAATAATTTAGATAAAGTTAGACATTTACATAATGTAAGTGCATCTGCACATATTAAAAATAAAGCAATAGTTATTAATGGATTGGCTCCTAATGTAGAAGAATTTTGCACGTTAAATGAAGGTAATTTATAACATCAGCTGCTTCAAAAGAAAAAGTGCTTTGTTCTAAATATTTTCATTTTTCTTGTCCAGTTCTTACAAGAGGGTTTGGAAGTTTATTCATTTGAAAGTAAAACATGTTTGTATTATGAATACTATTGCAGTGCTTTTGAAACAAACTATGTAACTTAGCCTTCCTTGTATTGACATAGGTGGAGCAAGATGCAGATGTCTTTGGCAGGAGAGAAGTCTGGAGTAATTTCTTCATCTGTAACTACTGACCCATGCTTTAACACAGAAATGAATTACTTGGGTCCTTGAAATTAAGTCTCTTATGATCACCTCTAAGATATATTTTACTTTATTCTGAGGAAAGAGATAAATTAAACCTTGGCTTTCACACAAGAAATGTAGTCTTGGGAGGTATATACATATTGTTTATAATTGTATTCCCTAAAACAGCACCAATTCATTTAAAGGGTATTAGTCTCTAGGGCTCTCAGTCCTGTGCAGTCCTTTTTTTGAGAGGTTAGCTGTTTGTTCACATCACCAGCCATATGTCATATATGTACACCATGATTTTTATGTATACCATGAGATAACTGAGACTAGGGTTGAGGAAAACTTCTGCAGTGGGGGCTTTGTTGGGGGCTGCAGAAACTGGAATCCTCTCTACTGCTTTTGGTAGACTTGGTGATGGAAAAATTGTTGAGACACCATCTGTTGGAAGATAGAGAATCTAGCAGTCATTTAAGGCACTAACAACATTTTAGAACACCAAAGTATTTATCATAGGGAAGGGGGCTCCAGTTGTATTTTTAAGAAAATTATTGTTCTCTATGGTTAGACTTATCCTGATAGCTATACTCTTGGTTTGGAATAAGTGAGTTTATTAAGTATACAGCAAGCTAAAGTAAAAGAATATGTAAGCAAAAGATGAAGAGGTAGACACAACATCAAATTGGGATTGGGAAGATGGCTCAGTGGGTAAGAGCATGTATGCTTCTAACTGCATCTAACTACAGCTTCATGGGATCCTCTGGGTTCCAAGGACACCTGAATTTACATATATGCACACACACAATTTAAATATTAAAAACACCTAAAAAAAAGATTGACTAAACAGTTAAGAGCGCTGATTACTCTTCAAGAGAATATAGATTCCTTTCCTAGCATCCACATGGCAGCTTACAGCTTTCTCTAACTCCAGTCCCTGGAGATCCGTGTTCTATTTTGACTTGTATAAGCACCAGATTTCCATGTGGTGCATATACATACGTGTAGACAAAACACTTATTCACATAATTAAATCTTATAACCCAAAGCAAAACATCAAATCAGGTACTTAAAACATCTAGCAGAAATCCACTGGGGATGTCCCTTTGAGGTTGTTGGCTGGAGTTCCCCAGAGAATTTTGTGTAGAGCAGAATGTCCCCTCCAGTGAGCCTTTTAGGTATAGGAACAAATCACTACCTGCACAGATTCCAGCAGAAACTAACCGGATAAGTTGAGGCCAATTTAATGGTGTTTTGCTGCCTACCTGTAATTTACTGATTGTTCATTTACTTTGACTTGCTATATATTTAATAAAATCATTCAAAACCAAAGGTATGACTATTGTAAATCATTCTTCGGACCGTATAAAACTATTATTATTTTAGGTCAGGCATGGGAGGCTGATGCAGAAGAATCATAAGTTCACAGTCAACTTCAGTTGATTAGTGAAACTGTCTAAGGGGGCAGAAAAGAAAACGAAGATACTCTAGAAATTTGTTTTGAGGTTTTATATAATTCTATAAGAAAGATCATTAGTATCAATATAATATGTTAGTATATGAGTATTTAAAAAGTTCTGTTATTTAAATTTTAGAACCTCCTCAGAAGAGTGTTCTGGTTTGGATGACAGGTTATATGATCATATGGTATAAGGTTTAGTTCAGTTACTCATGAAAATGTTCTTGCAAACCAATGAATGATCTGTCCAGCCCTAAACTTGTAGAATATATCCTTCATATATAATTTTATGCATTCTGCATGGTCTTTGATTTGAATGTATTGGATCATAGAGCTTGTAAGTGTTAAAGTCGTTTATTAATGTTTGTCCTTGCCAGGGCCTGCTACTGCACATGGCATACAAAAAGTACTTGATAAATGCTAGTACTTATTTACTTTGAAAACTCTTCCCTCAACGTGTGTGTGTGTGTGTGTGTGTGTGTGTGTGTGTGTGTGTGTGTGTGTGTGTGTGTGTGTGTAGATGTGTTCATCTTTGTAGTGGCTAGAGGTAGATAATGTATGTTCTTCAGTTATTCTCCACTTTGGTTTTTGAGATAGGGTCTCCTAGTGAGCCTGAGTCTCACCTGTTAGCCAGGGGAGCTGGCTAGTAAACTCCAGAAAAAAAGTCTGCCTGGCTGCTGCTGCTGCCCCTGCCTCCCAAGGGTTAGGGCTATAGAAGCCTGTTTAGATGGGAGCCGGGGATCCAAGTTAAGGTCCTCATGCTTATGCACAGGCACTTTACTACCTGAGACTCCCAACTTTTAGGAGAGTTTGCATTAGGTTCTTTGTGTTCGGTATTTTCTCCCTCACCATTCTCTGTGTATAACAGGAAGACTTCTCAGTTTCTTTCTTTCTGTCCTTTAAACAGAATAGATACTAACTTTTATTTGTATGTGCATGAGGAAAGCAAAGTTCAGATTTGTTGCTCGCTTCTCAAGGCTGAGCTTCAAGACAGCTAGGCTCATACACATACATTTAGCATTTGAGTGAAGCAGGAGACATGGGATGATGCCAACTCGAACATAATTCTTTTGTGCTACAGATTGAATCTAGGTATGCTAACTTTAACAGAGAACCATTAAAAGTTTTTATAGGAGATCTGAAGGCTTCTTGAGTACTCACTTGAAAATCAGGAATGTTGGGTTTCTAGCCAGCTGCAAGCAAATGTAGACTTTAATTAGTAGCTGTAGTGAATTCAGGCAGACAACTTAATATCTTGAATTCTTAATATCTTAAATTGAAGTCATATTGTGTAGGTATTAGAGAAACACTATCTAAAACTCTTTACACACAAGAGATACTGGTAGCTAGTTATTTTTATGTCTTGTGATCACACTAGTTACCATCTACTGGCTTTAGTGTTAGGCATTATATTAAATGTCTTATTTATTGTCTCATTTTTGCCTTCACAACTGTATGAAGACGATATAGAGGCAAAGTGGTCATGTGTAGCAATGGTTGAGCCATGATTCAAATTTAGCAGTTAAGAAGCTGAATGCTTACTCCATGACTACTGTGGTATTCTAGAACTAAGTTTCTTGTCTGGGGCAAACACTTTTTTTTTTTTTTTTTTAGTTAATCCCAGAGGCCCTGAACTCCTGTATTCAAATCATCCATCTTTCTTAGCTTTCCTAGTACCTGCAATATGGATGTATTATCCAGCCAGATAATTTGTCTCCTGTGTAATGTAGGATGTTTATCATTTTCTCTTTCTACTAGATGGCAGTGGTAAGTCACCTGTACTCTTCATACTATTGACCAAATGAAAAAAAAAGAAAGAAAGAAAAGAGAAAGAAAGGCTATAGATACTGCTGCATATTCCCAGGAGAGCAGAATAACCATAATAAGCATGGTTGGAAAACAATGGTCTAGAAGAGTGTGCTTGGGTTAGGGAAAGAGGTTAGAAAATATACTTGGAATGTATCAGAATTAAAGATCGAAAGTCATTGTTAAGTGCTGCTCTTTCATAGAAAAGTATGTAACGACTTAAAAAGAGTTAAGGACAGAGTAAGAACCAAAGAGCCAAGGATTGAGCTACATAGAGTGGAGAGTACAGGGTTCTTTTTGGTACAGATAAACTCTTGAAACTTAGTACTATGATCTCACAATAAGGCACTGGGGAACAATAGAGGCAGCAGTGGACTTGGCTCCGGCTGTTAGCACTCTCCCCATTCCAGTTTGTCATGTCTTGTTGCCCTGGCATGTGCCTCTCTTTTAGTTAGTGTTTTATTTCTTGGTAAAGGAGAAAGTACGTTTTTTGTTTTCTAAAGAAAATTTCTTGTTTCAGGTTGCCGAGGAGCTCAAGTAGAAGAAATATGGAGCTTAGAGCCTGAGAATTTCGAAAAGCTAAAGTAAGTGCAGTTTTAATTTATCTACGTTTCAGAATATTTTGTAAAAGTACTCGGATTTGTCTTTTCATTTTACTTGAATTACCATAGGCTGAGTACATTTAGGTTTTGGTTTTGTTGTTGTTATTATTGTTTTCAATCCTGTGGGATAAGTATTATCCTGAGTTTATAACCAACAATTTGAGATTCATGGGTAGATTATATGCAAGAAAAGTATCTACATTTTCATAACTATAAGTTCACAAAATTTACTTATAATTCAATATCATTAAACCCTAAAATGTATTTTGTCATTAAAATAATAATAGGCCAGAAAAGCACAGATAGATCATACACTATTGTATTGTTTCCTGAGAAGGTTAAAAGTTCAAAATCCAAATGGTGATGCTAGGAAGAATCTTACCAACTCTCTGATAAGAATCGCCTCCTAGAGCTGAAGTTTGAGGTAAAATTGAGGCAGGAAGAGTGGTAACTCCTGGAAGTGATGAATGTGTAGTTCTTGGCCAGGCCAACCTGGAGTATGTAGTGAGATTCTGTCTCTACAAACAGACAAAAACACATTGACTAACTGCAAATGGAGGAGCAGATGAGTTTTTATTTTGAGGGCGTTCATAATCTTAGGAACAAGAAAAAGACCTTTTAAGGGGTAAATGGCAGCCAGGGCTGATGCCTGATTACTTGTACTCTCAGAGTTAGAAGGCTGAGGCAAAAGGACTGTCATAAGTTTGAGACCAGCTTAGCTAGATAGTGAGTCTTCATGGGCTACAGAGTGAGATTTTTGTCACAAAAAGCTTATAAAGTAAATAAAGGGGAAATGGGTACTTAGAGCTACTGTACTGTTTTTAGTACTGAGAAAAAGGTGAGTTTCTTTCTCCTACTTTCTTCTCCCATAGAAAGGGCAGTGATTACAGACAAAATAAGAGACTAATTCTGGTTGAAGAAAGCTGTCAAAATAAGAAATCTTAAACGATGACTTAATGTTTCTTATACTTCCATTAAGAATGAGTAATTTCATTATGTATAAGATGGCAGTAGCCATTCATACTGTAGGTTGAAAGTTATACGTAAATTCAATAATTAAGCAAAAGTGACTTCCTAGAGTTAATGTGTATGCAGTCACCTGCTGTTATAGAAATACCTTATATACTGGGATTTGATGTAAGCAAATAGCTTCCAGCTTTATTATATACTTCATTTTTGGTTTCTTTTGTTTTAAGACAGGGCCACTAGCTGGTCATGGTGGTACATGTTTTAATCTTAGCACTCAGAAAGCAGAGGCAGGCAGATCTCTGAGTTTGAGGCCAGCCTAGTTGACAGAGCTGTTCAGGAAAGCTAGGGAACCCTATCTTAAACAAAAACAAACAGCTGCGTGGTAGTTAAACCTCCATATTCAGTCACATAGTTTAATTTGCATTCTCTTTGTTAATTAGCTCTGACTTAATATAGTGATGACATAAGAATCTGGTTTTGATGTTTCTAATTTGGTGTTTTATTTTGTAGGCCGGTTCATGGGTTAATTTTTCTTTTCAAGTGGCAGCCAGGAGAAGAACCAGCTGGCTCTGTGGTTCAGGACTCCAGACTTGAAACAATATTTTTTGCTAAGCAGGTATGGTCTATAGATTCTCTGACGAATTGCCAGAGCCAGGGATACTAGTCTGGGTATTTGCATCTAGTTTGGTACTTTTTTGTTGTTGTGGGGTCCCTTTACAGATTTAAAATTTATTGCCAGAAACATTTGATTATATGACTATCTACTAGTATTTAATGTATAGACAGTAAAACTGAGACATTTAAAAAGTGATCAGTTGATTGAAAATTACAAGATTGTTACATGTTAATGTAAGTAGCTTGTAGACAAACTCAGGGTTTCTAGTATGTAACACTGTAACAAAGTAATGTTTTAAACGTCAAAAAATTTAAATCAAAATTTAACTATATCAAACCAAAATTATAGAATACTAAAAAATATCCATTGTTTTAAATCATCTCAAATGTGTATATTACCAAGTATATTACCTACAAAGATTGTCTCTTCTGTTTCTCCATTTAGTCTGTCTTTGTTTTGGTTTGCTTTTGGTTGAAATAAGTTAAGAAAATCTGTACTTCAGTATGTTTGTAATTAGGAGAGGAGTAAAGAAAATTATTTTTAGGTAATGGTAATATTCTTTAACAATGCATGGAAATTTCAGAAGTGTTATTTTAAAGGTTATGCTGGACTGGAGGGTAGTCAGTGATGCAGGCCTTTAATCTCAGAACTCAGAGGCACAGGCAAGTGGAACTCCGAGTTGGAGGTCAGAATGGTCAGTATAATGAGTTCAGTCTCGTACAGAACTATACGTAAGACCTTGTCTCAAAACCAGAACACAAACATGAAACAAAACAACGTTAGCTGCCTTATGAAATGTGCCATGTGCTTTGTTGAATTCCTTTACCCTTGGTTGTTTTGATTCTACATGATTGGATAGCAACGTTAGTCGTGGAAAACTCACAAAATTCAAATATTGATGAATTTGATTGAACTGAGGACTGTGGCAAGTCACATGTGCTAAAATCATTCTCTATTTTATTAGAGAAATTATGTCATGAAATTTATAAACTTAGGGTTTGCTTAGAGTTTTTTAGAGTTTCAAGTTCTATTCAATTCAAATCAATGATAAGTACCTGTCAAATTTCCTTAGTGCCATAGGCTATTACTTATTTTATGGAAAATATTTCTCAGAAACTCTTGATTGAAGTCATTTTGGTCAGTCATTTATTCTTTTTTTTTTTTTTTTTTTTAATCCAATTTTTTTTTTTATTAACTTGAATATTTCTTATATACATTTCGAAAGTGTTATTCCTTTCCGGTTTCGGCAAACATCCCCTCCCCCTCCCCTTCCTTATGGGTGTTCCCCCCCCGACCCTCCCCCCATTGCCGCCCTCCCCGCAACAGTCTAGTTCACTGGGGGTTCAGTATTAGCAGGACCCAGGGCTTCCCCTTCCACTGGTGCTCTTACTAGGATATTCATTGCTACCTATGAGGTCAGAGTCCAGGGTCAGTCCATGTATAGTCTTTAGGTAGTGGCTTAGTCCCTGGAAGCTCTGGTGGCTTGGCATTGTTGTACATATAGGGTCTCGAGCCCCTTCAAGCTCTTCCAGTTCTTTCTCTGATTCCTTCAACGGGGGTCCTATTCTCAGTTCAGAGGTTTGCTGCTGACATTCGCCTCTGTATTTGCTGTATTCTGGCTGTGTCTCTCAGGAGCGATCTACACTTCTGCACTTCTTTGCTTCATCCATCTTGTCTAATTGGGTGGCTGTATATATATGGGCCACATGTGGGGCAGGCTCTGAATGGATGTTCCTTCAGTCTCTGTTTTAATCTTTGCCTCTCTTCCCTGCCAAGGGTATTCTTGTTCCCCTTTTAAAGAAGGAGTGAAGCATTCACATTTTGATCATCCGCCTTGAGTTTCATTTGTTCTAGGCATCTAGGGTAATTCAGGCATTTGGGCTAATAGCCACTTATCAATGAGTGCATACCATGTATGTCTTTCTGTGATTGGGTTAGCTCACTCAGGATGATATTTTCCAGTTCCAACCATTTGCCTACAAATTTCATAAACTCGTTGTTTTTGATAGCTGAGTAATATTCCATTGTGTAGATATACCACATTTTCTGTATCCATTCCTCTGTTGAAGGGCATCTGGGTTCTTTCCAGCTTCTGGCTATTATAAATAAGGCTGCGATGAACATAGTGGAGCACGTGTCTTTTTTATATGTTGGGGCATCTTTTGGGTATATGCCCAAGAGAGGGATAGCTGATCCTCAGGCAGTTTAATCGTCCAATTTTCTGAGGAACCTCCAGACTGATTTCCAGAATGGTTGTACCAGTCTGCAATCCCACCAACAATGGAGGAGTGTTCTCTTTCTCCGCATCCTCGCCAGCATTTGCTGTCACCTGAGTTTTTGATCTTAGCCATTCTCACTGGTGTGAGGTGAAATCTCAGGGTTGTTTTGATTTGCATTTCCTGATGACTAAAGATGTTGAACATTTCTTTAGGTGTTTCTCAGCCATTTGCATTCCTCAGCTGTGAATTCTTTGTTTAGCTCTGAACCCCATTTTTTAATAGGGTTATTTGTCTCCCTGCGGTCTAACTTTTTGAGTTCTTTGTATATTTTGGATATAAGGCCTCTATCTGTTGTAGGATTGGTAAAGATCTTTTCCCAATCTGTTGGTTGCTGTGTTGTCCTAACCACAGTGTCCTTTTGCCTTACAGAAGCTTTGCAGTTTTTTATGAGATCCCATTTGTCGATTCTTGATCTTAGAGCATAAGCCATTGGTGTTTTGTTCAGGAAATTTTTCCAGTGCCCATGTGTTCCAGATGCTTCCTAGTTTTTCTTCTATTAGTTTGAGTGTGTCTGGTTTGATGTGGAGGTCCTTGATCTACTTGGACTTAAGCTTTGTACAGGGTGATAAGCATGGATCGATCTGCATTCTTCTACATGTTGACCTCCAGTTGAACCAGCACCATTTGCTGAAAATGCTATCTTTTTTCCATTGGATGGATTTGGCTCCTTTGTCAAAAATCAAGTGACAATAGGTGTGTGGATTCATTTCTGGGTCTTCAATTCTGTTCCATTGGTCTATCTGTCTGTCTCTGTACCAATACCATGCAGTTTTTATCACTATTGCTCTGTAACACTGCTTGAGATCTGGGATAGTGATTCCCCCTGAAGTCCTTTTATTGTTGAGGATAGTTTTAGCTATCCTGGGTTTTTTGTTATTCCAGATGAATTTGCAAATTGTTCTGTCTAACTCCTTGAAGAATTGGATTGGTATTTTGATGGGGATTGCATTGAATCTGTAGATCGCTTTTGGTAAAATGGCCATTTTTACTATATTAATCCTGCCAATCCATGAGCATGGGAGATCTTTCCACCTTCTGAGGTCTTCTTCAATTTCTTTCTTCAGTGTCTTGAAGTTCTTATTGTACAGATCTTTTACTTGCTTGGTTAAAGTCACACCGAGGTATTTTATATTATTTGGGTCTATTATGAAGGGTGTCGTTTCCCTAATTTCTTTCTCGGCTTGTTTCTCTTTTTTGTAGAGGAAGGCTACTGATTTATTTGAGTTAATTTTATACCCAGCCACTTTGCTGAAGTTGTTTATCAGCTTTAGTAGTTCTCTGGTGGAACTTTTGGCATCACTTAAATATACTATCATATCATCTGCAAATAGTGATATTTTGACTTCTTCTTTTCCGATCTGTATCCCCTTGATCTCCTTTTGTTGTCTGATTGCTCTGGCTAGAACTTCAAGAACTATATTGAATAAGTAGGGAGAGAGTGGGCAGCCTTGTCTAGTCCCTGATTTTAGTGGGATTGCTTCAAGTTTCTCTCCATTTAGTTTAATGTTAGCAACTGGTTTGCTGTATATGGCTTTTACTATGTTTAGGTATGGGCCTTGTATTCCTATTCTTTCCAGGACTTTTATCATGAAGGGGTGTTGAATTTTGTCAAATGCTTTCTCAGCATCTAATGAAATGATCATGTGGTTTTGTTCTTTCAGTTTGCTTATATAATGGATCACGTTGATGGTTTTCCAGATATTAAACCATCCCTGCATGCCTGGGATGAAGCCTACTTGATCATGGTGGATGATTGTTTTGATGTGCTCTTGGATTCGGGTTTGCCAGAATTTTGTTGAGTATTTTTTGCGCCAATGTTCATAAGGAAATTGGTCTGAAGTTCTCTTTCTTTGTTGGGTCTTTGTGTGGTTTAGGTATAAGAGTAATTGTGGCTTCATAGAAGGAGTTCGTAGTGCTCCATCTGTTTCAATTTTGTGGAATAGTTTGGATAATATTGGTATGAGGTCTTCTATGAAGGTCTGATAGAATTCTGCACTAAACCCGTCTGACCTGGGCTCTTTTTGGTTGGGAGACCTTAATGACTGCTTCTATTTCCTTAGGGAGTTATGGGGTTGTTTAACTGGTTTATCTGTTCCTGATTTAACTTGGTACCTGGTATCTGTCTAGGAAATTGTCCATTTCCTGTAGATTTTCAAGTTTTGTTGAATATAGGCTTTTATAGTAAGATCTGATGATTTTTTGAATTTCCTCTGAATCTGTAGTTATGTCTCCCTTTTCATTTCTGATTTTGTTAATTTGGACACACTCTCTGTGTCCTCGTTAGTCTGGCTAGGGGTTTATCTATCTTGTTGATTTTCTCAAAGAACCAACTTTTGGTTCTGTTGATTCTTTCTATGGTCCTTTTTGTTTCTACTCGGTTGATTTCAGCTCTGAGTTTGATTATTTCCTGTCTTCTACTCCTCCTGGGTGTATTTGCTTCTTTTTGTTCTAGAGCTTTTTTAGGTGTGCTGTCAAGCTGCTGACATATGCTCTTTCCTGTTTTCTTTCTGCAGGCACTCAGCGCTATGAGTTTTCCTCTTAGCACAGCTTTCATTGTGTCCCATAAGTTTGGGTATGTTGTACCTTCATTTTCATTAAATTCTAAAAAGTTTTTAATTTCTTTCTTTTATTTCTTCCTTGACCAGGCTATCATTGAGTAGAGCATTGTTCAGTTTCCAACGTATATGTGGGCATTCTTCCCTTATTGTTATTGAAGACCAGCTTTAGGGCCGTGGTGGTCCGATAGCACGCATGGGATTATTTCTATCTTTCTGTATCTGTTGAGGCCTGTTTTTTGACCAATTATATGGTCAATTTTGGAGAAAGTACCATGAGGAGCTGAGAAGAAGGTATATCCTTTTGCTTTAGGGTAGAACGTTCTATAAATATCCGTTAAGTCCATTTGGCTCATGACTTCTCTTAGTCTGTCTACGTCTCTGTTTAATTTCCGTTTCCATGATCTGTCCATTGATGAGAGTGGGGTGTTGAAATCTCCTATTATGATTGTGTGAGGTGCAATGTGTGCTTTGAGCTTTAGTAAGGTTTCTTTAACATATGTAGGTGCCCTTGCATTTGCAGCATAGATATTTAGGATTGAGAGTTCATCTTGGTGGATTTTTTCCTTTGATGAATATAAAGTGTCCTTCCTTATCTTTTTTGATGACTTTTAGTTGGAAATTGATTTTATTTGATATTAGAATGGCTACTCCAGCTTGCTTCTTCTGACCATTTGCTTGGAAAGTTGTTTCCCAGCCTTTCACTCTGAGGTAGTGTCTGTCTTTGTCCCTGAGGTGTGTTTCCTGTAGGCAGCAGAATGCAGGGTCCTCGTTGCGTATCCAGTTTGTTAACCTATGTCTTTTTATTGGGGAGTTGAGGCCATTGATGTTGAGAGATATTAATGAATAGTGATTATTGCTTCCTGTTATATTCATATTTGGATGTGAGGTTATGTTTGTGTGCTTTTCTTCTCTTTGTTTTGTTGCTAAGACGATTAGTTTCTTGCCTCTTCTTGGGTATAGCTTGCCTCCTTATGTTGGGCTTTACCATTTATTATCCTTGTAGTGCTGGATTTGTAGAAAGATATTGTGTAAATTTGGTTTTGTCATGGAATATCTTGGTTTCTCCATCTATGTTAATTGAGAGTTTTGCAGGATACAGTAGCCTGGGCTGGCATTTGTGTTCTTAGGGTCTGTATGACATCAGTCCAGGATCTTCTGGCCTTCATAGTTTCTATAGAAGTCTGGTGTGATTCTGATAGGTCTGCCTTTTATATGTTACTTGACCTTTTTTCCCTTACTGCTTTTAATATTCTTTCTTTATTTTGTGCGTTTGGTGTTTTGACTATTATGTGACGGAGGTGTTTCTTTTCTGGTCCAATCTATTTGGAGTTCTGTAGGCTTCTTGTATGCCTATGGGTATCTCTTTTTTAGGTTAGGGAAGTTTTCTTCTATGATTTTGTTGAAGATATTTACTGGTCCTTTGAGCTGGGAGTCTTCACTCTCTTCTATACCTATTATCCTTAGGTTTGATCTTCTCATTGAGTCCTGGATTTCCTGTATGTTTTGGACCAGTAGCTTTTTTCCGCTTTTACATTATCTTTGACAGTTGAGTCAATGATTTCTATGGAATCTTCTGCTCCTGAGATCTCTCTTCCATCTCTTTGTATTCTGTTGGTGAAGCTTGTATCTACAGCTCCTTGTCTCTTCTTTTGGTTTTCTATATCCAGGGTTATTTCCATGTGTTCTTTTTGATTGCTTCTATTTCCATTTTTAATTCCTTCAACTGTTTGATTGTGTTTTCCTGGAATTCTTTCAGGGATTTTTTGATTCCTCTCTGCTTTCTACTTGTTTATTAATGTTTTCCTGTGTTTCTCTAAGGGAGTTCTTCACGTCTTTCTTGAAGTCCTCCAGCATCATGATCAAATATGATTTTGAAACTAGATCTTGCTTTTCTGGTGTGTTTGGATATTCCATGCTTGTTTTGGTGGGAGAATTGGGCTCCGATGATGCCATGTAGTCTTGGTTTCTGTTGCTTGTGTTCCTGCGCTTGCCTCTCGCCATCAGATTATCTCTAGTGTTACTTTGTTCTGCTAATTCTGACAGTGGCTAGACTGTCCTATAAGCCTGTGTGTCAGGAGTGCTGTAGATCTGTTTTACTGTTTTCTTTCAGCCAGTTATGGGGACAGAGTGTTCTGCTTTCGTGTGTGTAGTTTTGTTCCTCTACAGGTCTTCAGCTGTTCCTGTGGGCCTGTGTCTTGAGTTCACCAGGCAGGTCACTTGCAGCAGCAAAGTTGGTCTTACCTGTGGTCCCGAGGCTCAAGTTCGCTCGCGGGGTGCTGCCCACGGGCTCTCTGCGGTGGCAGCAACCAGGAAGATCTGTGCTGCCTCTTCCGGGAGCCTCTGTGCACCAGGGTTCCAGATGGCCTCCGGTGTTTTCCTCTGGAATCAGCAATGTGTGTAGAGAGCAGTCTCTTCTGGTTTCGCAGGCGTGTCTGCCTCTCTGAAGGTTTAGCTCTCCCTCCCACGGGATTTGGGTGCAGAGAACTGTTTATCCGGTCTGTTTCCTTCAGGTTCCGGCGGTGTCTCAGGCAGGGCTCCTGCCTCACCTGGGCCCTCTCCCACGGGAGCCCAGAGGCCTTATACAGTTTCCTCTTGGGCCAGGGATGTGGGCAGGGGTGGGCAGTGTTGGTGGTCTCTTCTACTCTGCAGCCTCAGGAGTGCCCACCTGACCAGGCGGTAAGGTATCTCTCCCACGGGTTCTGGGAGCAGAGAGCTGCTGCGGGCCGGGATCCGCGGGTGTGGGACTTCCGGTAAACACAGGACGTGCCTGGTCCTAGAGGGAATCTGCCTCTGTTGTCCCGATTCCCAGTCATTTATTCTTTCAAGTAAAAATAATATTCCAGAAAAAAAGGTATTACTCCACACCTCAAACTATCATACAAGTATTGTTTCTCAAAACAGCTAGCATTTCTTGGTATTGTGATCTGCCGAAGGTATTTGGACTCATATCTCATTCCATAAAATAGTAAATATTATGCCCCAAGATCAAAATTTAATAAAAAAAAATTTTGCTGCTTTGTAAATGATATTTTTCTGGGAAGCTACTTCATTTATAAATTTAACTGTGTAAGTTAAACTGCTTAATGCTACTTTTTTTTTTTTTTCTTTTTTTTCCGGCGCTGGGGACCAAACACAGGGCCTTGCGCTTGCTAGGCAAGCGCTCTACCACTGAACTGAATCCCCAACCCCCGCTACTTTTTTTTTTTAACCTCATTACTTTTATGTCATCAGCAAATGGAAAGCAGGAACAGTAGAATCTGTCTTATTTAGAATTATGGTGGACATAATTGAGCCTAGGAAGGATCTTTACTCTTTTTGGAGATTCATGTCCACACTTAAGACCTTCCTTGTTTATTAATGATCAGAAAAAGTTAAAACCAATAGATTTTGTCATATAACTGGCCCATTGTATGGAAAAAATGAATTAAGAGAATTAATTTAATGAGTTCAATAAGTTTGAAATCCAAGCCAAAAAAACAATCAACAACAACAAAAAAAAAACCCCCAAAAAAACCAAAAAAAATTTAGTTTAAAAATTGTGGTTGTTTCTGATATCCCCAAATCATATACAGTATTGTTAAGCTATTCTCATTCCTACCTGTTAGGTCAGGCCGTGGCTCTTTTTGGTAACCTGTTCTCTTTTTGTTTGCTTATTTTTCATTTTTTTTCTGTTTTTCTTTAACTTTTCTAAATTGAATATTTTTTAAGAGAAGTTAAATTTTCTTTGTTCTATATGAAAATATACTTTTATTTATTTGTTTTTAAAGATATATTTTATGTGTGTGAGTACACCATAGTTGTCTTCAGACACACCAGAAGAGGACATTAGATTCCATTACAGGTGGCTGTGAGCCACCATGTGGTTACTGGGAATTGAACTCAGGACCTCTGGAAGAGCAGTCAGTGCTCTTAACCACTGAGACATCTCTCCAGCCCTGAAAATATGCTTATATTATTAAGTTAAAGTACAGAAGCATAATTATGAACATAAATATTTTTGTAATCTCACACTGACCAGTACTAGCTATTTTTAATAGTTGGACCCATCTAGTCAATAAGTAGCCTATGTATCTTTTACACAAATTGTAAGCTTTTAAAATGATATTGAAACTGAAAGAATTCATACATAATTCTTGCTTTGGAGATGGCCACTATTAAATTGTTTTATTTTTCTTCGTGTTTCTGTATGTGTCTGCTTGTCTATGTCTATTTTTGTTATTTTTTCCACATTAGCTTGTAAATCTGACAGTTGGGAATTTTGCTTTTATATATAGCACATGGCATGTAGTATATATTTAGTAAATGGAGATTGAACTGTCATGATTAAAGAACTTGGGCCCACTACCATCAAGACTTTAAGATTAAGATGTGGTTTAATCAAGCCTTACTATGTTTCTTTTGTTACGACAGTAGGCTTTATGTTGGTGTGAGTTTTGGAGGGAGGGAGGGAGGGAGGGAGCCTCTATGTAGTGTAGACTTGTCTGGAACTTGGTGTTCTGTCTCAGCGTTCCAACTGTTGGGATTAAGACATGTGTATTTGGCCAGAAACCTTGCTGTTGGTAAGGTTTAAGAGAGTACTTGATATAAAAGAGATGATACTATAGTAAAACTTTATAATTTCTGGTGTGTTTTGATTATTTTCTTAGTTATTCATTACATTATTTTCTTTCTTTTTTAAACGCTTTTCGAGATTAAAAAAAATGTATGTGAGTTTCTTAATATGCATTTATACCTTTGCAAAACACACATGCATTGCCTGCAGAGGCCAGAAGAGGGCAGTGGATCCCCTGGAACTGGAGTTACAGCTAGTTGCTAATTATCATGAGACTTCTGGGGCTCAAACCCAGGTCTGGAAGAGCCACTAATGCTCCTAACCCCTGAGCCATCTGTCCACCCCACCCCCCGTTACATTTCTATCTTACTGTAATTTAATAGTTTATTTGTATTGTACTATTAATATACTATTCTTAAGATGTCAAATTAATTTTTCCCAGTAATATTTTAATCTACATTTCAGGTCAGTTTCACTGTAAAATTTGCCAATTTGCTAATTTTATATTTCATGTTAAGAGAACTATTATATAAATACAACATCCTTGATTTTATGTTTCAAGGACTTAAAGATGTTTAGGAAAGAGCATCTAGACTTTAGGAATATTTTCAGAAATCTAAACAATACATTTGAACTGGATGTGATCATACTTTGAAGGCTGAAACATTACATTGCAGTAATGCTTTTATATAAAACACTCTTGCCATGGTACTGACAGCTAAGACATGGTCTATTGTCTGACTGCATCCGTTCTGCGTTTCAGGAGAGAGGTGACTGAGTAGTAGAAAGACACAAGGACTAAACCTAAAGGTGTTACACTTACCAGCTATGGTTTACTAGAGCTGGTGTATAGATCAAAATAGTTAAGGAAAGGGTTGTGTGAAGCAAAGACATTCCCTGGGTGGAACTCCCACTTGTGGAGCGTCCTCTTGTTTACTGCCAGTGGTGTCACAGATAGGACTGACTTGTCACACCCTGCTTTCTGACAGTGTACATGACATTGTCTTCCAGGGAAAGTCCAACCCATTTGTGATGGTTTCTAGAGATCTGACTGGTTATTCATGTAGATTACCGTAGTCTTCTGCCCCACAGGAGACAGCTGAAAAAGCTAATCCCAGGTCCCCACTCTGAGGCACATTATTAGAATATGAGTATGGCACAAAGCCTCCTAGACTGACATCTTTCTCAGGCATCACTTTTTAAGACCCCCTAGGTTTAGAAGGACCAAGGAGTCAAACTTTTGAGGGTGAAATTATTTGCTAAACAAGTAAATCAAGGATCTGACCTTACTGAGGAGGTCTGGTCAGGCTCCTCTGAGTAATTGTAAGTAGTTCAGCTGGAACTGTAGGTTAAGTAGGTATTAACTAAAGGGAAAGGCTGAGGGTCATTCCAGATTAACAACACCTCATGGTAAAAGGAATTGTGGGTAGTAGAAGATACTAAAAGAAGGAAGGCCATGTAACCAACTGTGGAGATCAATGGGAGATGTCATGGAATGTGAAGGTGAGTAGGCAGCATATTAGAACCAGTTAGGTTAGATAAAGCTTTAGAGAAAAAGTGGTCTTACAGTAAGTAGTTACTTCTGCCTGCCTGCCCGCCCCCCATCTGCCTGCCTTCCTTCTTTCCTTCTTTTTTAATTTCTACAAAGTGTCAAGGTTATAGGCAACAGTTTTGTTCCTTTCTTTCTAAAGTCTCCTATTTGAGAGGTTTCTTCATGGTCCAAAACTGTTGCCAGAGCTTTGATCATTCTACCATAGTTCCAGGTGTCAGACAGTCAAAAGTAAGCAGCACACTCTGTTGCTTTTATGGACATTCATACAGTTTTTTAGTGTTATATGCTTACTTTAAAAACAAACAAACAACCCTAAACTTTGTAACCCGAGTTAGCAAAGGAAACTAGGAAGATTGTCTTTATTCCAGGTGGCCCCAGAATCAGGCCAAAATTTAGCCTTCAACTCTTAGCTAAGAAGAAAAAGGTAGATACTGGAGCAACTGTCAGATTATAAAGGGAGGAAAGGCACAGATCACGCAGGTATTTTAGGCTGATTGAGACTTTCTTTTAGTTAGTTCAGCAACAGTGACACATTGTAGAATTATATAGTGGGGAAAAAGTTTCTTAGGGTTTTC
Source organism: Rattus rattus (assembly GCF_011064425.1). Classification (NCBI taxonomy): domain Eukaryota; kingdom Metazoa; phylum Chordata; class Mammalia; order Rodentia; family Muridae; genus Rattus; species Rattus rattus. The sequence continues at coordinate 23,716,219 of NC_046163.1, forward strand.
AAATTCCCACAATATTATTCTTTGAGATTCAGGGAAAATAAATCAATATTCCTAGGAACTATGATTATCTTAAACATACTTCTAAAAATTTAACTGTTTTGGAGACTCACTGCTTGAGAGTTTTATTTAAGGATATAATGTATACCTGATTCCCTTCAATTTGCTTCTTCCTTTTGTCTCTTACAAGCACTTTTCTGTCTGGGCATCTTTGCTTGTAAGCCCAGAATTTACTCACATATATGTGTACCTATATGTTCAAGGGTACAGGACCATCTACCAGAACATGGATATTCTGTATAGGACCACATTCCTAAAGAAAACCAACTCTTCTCTCCTCAACAGCCATCAGTTGCTGTGGTTCCTCCGATATGTGTGGGACTTCATGCCCCCCTCTCCCCCCAAATCCATGCTGCCATGCAGGCATGCAGGATGGTTTGATCTGCCCAGGTCTTAATCACAGAGTCATAGCAACTGAGATTTTTCTCTGTATTCTATAGGTAATAGTAAGTTATCAAAATGTTTTACAAGATGATGGCATGATGATTAGATATTCATTTAGAAAATTACCATGGTTATACTGTAAGAATTCATTTTTAGCACGGTATAGAATATAAGCATAGATGCTAATGCGAGAGTAAGCAAGACTGAAAATAACAGTGGATGTAGATTTGAATAGAGTTAGCACCTTTAGTGTGTAATGTATAGATTGTGAAAATGGAGGAGGAAGACATTGATGATGCTTGTGTGTTTTTTTTTTTTTAAGGTTCCTTCAGCTCCTTGGGTAGGCCTCCTAACTCCTGCATTGGGGTCCCTGTGATCAGTCTAATGGTTAGCTTTGAGCATCTGCAATTGTATTGGTCAGGATCTGGCAGAACCTCTCAGGGGACAGCTATATCAGGCTTCTGTCAGCAAGCACTTCTTGGCATCAGCAATAGTGTCTGGGTTTGGTGTCTGTATATGGGATGGATCCCTAGGGAGGGCAGTCTCTGAATGACCTTTCCTTCAGTCTCTGCTCTACTCTTTGCCCCTGTATTTCCTTTATACAGGAGCAATTCTAGGATAAAATTTTGGAGGGTAGGTGGCCCTGTCCCTTAATTGGGGAGTTGGGGGGCAAGCCTATCCTCTAGATAAGTACTTTTCAGGTTCTTCCTCCCCTATGTGGGGCATTTCAGCTAATGTCATCTTCACGGGGTCCTGGGAGGATCTTGCTTTCCTGGCATCTGAGACTTTATGGTTGCTCACCCAGTTTCCCATCCCACATTGATCCATGCCTCTGTTCAATTTCCTGACCCTCTGTACATCTCCTCCATCTCCTGCCATATCCGATTCTGTCCCTCTTTTTCCCCTCCCTCTCCCTTCTTCCTCCCAAGTCCCTCCTACCCTCTGCTTCCTTTGATTATTTTGTTCCCCCTTCTAAGTAGGACTGAAGCATCCACTCTTAATCTTCCTCTTGAGCTTCATGTGGTCTATGAGTTGTATCATGAGCATTCCAGGCTCTTTGCCTATTAGCCACATATCAGTGAGTACATACCATGTGTGTTCTTTTGTGACTGAGTTACCTTGCTCAGGATATTTTCTAGCTCTATCCATTTGCCTGTGAATTTCATGAAGTCATTGTTTTTAAGAGCTGAGTATTATTCCGCTCTGTAATGTACCACATTTTCTGTATCCATTCCTCTGTTTAGGGACATTTGGGTTGTTTATAGTTTCTGGCCACTATAAATATGGCTGCTATGAACATAGTGGAAATCATGTGTCCTTATTACACATTGGAGCATCTTTTGGGTATATGCCCAGGAGTGGTATAGCTAGGTGCTCGGGTAGTACTATGTCCAATTTTCTGAGGAACCTCCAGACTGATTTCCAGAATGATTGTAAGAGCTTGCAATCCTACCAGCAGTTGAGGAGTGTTCCTCTTTTTCCACATCCTCGCCAGCATCTGGTGTCACCTGAGTTTTTGATCTTAGCTATTCCTACTGGTATGAGGTGGAATCTCAAGGTTGTTTTGATTTGCATTTCCCTGATGACTAAGGATGTTGAATATTTCTTTAGGTGCTTCTCGTCTATTCGATATTCCTCAGTTGATAATTCTCTTTTTAGCCCTGTTCCCCCCGCCCCCCTTTTTTTAATAGGGTTATTTTTGGTTCTCTGGACTTATTGAGTTCTTTGTATATATTGGATATTAGCCCTCTATCAGATTGTTAAAGATCTATTCCCAATCTATTCGTTGCCCTTTTGTCCTATCGACAGTGTCCTTTGCTTCCAGAAGCTTTTCAATTTTATGGGGTCTCTTGATCTTAGTGCATAAGCCATTGGTGTTCTGTTCAGGAAATATTCCCCTGTACCTATGTGTTCAAGGCTCTTCCCCACTTTCTCTTCTTTTAGATTCAATGTATCTGGTTTTATATGAAGGTCCTTGATCCACTTGGACTTGAGCTTTGTACAGGGCAATAAGAATGGATCGATTTGCATTCTTCTACATGCTGACTTCCAGTTGAACCAGCACCATTTGTTGAAAATGCTATCTTTCTTCCACTGGATGGTTTTAGCTTCTTTGTCAAAGCTATAGGTGCGTGGGTTCATTTCTGGGTCTTCAATTCTATTCCATTGGTCTACCTGGTTATCTCTACAAATACCATACAGTTTTTATCACTATTGCTCTGTAGTAAAACTTGATGTCAGGGATGGTGATTCCCCCAGAAGTTCTTTTATTGTTGAGGATAGTTTCTGCTATCCTTGGTTTTTTGTTATTCCAAATGAATTTGCAAATCACTCTTTCTAACTCTATGAAGAATTGAGTTGGAATTTTGATGGGGATTGCATTGAATCTGTAGATTGCTTTTGGCAAGATGGCCATTTTTACTATATTAATCCTGCCAATCCTGCATGGGAGATCTTTCCATCTTCTGAAATCTTCTTCGATTTCTTTCTTCAGAGACTTGAAGTTCTTGTCATACAGATCTTTCACTTGCTTGACTACAGTCATACCAATGTATTTTATGTTATTTAGGACTATTATAAAGGGTGTCATTTCCCTAATTTCTTTCTCAGCCTGTTTATCCTTTGAGTATAGGAAGGCTACTGATTTGTTTGAGTTAATTTTATACCCAGGCACTTTGATGAAGTTGTTTCTCAGGTTTAGTAGTTCTCTGGTGGAATATTTGGAGTCACGTAAGTACACTATCATAGCATCTGCAAATAGTGATAATTTGACTTCTTCCTTTCCAATTTGTATCCCTTTGGCCTCCTTTTGGTGTCTATTTGCTCTGGCTAGAACTACAAGTACTATATTGAATAGACAGGGAGAGAATGGGCATCCTTGTCTACTCCCTGATTTTAGGGATTGCTTCAAGTTTCTCTCCATTTCATTTAATGTGGCTACTGGTTTGCAGTATATTGCTTTTACTATGTTTAGGGATGGGCCTTGAATTCCTGATCTTTCTGAGTCTTTACCATGAAGGAGTGCTGAATTTTATCAAGTGCTTTCTCAGCATCTAATGAGATGATCATGAGGTTTTTTTTCTTTGAGTTTATGTGGCGGATTATGTTGATGCATTTCTGTATATTGAACCATGCTTGCATCCCTGGGATGAAGTCTACTTGATCATAATGGATGATCATTTAGATCTGTTCTTGGATTCAGTTTGCAGAAAATATTGAGTATTTTTGCATCAATATTCATGAGGGAAATTGGTCTGAAGTTTTCTTTCTTTGTTGGGTCTTTGTGTGGTTTAGGAATAAGTGTAATTGTGGTTTCATAGAACAAATTGGGTAGTGTTTCTTCTGCTTCTATTTTGTGGAATAGTTTGAAGAGTATTGGTATTAAGTCTTCTTTGAAGGTCTGATATAATTGTGCACTAAACCCATCTGGTTCTGCGCTTTTTTTAGGTAGGGAGACTTAATGACTGCTTCTCTTTCTTTAGGGGTTATGGGACTGTTTAGATGGTTTATCTGATCCTGATTTAACTTTGGTACCTGGTATCTGTCAAAGTTATTTATTGCATCTAGATTTTCCAGTTTTGTTAAGTATAGGCTTTTCAAGTATGATCTGATGATTTAATTTTCTCAGTTCATTTTCATTAAATTCTAAAAGTCTTTCATTTTTTTATTTCTTCCTTGACCAAGTTATCACTAAGTAGAGTGTTGTTTAGCTTCTGTGTGTGAGCTTTCTGTTCTTTGTTGTTGTTGTTGTTGTTGTTGTTGTTGTTGTTAAAGACAAGCCTTAGTTGGTGCTGATCTGATAGGATGCATGGGATTATTTGAATCTGTTGAGGTGTGTTTTGCGACCAGTTATATGGTCAGTTTTGGAGAAAGTACCATGAGATGCTGAGAAGAAGGTATATTCTTTTTTTTTAGGATGTTCTATACTGTTCTAAAGATAACGGTTAAATCCATTTGGTTCATAACTTCTCTTAGTTTCACTGTGTCTCTGTTTAGTTTCTGTTTCCGTGAACATTGGTGAGAGTGGGGTGTTGAAGTCTCCCACTATTATTGTGTGAGGTTCAATGTGTGTTTTCTGCTTTAGTGAAGTTTCTTTTATGAATGTGGGTCCCCTTGCATTTGGAGCATAGATGTTTCAAATTGAGAACAATCTTGGTGGATTTTTCCTTTGTCAAGTATAAAGTGTCCTTTATTATTTTTTTTTTTTTTGATAATTTTTGGTTGGAAGTCGATTTTATTTGTTATTACATCAGTTACTTCAGCTTGTTTCTTGGGACCCTTTGCTTAGAAAATTGTTTTCCAGCCTTTTACATTGAGGTAGTGTTTGTCTTTGTCACAGAGTTGTGTTTCTGTAGGCAGCATAATGCTGGGTCCTCTTTACATATCCAGTCTGTTTGTCTGTGTCTTCTTATTGGGGAATTGAGTCCATTGATATTGAGAAATATTAAGGAATAGTGATTGTTGCTTCCTGTTATTTTTGTTGTTAGAGGTGGAATTTTTTTGGGTGGCTATCTTTTGTGTTAGTTGAAAGAAGATTGCTTTTTTGCTTTTTTTTTCTTTTTTTTCGGAGCTGGGGACCAAACCCAGGGCCTTGTGCTTGCTTAGGCAAGCGCTCTACCACTGAGCTAAATCCCCAACTCTTTTTCTTGCTTTTTCTAGGGTGTAGTTTCCCTCTTTGTGTTGGAGTTTTCCACCTATTATCCTTTGTAGGACTGAGTTTGTAGAAAGATATTGTGTAAATTTGGTTTTGTCATGGAATATTTTGGTTTCTCCATCTATGTTAACTGAGAGTTTTGTTGGGTATAGTAGTCTGGGCTGGCATTTGTGTTCTCTTAGGGTCTGTATGACATCTGCCCAGGATCTTCTGGCTTTCATAGTCTCTGTTGAGAAGTCTGGTGTAAGTCTGATAGGTCTGTCTTTATTTGTTTCTTGACCTTTTTCCTTTACTGCTTTTAATATTTTTTGTTTTGTGTATTTGGTGTTTTGACTGTTATGTGATGGGAGGAATATCTTTTCTGTTCCAATCTATTTGAAGTTCTCTAGGCTCCTTGTACGTTTATTGGCATCTCTTTCTTTAGGTTAGGAAAATTTTCTTCTATGATTTTGTTGAAGATATGTACTGGCCCTTTAAGTTGAGAATATTTGCTCTCTTCTTTACCTATTACTTTTAGGTCTGATCTCATTGTGTCCTGAATTTCCTGGGTGTTTTGGGCTAGAAGCTTTTTGCGTTTTGCATTTTCTTTGATATTTGTATCAATGTTTTCTATGGTGTCTTCTGCCCCTGAGAGTCTCTCTTTTATCTCTTGTATTCTGTTGGTGATGCCTGCATCTATGACTCCTGATCTCTTTCTTAGGTTTTCTATCTTTAGGGTTGTCTCCCTTTGTGATTTCTTTAATGTTTCTATTTTTATTTTTAGATCCTGGATGGTTTTGTTCAATTCCTTCACCTTTTTGGTTGTGTTTTCCTGTAATTCTTTAAGGGATTTTTGTGTTTCCTCTTTCAGGGCTTCTACCTGTTTAGCCGTGTTCTCCTGTATTTCTTTTTTTTTTTTTTTTTGGTGCTGGGGACCGAACCCAGGGCCTTGCGCTTGCTAGGCAAGTGCTCTACCACTGAGCTAAATCCCCAACCCCGTTCTCCTGTATTTCTTTAAGAGAGTTATATATGTCCTTCTTAAAGTCCTCTAACATGATCATGAGAAGTGATTTTAAATCAGAGTCTTGCTTTTCCTGTGTGTTAGGGAGATCTAGCACTTGCTGTGGTAGGAGAACTGTGTTCTGGTGATGCCAAGTGGCCTTGGTGTCTGTTGCTTAGGTTCCTGCCCTTGCCTCTCACCCCCTGGTTATCTCTGGTGTTAGCTGGTCTTGCTGTCTCTGGCAGTTGCCTCACTCCCCTGCAAGCCTGTGTGTCAGCACTCCTGGGAGACCAGCTCCCTCCTGGTGGGATTTGGATACAGAGAATGTGGGTACAGGGTCAGCTCTAGGCAGATAGAAACTGGAAGGCCTATGTTTTTCTTAATTTACTGAAGCTACATGGAATGGAGTTATGATTATTTTGATATTTAACAAATTTATGATTGACCCTGTCATGGTTTTCTTTTATTTGACTATTTAGTTGAGTTCTAGATTTCTTATTTGCATATTTACGTAAAAATTTCCTCGATATTGGTTTGGCTTTTTTGTCATTCATTTCTCTTTTGATTTCTCCTTTTCCAAGATTCTTCATGAGCAACATTCTTTCCAGTACTTAGTTTGACTCTGTTTTTGAGATATGGTCTCATGACTTTCAACACCAATGCTTAAGGAATTCCACTACCTCAGTCTTCTGAGTTTACTTTTATTTTAAAATTTAACATTCTCTCTCTTTTTAACATTTTTTTCATAAGAGCATTTTTGTGTTTATTTTTAAAGATTCATTTATTTATTTTATTTATATGAGTACACATGCTGTCTTCAAACACACTAGAAGAGGGCGTTGGATTCCATTATAGATGGCTGTGAGCCACCATGTGGTTGCTGGGAATTGAACTCAGGACCTCTGGAAGAACAATCTGTGCTCTTACCCGCTGAGCCATCTCTCCAGTCCCTTTCTTTAAAATTTAATGTTCTCTCTCTCTCTCTCTCTCTCTCTCTCTCTCTCTCTCTCTCTCTCTCTCTCTCTCTCTCTCTCTGTGTGTGTGTGTGTGTGTGTTTGTGTGTGTTACATATATGTAAGTCTGTAGTCATGTATCCCCCCATACATACAGAGGCCAAAGCAGAATTTTAATCATCTTCCTCTATTGTTCTCTGCTTCACTTCCTTCAGACGTCTTTGAATCTGAAACTCACTATTGTTGTTGTTGTTATTATTACTTTAATTTCATACAAAATATGAATATATTTGAGGCAGTACAAACATCCATTTGTGATATTCTTATAGTCCATGGAACAAATTCTTCTGGATAACATTATATAGACTTCACATTCAGTTTACTGAGAGTAAACCTACGTAAAGATGGGTAAATCCCCCAGGTCCCTGGCTAGCAATCCAAGATTAATCAGGGTGTTCCAAGGAAGAAGAGACCCTATCTCAAAAAACAAGGTTGGGCTCTGAAAAGATGACTCACGCAGCAATGCATTAAGTTTCTTGTATGCAAACTATTCTTTTTTCTCTTCTGTGTCTTACACAATGTCCACTGAGTAGATATTAGATGAATGCTTGGTGATTTCAGAGGCAGTGTAATAGACATATGGGACGCTGTATAACCAGGAGCCAAGCTTGCATTTAAATGTCATCTCTTATTTAGACTTGCACTGTGACGCTTTGAGCAAAAACATTTAATTCATCTATCTCCTTATTCAGAAGATTTGTGTGCAACTACAGCGCTCACATCACAGTTTACATACATATGTGGCCTCTGTACATAAAAGACTAGAGCCACCAGACACATAAGAGTACCAGACATCACTGTTAGTTATTATTTCCCATGTGTTTTTAAGTCCTAGCCCAGTGTGATGGTACACGCTTTTAATCTCAGCACTTGAAAAGCAGAGGCAGGAGGATATCTATGAGTTCAAGGATAGCCTGGTCTGCGTACCAAGTTTCAGGCTAGCCAGGGCAACACAGTAAGATCCTGCAATCAATCACTCTATCAGTAAATATATTTACAAATCCTGTTTTTGTTTCCCGTCAGTTATCTGTGTATGTGTCTTCATTTCTTTTTTTTTTAATTGGATATTTTTTAATTTTCATTTTAAATGTTATTTTCTTTCCTGGTTTCCCAGACTTAAGCCTCCATCCCATCCCCTTCCCCTTCTTCTATAAGGGTGTTGCCCTCCCCAACCACCCCCACTTCCTGACCCCCCCTTCTAGCCCTGACATTCCCCTTCACTGGGGGTCCAAACTTGGCAAGACCAAAGGGCTTCCCCTTCCACTGGTGCCCTTACTAGGCTATTCATTGCTACATATGCAGTTGGAGCCCAGGGACAGTCCATGTATAGTCTTTGGGTAGTGGTTTAGTCCCTGGGAGCTCTGAGTGTTTGGTATTGTTATTCTTATGGGGTTGCAAGCCCCTTCAGCTCCTTCAATCCTTTCTCTAATTCCTCCAATGGGGTCCTGTTCTCAGTTCAATGGTTTGCTAGAGCATGTCATATATAGAGGTGAATGCTACCAGCAAACCATTGAACTAAAACTCACCTTCTTAACCAGGCTAAATTTTGCCAGTGAACTTCTGGGATCTACTGCCCTTCTATGCCCCGATACAGTATTGACAGGCATGTGCAGTCTTTTATGTGGATTCTTGTGATTTTGATTTTAGTCCTCATGAGTGTGTGTGTGTGTGTGTGTGTGTGTGTGTGTGTGTGTGTGTTGTGTGTGTGTGTTAACACACAGTGATCATCTCCCCATATCTTTGAAAAGTATTTTCTTCATAGGAGCCAGAGTTTAAACTCATTCATGATCTGGGCTCGGTGTAGATTTTGGGGTTTTGGGTTTTTGATTTTTAGAATCTTGTTGTGGAGCCTGGTTGGCCTTGAACTTTCCATGTAAAACCAGACCTGCCTTGAGCTCATAGTGCTTTTCCTTCCTTTTCTTTATTTTGTTCTTAATTATGTATAAGTGTGTGCGTTTGTAAACATGGATGCATGTGCTCCCAAAGGCCATGGGCATTTGATCCCCTGGAGCTGGAATTGTCTATAGTTGTGATTTGTCTGATGTGGGTGTTTTGAACCAAATCCAGGTCCTCTAGAAGAGCAGCAAGTACTTGAAATGGCTGAGCCCTTTTTCTAGCCCCTTTTTCTGTTTTTCACTTCTATGATCTTAACATTTTAGGTGTTGTAAGCTGTTTGTAAGATAACATTTTATAAAATGGTTTATGATCAGGGGCTGGGGATTTGGCTCAGGGGTAGAGCGCTTGCCTAGCAAGCGCAAGGCCCCGGGTTCGATCCCCCGCTCCGAAAAAAAGAATAGGAAAAAAAAAATGGTTTATGATCTTATTGGAGAAGCCCACATACATAATATGGAATCAGCTTGGTGTGGTGTCTGCTACACAAATTGTGGAATCAGACTGTTTCTTGGTTAGCTGTGTACCCGTGGGAAGCCAGTTAATTCTCTGTGTTTGAGCTTCAGTACTTTGTAAAGTAAAATAAGAATATATTTTTATAGTTTGTTTAGAAGATTAAAATAATTGATTTGTATAAAGTGCCCAGAAAACTATCTGGTACAGAAGGAGGTACTTTTTTGGGTGCTTGTGTATATAGAAAGTCATGTAATCTGTTGAACATAGAGTATGATGACACAACACTGTGACTTTGAGTACATGTATGTGGATAATATATACTTGGATTAGAGATTCAAATGAGTGGGAATGAGTTGTTGCAGAATTTCTGTCTAAAAGCTAGTTAGTGGAGTTAAAGCTGTATACTTAAATATGGTTAAATTGGTAAGAGTAAGTTTAGGGAGACGGAAGTTAGGAGGGAGGATAAATTATTTTGTTCTAGTTAGCTGTATTAGGTAGGCTGATTGGTCATGCTGCCTTAACTGGATTTCTTTGCAGTCTTAATGGTTACTAAATTTCTTTGACTGTCTAGAGTTTTCCACGCAAGAATTGCATCAAGTTTCTGAAATTAGATCAGAATGGGAACTAAAAGTTTATGCTAATGCATATGAAATAGAATTTGAAGACTACTTCTGTTTGGAGGGTGTGTGGTCAACTAAAAAAAATAAAATAAGACAGACTCATAATATTCTTCCTTTTTATATTTTATAGGTAATTAATAACGCTTGTGCCACGCAGGCTATTGTAAGTGTACTACTGAACTGTACCCATCAAGATGTCCATTTAGGAGAGACATTATCAGAATTTAAGGAATTTTCCCAAAGTTTTGATGCAGCTGTGAGTAGAGTTCTTAATCTTAAAACGACCTATTTGTGATTGTTCTTGTTATAATAGGCTACTTTTCAAATTTGTTTTAGATGAAGGGGTTGGCATTGAGTAACTCAGATGTGATTCGACAAGTGCACAACAGTTTTGCCAGGTAAAGAACTGTATGTGTGTCTGTCTGTCTGTTCGTCTGCCTATCATCTATCTTCCTCTGACTGTCTTATCATTTTCTGTCTCTTGTTTTTGTTGTATTTGCTTTTTCATTGACTCTTACTCTTTTCTGTAGACAGCAGATGTTTGAATTTGATACAAAGACATCAGCCAAAGAAGAAGATGCTTTTCACTTTGTCAGTTATGTTCCAGTTAATGGAAGACTGTATGAATTAGATGGATTAAGAGAAGGCCCAATTGATTTAGGTAATTTGTTTTCTGTTCTGATATTTATTTGGATAAGGAAAAAAAGATTTTATATTCTCCTTTATGTTAGCTGCAGGTCTGCTTAAATTTTGAGAATGAAAGCTACTTTGAGGTAGTATATAATATGGTCTTGATTGCTTGATGAAATTAAATGATGCGATTATATAGCAAAGACTTAACACTTCATTTTGGGCCTATGAGTTTGTTTTTAACACACAGATTACATAGCTTATTTTTAATTAAAATAAATAAATAAATTTACTTATTTTGAGATACTTTGGCTTTCTACCTAAGTAAACTTGCCTTGAATTTCTCCTACCTCAGTCTCTCTCCTTCTGGGATTACAGCAGGAAATTTCATCATGCTTAGCTTTGCAATGGAAAGCATGAGAGGGGAGGAAAAGGTCTTAAGGGAGTGGGGTCATGGAGTACCTGTGATAAGAAAGCAGAAGTGAGGAGATGAGGAGAATCAGCCAGAGTGGGTAGGAGGCATAGAGTAGGGTGGTGTGGGAAAGCAGTGAACAGAAACAAAGCATAGTGGTGTGTATGTGTGAAAGGGCCATAACAGAGAAACCATACTTTTTATGATAACCTGAAAAATTGCTTAAAATTTGTGTGTGTGTGTGTGTGTGTGTGTGTGTGTGTGTGAGAGAGAGAGAGAGAGAGAGAGAGAGAGAGAGAGAGAGAGACAGACAGCATGCATGCACACATCCAAGATACAGAGAGAAAGACAGGGAGAGAGACAGAGCATGCACACATTGGGCAGACACACCATGTGCACATCAGTCTTATAAGTGTGGTAGGCAGGGACTCCGTCACTGAACTACACTCCAGTTCTTCACAAAAGAATTGTCATTCTTTTTTGTGATTTCATTAAATTTCTTTTGTTGTATTAGCTTGTAATCCAGCAAACCTTTGCTTTATTTGAATTTCATACATGCTTTTGATTAAATTTTATACTTTTATACATAAAATTGGACCTAGAAATGCATCTTGGTGGTAGAGCTCTCTCTACCATGTATGATGATCTGGGCTCATTCCCCATCACTACAACAAATAAGTAGGTTTGTTTGTTTATAATTTCATAATTTTGATCGTTTTCCACATTTATAATGAATAATTCATCTAGTGAAGGTTTGTATTTAAAAATATTCTTTGTTAAAATAATTTTTAAGAAGCTGATTTTCCTTGGTTTGATAATTAATTTAATTTCTTTTGTCTTCTGTTGACAGCAGTTATAATTATCAAATATTAACAAAGTAATGAACAATACAGGATAGCCACATTCATTTTGTAGCTGTTACATGACTTCTAGGAAAAAGCATTTTGGCTAAATGACCTTGAATTATAAATGGTTTTCAATTTTGTTTTAATGTTTCCTAACATACAGTAATTGTAAAAAGTAGTTAATCCATTGTCATTTCCATACATGAATATGATGTATTTTGATCTTTTTTGCTCTATTACTCCTTATCAATTTTTTATTTTACATTTTTGTAAATGTCAGACAGTAAGGATTGGTTTCTTTTTTTTCTCTAGCTTTTGCTTTGTCATCTATAAAACATGATAACCTAACAATTTTTCTTAGAATTTGTGTGACAGAGGGGAGAAGGGAGGGAGACCGGTGAGTGAGGGAGAGAGAGACTGAGAGACTGGACATCCCCGGGCTACAGTGTGTCAGGCAAGCGCTCTAGCACTGAGCGCATTTATCCTTATCTTGTGTTGTACATTTAAATGAGTTAATTTCCTAATTCATTCCTTGCTTCCTCAAATATTTTAGTGTTTACCAACATGTCTGTTGCATGATAGCATGACATGATGTTAAACGATAGTATGACAATACAAATGATAGTATTCTTCTGTTATCAGAAAATAAAAATTGAAGCTTAACATAATTACACTAAAGAAGAATCCACAAGACATATGTGGCTCACAACTTGCCAAGACTGCGTCAGTATTGCTTATTTTTAGGTAGAGTAGGTTACCTTTACAACGTTTGAATACATTCTCAGTTAACGGCAGTATTGTTGATTCAAACTTTGAGAGATTGTTAGTAAATATTGGCTTTTCTGGTGTTGTTTTAACTGTTTAACATTTCCTTCTAGGTGCATGCAATCAAGATGACTGGATTACTGCAGTGAGGCCAGTAATAGAGAAGAGGATTCAAAAGTAATGCTCCACTAATATCATTCATCTAGAAATCTGGTTTCTAAGGGTTTTTTTTTTATTTGTTTGTTTTAATTAAAAAAATGTTTTACTTTTTTAATGTTCTGTGTTAAACATCTGACCTTCTCTTGATCGAATTAATGTATTGAGAAAATGTAATTTAGAAATTTTATTTAATGATATGACAAACCAGATGCATTGATATCCATTAAGTGGAGATTTTTGTTTGTTTTTTCATTTTATTTTTTGGCAGTGCAGGGCTTTGAACTTAGGGCCTCAGGTATGCTAGACAAATGATCTGTCACTGAGCTACAGTACCAGTTCTAAACGAGCTGCTTACTGTTGCTAAGTATTTGTACAGACAGTTTTGGACTGTTGTTTTGGTTTTGAGGATTTTCAAGATGAAGTTATTTTGAAATAATTATATAAACATGTTCAGTCATAGGAAGTGATAGATTATGTGTGCCTTGTAATCTTAAAAAGGTACACTATAATATCACAGCCAAGATAGACCCAGCAAACCATCTCACCTTAGGATTCTTCAGACCTACAGTGAATTTCCTACCCTGGCAGCCACTTTTTCTTTCTCCTTTTAATGTATTATTTCCACGAATTTCAGTTATACTTGATAGGATTAGGAACATAGAACTCCTTCAATTTAAAAAAGACCCAGAAAATTTTAAACATTTTCATGTAATTCAAAGCATTAGTTATATTTGACCATGTTTTTTCTGATAACTAGATTTATATGACCCTTTTGAAATATCTTGTAGTCTTGAGCAAATACATATATAGACCTATGTTTTGTAGTATGTTATTATCTAGATTAAGTCTCCTTTATGTATTATAGGTAATTCCAACTATATTAAGGATTAAGGCAGTTCATACTATTATGAGGGTTTTTTTTTTTTGGTATCAGGGTATATTACATTAAAATTAATATTTTATATTTACTTGTGAGTTAAATAAAGTTTTAAAATGCATTTACAAACAGTAGAAACTACATCATGACTCGGAAAAAAATGTTTAGTATCCTCAGTAGAATCTAACAAATGTAAAGTCTTGGTTTAATTTTTTTCTCTGAGAACTTAAGTAATAATTGTCCTATTTCTTACAAGAAGGAGTGATAAAAACATGTTATTCTAATGTCTTAAGTAAAACTCATAGTAATTTGGAACACTTAAATTTATTTGCAATTGGTAACATTTAATATTTTGCTACATTATATTCTTTTATATAAAAACTTTATTAAAAATGTCAGTTATTATTAGCCTGCTAATAATTTTACTTATTCCATTATGTAGTAATCACAATGTATTATCTTAATACTAATGATTTTATAATTTTTATTACATTTTAAAATCTTTTTGCAGGTATAGTGAAGGAGAAATTCGATTTAATTTAATGGCCATTGTATCTGACAGAAAAATGATATATGAACAGAAGATAGCAGAGTTACAGAGACAGCTTGCAGAGGTTTGTGGATACATACATGCATACAGCCTTGGTTGTGTATACAGGGTGGGAGGAACTGGAAAGAATAGATATGTGTAGAAGCTGGAGGAGAATATCTAATATCTTATTCTCTCACACTTTTTTTTTTTTTCTGTGAGGGAGGATCTTTAAACTTGGAGCTAGGCTAGTGGCCAGGAAGTCCCAGCAATTTCCCTGACTTTGATTCCTACAGCACCAGTGTTATAGGCATGTGTGTGGCCATTCCTGGCTTTTTCTGGCTATCTGATCTCAAGTCATCAAGCTTGAACAGGAGACACTCTAGCCAATTGAACCTACTTTGCATTCCCATTGGCCTTTGAGTATAACATTTTAGCATAGGTACTGTATTCTCCCAGGGAACAAATTGATTTTCTTATTTATAATAGATTTAACTAAGGGGCAATATTCTGAATTTATGTTATATAGTTTTATACTTTACATAGTTTTATACTTTTCAGTTTCTTAATGAACCATGACTATTACAGTGTTCACTGTAATAAATTGATTCATGAGAATTAAATTTCTATATCACTTAAACAGTAACATAACAGGTACTAAATGTTAGTAATGAATTATTTTAGCTATTTTCTCTTACAGTTAAGCAAGAGTGTATTTCTGTAAGGAGTTTAATTTGGTGTATGTAAATGTACATATAATCTTTACCAGTCTTAATGATTTCCTTTCTACTACTATAAATATGGATGGAAAAGAGAGCTATTGGTAAAGAAAGTCTTTTAAAAAGCCCTTTGATTGTATTTTAAAGATAGTTTAAGCAAGTTTATTTTATAATTTAATAGATTATAGTAATATAATACGTTATAAGATTGGTAGTAGGTGAAAGTCAAGCTGTGACAGAAATATGGAAGGTATATTTATGGCTTTAATTTATTTTTCTTATTGGGCTAATATTCTTGCCAACATTAAGTTGAAATCTGAAGATAATTATATGAATCATTTAAATGTTGGCAGGATTTAAGCCACAGTCATTAGGGTACTGTTTCTTTTTTTTTCCCCTAAGGAGGAACCCATGGATACAGATCAGGGTAGTACTGTGTTAAGTGCTATTCAGTCAGAAGTTGCCAGAAACCAGATGCTTATTGAAGAAGAGGTACAAAAGTTAAAAAGATATAAGGTATGTTTTTTAAAAATAGGCTATAATTTTGTAGTACATTTTTAGTTGAAAGAATGGTGGCTAATTGCTTTCTTCCCGTCATTGGTAAGTTTTCAGAATAATGTATTGATTATCAGGTACTTGACAAAGTTTCACTTTTTAAATGTTATTATGAACTGTTAGATGTCTCAGTTCCCTGTACCTACTATTCTTCCTGATGTCCAGGGTGTTGTACCTGTGACTACTGGGGACAGCCAGGACCTTTTGTCTGTAGGCTTTGAGAGCTTTGCTGCGCTTCCCCCTCTTCTTGTATAGCGCTTCATCAAGACTTACGGTCATTTTTGTAAAATATCCCAGTTTCTGTAGTAGAAAGTGAGTTAATTATGGTTTTGTTGTTGTTGTTGTTGTTGTTGTTGTTTTGTTTTTTGAGACAGTCTGAGATGTAGCCCTGGCCATGTAGTAATGCCTGGTCTATAATGAACTATGTCTAAGGATAATAGCCTTGAACCAGTGGAAAACCTCCTGGGAGTACTGATACATTGCACTACAGACTGGCTGAAAACTGTTTAAAAGGCACTAGGTGCTTGCCTAGCTGCTTGTTGTAGGCCTTTTCAGGCTAAGTACACTTTTGTTTCTAGTGCTAGGCAAATTTATATAATACTTCTTAGTCTTAAAAAGGCTTTCTACTTAAAGTAGAATTATATTAATATGAAAATTTTGGTTCCTCTGAATATTACTCATTTGTTTCATGAATACTAATAATACTTAAAAATTTTAAATTAATTTCTTATGTTAGTAACAAAGTAATGGATATCATATTATCTATATATACATACACACATATATATACATACACACACACATATATGACACTACTATTAACAGGTGTTTTTTATAGTCTTTTATTTCTTAGTATATATTTTATCTTAATTTTATCAAATTGCTATGCCTTAAAAGTCTCTTGATTTTTCTTTTAAAATTCTAAAGTTTTTAAGAATCCTTATTTATTAGTTATAACAAACATTTATGTAACTGCTGACTTTCTTCATAGAGTCTGTTAAGTAAGGTGAGAATGGAAGGAGGACTTAGATATTGGATGTCTAGTGGTTATGTACCTTAGGATATCTGTCACATGGAGATAGTAGTACAAGATTTCTTTTTCATTTGAAACTCAAATGAAAGGACTGCATTTTTGTTGCTTTTGCTTGACTTATGTCAGCACAATGTCACAGTGTACTTAACAGCCAACAGATGACTATTAAAGATGAAAGGAAATAAATGGACCACAGCTGAATCTATAGTAGGATTTTTACCAGGTAAGAGGTGATGAGGCTCCTTAGAGTAATTTAAAAGCAGAAAAAGAAAGGGCCAAGATTTTGGCAACAGGAAAGTATGAGATGACAGCTTCAACTGTTACTTTCCTTGTTACATAATATACAAACTAACCATGACTTAATTGTCAGAACATGTAACAAATCACACCTAGTTTAAAAGAAATGATAAATCAAATTCATTTGAGGAAATGTTGAAGTGACTTATAAATGATAAAAGCTTTAACTATGGGAAGGAATAGTCAGTGGAGTGTCTGCTAGATGGGATGTATAATAGCTCAGTGGTCATGGAAGGTTAGAAGCACGTCATTTGGGAGACTGTTCACTAGCACAGATTTGCCCCTACCGTCTATCCTCACTGATATAAAAAAGGCTCCAAGAAAATTTATTAAACTTCAAAAATTTGAGCTGGTCTTTTAGTCTTGTCCTTAGTAATTGTGTAGTTACAGTGGCAGGGGTGTTTATCTTGTAGACCTTGGTAAGTTTGTTTTCACAGCTTATGTTTTTATTAATATCTTTGGAATAGGCTTCTTTCCTCTACAGAAGTAGATTGTCCACAATGGACTTTAAAAAACTTCTTTTCAGTTTGCTAAGCTGAGGGAAAGAAGTTGTACCTAGTTAATGCTTGCTACTTGTTTTGTTTTACATTCTTTATTATCAGGAGGGATCAAATCTTATTTTTAATATTATTTATGAGAATGAGGAATTTTAAATTGGATGCAAAAAGATAATACAATCAGAAAATGTGTTTTATTTTCAGATTGAAAATATCAGAAGGAAGCATAACTACCTGCCTTTCATTATGGAATTGTTAAAGACCTTAGCAGAACACCAGCAGTTAATTCCACTTGTGGAAAAGGTAAGTATTTCATTGGTGACTACTCAAGCTAGACTAGGTTCTCCCCCAGGTACATTGTTTTGAGCATGGATGGAGATTAAGTTTCCGGGGCTTTTGTAGTTTTATTCTTTTGCCTCGTGTTTTGCATTCTAAGAGAAGTAACCTACCGTAGCACTTTAAATCAAAAACAAGTGTTGTCCCACTACTTTATCAGACCATAATTATTAATTTTTAGAACACAGGTGGTTTTGTATTAAAACACTTTCTTTAAACAAAAACAAATTTTCGGTGTTAATAACTGAAATAATAGTTTTTTTCCTTAGCTAATTTTGTAAAATTTTGCATTGATAACAGGATTTAGAACTAGAATGGAGATTGATGGGGATAAAAGAATAGTTTGGTTAGCAAATAGGTTTCTTATTCCTAATCTAGAATCCTTCCCGCTGCAGGGTAACTAACAAATTAAGTGGAAAATTCTGATTTCTAAGATTTATTCTTCAGTGTTAAGCACTTAATAAAATATTCAAGGAATAAATGAATTACAGTTAAATTGTTTATACGTTTATATTGTAAATCAGCTTTTCTGAAAATGACCATCTCTGGATGCTCTTTAAATTACATGTTACCTGGCCCCCTCCCCAGATATTCTCATGTAGGGGAAGGAATCTTTAATAAGTTTCCCAAGTGATTCTAATGCAACTGATCTGTGTACCACACTTTGAGAAACACTTTGAGAAGACACTTCTAGGCAAATAAAAATTTGGACCATTAATTTAAAGACAAGAATACATGGTAGGTATATTTTTCTTATTGATTTTAAAGTGTACAAAGCAAACATACATTTTTGTCCCAGATATTTCATACTATAAATACAAAAATAATATTGAGATTTGAATTCATAATGTATTTGTGTTTACCTTATTACCTGAAACATATGACTCACTTTTTAGCATTAAATTTAAACTTATTGTAGAAGATTGGTAACTCTTCTGTTGATGCTTCTCAGGATGGGAAACTGATTTTCAATCTTTTATTAACAACTAGGACCCTGTGATCCTCAAATTTTTTTTTATCAGGGTATCTAGATACAATATTCTTTGAAATACCATGAACTATTTCTGTTTTAAAAATATTAAGTAGTGATGAGTGTGGTGGTACATACCTATAATTCTAGTACTTGGAAGTCGAGGCTAATGGATTCAGAATTCAGTCATCCTGAACAAAATTTCTGATTGGAAACCTATGGACAAATTATTACTCTATTTAATGCAAACTATTCTTTATTTAATGCAAACTATTCTTTAATGTTTGTTTCAAAATACAGTATTTTTGTGTCGATTAGGAAAAATTTTGTGATTTGAAAAAAAAATGTCCATGACAGTGTGTGCCCCAGATGATGATTTTGAGAGCTTAGAGTAAACCTTTGCAAAGACTGTCTTGGACACACGGTGGCAGTATAAGGATATATAATATTAGTGTTACACCAGCGCTGTTGCTCTTTCTGTTTGCAAATTTTTTAAGGAAGGTGGTTATCGACTGTCTAGTCTACCTAGTTCTTAGAAATCTTTAATCTGTAATACTATACAAGCAATGTGTATGTTTATTCTTTCTACCTGTACAGTGCTAACTTCTAGGTTTTGAGGATATTTCAATTCACATTTGATTGAAATGTTTTAAATTGTTCATCTCATTTATCTAGTTGCAATTATATTCCGGACATTTTGTTATGGTATATAAATTTACTCACCCAATTTCCACAAATGGTTTTGGAAAGACTGAAACAATTAGAGTCTTCTGTGTAGTATCTTAAGATTAATATCAGCATCGAGTCTTGTGAAAAATTTTAGACATAGTAACTTCTAATTTTCTTAGAGCAAATTTGTTTTTGTCATTTTTTTTTGTGGAAAAACAACAAGTTATTATACCACTTTGGAACTCTTTTAATAAGCAAAGCAAATTGAAAAGAGGGTAAAATAGATTATATTTTAAAGTTATAAAAAATAAAAAGCTATCATGGTGTTCGTTAATTGTAATACTTTCAAGAAAAATTATGTATAGAATCTAGATATGGATTGGGATTTGGAGTATTTGGAACTTAGTTTGTTGGTTGCTCCCCAGCCCCCTCTAAGGAGTTGTCTGTTGTGGTGTGAAGGGGGATAGGAGGGACAGTGCAGGGATGGTGAGCCACTTAGTGGTGCTACTGGTCTGTCTACAGTGGGACTTTGGCCGACATGGCTGTCTATATAGCCAATGGTGAAAGTAGCTGGGGCAAAAAAACTTTCATTTTATTGAATAAGAAACAAAAGAACTAATTTTCTCTTGGTCTTGTGACTCTAATGACATAGAATAAAATTTTTTTGGTTTTGTTATGAGAGTTGTATACATTGCATATAAATTGCTCAGGACGTAACCTAAAAATAGTTGTAACACTTATTGTACTATATACCAAATCTGTTCCCTGAAACATAAAATTAGCTAGATTAAGATTCCATTTGTGAGTCTTCTATACTTACAGTACTGTAAGAAATTTGGTTCCAGCATATGTATGTATCTATACACATGTATGCCTAATTCTAAATCCTTGTCTATTTCACCTTTTTAAACTTCTGGTACCTTTCATGTAAAATCCTGAATGTATTTGATAAAGGGATCCAAATGAATTGAATTTTGACTCAATTGATTATAGTCGTTATTCCTTAAAACTTCTGTCTCTTAAATAAAGAAGTAGGACAATGATCACAATTTTTTTGTTATTTTTAGTAAGCATTTTGTAAACTATATTCAGAAACTAATAACAAAATACTAAGTACTTTTCTTTTTCCACTTTGTAACTGAAATTCAGTTGTATAGGAAGCTTTGCTAGAGGTGGTGTTGCGTGTCTGTAATCTCAGCACTTAGGAGGCCTGGGTAGGAGGATTGTGAGGTATAGAGCAATGTTGGACTAGAAGGTAAAACTGTGTCTCAAAAATAAAGAAGCTAAATGGAAAAAGAAAGGAAATTTTGTATAGGATTTGTATACAAATTAAATTCCAAATTATTCTACTAACTAAAAATGTTTATATAGGCAACTAATTTTGCTACTTTTGTGTAGTAGTTAGATTTTAGATAATGCCTGTATTTTATGTATAAATGTTTTTATAATAATTTGCTCTCGATTTTCTGTGGTTTGTTCCCTTCCCACCTCATTCTTAACTCAAGGACTTTTCTCAGGCTACCACTGAGCTGTACCCAGCTATCTTTATCCATTTTATCCAGCTGGTCTTGAACTAGCCATTCCATCTCAGCCTCCCAAGTAGCTAGATTATAGGCCTGTGCCACCACATCCATTAAGTCTAATGCTTAGCTCTCAGTTTTATCATACTGCTGCTGATAGTACCTAATGCATCATAAAAAGTTGTACTAATTCTAGTTATTCTATTTTTTGATTGTATAATACAGAATTCTTATTTATGGTTCGTTTTCAAAGACCAGCAGAATTGGTATCACATGAGAATTTGTTTTATTACCGAATCATCTACATTTAAATAGGGACCCCAGTTGGCATACATATTGAAAAGCACTGCTTGAGAACATGTGTCTTTGACGTCTATTGAAACTTCACTGTATGTTAACTGTGTGACTTTGGTCCACTTTGATAATATCTGTGAGCCTTGGGCTGCTTTGATAATGTCTTTACTTTGGTTACTTTACTAACGAATAGAATTACTGCATTTAATACTGTAACTATAAGATTAAATGATATATGGAAAACATTTAGGTTTAATAAATTTACTGAGACTACTGATTTATATATATATATGTATATATATGCATGTATGCTTTTAGTGATATTAAGTTCATCAAAACTATATTAAATTCATTTACTTCAATATAATGAAAGCATAAAGAATTTATTGGAAATAGTTTGAGTAAGAAATAGACAAATAATATATACTTTTAGAATTATTGTGGTTGTTTGGCTTATAGAATGGGTATATTTTAATTACTATAATCAATACATTGATCTTCTGTAAACCAAAAATGATCACTTCTACTGAGGGAAGATAACTTTAGGATTCAGCAGAAGTTGCAAGTCTCAAGTTAGAAACTGCCATGCTCTCAGTGTCTCAGAACTCGGGTATCTCAGTACTTGTTCATTTGTTTATTCGTTAATATCTTTCCTTTCTATGTTGCCGGGCCAGCCGCTCTCTTACATCACCATGCCCAGTCCCACCACACAGGCTCTAGTAGCTTGAACGATGTATAAGCCTTATCCCTTGTGATACCTTTGGATACATTTTACTTTAGTATGATCTAAAACAATCTTTGAGAAGTAATATGCTATCTTTAATTTTTAGGCAAAAGAAAAACAGAATGCAAAGAAAGCTCAGGAAACTAAGTGAAGAGGATATTTGGACATGTGTACACTGCTGCACTTAATTTCATGGACACCATTAAATAAAAGAAACTTTGAACAACATCCTAATTGACTCAGTGCACGTTTGGCATAGTACCAGTCTGTCTTTATGCATGGAGTTAAAACTCTTTCCTTACCTGCATCATGTGTATGTAGTGCATATTAAATAAAAGTGACATAAAAAGTGCTGGCCAAATTTCATTATTCAGTTCTGGATCTGAGAGTTCTTGGTCTCTAGAAATGCAGCTAGAGTAGCGAACCTGGAAAATACAGATAATATGCTTCATCTGTAGTTGGTCTGATTAATACTTTTATTTGTTTGCTTAATATATTCAATTTATGAATGTCAGATCTTACTTAAGGTTGGTCATCTGTTTCCAATTGTGGCAAAAATAATTAGCATTTTTTGTCATTGTGTGTTTTGCAGATCTTAAAACTAAATTTTATCTTATACCAACTTGATTTTTTAAGGCCAGTTATTTGGAAAGACTGATACAATTTCTGATGATTTACATTGCTCTCTGTAAAGACGACAATAAATATCCCAATTATACTTTAGCAAACTTTCTTCACTTGTTGGGATTGTTTGTTTATATATTGTAGGATTATTCTAGAAAGGTCTGGATATTTTTTGCTTTGAAACAAAACTGAAGGTTGAACAAGTAAATCTTGAGAGTTTTTTGACAACCTGGTTTTCAAGATATTGTTCTGGGTGTTCATTGAAAATTAAGGGTTTAACAGTTTGTTACCTGAGTCTTTTAAAGATAGCAGTGGTGACAGAGGATTATCCTATGCCCATCTGAACGTACATTCTAGATCCATAGTTTCCAGGGTCTTTGTCTTTTTTTTTTTTTTTTTTGATGTAAAAGCACGAGGTAGCTTTATTAACGAGATCCCGGGTCTTAGCGGGATCCCCGGTCGACACGTATCTCACACAGGAGACAGAGGAATCGACCCCGAGCCTCCAAACTCGGGGGTTTATATAGGGGAGGTTAGGGGGTTTGGCGCGGTTACACACAATTGGCTGATTTCTGGCGCGGCTATAGGTGATTGGCTCATGGTCTTTGTCTTTGAAAAGTTGTTTCTAACTTCTTTCCAAATTAAACTTGAAAGGAAAAAAGTTTAAACTTACTATTAAAAAAAATGAGTCATCCAAGCACATTTTAAAAATTGATACATGACTTTTTAAACATTTTATGTAAAATAATATAGTTTATTTTATGAGGTAACTTGTATACCATTTTCTAGCTTCAGCTTTGACCCAGATTTAATTTATTTAAATTAGCATATTAAGTGGTAGTTTGTATTTTGGTATTTTTATACATAATTTGTTTTTGACCTTCTTCCTTTCTGTTCATTCTTGTACTTTTCTTATAAAACATATTTGATCGCTGGACTTCCTCAAAACCAGTTCTGTTTGTCTTATGGTCATGATTTACTTTCATTTTTTTTTTTTCCACATGGAAAGGTTTAGCGAGAGAAGAATAGAAGAGGGGAGAAGTAAAGGCCGGCTATGAGCACGTGGAGGGAAGAGTGGCGGGGGTGTGGGGTGACTGTGGGGAGAGCAGGGCCAGGGACAAAGGGGAAGAGAGGATTCTCATTTTTAAAGACTAAAATCCAGTAAGAGAGAATACATGTGTTGTGTGTCTGAGTTATTCTACTTAAGTTTTAATCCATTCATTCTTTTACAGATTCTATACTTCTGGGTTTTGTTTAGTTTTGGTTTTTCGAGACAGGGTTTCTCTGTGTAACAGTCCTCGCTGTCCTGGAACTTTGTAGAGCAGGCTGGCCTCAGATTCAGAGATCCTCCTGCCTCTGCCTACAAAGTGCTAGAATTAAGACGCATGCCACCAACACCAGGCTCAGTGCCACATCCTCATTATCCATTCAGTGTAGACAGACATACATTTCTTTGCTTTTATGAATAGAGTACTAATAAACATGAACATGCGAGTATCTCTGGGATAGAATCCTTTGAATAGATGTTTAGGAGTGATATAGCTGGTCACAGGGTAGTTATAGTTTTATTTTTATTTATTTATTTTTGATTTTTTTCCGAGACAGGGTTATTTTTTCTGAAACCCTGGATATCCTGGAACTTACTCTGTTCAAGTCTGGCCTTGAACTCAGACTAAAGGTGTGTACCACTACTGCCTGATTTCTAGTTCTGTTTTTGTTCTGTTTGGAGAAGCCTCCAACTGATTTCCCCAGTGGCTGTTCTGGGTGATACCCCGAGTGGCAGCAGTCCACACACAGATCAGTAGCACTGTCCAGTGTGTTGGTCTTCGTTCTCTCCATGAGAACATTCTCACTGGGGTGAGATGGAATCACAAAGGAGTTTGCATCTGCATTTCCCTGATGGCTAAAGACGTTGGGTACTTTTAAAAATACCTATTAGTCATCTTCATTTCTTATAAAAAACATGGTTTGATTCATTGACCCACTTATAAATTAATTTATAAGAATTGTTTTAAATCATCAGATAGTGGTATTCAACAACTCAGAGCTCATAGGAAAGTTTTGGAGCAAAATTGAAAAATTGTTTTCAAGTATAATTTCACATAGTCTTTCAGTTTTTTTTGTGAGGAAGTGGACTTCGCTCACAAAACAGTGTTTCAAAGCTGTGATATTATTTAAAATAGTTTCCTGTGGTTGTCTTAGGCTCATGTTGGTTTAACTTGTTTGAGCTTATTTTTTTAATACATTATTTTCTTTGAAAAATTTACATATGAATACAAAATATTTTTCATCATATTTACCCCTCCACACTCCCAGTTCTCTCCTAAATTGTTCCCTTTCTCTGCTCTCTCTCTCCATCCCCCACCCCTTTCTGTTTGTTTGTTTTTTTGTTTTTTTTTTTAATAACCCACTGAGGGCATGAGACTATCTAACTAGAGTCTGTGAGGATACCGAGAGTCACACCCTTGGAGAAAATTGACTGTCCTTTCTCCCAGCAACCACAGACTGCCAGTAGTTCCTCAGCTACGAGTGGGACCTCTTGTCTCACTCCCCCCACCCCCCATGCTGGAATTTTGCCAGGTTTGATCTTACCAGGTAACCACAGCTGTTCAGTCCAGAAGACACTTGCATAGCAGTCTTTGACCTTTGGCTCTCACAGTGTTCCTGTACCATCATCCTTTGCATTCTCTGAGCATTGTGGGAGAAGGTACAATGTAATGTCCCATTTATGGCTGAGTACTGTACTGTGCCTAAGTTTTATAAAGTTATACAAGGTTTACTGTAGAAAGTAGTAGTCACTAATCAAATAAATGAATAGAATACAGAGAGGACCTAAAATAGATTCAACTGATCCCTTGATTTTTGACAAAGGTGGCAGAGTAATCAAGGAAGGACTTTCAGGAGATGGATAGAGTAACTGAATGTTCATATTTAAAAGTGATCTGTGACCTCAATACATCTCCCGGAAATGAAATTGAACTTAGTCATAGACCCACATATAATGGTTAAAAAGCACAAAGGTTTTTGTTTTTGCAAAATCATACGTGAGAATATTTTTGTGATTTGGAAATAGTCACAGGTTTCTTAAGTCACTGAAAGCAATAACATAAAAAGGTCCAAAATTAGAGTATACTAAGAGTACAATTTTGTCATTGAGGGATATAATTAAGAGGAACTGGTATCAAATGACACTTTAAAACTACAAAACTATTAATAGGCATATAATATTATTGACGAAATTCTGCAAAAGTGTTATAAGAATAGTCACAGTTTAAGAACGTGTCTGTCTGACAGTTGTGAACCTGGGATGTGTCATGGCTGTGTGCTTGTGAATGAAGAAGTCCTTGTTTGGTCCAACAGCAACCCAGAGATAGATACATGCTAGTTAGAAGGACATGGTTTTAGAAGGACTCTTAAAGGAACTCAAAGAATTTTGCCTTTTTAAAAGTCTCACTGAACCACTGGGCAGAGAAAGGAACTTGGCATTCTGGTTTACTGTAGTCCGTTCTGAGGGATGTGCTGCTACAGTAACCACAAACTGTCCAACAGCTGCCGCCATGCCTCCTCTCACCTCAGGTTTAGTTCCCAAGAGAGCAGCCCTTTGTGTCCTGGATTATTGGGCACATTGTTCTTTAGGGTGTGATACATAATAAATTATGGTGCTGCATTCAGATTAGTACTTCATTCAGTCTTAATTGCCTATGACAATGCAAAATACATTTAGACCTTCCCCCCCACCCCCTTTGTAGAGGACATTTTTTCTTTGAAGTGGTGAGGAGGAGGGGGGATAAAGATTTTTCTCTCCCTTAAAAGAAAGAGAAGGCATAAGCAAAAGTAAAGTTTACATATGGTTTATCAACAGATAATCCCAAGAATATTTTAGTGTTTTTGGTAATTCTTTTTTCCTGTGTAAATAGCCATGTTTTAATGCTAGTTTTGTATGCTCTCTCTGTATTATAGAGTTATATAATACATATTACTTTTGAAGTTGATAATATACAATTTTTCATTTTTATGTTTTTGATAACTTGTAGGACTCAAACCATGCTAGCTGTTATAGAGGGAGTGGAGAATATTAATGAGAGTTTTGAAGCTACCATCCTTTCCTTCACACAGCTAGTGGGAGGCTTGGAAGTGTGGGCTCAAGTATATGTCTGCAGAATTGACTTCCAGCAAAGCACAGTGCCTCACAGGGTATATTTTCCTTCAACAGCAGTGATAGTATCTATGGTTGGAGATACTGAAGTCAGAACATGCTATTCTTGTATTCTAAGAACGAGGAGTCGGCTGATGTATGACTCGAATCTTTAAGAAAAAGTGACCTCTGTGTCTACACACATCACCTGAAAATAGCTGAGTAATGGGGCAGTCTCCGGTTTGTTTTTGCCTTGTTTTTGCTCTTTCCTGATTTTATTCTCAACCGTAACTTAGTCAGCATGTTAGAAGTCATCCTGATAAATGTAGGAGATCCATGGAGGTGAAAAGGGTACAGTCATTGCCATTGCTTTAGGCTAAAGAAGTGTAAGAGGCATCCACGTGTCCAGTAATGGAAAGAGCGGTGCAAGCACTGTGAGCTGACGCTGGTGTAGACGGCCATGCAGAGTCCCCTGAAGGAGGGTCTTTAAGCAGAAACATAAGCGAAGAAATTAATTCAGATTTCTAATATGAAGCAATGTTTGCTGGTGAAAAGGTATATGAGGGTTGATCTGAGGTGTTAGTATCAAAGTCAGTTAAATAAGCAGAAAAGGAAGGCATCTCTAGGTAATGTGTCTTTTATAATATGAAATATAGTTCTCAAGCTATCCTCCCTTCTCATTTGTGAGATAGTCCTGTGGATCCCAGGCTGGCCTTGAAGTGACCTTGTAGCCAAGAGTGGCTTTGAATTTGATCTTTCTGCTTCTGCCTCCTAAGTGTGGGATTAGGGGCATGCCCCACTGTGCCTGTCTCTGATCCTTTGTTGTAATAATAATGTTAAAGTAGTAGGGGATATATAAGTAGTAGAAAATCTGATGCAGGTGTGGTTTTAAAAATAATTTCAACTCTTGTCAATATTAGAGGGAGAAATGAAACACTGAAAAAATGAAATTATTAGAAAAAAATCTGAATTACTTGAGAATAGAGATAAAAACTTCCCAAGAAATAAAACAAATACTTAAAAATATAAAAGTAGTTGTGTACAGTAGCAAATACCCTATAACCTAAGAACCAAGTCAATAGAATTTTGCCACATGTTTAATATATAGCATGGAAAATACTGATGTGAAATATAGAAAACCCACAGCAAATAGAGAAGAAGATATTTTTAAAAATTGCCAAGTGATAAGAGCAAGCAATTTGCAGAGCAGTTCAATGGTGGTTAACATGTGCAGTGTATCCCACTAGTCATAGACAAAATAGAGGCAGTTAAAGACATGCATTTCCTGCCTTCCCCTGCCTGCCTTCCTCCTTTGCCCACTTCATTGTCCCTCCTTCCCTTTTCATGCCTGATCTCTTGTGTCACTTGTGTGGACCTCCTGCACATATACCAATCAGTCCTGTGTTAGAATGGTTTGTTGCTCTGTAGCCTAAGCTGGGCCTATGTGAAGATGCATTAGAGACAGAATCGTACAGTGGAAGTGCTCATATGAGAGAACTCTCTGGGTTTGTTAGATGATTTCTAGGGACCATTAATGGATGACCTTGATCAAGTTACTAAGGAATGTGGAGTATACGTGGTAATTATGTGAGCTCTGGGACCCAGTAGCTCCCTGAAGGTTGATAATTATAATGACTAGAAGGTAATAAGCTATTCAGGATGGGCTTCCTAGATAGTGTCTCCTAGTAAGGTTACCAAGGACTGAGAACTGACCTTTCAGCTTTTGATTTAAAAATGCTAAGGACTTTGGATAGTTAATCAGGTTCAATAAAACTCACAAGACATTAATGAATACCTGAAAAATACCATTTTATTAGTTTACAATTGTAACTGCCAGCAGACCAAACATTCCTGTCAGCTTGTCAATATGTTCTTTCCCTGGGAGATAAATTTACCAATGAAACCATATTAAGAGTGGAAAGTTGGGTAAGTCTAGACTAGCCCAAAGGAAATGATTTGGCTTTTACAGATGCTGCCTGTGATAGGTAGCTCATTCCATGCTTTGTCAGAATGGACAATAACCAACGCCCCCTCACCTCCCCCCACCTTCTCTCCTCCAAGTGCCACTGTGTCCTTCATTTTACACATCCTATAAAGGGGTGACTGTTTTTAAACTTCCATAATTTCTACTTTCATGACTGACATTTTCCCACTTTTCTATGCCAGTAGGTTTCTCAAGCGATGTGATTTTAAAAAATACACGTTTATCTGGTATTTTGGGTCATCCCAAGATGCCTTGAGCTAGTTTTTCTTTTTCCTTTTTTTCTTTTAAAACTATCTCTAGAGCAGAGTACTAGTTCCTGTACCCAAATGTAACTTCTAAGTGTAAGAAATTAGCCCTTTCAGCTATAAATTGAGTTTATTGCATGGCTTTCCTGGAAGGATGTGAACAAATGTCAGGTTGTCAGTAACAGACCAATGAGATTTCTCTATCCAAGTCCAGCTTAGCAAGGCAGCAAGGCTTATTTTGGGGTGGGAAGTTATTCCTTTGTAGCAATTTGTGTTGATTATTTAACCTTTGGGGGGGACTTAGAAATAATTTTTTACATTTATTTGAATTTTTTTGAGATCTCATCAATGAGTACTATATTTACAGTATTTCTACCACACTCTCCCCCCTCCCAGTTCCTTCTGTGCTCTCACTTCCCACAGTGGGCTGGGTTCCTCACCATCAATTAGCAATCAAGCATGTCAACAGGCTATTCCAATCAAGGCTTAAAGGTGCTTCTGTGCCTTGTTTCCTCATAGTTGAGTCTAAATGTAAGAATGGAGACAAAAAATAAGGGAAAAATTAGTTACTGGTTGGTTTTAATTGTCAACTTGATACAACCTAAAATCACCTTGGAAGAGATCCCCAAATAAGGAATTATTTAAATCAGGTTGGCTTATGAACATATCCTGAGAAATCATCTTGTTTGTTGCTTGATATGAGACGATCTAGCCCACTGTGGGTGGCACCATTTCTTAGGCTAGATCTTGATCTGTGTAAAAGTGAAGAAAGCTAGTGAGCAAGCAGAAAGTAGTGGTGATTTTTTTTTTTTTAAATCTCTACTCTTGGCTGTTGATGTGGTATGATCAGCTGTCTCAGTCTCCTGCCTTGATTTCTCTCAAATGATTCATGGTGACCTAGAATTGTAAGCCAATTCCTCCACTCAGTCACTTTGTGCCAGGATGTTTAATCACAGCAACAGATATGAAACTAGGACAATCACCTTTTGCAAGAGATTATTTCTATATTTGAGAATTTACAGTTTCTCCCTGTTAATAACAGGGACTTCCACTGGACCACGGGCATTGACCCAGACCCCTGTTGCTACATGGCTACAGAACCAGACATGGCTTTCAGTGGCAGTGCAGGCTGGGATATCACCATGGTCTCAGGTGACATCACAGGCTACTCATATCAGGCTGTTCCTCACTATAGTCATGTCTCCAGTTCTGCCTCTTTTCACAATGCATAAACCCTTCGGCTTGTCTTCTCTCCCATCTCTCCATCACTTGCTCATAGTAGTGGTGCCCACTGTGGGTAGGTTGTGTGGCAGCAGGTGGGCCTTTCCCACCTGCCCACAGCCCGTGACAGCCGGACAACTTTTTTTCTTGAGGCAGGGACTTCCTCTTTGTAGCTCATACAGACCTGGGGCTCAGTATGTAGCCCAGGCTCCCTTGGAACTCTCAGCAATTCTCCTGTTTCAGATTCCCAGTTGCTGAAATTACTATAGTCATGAGTCACCATGCCAAGCTTTTTTTTTTTTTTTTTCCCATCTTTATTAACTTGAGTATTTCTTATTTACATTTCGATTGTTATTTCCCTTCCTGGTTTCCCGGCCAACTTCCCCTAGTCCCTCCCCCTCCCCTTCTACATGGCCTTCCCCTCCCCATCCTCACCCCATTGCCGCCCTCCCCCCACAGTCTAGTTCACTGGGGGTTCAGTATTAGCAGGACCCAGGGCTTCCCCTTCCACTGGTACTCTTACTAGGATATTCATTGCTACCTATGAGGTCAGAGCCCAGGGTCAGTCCATGTATAGTCTTTGGGCAGTGGCTTAGTCCCTGGAGACTCTGGGTGGTTCATGCCAAGCTTTTACATATAACCTTAACAGCTTCTTTCAAAATGTTCTCACTAAGAAAAAAAATCAAATCTTTTGTGGATATGTCCTTAATTAAATGTAGACAATTCTAAGGCCTATTGTTAAAATGAACAGTTTTTTTAATTAGTTAATATAGTGAGACTCAATAGATGCTCCTGTAGAAGATGTCACAAGACCATCCTCACAGCAAAAAAGACAGGAAGCTGTGCTGACTTCTGCTCATTCATTCATTTCATCCCGACGGTTGGTCTTAATAGCTCTGACTGAAGACAGCGTTTCCTAAAGTGTGTTTGGAGCCTGTGTGTGAAACCTGTGGGATTGTAATTCTCAGAAGAGGGTAACTTCTTCAGAGGGCCAGCACCAGCAGAAATAGCTTTCCTATGCATGTGACAGACCAGTGTACAGAGGCTCTTACCCTCATAAGCACAAATCATGTTTCTGAATTTTTATAAGATTCAATTCCTCTCAAAGCACCATTTATAGCAGCATTTAGTGACCACACTGTAAGCATTACTATGAAGGATTTTTTTTTCTTCTTTTTGGAGTGTATGTTAACAGCTTATCTGATAAAGGAGGGGAAGCGGGGAGATAAATGACAGGGACATTTCCTACACTTCAATTTGGACTCGATAGGCATTAAGTAAAACCGTGTCTTCTAAGTTTTATTAACATTCAAGTCTAATGATGGGCATCTCATCAACTTGGGAATTAAATAAGATTGCGTTGTGAAAGGTGAATTGAAAAGTCAGCATATGAAGACGGAACATACATATAGAAAGGAGTATAAAGAACCACATGGCTCCCAGGCAGCTTGGACAGGACCATAACCCAGAATGTAAGACTTCTGTCTATGTAAAGGAGGGCTGCTGAGTGTGGAGTTTTCTTCAACAAGTATGTATATATTCCTCCTAACTGAACCCTGATCTAGTAAGGGACACTTGCCCATACTGACAGCAATGTGATACTCATTTAAGAGGTCAGTCATTTTTCAGCTATGGCCGATGGCCATGAGAGGCCAAAACCCAAGCCTTAATCAGGTTTCCAAGCTCATAAATGTAGGCTTAAAATTCTTCTTAGAAATTAGAGTCCCAACTAAACTATGTGTCCATGTGTAGAATGAATTTGCTTAGTCTCCACTGAGCAACCCTCGCTTAACCTAATGACATATATTCATATATATGGATGTATTTTAAGCATCTAGAAGTTTTTTTGGGAGAGAGACTTACTGTGCAACTCCAATAGGCCTCAAAGTTGTGACTTTCCTGACTCAGCTTCACAAATGCTGGGATTATAGGCTTTATAGGCTAGTGGTCCCACTCCTGGCTTGTATATTTAAAGGACATTTGTGTTCTTCATTAGTGAAGTGCTTATCATGTGCTTATCTTATTTTCTTTCTCTTTTAGTGTGTTTCTGAACTCTTATATGTCAGTATGAGCCTAATGGGAGATACCTGGTTGTAGCTCTGGGCTAGTGTGCCCTGGGTCAGTTCCTATGTAATGTATTGTAATACATTAGTTTCTGTCTGTATAGTGGTACAAACAACAGATACAATCTTTATGTTCAGGCAGTTTGCTGTCTAATAAACCAGATGAGGCTTGGGAGACATGAAATAGTCTTAAATACATACATAACAAACTGTTCCTGGGGAGATGGCTCAGTGAGTTAAGTGTAGGCTGTAGCAGCTCAGTTTGGGTCTCCAGCAGAGGCATAAAAGGCTTAGCCAGTGTCAGAGACGAGTGGATTCCCAGAGTTCACTGCCCAGCCAGTCTAACCCACTCATGGGCTCCAAGTTCAGTGAAAGACCCTGTCTCAAAAACTGAAGTAGAATATGGTAGGGCAAGAAGCATAGTGCTTGCCACCCACATGCGCACAGGAGCACAAAAAGCTTAGTAAGAAGGCTAAAGTGAAAAATTCAAGGAAACCCTAGAAGAGGGGAACTGACCTGCCTAAGGGAGAATCTGAGCTGAGATCTGAAAGATACGTAGGTGTTGAGTAGACAAAACCACAGGTTCGCGGGGAGAGACATATTCTAGCCAAAGCTGTGAGTGAACAAAATATCTCTGTGTCTGTACACCGGCCTCAGAAATAAATAATAGTATCCCTGTAAAATCACTTGAGAAAGTATGTTTTAAGACTTACAAACAGTTTAAATAGAACAATAATGAGTTCTCGTCAGTTTGTTTTGATCAACATTGGCACAAGTAGGCATGCATATAATGCAGTATTCTCTTCTAAGGAATAATTCTTTGACAGTTTCTTCATTTCTTTTTCATATGGATCTGTTTAGGTTTTTGTTTTAGGTCATATGTGATAAAACATATTTTAAAAGAAATTCTGCCACTTTATTAATATTTTATATCTCTAAATAGAGGCATAGACACATATTGCTATAATTATTTTTCTTCTTTATAATCTTTTTCTCAACTTTTAGTTATTTAACTATTTGTTTATTCTCCCCTTTAATGTGATTTTTATCAGTTATATTTTTATATGTTCTAATTTATTGATTTTATCATTTAAAATCTTAAATATTTCAATTTTATAAAATTTAGTATTTATTAGTAATATAGTTACTAATGTATATATTTAAGATTTAGGATTTCATATTAAGTATGGCTTTGACCCCATCTTATATATTTTTATATGTAGTATGCTTTTTTGCTTTTTTAGATGTTTTGATTAATTTTCTGATCAAAAGTTGTTTAATATTTCCCTTTTAATTCTGATTGTCTTAGCATTAGGGATCTGTAGTTTATATTCATTTATTTTCCTTAGATCATTATAGAAAAAAACTTGAACTTGATCTTTATCCAATTTGGGTTTTGGGTTTGTTCAGAATTCCTTCCTTGTCTACCTGGAATGTTGATGTGGCGTTGTGGGTTGATTGTTGATCTGAAGGCTAAGACTGTAGGACCAGAAGTTAGAAAGAACTAGTTGCTATATCAACCCTGGAATGGTCTACCTCTGAAAGTCCTACTGTATGAAAACCCTAATCTGCATTGCTCTTGTTGTTACTATGCTGCCAACTAAAAGACCCTATGACAGTCTAAGATCTATCACTAAAACAATTTTTGTTTTTATTGAGACAAGGTCTCATTATGTACCTCTGGCTGGCCTGGAACTCTCTATAGACCAGGCTGGCCTTGAACTCACAGAGATCTGCCTTCCTCTACCTCCCAAGTGCTGGGATTAGAGGCATGTGCCAGCAAGCCCAGCTATAACAAATTCTCAAAACAATCAACTTGTAAAGAAGCAAACATTTATTTTACACCAGAGTTTTAGACATTTATGTCTATGACTCTTTGGGCCCTTAGGGAGCATGAGGAGGCAGCATATGGTGGAGTGTCTGGTAAAACCAAGCTCTTCCATGTCTGATCAGACAACAAGAGAAATAGGAAGGGTTGGAACTTCTCTGTCCCCTTGGAGAATATGACCCCAGTTACCTAAAAATCTCCCCTTAGATCCTACCTATCAATAACATCACCTGGGCAATAAGCCTAGAACACATTGATCTTTTGAGAAACATTAATCTAGCAATTCTTTTAAAATCAAAATTTGTTTAGATTTATTTTTATTTTTAAATTATGTGTGTAGGTGACTGCATGTGAGTGCCCATGTCTCTATAGGCCAGAGATGATGGGTTTCCCTGGAGCTGGAGTTACAGTTGGTTGTAAGTTACCACGAGGACGTTAGGAACCAAATTAAGATCCTCTGTAGGGCAGTATTTGCTCATAACTGTTGAGATGGTTCTCCATCCCTATGGCTGAAATAATTGTGTTAATTTCTTTCTCTTGTTCTGCTAAAGGAATGGATCTCTTACATTCCCAGGTTTGACTTACAGGTGTGGTTGAACTAGAGAGATGGAGAGCCTTAGCAGTCAGGAGGCAGGGTCTACAAGGATTCTACCCCCTCATTCATTTCGATCCAACCCTTGTTTCAGTATTCTGTCTGCTTCCTTGGTTTTCTGAGATGCAAAGCCTGTAATTTTCAAGGCGTGCTACACGAGGATAATGCATTCACATTAACAATGACATCAGTTTGTAGGGCTTTACCTTTCCAAACATATTCTGCTTGTAAATAATGATTTTCCACTACTCCGTCAAATTAGTTGATGGATTGCTTGGTTACAAAAAGATGGAGTAATGAAGAAACAGTTGGCTAGCGTGTTGGGAAGGAAGCAGAGGGAAGCAAATACTGAAATTAGTGGTTGACCTCTTGGGGTCCAGATCCATCCCAAAGTGGTAGATTAGGATTTTGGCTATTTCTGGGGATGTTGAACCTAGGTATCAGATTCATACAGTTGGAGAAAATGAGTATTTCTCTTGTTGTTTTGTTTTGTTTTATATTGTTTGTTTTATTTTTGTTTGTTTTGTTTTTTTGTTTTGTTTTTGTAGGTCATCTCTGTTTAAGTGAGTGATCAGGGTTTTCAAGAGTTAAGGCTGGTTTTTGTTTACACACACACACACACACACACACACACACACACACACACACACACACGATAAGAATCAAGTCCTCAAGTATGTGGTACATTTACAGAGAACCAGAAAGCACCTGCCTTGGTTAAGAGGCTAACAGTCTCTCCTGTGGCTCCTCAAAGCTACTTTAAAGACGTTTTTTCATAAAGTCGGACAACAAAATTGCAAAATGCATAACGTAACTACTTACATGTTCCCATTTCCTTTGCCCATTTTCTCCTCCCCTCCTGGTTCCTCCCCACCTCGGTGACTGGTCCATTGATGTCTCCATCTGTTTCATCTTGGTGACGATCTTCTAACATAGTTGAAAGATGACTGAGTTGTTTTGTGACTCATGCATCCCAGCCTTACCTGTCCTTCCCACAGTGTCCTTAGGATCATTCTGATATCCTCTCACAATCTGCCCACACACAGAGTGAGACATTTTCAGAGTCATAGTAATCTATTTCCCATTGAGCCTGGAAGTACAACTTCCTATCAGTAAATACACTGCTCCGAACTGTGCCCAGGAAGAATACAGGTTCCTGTGCCAGCCAGTGAGCAAAGGATGAATGAAATGCTTTGTGTCATTTGTCTTCTGTTTTCCCAAGCTCCATTCACACATCCATACTAAATGATCACCTGCATGCAGCTCTCTCCCACGCACAGAATTAGCAGAGCAAGATGTTTATTTCTATTAGGGTAAGATAGAGGAAATTCTGCATCTTTAAAGGAAAATACTATTGCTTCTTCTCAACTGATGTTCTGCCATGTTCATTAGTCTCCTCTGTCCTCAGAGGTTTAACTCACCCGTCTAGTTAGATGATTCCCAAGGTCTAGTTTCTCTCCTAAGTTCCTGTCTAACAACCTACTGAACTACTTAGTCTCGATATTCTTCTGTAATCTCAAGTATGTCATGGCCCAAAATATGCTCACATCTTTCCTCCTGACGTACGTGTTTCCCTTGCTGGCAAGTAGTCACCCAAAATGAAATGTAGTCATCTTTGAGTAGTCCCTTACCTTCTCCCCCTCCACTCTCGGGCTGTCCCATGGAGTGAGTTCACCTTTGGAATGACTCATTGCTCACCATTGTGTTCCCGTGGCTGCCACCCTAAACTGGTAGAGCCATCGGAACACTGTAAGGTTGCCATCTCCCCTGGGCATTCATCAAATCCAATCTCTCCTGAATGCATTTGCTGGAAGTGATTTAAAAAAAAATGTTCTTTATGCTTCTGTTTTACTGTTTCTTACGTTCATCGTAAGTGGAAACAGTTTACCTTAGTCCAACTAAGGAAAGGTCTTAATTCTCTTCTTGCACTGGTTCCCTGTGGCTTCTTTTATTCTATCCGACTGGCTTCCCTAGTCACAGAACTTCTCTTTGTATCCATTTGACATTTGAAGCGCTCTCTAGCACACCCAGGAAGCCTCATACCGTGCACATGGCAACAGCATCTCACCTTTGGAGCTGTTTGCTGGCCCTCTTTTCCTTCTGTCTCACATTCCATCTGTATTGGGTTAGCTCCCAGAGGAACTCTTCGTTATTTTTCCTTTACGCTTGTCTTATGCTGAAGTCCTCTGAGAAGAACCCCCTACCCCCCAATTCTTCTTTCCGCATTCCCTCAAATCTTTTTGTAAACTCACATTATACCTCAGGAGCCATCTCAAATATTCTCTTTCTTATCTGCTTCCTGTCACCTCATAAAGAAGCAAACAGAGACAACTGGAGGGGCTATAGTTTTCCTCTGGTCTCATACAATCCTTTAGCTCCCTTCTGGCGTTGGCATATTTTGTAGCCTATGAAGATTTACATATGACTTCTTTCAAAGGCACAGGTCAGACTCTGAGTCATTTGGCTCTGCTTTGGTCAGATCTACACAATGCATTCCTTAGGGGCAGTGCTATTTATACAGAGTCAGTCTCCAGCCTTTTCCTATGTAGTCTGTCTTCTTGAAATCTATTTCCATCTCTGCTGGAGAGGAAAAAAGAAATGGCTTTTTTTTTTTTTTTTTTGGTTGAGAGTGATGGTATTTCTGTAGCAAACCAGTTACTGTTAAAGTCCCCTGGTAATTAGCATTGTACTATGTTTTTTCATAATAGTCTTGTGTTTCGTGATTATACGATTTTTACCATTTTAAATATTTTAAGTCTAGTTTTGAGGAAGAATAATGCATTTATTAAATAAGCTTTTTTGAATGAAGAAGTCGAAGAAAGACAAATTTATGTCAGTTTCCCAGATGAGCGTTCAACGGACACATCCTGAAATCATAAAAAGCTGTTTTGGATTTTATATTTTCTCAAGAGAGTGAATAACTTCCAACTGCTACTGCTGCAGGGAATAAAATGCCGAATGCTTCACTTTTGAGTCACCAGAATAGACTACTCTTATACTTTGGGGACAACACAGACACACACAGACACACACACACACACACACACACACACACACACACACACACAAACATCTACGCAGACACACACACACACACCCTTGAATGATTGTGGGAGCTTGCTATTTTTCGCCTGTGTTGGGCATCTTTAGAGGTACAGTTTGAGCTAGCTCTTTTGGTTGTATGAAGGGGAATGAAAAGATTTCATTAGAAGAATCACACAGAGAAAATACATTTTAGATACACAGTGTAGATTTTTTGTTTACTT
The DNA here is from genome assembly GCF_011064425.1 of Rattus rattus. NCBI lineage: Eukaryota > Metazoa > Chordata > Mammalia > Rodentia > Muridae > Rattus > Rattus rattus. The sequence goes on from NC_046163.1 coordinate 23,754,061, forward strand.
TTTTCCTTTTTTTTACTTATGAAAGTATATGAGGCTAGCGTTCCAATTCTTAATTTACACAGAAAGAAATAAAATTAAACTTGGTTAAGTGGATTCAGCTGAGTCACACTGCTACCAAGTGAGAAAATAAAAATTTCACCCGGGCCAGTCTAGCTCTAACAGCCTTTTTAGTACTTGTGCAAATATGTTTGGAATCTTTTCTTTAGTAAATTAATCAGTGATGTTAAGATTTTTTATGGGCTATTCCCCAGGGAAGACTCAGAATGCTCAGAAATGGGTTTAAGCCAATAGAAAGACTTTATTAGCTGATTGGTGACTACATTGGGTGTTCAGGATTCGAGTGTAGTCCTGAGTCTTTCTCAGAATGAGCTTTTAAGCACAGAAAACATATCCTGGCTTGGCATACTTAGTTACAATGAACAGTCAGCAGAACTACCGCAGCAAGGCTAGCACATTTGAGACTTTCCCTAACTGTGGACTTGGATGGATTCAGCCTCTGTTTTAGTTTTGGCAAGTGGTGCTGTCTACTGAGTTTTACAACTTGAATGGTACTTTCATCATGGACTCAGTTGTTTGGTGGCCTACTAAGGTCTGGAGACCTGTTACAGAGGGGACCTGTTACAGAGATGTTGCCATTGAATGGTTAAATGTTTCTACTCATGAAAACACAACTGTCAGTCTACTTAAAGATAGATTTTCCCCTTGTTCAAAACCAGCAATTATCTATTTAAGGAACATTTAAAGTTGAGGAACTATTAAAAGCATTTTCCAAGCTTCTATATCATTTTAATTATTTCAAAAATTCAAATAATTAAGGAAAATTTGAAAGATTAACAGTGCTAGTTTCAAAGAGAGCAAACTGAGTGCTTTACTAAGGAATATGAATGACCAAAGCAGGATTTATTTTGCCCCAGAAGAGGCACGTTTGGTTCAATTACCCAGCTTAATGAAGCTCAAGTGATTTGTTACAATTGTGGTTTTCACATGTAAATTATTACACTTGTAATAGCTTTCTTTGCATTACTTCAATTAACATCTAAAGAATTCTTAGGGAAGCCTTTTACTTGGGTGCCACAATTTATTAAAAAGGGAAACACTAAAGAAAGTCCAATCTAGTTCTTCTGTCTTACATAACGGAAGAATTCTTTTCCTTGAGTAACCTGAATAAGTTTGACCAAACAAGATTATTAATATGTACTAAGATTCTCAGGAAAGGAACATGAGTATTTTGGTGCTATAAAAAACATGGCTTCCTTGCTCTTGGTGCTATAGATCTTCCTGTCAATGTTCAAGAATGTTCTGGACAGGAGGCTGGATCAGACGGGTCCTGAGACCTTCCACATTTCTTGTTTCTTTAATCAACTTCTTTCTTCATCTCAACTCTCTTTTAGAAGTGCTTCCTAACCTAGGACTTGGGGTTTTGGTAACACCAGCGCAGGATAGTCATAACCTAGATGGCACAGGGCAGCTGGAGTTTGTTCTCTGTTAATGAGTGGCCTCTCTCACGACACACAGCGGGATAGCTTCTTTTTGCCAGTGGACTATGCGCTTTTGAGTTCTTTTTATTTTTTTTCCAACAAAGATTGGCGGGCAAGGTGGCAGTTTGTTTTCCAGCTCATCTCACAGTTGATTCTCACTTCTAATGGTTGGGTTTCTTTTCTCAAGGATTGGGAAGCAGTTTCTGGCTCTACATGTGGTCTTTTAATATTGTCAAGGTTTTACTACTACTAATTTGATAAAAAGCAAAGGTAAACGAATAGAAACAAGGACTTATCATACAGTGTGTATGCAACCTTAGAATGTCTTAACTTTGAGTCAATGTCCTTATTTAAACATTGTAATGAGAGTAGCTGACTCACTGGGCTGCTGGTGTAGGGATGAAAGGAAATATGTCATGTAAAGCAATTAGCAGAGTGCTGGAAACAGTGAGTGCTTAATGAAAGGTAGCTATCATTATGGTTGCTTTATATTATTACATTCTGATTCAGTAGGTCAGCCATGGAGGCTGAGAACCTGTGTCTTGCCAAGCAGTCAATTTCTGCCTGAGACACTGTCCACTACCTTCAAACATTCACAGACGCAATTATGACAGAGGAGACCCTGGTAGCCAGTGTTTAAGTAGCGTGTACTGTCAAAGCTGACCTGGCCCTACTAAGGCTTTGTGTTTTCTAGTTCAGTGCAGCACAGTACAGTTGGAAACGGCTTTGTGTAACTGGTTCATATTTAGTCTAAGGATGATGCTTCTTTGATATCCCAATTTGATTTCAATTACATATGGACAAGTTCTTGCATGAATCTCTGACGCGAGGCCAGAAGCTAGGGCATTACTTCATGCCCAACTTGTGCTGTGGAAGATGATAGACTCTGAAAAAAAAATAGAGGAGAAAAAGGTTCAGGGCATAAACTTGGAAAATATGGGAAACACTGCACATTCCTCTTCCTCTTAGGCTTTCCAACATTAATTAATTGCTAAAGCGCCAAGAAGTTCCAAACGACCATAGTTTCTTAATTTGAATAAATCTAGATGTTAGCTCCTGAGGTTTCCCAATTTTATTTGACCATAAACCTATTATTATCATCTGCTAGCATTCCTGAACTTAATGTTCTAGTGAACATACCAAGAAATACTGCCAAGCTGTAGGAGAACCAAGAATGTTTCCTCTTTGTCTGTGTGTTCTAAACTGAGTGCAGGAGCTGGCACTAGAAAGAAAGAATTATGAATTTAAAATTTTCAAATATAGTCTGAGGAGTGATGGTGCATGCCTTTAATCCCAGCACTCAGAAGGCAGAGGCAGCTTGGATCTCTGAGTTCATGGTCTACAGAATGAGTCCCAGGACAGCCAAAGCTCCACAGAAAAACACTGTCTTGAAAAGCAAACAGAAAATAAAACAACAAAAAATTCAAATATTTAGAAAAGAACAGCAACTATATCAATAGTATCTATCGAGAGTATCAATAGAATCAATAGTATCTATGAGGTTAATGTCTGTCATTTTCTTTTTCTACTCAAGATATAAGTTACAAGGAGATAAAATGTATTTGTGTAAACCAGTGCTTTACAAAGCATTTCTGGAATTCTCTATCTACCAATGAATGCGGGCATGAAGTTTTATAAACATATTCTATTTATTGTGCATCTATTTGATTTTTATATCAAGTATTGAGTGTTTGTAATCGCCCTTTGATTATTGTCCTGTTTTTACCCATAAGAAAATGGAGGATTAAAAACAAACAAAAAAAAATGGAGGATTTTAAAGGCTAAGTGACCTAAGCAAGTTCAAATAAGCAACAGAAAGAAGTCATGACTTGAATATAGTCTTTGCTCTTGACCAAAAGCTATTCTGCGGCTTATTCTCAATAAAACTTAATGAATGGAAGATTAAAGGATGAAGGGCTTAACTGTCATTGGAAAAAACAGTTTATTAGATGTTTTTAATGTCCAAGTCTTCATTTATGACCATGACTTTTTATTACAAACAATAATCTTGTGCTAATTTGTGACATCAATACAACAATTAGGGTGTACTTTATGGCCATTAAATAATTTTTTGTTCTGTTTCAGTATTCAGAGAAGATGTGGAATTTATAGAGAGCACTTCCTACTCTGCTTCTAGTTCTCTCCTAAATGCAAATCACAGTTGGGATTCTCCAGAATACTGAAAAAAAAAAATAAACTACTAGGTTGGATCTGACACAGTAGAAACAATGACAGTTGCCCAGGTAGTTGCTCCAGACTTCCACTGTCAGACTTGGGAAACCACTCTTTTTCCAGGATGAAAACAATGAACTCTGTGTTGTGTGTGTGTGTGTGTGTGTGTGTGTGTGTGTGTGTGTGTGTGTGTGGTGTTGTTCTTTACCTTGATTCAGGGGAGAAAACCTGTTCTAAAAAATTCTTTGAAGATTGCAAAATTCTCTACTAGTTAATTTACAAAATAACCTTTTAAAAATGTATGGGTTAAAAATATAAACAACATAAACTGGTTCAATGTATCTAGAATAAGGCCAGAAGGTTTTTCTGCTGCCAGAGTTTGTATCTAGGACCTCATATATGACAGGCAAGTGCTCTGTCACTTAAGCTGGACACCCACCATAACAAAAATCTTTATCTTGATTTTATAAATTGTTTGTGTTTGTGAAAAAGCAATGTGTTCTTGTTGATTTGTGTTTTCTTCTTTTCTTTGCAGAGGTAAAATGAGGTAGAGGCTTTTATTAGTCATCTTCCCATCACTATAATAAAACACCTACACAGGCATTAGGAAGTAGCAACAGGTTTATTCAGCTCATACATTTGAAGGTTCAAAGTTCAAGACCTGGTAGAACTCACTGATTTGGTCTTTGGTGAGGGTGGTAGATGAAGCCATATCATGCCAGGGGAGCGTTTCTAAGTGAAAGTTCATAACACAAGCAGGGGACAGGGAGTGGAGAGACGGGAAAATAGAGAGAGATAGGTCTCTTACAGTCCTCTTGTAGCAAGTGCTGTCTTAAAGACCTACAAAGCTCCCTTTAGGTCCTGCCTTCTAAGGGTAACACTGTTACTACCACTCTTGGGACCATGTCTTTAACACATGAGGCTAAGGGAACATTTGACCTCGAAACTATAGCAAAATTAGAAAGGACAGTGTTCATGAGAACGGTCATCAAATTCAAATTTCAAATTCTGCCATTTAGCTACTGGGTGTTATGTTACCAAGACTTGTGATTTTCCTCTGATTTTCAAGTTGTTTAGAATAGTGATGACTGCTAACTATCTTTCATGGATACTGTGAGGCTAATGGTATCTATTTAAGTGATGCATTCATGCTTTAAACACATATTTGTTCCCAGGTATCATTTCTGTACCAGGTAGATCTAATAGCATTGATATTTAACTAAGCCTTAGCCTTGGGAATCAACGTTAGGTCATTGCATTCATCTTTCCTTTCATTCCCAGTCAGAGGAGTCAGCTACCTCTCTAGATGTCGACAGAGCTTAGGCTAGTTCAAGTGGAGCAAAACATGGAGCACGATTGCTTAAAGAGGAAAAAGAGAGGCCCAGAAGATGATTCAGCCAGTAAAGGTGCTTGCCAGAAAACCAGAGTCATCTGAGTTTAATCCCTGGAATTTATGTTAAAGTAGGATAAGAGAACCATTTCTGCTTGAGGTCTCCATCGGGCCCTTCCTCTCGGAGCTTATGGAGAAGAAATAGAAAGATTATAGTAGTCAGAGAGGAGGACACCAGGAGAACATGGCCCACGGGAACTCACAGAAGCTGAAGGGGAAAGCATGGGTCTGCACCAGGTCCTCTGAGTGTTCGCTATACCTGTTAGGCTAGTGTTTTTTTGGGATTCTAATGGCGCATTTCTGACTCTTTTGCATGCTCTCAGGACTCTCCTCCTGTTGGGTTATCTTGTCCAGCCCCAGTGTGAGGGGTTTTGCTTTGTCTTATTGTATCTCGTTCTGCTGTGTTTGGTTGTTGACTCTTGGAGGCCTGCTCGTTTCTGAAGGGAGCTGGAGGAGTAGTTAATCCTGGGAAGAGGGTAAATGTGTGTGTGTGTGTGTGTGTGTGTGTGTGTGTGTGTGTGTGTGTGTGTGTGTGTGTGTGTGGTGGGGTGATGCTGGGAGTAGTGAAGTTAGGGAAAACTGTGGTTAGGATATAGTATATGAGAGAAGAATCTATTTTCAATAATAACAATACTAACAAATTTTGAGAGAACCAATTCCATAATATTGTCCTCTACCACATGCATGCTGTGCCATGTGCTCCACTATTATTGAAGAATAATAATAAGTAAAATAAAAACATTTAAAAAGGAAAATAAAATTCATATATACATGAATATTATTATTTAGGCACACTAATAATAATCTGTAATTTCTAGCAACAAGAATGGGACGAGAGGAGAGTAACATTAAGTCAGGGACAGACAGACAAATGACCCCTATTCTAACTTACATATGGAAGCTAAGGAGGTGATCTTACAGAAATGGTGAATAAAATAGTAATTACTAATGCCTGAAAGACACCAGAAAGAAGGACAAGGGAAAGGTTAACTGGGACAGGATAAAGGTGGCTAGGAGGAATACTTTCTGTACATTGTAGAGCACAGTAGCCTAATTGCTTTCCAACAAATAACTTACGATCCCCAAATAACTAGTATGCAGGATTTTTTCCCCATCTTTATTTACTTGGGTATTTCTTATTTACATTTCAATTATTATTCCCCTTCACAGTTTCCGGGCCAACATCCCCCTAACCCCTCCCTCTCCCCTTCTGTATGGGTGTTCCCCTCCCCATCCTCCCCCCATTACCACCCTCCCCCCCAACAATCAGGTTCATTGCGGGTTCAGTCTTGGCAGGACCAAGGGCTTCCCCTTCCACTGGTGCTCTCACTAGGCTATTCATTGCTAACAGGATTTTTTTAAAAAGGACACACAGAACTTGATTTTATTGCGTTTATAAGCAAATATATTCTCTTTTTGAGAGTGAGATGTTTTATAGACCCTATCCTGAATTTTTCTTTTGGTGGGAAGAGGGAGGGATTGAACCCATGGCCTCATGCATGCTAAGCAAGCACTTTGTCACTGGGCTATGCCCTGCCCACCAGTACACAGGATTTTGAATATTCCCCACACATAGAAATGTAAAATGTCTGAGGTAATATATATGCCAGTTGCTGTGACCTAATCATTTCATATTTCCGCATATATTCACATGGCACACTTCACCTTGTAAATATGTATAATAATAACTCTCTTAATGACTTTCTATTGCCCTGACAAAACACCAAGACCAAAGCAACTTATACAACAAAGCATTTAACTGGAAGGCTCAAGGTTAGAGTCCATGTCCATCATCACAGGGAGCAGCAACAGTCTCCAAACATGGGGAGGAACAGTGGCCGAGAGCTGACATCTGATCCATAAACACTAGGCACAAAAGGGAGAATGAACTGGGAATGGCATATGCTCTTTGAAAGCCCACTTGCAGTGACATACCTCCTCCAATTGCCACAGTTCCTAATCCTTCCCAAACAATTCCACCACCACAATAATAAAGAATCCATTGAAATGACAGTGCTTTATAAAAAGGAAAACTAAATCTGGAGGTGCGTAGGCTGTGGTAGGTATAACAGTTTTCCCAAATCAATGCCTGACGGTGTTCCATCTATCTTGTCCTGACATGCTTGCCCTGACTCCTAAGGTTACCTCAGTGGCAGTACTTCCTAGGGTTCCAGCTCTACTGCTAACAACAACAATCCAAGAGAAGGGTGAGGGTTAGGAAAAGGTGCCCTTTGCTTTTAAAGATGCTTCCTAGGAACTACCATACATTGAACATAAATGTAATATTGTTGAGGGTGCTAACTAATAGGCTTCCAACACAAGGAAGTAGGAGTTTGTTTCATGACATAACTCCAGGATCCAGGCTAGCAATGGGACCTTGTGTCTCTCACTGTGAAGTTACGAGGTTGCTGTGACCTATTGCCATCTGCATTCAATAAGTAGGAAAAGCAGAATGAAGAACAGGTCACTCTCAGCCCCCGTACCATGGAAATCATTAAAGAATCACAGTGTTCTCATTAAGAAAAAAAAAAAAAAAAAGGAACCTCATCATACATGATTCAACTGCTAGATGAATGACGTTTTCCTTACTAGTATCCCCAATTAAAGTTAGGGTTTTTGAACTGTGAATCCCTGTCATCAGTTTTTCATATTCACAGTAAATGGCCCATTTGATACAGTAAGACCTGTGGCTTTTATGACATGAGAAGCCTGTCATTAGTACCTGGAAAGTATTGGTTTCTGTGTTATGGTTTTGACAGAAACTAAAACTGTTTGTACTAAGTTGATTGGCCTTTTAACTGCCCTGTCAATAGTTTCTTATCTCCCTTCATTTACTGGTAAACTTGTCAGTGTTAGTCTTGGCCTCCTCTGGAAACATTCTGTCCCTTTGGCTCCCGAAGTATTAACTCTCTCTCAGCTTCCACATGCTCTGAGATTGGGGTTCGTCCTTCCCAGCACTTGCTTCTCTTCTTCATGTTGCATCATCTGAGTTTCTGTCAGGAGAGCTCATTTGCACCCAGTGTACCCTCTTTGGAACATGGCTTCTCCATCTCTACAGTATCCCTGGTGAGGACAAACACTGGACTCCATGTGTTTCAAAATCATCTGCCAGTGGCATGCACTGTATTTATTCCCCAGGGGCTATGCTATTAAATAAGCACTTCTGAAGTTACATTTGCTTAGAAGAGTCAGTGTATTGAAGTGTTTATTTTTCTGAGCTAGTCCTCTTTATTGTTAGTGATGTGTTTATTTTTATTTTTATGAAGACATTATGATATTATTTTAGTTATTGCTGGGATAAAATGTTTAATCAGCGTGTATTTTCAGCCATGCTTTTTTATGTTTTAGATGTTCCCTACAAAACACACATTAGCGGGATTTAAGTCTAGGCACATAATATTGGATTTCTTGAATATTTGGTTCATTTTCACCTAATGTAATTATTGATGAGCTTTATTTATAATCTGCTTCTTTATTGAGTTTAAAAACTTTTGTTCTGTTTGCTATTTGTCTTAGTTTCTAATCTCTTTTTAATTTTATTTTTATATTTACTTGCTCACAACCACCTCCTGTTGAAAATATTTGTAAGAAAAACATCAGTGTTGTTGGGTATGGTAGCATATAATTCTGTAATTATATACAGAATTACCAGTCTGTAATTCTGGTACTTGAGCCGAGAAGGCAGGGGGATCCGGAATTCAGCATCTTCCAAAACTGCATAGTAGTTTTGAGGCCATCCCGTGCTGTTCTCTCTCAAAAGAAACAAACTCTTCTATAAATTATTTGTGTAAAAGATGTAAGTCATTCAAATTTTAACATTTGATCTTTACATTCAAATGAATTATTTATTTATTATATATAAGTATACTGTAGCTGTCTTCACACACACCAGAAGAGGAGATCAGATCTCAATACAGATGGTTGTGAGCCACCCTGTAGTTGCTAAGAATTGAACTCAGGACCTCTGGAAGAGCAGTCAATGCTCTTAACCACTGAGCCATCTCTCCAGCCCCTCAAATGAATTCTTGTTCTTTTTGTTATTTTACTTCAAGTGGAATGAGCTTCCCATGTGGAATGTTCGCTGAATGGCTGTTAGATTGGCATGTGCCCTGGAAGCACTGGGTTCAGCTTTAGCAATGTGTTCCTCTACCATCTTCCCCACCCAGCCCAATGATCCTGACTCTCAGGACAGCATTCTCAGTGGACTCTTCTGTCCCTCAGCCCCACAAGGGACAATAGAGCTAGACATGTGCTCTTCTCCCCAGGTCTTGACCTTTACTGGTTAAATGCTGCCCCTTCTGGTTGTGGTCCACAGAGGCTTTGTCAGATGGGAATCTTGTTCTCTATGCTTTATTCATAATTTTTTTTTTTTACTTCTGTTCTCTGGTAGTGGTTTTATTAAACTAGAGAGGGTAATGAGGTACAGAATGAGTATATGTTTTCTCTTATATATATATACTTAACATAAAAGCAGAAGGGGAACTGTGGGAGGGTAGGGCTAAGCAGGGGTGGGGAGCAGGGACAAGAGAGTGCAGTGGAGGGGAATATGACAAAGTACAATGACATGCATGTCGGGAGATGGCTTAGTGGGTGAAGTGCCTACTGTATAAGCACTGAGTATAACAGCACAACAGTATGTGCCTATAGTCCTAATGCTAATATATAATTATATATGTACTTTACTACTATATATAGTCACTAATTATTCAAATGGATACATATATACATAATATGTTTACATAAATATTCTAATACCATATATATATATATATATATATATATATATATATATAAATTCAATTTGTTTCTAAGTTATCTTTTCTCTTGTTTTGACACACTTTGCTCCAATTCTCAGGAACACTTTTGGGGGACATGTGTGCATGTGTGTGAATCATGAAACTCAATATTTTGCACACTGATTAAAAAGTTAATAAACAAGCTTAAAATTATAGGGAAATGTGGCATGGTGAAGAGTGACTGCAATTGGGAAGGAACTAGTTGGATTCAAATCTCGGCTCTAATTCTATGGCCCCTGTGCTCCCGAGCAACCATGCCATTTCACTGTGTGGTTTGTTTTTAATTACTAAATTATTTTATTTATTTACATCTCAAAAGTTGCCCTCTTTCCTGGTCCCCCCTTCCCGAGTTCTTTACTCCACCCCACCACACCACCTCTGAGAGGGTGTTCCCCCACCCCCACCAGCATCCCTCTTCCCTGGGGCATCAAGTTTCCACAGAATTAAGCTCAACCTCTCCCACCGAGACCAGACAAGGCAAACTTTTGCTATACATGTGCCCAGGTCTTGTGTTTTACAAAAATAGCCAAGGTATCGCGGTAAGGTGAGGTAGAGTGGTGCTGGGCAGGCCCACTTTGAGGCATTCTTTCCCCTTGAGGTACCAGCCGTAAGATGGGTATAGTGTAGAATAGAGTTTTTTTAGGGCATGGGAAGGCAAGTTGAGAAGGTAGTAGCGGCATAGAGGCAGAAAAGGAGAAGGAGAGGGGGGGGGGGAGAGGGGGAGGGGAGAGGAGGGGAGGGGGAGGGCCAGCCAGGAACACATGGAGAGAAGGGGGGAAGGGGACAGAGGAAGAAGGGGGTCAGGAAGAGAATAGAGTCAGAAAGAGAAGGGGCAGAGAGAGTAAGAGATCGAGGAGGGGTCAAATAGCCCTTTTTATAGCAAACCAGGCCTTCCTGGTTGTTGCCAGGTAACTGTTGGGCAGAGCTTAGAAGGAATGCCGACACCAGGTCCATGGACCAGCACCATGGCTGGTGGCTTAGTCTCTGGGAGCTCTGAGGGATCCGGGGTAGTTGACACTGTGGTTTTTCTTATGGGGTTGCAATCTCCCTTAAGCTTCTTCAGTCCTTCCTGCTAACTCTTCCATAGGGGTTCCCTACCTCAATCTAACGGTTGACTGTGAGTATCTGCATTTGTCTCAGTCAGCTGCTGGTAGAGCCTGTCATAGGACAGCCATGACCGACCCAACTAGGATCCATCCCGTGTGTGCACACCAAACCCTGCCATGTTGTGCTCGCAGACAGGAGCCTGGCGTGGCTGTCCTTACCGTATTTTATTGAATTCGTCTGTCAAGTATGTCAAAGAACGTTATGAGATTTTTCTGTAGCGTATGGAAGAGACCCAGAGGAGTTCGAGAAATGCGGCTCCACTTAGAATCCCATTCTTTCCCGATAAAAATAGGAGGACGGAATTGCTGTCTTATTTGTCTTTGGGGCATCTCAGATTTTACAGTGTTTTGTGAATGGGACATACCAAGAACTTTTGTTAAATTGAATTAAATGGAGCGAATCTAACTGTAAGTGATTAGTAAGCATCAGGGAACCTCTTTACAAGTCTCGAGGGAGATATTGAGCTGCTTTTAATTTACTATCTTCAGTATTGCTTCTCCAGCATGAGGTGACGACCCAAGATATTTCAAAGCAGAGAGCAGACACTTGCAATTAGTGTAATGTGTCAATATTTCCCCTTCGATATTCTTTGTATTCTAAGATATCCTTCATGCTATATTTAGAAACAAGAGCATGACCTCTCTGAAAATAGATACTTTTTCCCCCTAAGACCAAATAACCTATCTTAATTTGCCCAAATTTATTTGATCAACACCAGTCAACATGGAAAAAACTTGCAGTCCTTAAATCTTAAGTCCTTAAATCTGACATCACAGGCCTGGTTCCAGTTTCTCCTGTCTTTTGAAGATGATGTCTCCACTTTTAATTTGGTTTTGTTTCTCTTACTGATAGGAAGTTATTGAATGATCTAACTTAGGAACAAACTGGATCTGAATTTGTAGTATATGTGATCTGCAAACTTAAGGCTTACCCGTATCTTCACCCACTCTTCAATTGGATTCTGAAGGCTTCAAAATTGTTATCATCAGAGCCACTACTAAATGCCAATTAACCAGTTTGAGGGAGACCTATACCTTTGTGTTAACTATATATTTCCTTAAAATCATTCTTAAGTTATTTAATGACTATAACTTTTACTCAGTCTTCCTATGAGGTAAGCCCCTTTGGGACAGGGATTTCCAGTCTTAAGAGCAATGAAGTAAAACTAAGATGTGCCAATGTTGATTCCTACTTGCTGTCAGCATGGGAATGGACAGTTGCCTGAACTGTTTAGCTCTTGGACTCCTTACTTATAAAATAAAGGTATTAATTGGATGCTGTCCAAATTCACTGACTTCAACCTTTGCAACTATCCATAATTAAGTTTTCATTTCTTTTAGTAAATTTTACTAATTTAGCGTTTAGGTTATAGAAATAAGGGGTGGTGTGGGATACCTAAACATATAATATGAGGAAAACATAGATGTACAAGATTCAAAGGACTTCTAGAAGTCAGCTAGGTCAGTCCTTTATGCTGTATTGAAGAAAAGATTCACAGTGAGAAATTCCATCAAAGCCAGAGAAAGGCGGGGGGGGGGGAAGAGGGACAAAGAGAGGGACAAGGAGAGGTAGAGAGCGAGAGAGGGAAAGAGAGAGGGAAAGAGTTGAGGCTAGCATAAGTATTGCAACCTTCTAAGTAAGACAGTCCCGGTTACTGTTTCCTTTCTTACTTTAAAACTAATGGGTTCTCATTATTAACAAGAAGCTCCACACTTAACAGTATGGCATGGTGATACTTTCCATGCTCTGTTCTGTCTTCCTCAATAGCACTGTAAATCTACCAGTCTACTCTTAGGATTTATGTTCCAGCAATACATAACACATATTTTTATACATGCAGTACAACACTGATCCATGCCTATTAGTGTTTATTTTCTCTTTTGTTGGCATCATGTATTACTTTTCCATTTTTTATTCTGGGTGCCTTTCATAGTCTCCCCCTTCTCCTTTGTGTTTGTTCTCTAGGGTTTTATCCTGGCCTTTGGCAGACTTACTTTTCAGGACTCATTTATCCAACCCCAATGGGTTGATTGCTGTCAAGAGATGCATCTTTCAAACTCTTGAACTCAGGTTTATCTCCTGAAGTCTGGGCTATTTAAAATGATTGCTAACTAGCCATCTCTAAGTTTACATAGCCAATCTAGGCTCAAAGTGCCATGTATTCAGATTGGCCCAACCCACTTATTCGTGGGTTTTGACCATAGTGCTCAAGGAGAAAATCCAGTTCTATTTTTTTAAATTTTATTTTAAATTTATTTCATATTGTGCACACTCCTGTTTTGCCTGTATGCATATATGTGTATTACGTGTGTGCCTGTGCCTAAAGAGGTCAGAAGAGGATGTTTGAGCCCCTGGAACTGGATTGTTGTGACCACTGTGTGGATGCTGAGAATACAAGGGTCTTCCTCAAGAACAAGAAGTGCCTTTTCTTCCTGAGCATCACTTTGGCCCCCAAAACTCAATTGTTAAGACGACAAGACATCTCCCATGTTATGTCATTGATCCAGGAGGACTGGTGATCTTATTCAGGGCACATGTAAAGTGCCAAGAACCAAAGGCGCTAATGTAATTTTTAGTTTATATAATGTCTGTTTCAAGCCTATTGTGAAGTGAAGACTGGGCTTGGAATATAGAAACTTTTTTTCCCCATATACATTCAGAATCAATTCATCTAATCCTTGCTCTGTCTCCTTCAACATATATAGGGTATTCCATTGAATCTGTATCTTATTAAAGTGAATGGTTATATACCAGAATATCATATTAACAAAAGATTGGAACTGTCTCACTGAGAACTCACTAAACACCTATGGCACTGAGTCAAGAATCAGCCTAATGCTCGAAGATTTACATTTCTCTTACATGGCACATAGATATTTTGTCAACCCGATACCAACATTCTTGCTATGCAGTGATTATAGGCATGTCGAGCAGTAACTGGGGCCATCTTAAAGCAGTGGTTACATAAAGAAGAAAGACGATGCTCAGAAACTCAGAAGGGCAAGTTTGGGGATAGTGGAGGAAGGTGCTGCAACCAGAGTCCTAGCAGGAGGCGTTATGGTAAGCCACAGCACGGAGGCCATCTGCAGTGATTTGAAAGCACAGAAACAAGTCAGAGCTACCGCTTCTGTCTATAGTGGGCTGAGACCTCATTCGTGCAAACTGTTCACCCCACCAAAAAATGGTTGGGAGTTGTCCCTGGCTCCAAATAGACTCAGGTTCTTTTGTCCCATCTCCGTGCATCTGTGTATGCTTGATTATTTCAACAGCTAGACAGTCAGCTTTCTAACCTGACAACATAGAGAAAGCGACTTTAGTTTTCTCTGTGGTAACAGTGATGTGAACTGTTTCCACTGTTCACCTCCGCCTGGAGGCAGGAGTGGGAAGAAAGGAATAGTAAGTGAGGCTGATCTGCAGGATGATGGTTAACATCTTAGCTCTAAAACAAAATCCCTCATGACCAAGCACAGGAGATCACCCAGGCCTCTTTGTTTGACTGTAGATGATACACCCAATTCAGAGTGCTTAACTACAAGATGAAAAACGGCCATCTTTCATACACTGGCTAGGATAAGTGTGTGTTAGATAGAAATAAAAAACATGACAGAATCTTCTGGGCTTTTTCGGAACCTTCCCCTTAAGGAACTGGAGCTCTTTCTTCCTGCTGAGAATTGGTCTTGAAAACACGAACGTTTGGGAGGATAACAGTGTAAAGAAACTTCTATTTGACAGCATATGATAGGTCCAAATAAAATAATTCCCGAGATAAAATGAAGCTAAACAGGATGGGTTTTAAACATGGAGAAAATTTGTTTTCTTTGTTAGAATTGAATTGAAATACTTTAGTGCTTAAACTTTGGATTTCTGCAAGTGGCTCCTGTGAGGATGTTAGGAATTAGACATGGTCAAATCCTTCCCTTTCATTCCTCCATTCATAGCCACACATTGGCAGCCTAAGGCTCAAGTTGGGTTCTCAGATATTATTTATTTATGTTCATTTATAGATTCTGAGAAACTGTATTGAACTCAAGTGTCCTTTATTCTGTAACTGGTCTTTCTTACCAAACTTTCTGATTTCTTGAGTTTGATGTTCTTACTGTTTTCAATCTCATCCAATAGCCATCTGATGCCATTTTTTTTTCTGTCTAGGGTCACTGTTGTCCTCAATATTACAGACTTTTACTGTTTTTTTTAGATTATTTAAAATGATTCTTCTTACAGGCATGGTAGTGCATACCTGAGAATCCTAACAGTGGTAAAACAGAGACAGGGAGATCTCTACTATTTCCAAGACAGTCAGAGATGCATGATGAGACCCTGTTTCATAAAACAAAACAAAAGTTATGTTAAATTTATCATAATTACTTAGACTTCCTTCCTTCCTTCCTTCCCTCCCTTCCTCCTTCCTTCCTCCCTTCCTTCCTTCCTTCCTTCCTCCCTTCCTCCTTCCTTCCTTCCTTCCTTCCTCCCTTCCTCCTTCCTTCCTTCCTTCCTCCTTTCCTCCTTCCTTCCTTCCTTCCTTCCTCCTTCCTCCTTCCTTCCTTCCTTCCTCCTTCCTCCTTCCTTCCTTCTTCCTCCTTCCTCCTTCCTTCTTCCTTCCTTCCTCCTTCCTCCTTCCTTCCTTCCTTCCTTCCTTCCTTCCTTCCTTCTTCCCCTTCCTCCTTCCTTCCTTCCTTCCTCCCTTCCTCCTTCCTTCCTTCCTTCCTTCCTTCCTTCCTTCCTTCCTTCCTTCCTCCCTCCCTTCCCTCCTTCCTTCCTCCCTTCCTTCCTTCCTTCCTTCCTTCCCTCCCTCCCTCTTTCCTTCCCTTCCTCCTTCCTTCCTTCCTCCTTCCTTCTTTCCTTCCCTTCCTCCTTCCTTCCTTCCTTCTCCTTCCTTCCTTCCTCCTTCCTTCCTCCTTCCTTCCTCCTTCCTCCTTCCTTCCTTCCTTCCTTCCTTCCTCCTTCCTTCCTTCCTCCCTTCCTCCTTCCTTCCTTCCTTCCTTCCTTCCTCCCTTCCTCCCTCCCTCCTTCCTTCCCTCCCTCCTTCCTTCCTTCCTCCCTTCCTTCCTTCCTTCCTTTTAAATGGCTACCACAACATCAAGGTACAGTTGTCTTCATTAAGGTTACTATTGCTGTAATGAAACACCATGACAAAAAGCAAGTTGTGGAAAAAAGACTTTATTTGGCGTACATGTTCACATCACTGTTCATCATCAAAGGAAGTCAGGACAGGAACACAAATGACCCAAACCCGGAAGCAGGAGGTGATGCAGAGGGGTGCTGCTTACTGGTTGCTCCTCATGGCTTGCTCAGCCTGCTTTCTTATAAACACAGGAGCACCAGCCCAGGGCAGGCACCACCCACAATGGACTGGGCCCTCCCATATCAATCTGTAATTAAGAAAATGCTTACAGGCTTGCCTACAGCCTTATTTTATAGAGGCATTTTCTTAATTGAACTCTTTCAGATGACTTTAGCATGTGTCAAGTTGTCATAAAGCTGCGAAGTACAATAGTGGAAACAGAGTTCTGATAAAACTCAAAGGGATTTAGTTTTGAGTTACTCTCTACTGGTCTAGAATTGACAAGTTAGTTAAAATTTGAGCATATACTAATAAACAGTTTCCCTCTGGATCTGTCAGGGCCACATAAGACAGATGAAAAAAATGTAGTCAGAACCAGAAAGGTTTCATGGTTTGTGCTGAGCATCATGGTAACAAACTTACCACCTCAGCAATTTGCAAATGGAGGTAGCAGGACTCTAATTTCTGGGCTAGCCTGAGCTATATAATGAGTCCATGTCTCATTCTTCCTTCTTACAAGAAAAAGATGTTTAACTCAAGAATGGTGGTATATAATCCCAGCATTTTGAAGTTGGAGGCAGGAGGATCAAGAATTGAAGGTCATCTTCAGCTTTGTAGTGAATTTGAGGCTAGCCTTGGCTACAGGACTCTGTCTCAAAACTACAATAAAATATTCACATGCTTTGAATGTTAATGGAGAGCGTCAACTCTATGATCCACAACTGAGTGCTCTCACCTTAGACTTAGTGTTCTTTTCGTTTAATCATAGCAAAATGTTGGACAAATCTAAGGCTTATGGTGAAGCAACCCTTGTAAGAGAGAAGCAATAACGGTCCGGAGAGGTTGCTCAGTGGTTAAGAACTGCTCTTGCTGGGGACCCGAGTTTGAATTTCAGCACCCACATCAGGTTGCTCACAGTCATCTGAACTCCACCTATGATTCCTCTGCAGGCATCAGGACTCGTGCCCGTACCCACACATGTACATATAATTAAAAATAAATCTTCGAGGTGGGTGGAGAGCAAGTGCAGAAAGGTAACTCCACGAACAGGCAAGAGAGCAGAACCTGCACGTGGCTCTGACATTCACTGGCTGAGGACCTGGGGTGACTCACTGCGTCCCTCTGCACTTTATTTCAAAATAATTACACTAGAGATCCTGTATGTGTTCTCTGGCTGAGTCTAGCATCCTCCAATTCTGTAACCAAGAACTGCTTATGCAGATCACATACAAATCATGCCTTATATAAGTTGCAAAGCTTCCCCAGAGACTACCGAAGAGCTATGACTGTGTGTAATCTTTGGTTCAATTTTACTCTTCACTCTTCACTCACTCCACGTGAGCATCTTGTAACATGTCAGCAGATGATGACAGATGGCTTGAACATCAACCTAAACTAGCTTTATAATCAGAGCCATGAGCTTGTCAATTGCAGAGTAATTTTACTCTAGAGCTACGTAAGTCATTTGTTGATAGGCTGATTTTGTTGTAGCAGTTCTCCTAGGACTCATTTAAAATGGCATACGAATACCACACTCAAGACTTTGTGAAGCCTATTTGTCAGGTCCTTGAATGCCCGGATTCCACAATTAACTGTCCCAGTACTGATTTTCCTTTACTATTATGGTGAGGCGTGTGATATTTGCTGCCTCGACAGATTTAGGTCTGCAAATTTAGCAGTATACGGCTATTTTCCCCTCTAAGCATCATGTCAGCAGTTTGGAAAAATTGCCCTCAGGGAAAAGCATGTCCTTTGGTTGAAGTTTCAAGTTGAAAATTCAGCTCCACGCAGGCAAATGATAAGTCAATGACAACGTAGCACAGCAGGACTCAAATCTCAGGACAAAGAGTGATTAAGGACAGAACGCAGGAGGTGGCATTTGCAAGGAAATTGGCTGGGGTGCTTTGTGAACAAGTTGAAGCTCTGGCTGAGTGGAGAATAGCAGCAGTTGATGGACCATACAGCAAAGAAAGATGGGCGGATGGGAAACGGTAGGAGAAAGTTCACCGGAGCTTGGGACTTTCCTTTACCTTTAGAAGAAAGAGGCTGGGATCTGAGTTCTCAGTGAAATGTTATGAGCTCCTTCTGGCCTAGGCCTCTTTGTTTGTACACCCTTGAAACTCAACTCTCACAGGTTGAATTAGGTAGAATTTACTGCTGTTTAAATCTGGGGAATCCAAAAGGCAGGCTGGGCCTTTGACTGGCAGTAGGCTGTCTCTAAGCACTCAGGTGGTTGGCTGTTTCTTCTGTGTTTCTCTCTGATGTTGGCTTCAGTTTGTTTGGAAACTCCGGCCACAGTAGAAATGCCCCTCCTAAGCAACTCTGTGGTTCTACCCCTTCCCTCCCTGGCAAGTGTGGAGGGGATGGCAGTGGGGGGAGTCAGAATGGTGCTATTTAGGTCACTAGCTCATGTCTCGCCAATCACCATGCCAAGGAGATGGTATGCCCTAATTGGCCAGCCTGAGCCTCTGCTTATGACTGGAGTCAGAGCATTAATGACTGACCAGGTCATCCAGCCACAGGGCCATTGAACTTTCTAAAGGAGGGATGTTTGGACAGTCAAAAACATGGGTCTATTTGAATCTTTTCGTGAGAATTTAAAAAAAAAAAGTCTTCACATTTAACATTGAATCTAAAGTTAGGGGGTTAAAAACAAAGGTGGATTATCAACAAATCTTTTAAAATTAGAAAACAAAAAACAATCAAGACTGGATAAAACTTGAATCAGGATAAAACCTGTACTTGGATACAACCTTGCATTGACTTTACATCTCCCCTATAAGCTCGTTATTAAGCTGTGCATTGTTAAATGCAAAGTTATAAATGTAAAGTGACTGATAATTAAAATCAAAATTCAAATAATCACGAGTTAGATAATTTTCTCAGAAGGGACATAATCCATTCTCAATTATTCCTTCCTGTTTCCACATGTGACCAGAACCAATACAGCCCATAAGATAGGATTAGTCTCTCTGTGAGACTCTGAGATGGATGAAATGCAGACCCATAAGGAAGGGAGGATGGTGGAAGATCAGAAGGAAAAACTGGTCTACTGTGTTCTTGCAGCTGAGATCTCAGCCCATCCTTCATGAGCTTCATAGACAGCATGGCCCTTAGAGTCATCCAAAAACAGAGGCAGACTGGTTGGGATGGGGAGGAGGATATAAATATGCTCCCTCAGCTGCAGATAACTCCTGAGGAGAGACTCAGCTGCACCTCTTTGGTAAACAGGATTGCTGGAAATGGGAAGGGTGGTGAGGACGATGAGGCTCTCTCAGAGCTGCAGTGATCCAGTGGCATCCGCTAGATGCACTGCTTGAAAGAATTTTAAGGCTCTGCACAGTTGTCAGATCTGTTTTCATTGTGGTTTGCAGGCAGGAACAGTCTCTTTGGCCAGGGAACCTTTCAAGTGTTTTCATTGTCAGAACAAAGAAGAGAACAAAGTGGTTGGACCAAGAACATTAATCTTGGTGAGAGGAGGCAGCTATGCAAGACAACAGAGACTGATTAAGATAATTCCTTCGAGGAAGAACAGAGCCTGACTGTCACTCCCAGGGTCAACCAGCAAGGAGTTATTGTGCAGGGTTTTGAAGAAAGATTTTAGTGTCTCAGTCCAGGGAAAATCTGACAGAACTGTTGGGGACAGACAGAAGACACTGTTCCCAGAGTTCATCCCTTGTCCAAATGAATTGGCATCAGCAGACCCTTAGTGAGCAGGAACTGGGATGGATGTCATATGCTTTATTTAAAATAGCTGTTATTACACAAAATGCTGTATTTTGTTTCTCCCTGAAAATCTTTTCATGCTAGTGTGTTAGGGTCAAAATAGAAGACTGTCAATAGCTGCTCTTAGCTTCTCTTCCGAGCAACTGGCCTCTGTCTCACAATGGCCTGTTCTCTCTCCATCAGCCACTCCGCTGTCAACCAAATAGGCCCTTTGCTGAGTCCTAACTCTGGTCCCTTGCAGGAAAACAGCCCTATCCCTATGACTGCCTGAAACTGGAAAAGTGGGGTGTCCCATTGCCCAGCTTTGTCCTTTATATTGTCTGTACAAAAGATTGAAGTTAGTATTAACTATTACACGGTATAAATATTAATATGTTAATACTAACAACAGATTGGGTGTGGTGACTTGTGGAAGTTACAACATAGCAGAAGAAAACTACTCCTAAGGGTGACCTTTTCTGCATAATTTATAGGAAAATCATGAAAGCCATGAAGTAAGCCAGAGGTCAGTTACTAGCTTTTTCCCTTGTTTTAGACTTGGGCCACTTCATGACAGCATTGCTTCTATAATTTTCCATGATTCCTCATGTACTAGTAATATCTACTCATAGGTGCTAGTTTTCCCTCCAAGATTCACCTATCTCTTCTCAGAAGTCTCTTTCTTTCTCTTCCTCTCTGTCTCTCTGTCTGTCTCTGTCTTTCTGTCTGTCTCTGTCTCTCTCTCTCTCTCTGTGTATGTGTGTGTGTGTGTGTGTGTGTGTGTGTGTGTGTGTGAATCATAGTGTATTTGCACATGTGGGCAGATGGCAGTGCCCATAGTTGGACATACGGTGGCCAGAGGAAGACGCCCAATGTATTCTTCTCTTATCTACACATTGTTGTTATTATTATCACTACTATTCCTGGGCAAGGGGTCTCTCATCGAACCAGAAGCTTACTATTTTGCTGGACTAACTGGTTAATGAGCCCCCAGAATCTTCCAATCTCTACCTAGAAAAGCTGGGGAAATATGGAGAAATGCTTTTATATGGGTGCTGGGGATTAAAACTTGGGGCCTCTTCTCTTCATAGCAAGTGCTCTTACTCGATGAGCCATCTCGCTAGCTTCTGTTAGCCTTTGTAGAATAACATTTTGTTAGACTAAACCAGAAGAGTCTTTGTGAGATGTTAATGCCCTAAGTCCCTAAAATGTGTCAGCACGGCAGTGCCAGACAGAGACCTTGGTACCTCAGGACGTTGGCAGCCAGACCAGACACTGAAAGTTGGTTTTATTTAAGGCTTCCCACTTAATGTGAGCCATGGACTTCTCTTTATTCTTTTAATTGCTTAACAAGTAAGTATTTAATATCTCCCTCCACCTCCCCCCCCATGAAAAACAAGAAAAACCTCAAATGCACGTTTTTAAGGACAAATAAACCCTTAAGAAAGAATGAAAATGTTCCCTCATTGTCCTATAATTTATGTTCAAATTCTTTAACAAGGGTATAACTAATAATGTGCCCAGAAGTATCCCAGATACTATTGTACTTCCTCTCTATTTTGAACTGTGCAGATCCAGGTCTCTTTGAAAGAAGCTGAAATACAGGAAATCTTGAGTATTTCCCTTTAGCTGGAATTTCTGCATCTACTTAATGACAAAATACAGTTTGAAATTACCTTTTTAAAAGAAAATGTATTATTTGTTCTAGAGTTTCTTTTGGGAAACTAGAGAAAGAATATAACCACTTACATTTCTAGATGATCTGTAAAATTTTTCTATATTTTGAGTTTGTTAAAGTTTGTTCAGCTCTTTTCAACAAATTCTTCTGTTCCCCTCAAAGTCCTCACATGGTGGTATAAACAGATGCTTAAGCCAAACAGACCCTATGAATAGTTTTCTCAGGTAGGTAATCCTGTTATACAATCATAGCTGATTGTTTTACTGCCTGTTTTTTTAATAAAGAAGCAGGCTGGATAATTTATGTAACAGGCAGTGCATATTTAAAATCAGCCTTGGAGCTTTATTGAATTGTTTACTTTATTACTCAGTGTATTCTTTTTGTTTCTGTACTTATCTCTAGTGAAGCACGGTGAGTGCTATGCGGGAGGATGGTGTTGAACAAGAATGTGAAAGGAGGGACCTGGTTTGGGGGTGGACACAAAGGAGGATTCTTAGAAAATAACACTCAAGGCACAGAGAAAAATTAGGTTTGTTGTATAGCTAAAGTAGTGGGGTTGGATGGAAATTAATCAAGTGAAGGCATTTTACACAGAATAAAATAGATCTTTTAAAAAGGTTGGGATCCTATAGTATTTAAGTGGAGAGCTATGACCCAGAGAATGCATAATCATTTGGCTTCGGCAAGAGGGTGGATGGTAGTGGCATTCATCCAAGGCAATAATATAGGAAAATCAGGCTGGGGATGAACTGACGTGGTGATGTCGTGAAGGGTTTAGCATGAGGTCAGTTTTCAACAATGAAAACAAACACATAAAAAAACCAAGATTTAGGAAATAAGGGAAGGTTTTAATTTCAGAGTAGTTAGTCCATGTTATATAAAAGTCCCCAGAAAGTAATTGGTCATAGGATTTCTGAGTAAAAGAGAGGGCTTTGGACTGGAGATATGGGTTTTGAATCATGTATTAATGTAGGTATGTGATTAAAAGAAACGGTTTCTAAAAGCCAACTGGAATGAGAATAGAAGAAATCCAGGGAGGATCTTGAGAAATATTCATAGTTAGGGATAATCAGAAAAAGAGGAGCTCATGGGAAGTAGCAATGAGAGACTGATGAACAAAAGAAACCTGGATATTACGGTCCGTGGAAGACAGGAGAGGAATGTGAACCTGATTCTTTATGTGCTGGTCAGACTGTAGCTAAGGCATGAGAATAGACTCTGTAAAGCACTTAAAAAGGTTATGAGGAAAAGAAAAATAAAATAGAAGCAGGCATTCATCCAAAACACTTCCTTAGCTGATGAAACTTAAGATTTGTAAAATGTGTGATATGCCATTTACATTTTATTCTCTTCTTATTTATAAGGAAACAAGTAATCTAGTGGGCTTTTCAAAGTACACATTAGATTTTAAGAGACAGTTTGAATATGCTTTCAACTTTAAAATTTGTCTTCAAAATTACCCTTCTGATTTCTATTTTTTTTATTGATTTTTATTTTGATGTTTGCTTAAATGAATACAAGATTGGAACAGCACATAAAGCTTATAAATATACTTGGTATATGTTTTACATTTTTAAACCCCTTTTCAGCTTTTTCCTTTTATTGAAAATAGATTCTTTTCTCATACAGTTTATCCTGATTATATTATCCCTTCTTCTCTTCCCAGTTCCTCCCCACCCCCCCTCCCCTCTGGATCCACTCTCATTCTGTCTCTCACCAGAAAAGAACAGGCTTCTAGAAGATAACAATCAAATGTGACAAAATAAAATATAATAAGATGAAGCAAACCCATCATATTTACGTTAGACAAAGCCACCTAAGAGAAGGAAAAGAATTCTAAGAGCAGGCACAACAATTAGAGACCCACTCATTCTCACACCCAGGAGTTCCATAAAAATACTAAACTAAAATCTATTTTCGTGTGTGTGTGTGTGTGTGTGTGTGTGTGTGTGTGTGTGTGTGTACTGCGTGGTGTGGTGTGGTGTGTGTGTGTGTGTGTGTGTACTGCGTGGTGTGGTGTGGTGTGGTGTGTGTGTGTGTGTGTGTGTATGAACAGAGGACCTGGTAAAGACCCCAGTAGGCCCCATGCTCACTGCTTCAGTCTCTGTGAATAAATATATGCTTTGTTTAATTGATTCAGAGGGCCTTGTTTTCCTGTTGTCTTTCATCCTTCTGGTTCTAACATTCTTTCTTCCTTCTCTTCCACAGAATTCCCTGAGTTCTGAGGGGAGGGATTTGATGGATATATCCCTTTTAGACTCATTCTTCAAGTAGCTTAATTTCTGGTGTGGGTCTCTGCATCTGTCCCCATCTTCTGCTGGAGGAAACTTTTTTAATGATGAGTAAGTAAGGCACTGATATATGAGTATAGCAAATATCATTAAGAGATATTTTATCTTTTTTTAGGACTAGTAGTGTTTGGTTTTACTCCATGTCTCTGGGCTATCTCTAGTCTCTGGTTCTTAGTTACCCAACTAGTGTTAAGTATGGGCTCTTTTTCATGAAGTGGGCTTTAAGTCAAATCAGACATTGGTTAGGTACTCCCATGGGTTCTGTGCCACCATTGTCCTGGCATATCTTGCAGACAGGGCACATTGTAGGTCAAAGGTTTCGTAGCTAGGTTGATATATACATTTCTTTCTGTGGAGTACTTTCAGGAACCGAAGAGACTGTGGTGTAGAGGTAAAATCTCCATGTAACCACTGGCTCAACTTCTCCATGTTCAAGGAGTCCCATGGGTTTTGTCTTAAGTAATGGGACTCTGATGTCAGTTTTCAGAGAGCAACCCATCGTCTTAGCAACTGCCTGGTTTGCTAAAGAATTTTCATGTGACCTTCCTTGGTCAACAGCTCAACTGAATGAAACCCGGTCTCACTACTGGAAGCCTCATTTGGTGACAAGAGATGGCCAACTGAGACTCTGTATCCCTCTGTATTAAGAGATCTCACAAAGATCACCTTCAGAGATCTCAGGAAGATTCCCCTGCATAGGTTCCCATATCTTCCCCTCTCTCTTATCTGCTCTTCCCTTCCCCATCTCATTCTCTCATTCTCACTCTCATCTGCCCCTAATCCAAACATAAAATCTATTCTATTTTGTGGGACAGTGAAAGTTCCTGGTTGAAGAGATTTGAAACCCCAGTGACCCTGAGGGATGGTAGGCATTACCCCTGACTCCTAAGGCCTGCAACCCTCCATAGATTTGTGACCACCAGTCACGTAAGGGCGATGCCCAAAACCCCTTCACAGGTAGAGGATGTGACCACAGGTCACGTAGGCTCAAGACAGATCTCCATTATAATGAAGTACCTGAAGGCCTAGAGGCTTAGCCAATGATTTTCCCTTCCTGGATGTTCCTCCCTGCAAAAGGTATTTAATCTCAGGCCCACTCTGTGAAGTGAGGTACGGTTTTACTCATCCACCTTCCACCATGACAATAAATGCCTTGAAACCATGGACTGTGTCTTTTTATTGGGATCTGCTGCAGGGAGCCACAGAGAAGGCCTTCGCCTACAGAGCCGCCATCTAATCTCCTGAAGAAAGCCTCCCTGCGCTCCCAGTGGTAGCAGCCAACAAGCTCAAGCCTACTGCAGTCCAGCCTAGGACTCCCCCAGCAGGACCAGCTGGAGTGGCCCCCTTGTGTTCCCCCTTGGACAGGGCTACATCCAGTCAGGCGGGCCCCCACTCCTTTCTCACTTTTTCCATGGCATCCCAGCCGTGCCTGAGAATCTGATGGCCCCAGCCTCCTTGCAGGCCCAGGACCCCCGAGCCGGCTCTGAGTGTTTCATGCCTCAGACAGATCTTCTCCACCACTGGAGCTGCCTGAGCCCTGTGGTGGAGCTGACACAGCGCCCCCCCACTAATCCTACACTATTTCTCTTCCCATTATGTCCACCCTTGACCCTTCCACTATACCTAGCCTCTCTGGATCTATGGATTGTAGCTTCGTTGTCATTTACTTAATGACTAATATCCACATATAAGCAAATACATAACGTATTTATCTTTCTGGGTCTGGATTACCTCATTCAGAATGATTATTTTCTATTTTCACCCATCTGCCTGCAAATTTCATGATGTCATTATTAAAAAAAACCGCTGAATAATACTCCATTGTGTAAACATATCATATTTTCTTTATCCATTCTTCTGTTGATGGACATCTAGGTTGTTTGCAGTTTCTGGCTATTATTAATAAGGCCACAATGAACATGACTGGACAAATGTGCTTGTGGTAGAATGGAGCATCTTTGCGTATATGCCTGAAAACGCTGTTTTAGTTAGGGTTTCTATTGTTGGGGAAAAAACTCATGACCATGGCAATTCTTCTAAAGGAGAATATTTAATTGGGGGTGGTTTACTGTTCAAAGGTTTAGTCCATTGTCGTATGGCAGGAAGCATGGTGGCATGCCCATGTAGGAAGACGTGGTGTTGGAGAAAAAGTTGAGAGTTCTAGATCTTGATCTGTAGGCAGCAGCAAGTAACAGGGCTTCTAGGCCTTGATTCCGTTTCATGACCTTCTTCGAACAAAACTACACTACTCCAGTAAGGCCATACCTAATACTGCCACCCCCTGTGAACCTTTGAGGGCCATTTTTATTCAAACCACAAGTGACATAACTGGATTTTGAGGTAAATCAATTCCCAATCTTCTCAGGAAACACCACACTGATTTCCATAGTGGCTGTGAAAGATT
Source organism: Rattus rattus (assembly GCF_011064425.1). Lineage (NCBI taxonomy): Eukaryota > Metazoa > Chordata > Mammalia > Rodentia > Muridae > Rattus > Rattus rattus. The sequence goes on from NC_046163.1 coordinate 23,780,363, forward strand.
GCACTCCCATCAGCAATGGATGAGTGTTCCCTATATTCAACATCTTTACCAGCATGGGCTGCCTCTTGTGTTATTAATCCTAGCCATTCTGACATTTGATGGCATCTCAAAGACGTTTTGATTGATGATAAGAATGTTGAATATTTATTTAAGTGTTTCTCAGCCATTTTGAGTTTATTAAGAATTTTTCTGTTTAGATTTGTACCCCATTTTTAATTGAATTAATTTGTTTCTTAATATCTAGTGTTTTGAGTTCTTCATGTATTTTGGATATTAGTCCTCGAACAGATGTGGAGTTGGTAAAAATCTTTTCCCATTCTCATAGGCTATCACTTTGTCTGACAGAGTCCTTTGCCTTACAGAAGCTTTTCAGTTTCCCATTTATTAATTGTTGATCTTAGTGCCTGTGCTGTCAGTGTTCTCTGTTCAAAAAGTTGTTGTCAGTGCCAATGAGTTCAAGGCTGTTCTCCACTTTCTACTCTATCAGCTTCAGTGTATCTCTTTCCTTCCTTCCTTCCTTCCTTCCTTCCTTCCTTCCTTCCTCCTCCCTCCCTCCCTCCCTCCCTCCCTCCCTCCCTCCTTTCTTTCTTTCTTTCTTTCTTTTATTTTTTGTTTTAAGTCTTTGAGCCACTTGAACTTGAGTTTTGTGCAGGGTGATGAATATGTATCTATTTGCATTCTTCTACATGCAGACCATTTGTTGAAGGTGCTGTCTTTTTTCCCAAATGTGTATTTTTTAGCTTTTTTTAAAAAAAAGTTAGCTGTCCATATGTGTGTGGATTTATGTTTGGGTCATCAACTCAATTCCATTGATCAATGTGTTTGTTTTTATGCCAATATCATGTGGGCTTTGTTACCATAGCTTTGTAGGACAGCTTGAAATCAGGAATGTTGGTCACTGACAGTTCTTTAATTGTTTAGGATCATTTTAGCTATCCTGTTTTGTTTGTTTGTTTTTATGTATAAAGTTGAGCATTTTTCTTTCAAGGTCTGTCAAGAAGTGTGTTGGAATTTTGATGGAGATTGCATTGAATCTGTGGATTACTTTTGGTCCAATGCCCATCTTTACTGTTATTCCTACTGATCCATGAGCATGGGAGATTTTTCCATCTTCTGATATCTTCTTCACTTTCTTTCTTCAGATACATGAAGTTTTATTCATACAACTTTTTCACTTGTTTGGTTTAAGTTACTCCTAGACTTTTTACATTATTTGAGGCTATTGGGAAAGGTGTTGTTTCCCTGATTTCTTCCTCAGTCTGTTTGTCTTTTAAACATAAGGGGGTTACTGATTTATGTAAGCTAATTTTGTATCCAGCTCCTTTACTGAAGGAGTTTTTAGGGTTACTTATGTATATTATCACATCATCTGCAAATAATAATACTTTGACTTCTTCCTTTCCAATTTGTATCTCCTTGATCTCCAGTTGTCTTATTGGTCTAGCTAAGGCTTCAAGTATTATATTGATAGATATATAGAGAGTAGACAACATTGTCTTGTTCCTGATTTTAGTGGAATTGGTTTGGGTTTCTCTCCATTTAATTTCTCTCCATTAAAATTTATACTGGCTATAGGTTTGCTGTAGCCTGCCTTTATTATGTTTAGGTATGTCCCTTATATTCCTGATCTTTCCGAAAACTTTTATCATGAAGGGGTGTTGGACTTTGTTAAAGGCCTTTACTACATCTAATGAGATTATCATGAGGTTTTTTCCTCATTCAGTTTATTTATATGGTGGGTTACATTTATATTACATTTTGTATATTGAGTCATCACTGTATCTCAATGATGAGGCCTGCTTGATCCCGGTGGATGATCTTTTTGATGTATTCTTGGATTTGGTTTGTAAGTATTTTATTGAGCATTTTTGTATCTATGTTCATAAGGAAAATTGATCTGTAATTTTCTTTCTTTTTGAGTCATTGTGTAGTTTAGTTATCAAGGTGACTGTGACCAAATAAAATGAATTTAGTAATGTTGCTTCTGTTTCTATTTTGTGTAATAATTTGGGAAAACCAAAAAGTGACGTTATTAGTTGTGGTAGTTTGAAAAGGTATATCCCACATAGACTCATGTGTTCTAATGTTTGACCCATAGGGCGTGGCTCTATTAGGACATATGGCCTTGTTGGAGTAGGTGTGGCCTTGTTAGAAGAAGTATGCCACTTTTGGGGCAGGAGTTGATGTCTCCAGTTCTCAAGCTATGCCCAGTGTGGCACACGGTCTTCTTATGCTGCCTTTAGATCAAGATTAGAACTCTCAGCTTCTTTCCCAGCACCATGCACACCTCTACTCTGCCATGTTTCCTACCATGACAGTAATGAACCAAATCTCTGACACTGTTAGTCAACCCCAACTAAATATTTTCCTTTATAAGAGTTGTCATGGTCATGGTGTTTCTTCATAGCAATAAAACCCAAACTAAGACAGTATATATATTTTAAAATTTTAATTGACTCTCTGTGAATTTCATATTATGGACACCAGTCCCACTCATCTCTGTTCCTTTGTATCTGCCCTCTACCTTGTAACCTCCCTGCCCCCCAACCCCCCAAAAAATCCTGTCATGGAAGCTGTAATGTATCACAGTGTATCACACAATATAACCGTCTGTGCACACACCTTTTCTTGCAAATATTCATTGGAATGAGTCATTGGAATGAGTCATTGGAATGAGTCATTGGTTTGCTTAGAGGCTTCTGTCTTTTGCTACACTATCTATACTGGATCCTAACAGGAACTTTTGGATATGGCCCTGTGGCATGGAGATCCTGCAGCTTTGGATCTGCAGGATTGACCCTTTCACAAGCTACAGAAGATCGTAGATAGGGTAGATATTGATGTGGGTCAACTCAAAGCTCTGGATCTGGGCCTGGAAGGTAGCTGAGTTGGTCAGCCCACCAGCATTTCTCAGCCTGTACCATAGGGCAAGCTCTGCAGTCTTGCCCTGGCTACCTTACCCAATGCTTCAGATGGCAAGGCCCAGTGTCAGCTCTCTTACTCTCATGTTCTTGTGGCTAGCTCACCCATGCCTTCAGCACTGGGGTCAGCTCTACTCTATCACCCAGGCAAAGTGCTTGACCTGCTCTCCTGAGTGCTGCAGCTGGTCATGGGCAGGGTCAGCTCTCCTGCTCTCATGATCTCAGGACCAGCTGGCTGGGAGACTTTTAATGACTGCTTCTGCTTCATTTATGGGGTAGAGGTCTGTTCAAATTATTTATTTGATCTTGATTTAACTTTGATAAGTGGAACCTATTAAGAAAAATATCCATTTCTTTTATATTTTCCAATTTCGTGGAGTGCAGACTTTTAAAGCAGGCCCTTATGATTCTCTGTAATTCCTCAGTGTTTGCTGTTGTACTTTTCATTTCTGATTTTGTAAATTTGGCTATTCTCTATCAGCCTTTTAGCTAGTTTGGATAGGATTTTTCTGTCTTACTGATTTCCTCAAATAGTCAACTCATGCTTCATTGATTTTTTTTGTACTATTCCCTTTGTTTCTATCTTATGGATTTCACCCTTCAGTTTGGTTATTTCTTGCCCTCTACTCATCTTGGGTACGGTTATTTCTTTTTGTTTTAGAGCTTTCAGATGTGCTGTTAAATTGATAGTATGAGATCACTCCAGTTTTTTTTTAAATGTAAGCACTTAGTTCTATGAACTTGCCTCTCAGAATTTGCCTCTTTATTGTGTCCTTTAAGTTTGAATATGCTGTGTATTTATTTTCAACAATTGCAGAAAGTCTTTAGTTCCTTATGATGTTGTTGGAAATATTTTCTATGCCTTTTACCTGGGTTTCTTCTTCTTTCTCTATCCCCAATATTCTTAGATTTAGCCTTTTTAGAATGCTCCATAATTTCTGCATGTTTTGTGCTAAGGAATTTTAGATTTATTACTTTCTTTAACTTACGTATCCATTTCTTTTTTTTTTTAATTTTTTTTCCGTCTTTATTTAACTGGGTATTTCTTATTTACATTTCAATTGTTATTACCCTTCCCAGTTTCCAGGCCAACATCCCCCTATCCCCTTCCCCTCCCCTTCTATATGGGTGTTCCTATCCCCATCATCCCCCCATTACCGCCTTCCCCCCAAGAATTCCATTCACTGGGGGTCCAGCCTTGGCAGTGCCAAGGGCTTCCCCTTCCACTGGTGCTCTTACTAGGCTCTTCATTGCTATCTATGTAGTTGGAGCCCAGGGTCAGTCCATGTATAGTCTTTGGGTAGTGGCTTAGTCCCTGGAAGCTCTGGTTGGTTGGCACTGTTGTTCATATGGGGTCTCAAGCCCCTTCAGCTTTTTCAGTCCTTTCTCTGATTCCTTCAACGGGGGTCCCATTCTCAGTTCAGTGGTTTGCTGTTGGCATTCGCCTATGTATTTGCCATATTCTGGCTGTGTCTCTCAGGAGAGATCTACATCCGGTTCCTGTCAGCCTGCACTTCTTTGCTTCATCCTTCTTATCTAGTTTGGTGGCTGTATATGTATGGGCCACATGTGGGGCAGGCTCCTTCAGTATCTGTTCTAAACTTTGCCTCCCTATCCCTTCCTAAGGGTATTCTTGTTCCCCTTTTAAAGAAGGAGTGAAGCATCTGCATTTTGGTCATCCTTCTTGAGATTCATGTGTTCTGTGCATCTAGGGTAAGTTGAGAATTTGGGCTAATATCCATTTATCAATGAGTGCATACCATGTGTGTTTTTCTGTGATTGGGTTACCTCACTCAGGATGATATTTTCCAGTTCCATCCATTTGCCTATGAATTTCATAAAGTCATTGTTTCTGATAGCTGATAATATTCGATTGTGTAGATGCACCACATTTTCTGTATCCATTCCTCTGTTGAAGGGCATCTGGGTTCTTTCCAGCTTCTGGCTATTATAAATAAGGCTGCTATGAACATAGTGGAGCATGTGTCTTGGTTATGTGTTGGAGCATCTTTTGGGTATATGCCCAAGAGAGGTATAGCTGGGTCCTCAGGTAGTTCAATATCCAATTTTCTGAGGAACCTCCAGACTGATTTCCAGCATGGTTGTACCAGTCTGCAATCCCACCAACAATGGAGGAGTACTCCTCTTTCTCCACATCCTCGCCAGCATCTGCTGTCGCCAGAGTTTTTGATCTTAGCCATTCTGACTGGTGGGAAGTAGAATCTCAGGGTTGTTTTGATTTGCATTTCCTTTATGACTAAAGATGTTGAACGTTTCTTTAGGTGCTTCTCAGCCATTTAACATTCCTCAGCTGAAAATTCTTTGTTTAGCTCTGAACCCCATTTTTTAATAGGGTTATTTGTCTTCATGCAGTCTAACTTCTTGATTTCTTTGTATATTTTGGATATAAGCCCTCTATAAGTTGTAGGATTGGTAAAGATTTTTTCCCAATCTGTTGGTTGCTGTTTTGTCCTAACAACACTGTCCTTTGCCTTACAGAAGCTTTGCAGTTTTATGAAATCCCATTTGTCGATTTTTGATCTTAGAGCATAAGCCATTGGTGTTTTGTTCAGGAAATTTTCTCCAGTGCCCATGTGTTCAAGGTTCTTCCCCACCTTTTCTTCTGTTAGTTTGAGTGTATCTGGTTTGATGTGGAGGTCCTTGATCCACTTGGACTTAAGCTTTGTACAGGGTGATAAGAATGGATAGATCTGCATTCTTCTACATGCTGACCTCCAGTTGAACCAGCACCATTTGCCGAAAATGCTATCTTTTTTCCATTGGATGGTTTTGGCTCCTTTGTCAAAAATCAAATGACCATAGGTGTGTGGGTTCATTTCTGTGTTTTCAATTCTATCCACTGGTCTACCTGCCTGTCTATGGGATGGTACCAATAACATAAAGTTTTTTTTTATCACTCTTGCTCTGTAATACTGCTTGAGTTCAGAGATAGTGATTCCCCCAGAAGTCATTTTATTGTTGAGGATAGTTTTAGCTATCCTGGGTTTTTTTTTTTTTTTGTTATTCCAGATGATTTTGAAAATTATTCTGTCAAACTCTATGAAGAATTGTATTGCAGTTTTGATGGGAATTGCATTGAATCAGTAGATCGCTTTTGGTAAAATGGCCATTGTTACTATATTAATCCTGCCAATCCATGAGCATGGGAGATCTTTCCATCTTCTGAGATCTTCTTCAATTTCTTTCCTCAGAGGCTTGAAGTTCTTATCATACAGATCTTGCACTTGCTTGGTTAAAGTCACACCGAGGTATTTTATATTATTTGGGACTATTATGAAGGGTGTCGTTTCCCTAATTTCTTTCTCAGCTTGTTTCTCTTTTGTGTAGAGGAAGGCTACTGATTTATTTGAATAAGTAGGGACAGAGAGGGTAACCTTATCTAGTGCCTGATTTTAGTGAGATTCCTCAAGTTTCTCTCCATTTAGTTTAATGTTAGCTACTGGTTTGCTGTATATAGCTTTTATTATGTTTAGGTATGGGCCTTGAATTCCTGTTCTTTTCAGGACTTTTATCATGAAAGGGTGTTGAATTTTTTCCAATGCTTTTGCAGCATCTAATGAAATGATCATGTGGTTTTTATCTTTCAGTTTGTTTATATAGTGGATTACGTTGATGGTTTTCCAGATATTAAACCATCCCTGCATACCTGGGATGAAGCCTATTTGATCATGATGGATGATTGTTTTGATGTGTTCTTGGATTTACAAGAATTTTATTGAGTATTTTTGTGTTGATATTCATAAGGGAAATTGGTCTGAAGTTCTCTTTCTTTGTTGGGTCTTTGTGTGGTTTAGGTATACGAGTAATTGTGGCTTTATAGAAGGAATTTGGTAGCCCTCCATCTGTTTCAATTTTGTGGAATAGTTTGGATAGTATTGGTATGAGGTCTTCTATGAAGGTCTGATATAATTCTGCACTGAACCCATCTGGACCTGGACTCTTTTTTGTTGGGAGACTTTTAATAATTGCTTCTATTTCTTTAGGAGTTATGGGATTGTTTAACTGGTTTATCTGTTCCTGATTTAGGTTTGGTACCAGGTATCTGACTAGGAAATTGCCCATTTCCTGCAGATTTTCAAGTTTTGTTGAATATAGGCTTTTGTAGTAGGATCTGATGATTTTTTGAATTTCCTCTGGCTCTGTTGTTATGTCTCCCTTTTCATTTATGATTTTGTTAATTTGGACACACTCTCTGTGTCCTCTGGTTATTTTGGCTAAGGGTTTATCTATCTTGTTGATTTTCTCAAAGAACCAGCTTTTGGTTCTGTTGATTCTTTCTATGGTCCTTTTTGTTTCTACTTGGTTGATTTCAGCTCTGAGTTTGATTATTTCTTGCCTTCTACTCCTCCTGGGTGTATTTGCTTCTTTTTGTTCTAGAGCTTTTAGGTGTGCTGTCAAGCTGCTGACATATGCTCTCTCCTATTTCTTTCTGTAGGCACTCAGAGCTATGAGTTTTCCTCTTAGCACAGCTTTCATTGTGTCCCATAAGTTTGAGTATGTTGTGCCTTCATTTTCATTAAATTCTAAGAAGTCTTTAATTTCTTTCTTTATTTCTTCCTTGACCAAGTTATCATTGAGTAGAGCATTGTTCAACTTCCATGTATATGTGGGCATTTTTTCCTTATTGTTATTGAAGACCAGCTTTAGCCCGTGGTGGTCTGATAGGAAGCATGGAATTATTTCTATCTTTCTGTATCTGTTGAGGCCTGTTTTGTGCCTGATTATATGGTCTATTTTGGAGAAAGTACCATGAGGAGCTGAGAAGAAGGTATATCCTTTTGTTTTTCGATAGAATGTTCTATAAATCTCTGTTAAGTCCATTTGGTTCATAACTTCTGTTAGTCTGTCTATGTCTCTGTTTAAGTTCTGTTTCTATGATCTGTCCATTGATGAGAGTGGGGTGTTGAAATCTCCTACTATTGTTGTGAGGTGCAATGTGTGCTTTGGGCTTTAGTAAGGTTTCTTTTATGTATGTAGGTGCCCTTTTATTTGGAGCATAGATATTTAGGATTGAGAGTTCATCTTGGTGGATTTTTCCTTTGATGAATATGAAATGTCCTTCCTTATCTTTTTTGATGACTTTAGGTTGAAAAATCGATTTTATTTGATATTAAAATGGCTATTCCAGCTTGTTTCTTCAGACCATTTGCTTGGAAAGTCGTTTTCCAGCCTTTCACTCTGAGGTAGTGTTTGTCTTTGTCTGTGTTTAATGTAGGCAGCAAAATGCTGGCTCCTCATTACATATCCAGTTTGCTAATCTATGTCTTTTTATTGGGGAATTGATTCCATTGATGTTGAGAGATATTAAGGAATAGTGATTGTTGCTTCCTGTTATCTTCGTATTTGGAGGTGAGATTATGTTTGTGTGCTTGCCTTCTCTTTCTTTTGTTGCAAAATGATTAGTTTCTTGCTTTTGCCAGAGTGTAGCTTGCCTCCTTGTGTTGGGATTTACCATCTATTATCCTTTGTAGGGCTAGATTTGTAGAAAGATATTATGTAAGTTTGGGTTTGCCATGGACTATCTTGGTTTCTCCATGTATGTTAATTGAGAGTTTTGCTGGATACAATAACCTGGGCTGGCATTTGTGTTCTCTTAGGGTCTGTATGGCATCTGTCCAGGATCTTCTGGCTTTCATAGTCTCTGGTGAGAAGTCTGGTGTAATTCTGATAGGTCTGCCTTTATATGTTACTTGACCTTTTTCCCTTACTGCTTTTAATATTCTTTGTTTTGTGCATTTGGTGTTTTGACTATTATGTGATGGGAGTGTCTTTTCTGGTCCAATCTATTTGGAGTTCTGTAGGCTTCTTGTATGTTTATGGGCATCTCTTTCTTTAGCGTAGGGAAGTTTTTGTCTATGATTTTGTTGAAGATATTTACTGGTCCTTTGAGCTGGGAGTCTTCACTCTCTTCTATAGCTATTATCCTTAGATTTGATCTTCTCATTGTGTCCTGGATTTCCTTTATGTTTTGGGCCAGTAGCTTTTCCCGTTTTACATTATTTTTGACAGTTGTGTCGATGATTTCTATGGAATCTTCTGCTCCTGAGATTCTCTCTTCTATCTCTTGTATTCTGTTGGTGATGCTTGTATCTACGGCTCCTTTTCTCTTCCTTTGGTTTTGTATATCCAGGGTTGTCTCACTTTGTGCTTTCTTTATTTTTTCTATTTCCATTTTCAATTCCTTCACCTGTTTGATTATGTTTTCGTGTAATTCTTTCCGGGATTTTGTGTTTCCTCTCTAAGGGCTTCTACTTGTTTACTTGTGTTTTCCTGCATTTCTCTAAGGGAGTTCTTTATGTCTTTCTTAAAGTCCTCCATGATCATGATCAAATGTGATTTTAAATTTAGATTTTGCTTTTCTTGTATGTTTGGATATTCAGTGTTTGCTTTGGTGGGAGAATTGGGCTCTGATGATGCCATGTAGTCTTGGTTTCTGTTGCTTGTGTTCCTGTCCTTGCCTCTTGCCATCAGGTTGTCTCTGGTGTTACCTTGTTCTGCTATTTCTGACAGTGGCTTGACCATCCTATAGGCCTGTGTGTCAGGAGTGCTATGGATCTGTTTTCCTGTTTTACTTTAGTCAGTTATGGGAACAGAGTGTTCTGCTTTCAGGCGGGTAGTCGTTCCTGTCCACTGGCTTTCAGCTGTCCCCATGGTCGGGAACCAGAAGGTCCTTCCCCTCCTTCTCCTGGGTCCCTGTGCGCAGGGGGCCCAGAAAGTGCTAGATGTTTTCCCCTTGAGTCAGAATTGTGGGCAGAGTAGTCTCCTCTGGTTTCCAGGCGTGTCTCCTCCTCTGAAGGTCTAGCTCTCCCTCCCATGGGATTTGGGTGCAGGGAGCTGTTTGACTGGGTCCCTTCAGATCCGGGCACAGTCTGGACCACAGGCCTCCTGCAGCTTGAGTGCCCCTATCTTCCTGTGCCCAGAGGCCCCATACAGTTTCCTCTTCGGCTGGGGATGTGGGCAAAGGTGGGCAGAAGTGGTGCTCTCTCCTACCCTGAAGTCTCAGGATTGCCCACATGTCTGGGCGATCAGCTCTCTCTCCCTTGGGGTTTGGGAGCAAGGAGCTATGGGCCGGGATCAGCAAGGTTGTGCTGGCTAGAAACAGGAAGTGTCTGGTCCCAGCGGAATTTTGCCTTTGTGTGTCCTGAGTCCACCAGGCAGGTCACTTAGAGCAGAAAAGTTGGTTTTACCTCTGGTCTCGGGCCTGAAGTCATTCCTTGGGGCTAGGTTTCAGCTTTCCTTGAGGGCAGGAACCAGAAGGGCCTGCCCTTCCTTCTGGGTTTGTGTGCACAGTGGATCCAGATGGCACTAGGTGTTTTCCTCTTGAGTCAGAAATGTGGGCAAAGAGTAGTCTCCATATCCATTTCTTCTATCATATCTTCAGTGCCTGGGATTTTTTCCCCCATCTCTTGCACACTGTATGTGAAGCTTTTAGTTCCTTTTTTTAATTTTAATTTTAATTTTTTTATTTTATTTCCAAATTCCATCCAGTTTGAGTTTTCTTTATTGATTCTATTCCCATTTTCATATCTGTTTTTATTTATTTATTTATTTTTCTTAGATTGCTTTGAAAGACTTATTCATTTCTTCTTTAAGGACCTCTATCATCTTTTTTTTTTTTTTTTTTTTTTTTTTTTTTTATTAACTTGAGTATTTCTTATGTACATTTCGAGTGTTATTCCTTTCCGGTTTCCGGGCAAACATCCTTCCCTCCCCCTTCCTTATGGGTGTTCCTCCCACCTCCCCCATTGCCGCCTCCCCCGACAGTCTAGTTCACTGGGGGTTCAGTCTTAGCAGGACCCAGGGCTTCCCCTTCCACTGGTGCTCTTACTAGGATATTCATTGCTACCTACGAGGTCAGAGTCCAGGGTCAGTCCATAGTCTTTAGGTAGTGGCTTAGTCCCTGGAAGCTCTGGTTGCTTGGCATTGTTGTACATATGGGGTCTCAAGCCCCTTCAAGCTCTTCCAGTTCATTCTCTCTGATTCCTTCAACGGGGGTCCTGTTCTCAGTTCAGTGGTTTGCTGCTGGCATTCGCCTCTGTATTTGCTGTATTCTGGCTGTGTCTCTCAGGATCGATCTACATCCGGCTCCTGTCGGTCTGCACTTTTGCTTCATCCATCTTGTCTAATTGGGTGGCTCTATATGTATGGGCCACATGTGGGGCAGGCTCTGAATGGGTGTTCCTTCAGTCTCTGTTTTAATCTTTGCCTCTCTCTTCCCTGCCAAGGGTATTCTTGTTCCCCTTTTAAAGAAGGAGTGAAGCCTTCACATTTTGATCATCCGTCTTGAGTTTCATTTGTTCTAGGCAACTAGGGTAATTCAAGCATTTGGGCTAATAGCCACTTATCAGTGAGTGCATACCATGTATGTCTTTCTGTGATTGGGTTAGCTCACTCAGGATGATATTTTCCAGGTCCAACCATTTGCCTACGAATTTCATAAAGTTTTTGATAGCTGAGTAATATTCCATTGTGTAGATGTACCACATTTTCTGTATCCATTCCTCTGTTGAAGGGCATCTGGGTTCTTTCCAGCTTCTGGCTATTATAAATAAGGCTGCGATGAACATAGTGGAGCACGTGTCTTTTTTATATGTTGGGGCATCTTTTGGGTATATGCCCAAGAGAGGTATAGCTGATCCTCAGGCAGTTCAATGTCCAATTTTCTGAGAAACCTCCAGACTGATTTCCAGAATGGTTGTACCAGTCTGCAACCCCACCAACAATGGAGGAGTGTTCCTCTTTCTCCACATCCTCGCCAGCATTTGCTGTCACCTGAGTTTTTGATCTTAGCCATTCTCACTGGTGTGAGGTGAAATCTCAGGGTTGTTTTGATTTGCATTTCCCTGATGACTAAAGATGTTGAACATTTTTTAGGTGTTTCTCAGCCATTCGGCATTCCTCAGCTGTGAATTCTTCGTTTAGCTCTGAACCCCATTTTTTTTTATTTATTTATTTTTTTTTATTATTAACTTGAGTATTTTTATATACATTTCTGAAAGTGTTATTCCTTTCCGGTTTCCGGGCAAACATCCCCCCTCTCCTCCCCTTCCTTATGGGTGTTCCTCCCAACCCTCCCCCCTTGCTGCCCTCTCCCCAACAGTCTAGTTCACTAGGGGTTCAGTCTTAGCAGGACCCAGGGCTTCCCTTCCACTGGTGCTCTTACAGGATATTCATTGCAACCACGAGGTCAGAGTCCAGGGTCAGTCCATGTATAGTCTTTGGGTAGTGGCTTAGTCCCTGGAAGCTCTGGTTGGTTGGCATTGCTGTACATATGGGGTCACGAGCTCCTTCAAGCTCTTCCAGTTCTTTCTCTGATTCCTTCAACAGGGGTCCCGTTCTCAGTTCAGTGGTTTCCTGCTGGCATACGCCTCTGTATTTGCTGTATTCTGGCTGTGTCTCTCATGAGCGATCTGCACTCACATTTTGATCATCCGTCTTGAGTTTCATTTGTTCTAGGCATCTAGGGTAACTCAAGCATTTGGGCTAATAGCCACTTATCAATGAGTACATACCATGTATGTCTTTCTGTGATTGGGTTAGCTCACTCAGGATGATATTTTCCAGTTCCAACCATATGCCCATTTAATTTCATAAAGTCATTGTTTTTGATAGCTGAGTAATATTCCATTGTGTAGATGTACCACATTTTCTGTATCCATTCCTCTGTTGAAGGGCATCTGTTCTTTCCAGCTTCTGGCTATTATAAATAAGGCTGCGATGAACATAGTGGAGCACGTGTCTTTTTTTATATGTTGGGGCATCTTTTGGGTATATGCCCAGGAGAGGTATAGCTGGATCCTCAGGCAGTTCAATGTCCAATTTTCTGAGGAACCTCCAGACTGATTTCCAGAATGGTTGTACCAGTCTGCAACCCCACCAACAATGGAGGAGTGTTCCTCTTTCTCCACATCCTCGCCAGCATTTGCTGTCACCTGAGTTTTTGATCTTAGCCATTCTCACTGGTGTGAGGTGAAATCTCAGGGTTGTTTTGATTTGCATTTCCCTTATGACTAACGATGTTGAACATTTCTTTAGGTGTTTCTCAGCCATTCGGCATTCCTCAGCTGTGAATTCATTGTTTAGCTCTGAACCCCATTTTTTAATAGGGTTATTTGTCTCCTTGCGGTCTAACTTCTTGAGTTCTTTGTATATTTTGGATATAAGCCCTCTATCTGTTGTAGGATTGGTAAAGATCTTTTCCCAATCTGTTGGTTGCCGTTTTGTCCTAACCACAGTGTCCTTTGCCTTACAGAAGCTTTGCAGTTTTATGAGATCCCATTTGTTGATTCTTGATCTTAGAGCATAAGCCATTGGTGTTTGTTCAGGAAATTTTTTCAGTGCCCATGTGTTCCAGATGCTTCCTAGTTTTTCTTCTATTAGTTTGAGTGTGTCTGGTTTGATGTGGAGGTCCTTGATCCACTTGGACTTAAGCTTTGTACAGGGTGATAAGCATGGATCGATCTGCATTCTTCTACATGTTGACCTCCAGTTGAACCAGCACCATTTGCTGAAAATGCTATCTTTTTTTTCCATTGGATGGATTTGGCCTTTGTCAAAAAATCAAGTGACCATAGGTGTGTGGATTCATTTCTGGGTCTTCAATTCTGTTCCATTGGTCTATCTGTCTGTCTCTGTACCAATACCATGCAGTTTTTATCAATATTGCTCTGTAATACTGCTTGAGTTCAGGGATAGTGATTCCCCCTGAAGTCCTTTTATTGTTGAGGATAGTTTTAGCTATCCTGGGTTTTTTGTTATTCCAGATGAATTTGCAAATTGTTCTGTCTAACTCTTTGAAGAATTGGATTGGTATTTTGATGGGGATTGCATTGAATCTGTAGATCGCTTTTGGTAAAATGGCCATTTTACTATATTAATCCTGCCAATCCATGAGCATGGGAGATCTTTCCATCTTCTGAGGTCTTCCTCAATTTCTTTCTTCAGAGTCTTGAAGTTCTTATTGTACAAATCTTTTACTTGCTTGGTTAAAGTCACACGGAGGTACTTTATATTATTTGGGTCTATTATGAAGGGTGTCGTTTCCCTAATTTCTTTCTCGGCTTGTTTCTCTTTTGTGTAGAGGAAGGCTACTGATTTATTTGAGTTAATTTTATACCCAGCCACTTTGCTGAAGTTGTTTATCAGCTTTAGTAGTTCTCTGGTGGAACTTTTGGGATCACTTAAATATACTATCATATCATCTGCAAATAGTGATATTTTGACTTCTTCTTTTCCGATCTGTATCCCCTTGATCTCCTTTTTGTTGTCTGATTGCTCTGGCTAGAACTTCAAGAACTATATTGAATAAGTAGGGAGAGAGTGGGCAGCCTTGTCTAGTCCCTGATTTTAGTGGGATTGCTTCAAGTTTCTTCCATTTAGTTTAATGTTAGCAACTGGTTTGCTGTATATGGCTTTTACTATGTTTAGGTATGGGCCTTGAATTCCTATTCTTTCCAGGACTTTTATCATGAAGGGGTGTTGAATTTTGTCAAATGCTTTCTCAGCATCTAATGAAATGATCATGTGGTTTTGTTCTTTCAGTTTGTTTATATAATGGATCACGTTGATGGTTTTCTTCAGATATTAAACCATCCCTGCATGCCTGGGATGAAGTTTACTTGATCATGGTGGATGATTGTTTTGATGTGCTCTTGGATTCGGTTTGCCAGAATTTTGTTGAGTATTTTTTGCCAATGTTCATAAGGGAAATTGGTCTGAAGTTCTCTTTCTTTGTTGGGTCTTTGTGTGGTTTAGGTATAAGAGTAATTGTGGCTTCATAGAAGGAATTCGGTAGTGCTCCATCTGTTTCAATTTTGTGGAATAGTTTGGATAATATTGGTACGAGGTCTTCTATGAAGGTCTGATAGAATTCTGCACTAAACCCGTCTGGACCTGGGCTCTTTTTGGTTGGGAGACCTTTAATGACTGCTTCTATTTCCTTAGGAGTTATGGGGTTGTTTAACTGGTTTATCTGTTCCTGATTTAACTTCGGTACCTGGTATCTGTCTAGGAAATTGTCCATTTCCTGTAGATTTTCAAGTTTTGTTGAATATAGGCTTTTTATAGTAAGATCTAATGATTTTTTGAATTTCCTCTGAATCTGTAGTTATGTCTCCCTTTTCATTTCTGATTTTGTTAATTTGGACACACTCTCTGTGCCCTCTCGTTAGTCTGGCTAGGGGTTTATCTATCTTGTTGATTTTCTCAAAGAACCAACTTTTGGTTCTGTTGATTCTTTCTATGGTCCTTTTTGTTTCTACTTGGTTGATTTCAGCTCTGAGTTTGATTATTTCCTGCCTTCTACTCCTCCTGGGTGTATTTGCTTCTTTTTGTTCTAGAGCTTTTAGGTGTGCTGTCAAGCTGCTGACATATGCTCTTTCCTGTTTCTTTCTGCAGGCACTCAGCGCTATGAGTTTTCCTCTTTAGCACAGCTTTCATTGTGTCCCATAAGTTTGGGTATGTTGTACCTTCATTTTCATTAAATTCTCTAAAAGTTTTTAATTTCTTTTCTTTTATTTCTTCCTTGACCAGGTTATCATTGAGTAGAGCATTGTTCAGTTTCCACGATATGTGGGCATTCTTCCCTTTATTGTTATTGAAGACCAGCTTTAGGGCCGTGGTGGTCCGATAGCACGCATGGGATTATTTCTATCTTTCTGTATCTGTTGAGGCCTGTTTTTTTGACCAATTATATGGTCAATTTTGGAGAAAGTACCATGAGGAGCTGAGAAGAAGGTATATCCTTTTTGCTTTTTAGGGTAGAACGTTCTATAAATATCCGTTAAGTCCATTTGGCTCATGACTTCTTTTAGTCTGTATACGTCTCTGTTTAATTTCTGTTTCCATGATCTGTCCATTGATTAGAGTGGGGTGTTGAAATCTCCTACTATTATTGTGTGAGGTGCAATGTGTGTTTTGTGCTTTAGTAAGGTTTTTTTTACGTATGTAGGTGCCCTTGTATTTGGGGCATAGATATTTAGGATTGAGAGTTCATCTTGGTGGTTTTTTTCCTTTGATGAATATAAAGTGTCCTTCCTTATCTTTTTTTGATGACTTTTAGTTGAAATTGATTTTTTTGATATTAGAATGGCTACTCCAGCTTGCTTCTTCAGACCATTTGCTTGAAAGTTGTTTCCAGCCTTTCACTCTGAGGTAGTGTCTGTCTTTGTCTCTGAGGTGTGTTTCCTGTAGGCAGCAGAATGCAGGGTCCTCAGTGCGATCCAGTTTGTTAATCTATGTCATTTTATTGGGGAGTTGAGGCCATTGATGTTGAGAGATATTAAGGAATAGTGATTATTGCTTCCTGTTATATTCATATTTGGATGTGAGGTTGTGTTTGTGTGCTTTTCTTCTCTTTGTTTTGTTGCCAAGACGATTAGTTTCTTGCCTCTTCTTGGGTATAGCTTGCCTCCTTATGTTGGGCTTTTTACCATTTATTATCCTTTTGTAGTGCTGGATTTGTAGAAAGATATTGTGTAAATTTGGTTTTGTCATGGAATATCTTGGTTTCTCCATCTATGTTAATTGAGAGTTTTGCAGGATACAGTAGCCTGGGCTGGCATTTGTGTTCTCTTAGGGTCTGTATGACATCAGTCCAGGATCTTCTGGCCTTCATAGTTTCTGCTTAAAAGTCTGGTGTGATTCTGATAGGTCTGCCTTTATATGTTACTTGACCTTTTTCCCTTACTGCTTTTAATATTCTTTTCTTTATTTTGAGCGTTTAGTGTTTTGACTATTATGTGACGGAGGTGTTTCTTTTCTGGTCCAATCTATTTGGAGTTCTGTAGGCTTTTTGTATGCCTATGGGTATCTTTTTTTAGGTTGGGAAGTTTTTTCTATGATTTTGTTGAAGATATTTACTGGTCCTTTGAGCTGGGAGTCTTCACTCTCTTCTATACCTATTATCCTTAGGGTTTGATCTTTCTCATTGAGTCCTGGATTTCCTGTATGTTTTGGACCAGTAGCTTTTTCCGCTTTACATTATCTTTGACAGTTGAGTCAATGATTTCTATGGAATCTTTGCTCCTGAGATTTTCTCTTCCATCTCTTGTATTCTGTTGGTGAAGCTTGTATCTACAGCTCCTTGTCTCTTCTTTTGGTTTTCTATATCCAGGGTTATTTCAATGTGTTCTTTCTTGATTGCTTCTATTTCCATTTTTAATTCCTTCATCTGTTTGATTGTGTTTTCCTGGAATTCTTTCAGGGATTTTTGCGATTCCTCTCTGTAGGCTTCTACTTGTTCTCTAAGGGAGTTCTTCACGTCTTTCTTGAAGTCCTCCAGCATCATGATCAAATATGATTTTGAAACTAGATCTTGCTTTTCTGGTGTGTTTGGATATTCCATGCTTGTTTTGGTGGGAGAATTGGGCTCCGATGATGCCATGTAGTCTTGGTTTCTGTTGCTTGTGTTCCTGCGCTTGCCTCTCGCCATCAGATTATCTCTAGTGTTACTTTGTTCTGCTAATTCTGACAGTGGCTAGACTGTCCTATAAGCCTGTGTGTCAGGAGTGCTGTAGACCTGTTTTACTGTTTTCTTTCAGCCAGTTATGGGGACAGAGTGTTCTGCTTTTGTGTGTGTAGTTTTGTCCCTCTACAGGTCTTCAGCTGTTCCTGTGGGCCTGTGTCTTGAGTTCACCAGGCAGGTCACTTGCAGCAGAAAAGTTGGTCTTACCTGTGGTCCCGAGGCTCAAGTTCGTTCGAGGGGTGCTGCCCACGGGCTCTCTGAGGTGGCAGCAACCGGGAAAATCTGCGCTGCCTCTTCCGGGAGCCTCCGTGCACCAGGGTTCCAGATGGCCTCCGGTGTTTTCCTCTGAATCAGCAATGTGTAGAGAGCAGTCTCTTCTGGTTTATGCAGGCGTGTCTGCCTCTCTGAAGGTTTAGCTCTCCTTCCCACGGGATTTGGGTGCAGAGAACTGTTTATCCGGTCTGTTTCCTTCAGGTTCAAGCGGGGTGTCTCAGGCAGGGCTCCTGCCTCCACCTGGGCCCTCTCCCACGGGAGCCCAGAGGCCTTATACAGTTTCCTCTTGGGCCAGGGATGTGGGCAGGGGTGGGCAGTGTTGGTGGTCTCTTCCGCTCTGCAGCCTCAGGAGTGCCCACCTGACCAGGCGGTAAGGTATCTCTCCCACCTGAACCCCATTTTTTAATAGGGTTATTTGTCCCCTGGGTCTAACTTTTTGAGTTCTTTGTATATTTTGGATATAAGGCCTCTATCTGTTGTAGGATTGGTAAAGATCTTTTCCCAATCTGTTGGTTGCTGTTTTGTCCTGACCACAGTGTCCTTTGCCTTACAGAAGCTTTGTAGTTTTATGAGATCCCATTTGTCGATTCTTGATCTTAGAGCATAAGCCATTGGTGTTTTGTTCAGGAAATTTTTTCCAGTGCCCATGTGTTCCAGATGCTTCCCTAGTTTTCTTCTATTAGTTTGAGGTGTCTGGTTTGATGTGGAGGTCCTTGATCCACTTGGACTTAAGCTTTGTACAGGGTGATAAGCATGGATCGATCTGCATTCTTCTACATGTTGACCTCCAGTTGAACCAGCACCATTTGCTGAAAATGCTATCTTTTTTCCATTGGATGGTTTGGGCTCCTTTGTCAAAAATCAAGTGACCATAGGTGTGTGGGTTCATTTCTGGGTCTTCAATTCTATTCCATTGGTCTATCTGTCTGTCTCTGTACCAATACCATGCAGTTTTTATCACTATTGCTCTGTAATACTGCTTGAGTTCAGGGATAGCGATTCCCCTGAAGTCTTTTTTATTGTTGAGGATAGTTTTAGCTATCCTGGGTTTTTTGTTATTCCAGATGAATTTGCAAATTGTTCTGTCTAACTCTTTGAAGAATTGGATTGGTATTTTGATGGGGATTGCATTGAATCTGTAGATCGCTTTTTTTTGGTAAAATGGCCATTTTTACTATATTAATCCTGCTAATCCATGAGCATGGAGATCTTTCCATCTTCTGAGGTCTTCTTCAATTTCTTTCTTCAGAGTCTTAAAGTTCTTGTTGTACAAATCTTTTACTTGCTTGGTTAAAGTCACATGGAGGTACTTTATATTATTTGGGTCTATTATGAAGGGTGTCATTTCCCTAATTTCTCTCTCGGCTTGTTTCTCATTTGTGTAGAGGAAGGCTACTGATTTATTTGAGTTAATTTTATACCCAGCCACTTTGCTGAAGTTGTTTATCAGCTTTAGTAGTTCTCTGGTGGAACTTTTGGGATCACTTAAATATACTATCATATCATCTGCAAATAGTGATATTTTGACTTCTTCTTTTCCGATCTGTATCCCTTGACCTCCTTTTTTGTTGCCTGATTGCTCTGGCTAGAACTTCAAGAACTATATTGAATAAGTAGGGAGAGAGTGGGCAGCCTTGTCTAGTCCCTGATTTTAGTGGGATTGCTTCAAGTTTCTTCCATTTAGTTTAATGTTAGCCACTGGTTTGCTGTATATGGCTTTTACTATGTTTAGGTATGGGCCTTGATTCCTATTCTTTCCAGGACTTTTTATCATGAAGGGGTGTTGAATTTTGTCAAATGCTTTTCAGCATCTAATGAAATGATCATGTGGTTTTGTTCTTTCAGTTTGTTTATATAATGGATCACGTTGATGGTTTTCAGATATTAAACCATCCCTGCATGCCTGGGATGAAGCCTACTTGATCATGGTGGATGATTGTTTTGATGTGCTCTTGGATTCGGTTTGCCAGAATTTTGTTGAGTATTTTTGTCGATGTTCATAAGGGAAATTGGTCTGAAGTTCTCTTTCTTTGTTGGGTCTTTGTGTGGTTTAGGTATAAGATAATTGTGGCTTCATAGAAGGAGTTTGGTAGTGCTCCATCTGTTTCAATTTTGTGAATAGTTTGAATAATATTGGTACGAGGTCTTCTATGAAGGTCTGATAGAATTCTGCACTAAACCCGTCTGGACCTGGGCTCTTTTTGGTTGGGAGACCTTTAATGACTGCTTCTATTTCCTTAGGAGTTATGGGGTTGTTTAACTGGTTTATCTGTTCCTGATTTAACTTGGGTACCTGGTATCTGTCTAGGAAATTGTCTATTTCCTGCAGATTTTCAAGTTTTGTTGAGTATAGGCTTTTATAGTAAGATCTGATGATTTTTTGAATTTCCTCTGAATCTGTAGTTATGTCTCCCTTTTCATTTCTGATTTTGTTAATTTGGACACGCTCTCTGTGTCCTCTCGTTAGTCTGGCTAAGGGTTTATCTATCTTGTTGATTTTCTCAAAGAACCAACTTTTGGTTCTGTTGATTCTTTCTATGGTCTTTTTTGTTTCTACTTGGTTGATTTCAGCTCTGAGTTTGATTATTTCCTGCCTTCTACTCCTCCTGGGTGTATTTGCTTCTTTTTGTTCTAGAGCTTTTAGGTGTGCTGTCAAGCTGCTGACATATGCTCTTTCCTGTTTCTTTCTGCAGGCACTCAGCGCTATGAGTTTTCCTCTTAGCACAGCTTTCATCGTGTCCCATAAGTTTGGGTATGTTGTACCTTCATTTTCATTAAATTCTAAAAAGTTTTTAATTTCTTTCTTTATTTCTTCCTTGACCAGGTTATCATTGAGTAGAGCATTGTTCAATTTCCATATATATGTGGGCATTCTTCCTTATTGTTATTGAAGACCAGCTTTGGGGCCGTGGGTGGTCCCGATAGCACGCATGGGATTATTTTATCTTTCTGTACCTGTTGAGGCCCGTTTTTTGACCAATTATATGGTCAATTTTGGAGAGAGTACCATGAGGAGCTGAGAAGAAGGTATATCCTTTTGCATTAGGGTAGAACGTTCTATAAATATCCGTTAAGTCCATTTGGCTCATGACTTCTCTTAGTCTGTCTACGTCTCTGTTTAATTTCTGTTTCCATGATCTGTCCATTGATGAGAGTGGGGTGTTGAAGTCTCCTACTATTATTGTGTGAGGTGCAATATGTGTTTTGAGCTTTAGTAAGGTTTCTTTTACGTATGTAGGTGCCCTTGTATTTGGGGCATAGATATTTAGGATTGAGAGTTCATCTTGGTGGATTATTCCTTTGATAAATATAAAGTGTCCTTCCTTATCTTTTTTGATGACTTTTAGTTGAAAATTGACTTTATTTGATATTAGAATGGCTACTCCAGCTTGCTTCTTCCGACCATTTGCTTGGAAAGTTGTTTTCCAGCCTTTCACTCTGAGGTAGTGTCTGTCTTTGTCTCTGAGGTGTATTTCCTGTAGGCAGCAGAATGCAGGGTCCTCGTTGCGTATCCAGTTTGTTAATCTATGTCTTTTTATTGGGGAGTTGAGGCCCTTGATGTTGAGAGATATTAAGGAATAGTGATTATTGCTTCCTGTTATATTCATACTTGGATGTGTTATGTTTGTGTGCTTTTCTTCTCTTTGTTTTGTTGCCAAGACGATTAGTTTCTTGCCTCTTCTTGGGTATAGCTTGCCTCCTTATGTTGGGCTTTACCATTTATTATCCTTTGTAGCGCTGGATTTGTAGAAAGATATTGTGTAAATTTGGTTTTGTCATGGAATATCTTGGTTTCTCCATCTATGTTAATTGAGAGTTTTGCAGGATACAGTAACCTGGGCTGGCATTTGTGTTCTCTTAGGGTCTGTATGACATCTGTCCAGGATCTTCTGGCCTTCATAGTTTCTGGCTAAAAGTCTGGTGTGATTCTGATAGGTCTGCCTTTATATGTTACTTGACCTTTTTCCCTTACTGCTTTTAATATTCTTTCTTTATTTTGTGCGTTTGGTGTTTTGACTATTATGTGACGGGAGGTGTTTCTTTTCTGGTCCAATCTATTTGGAGTTCTGTAGGCTTCTTGTATGCCTATGGGTATCTCTTTTTTTAGGTTAGGGAAGTTTTCTTCTATGATTTTGTTGAAGATATGTACTGGTCCTTTGAGCTGGGAGTCTTCACTCTCTTCTATA
Source organism: Rattus rattus (assembly GCF_011064425.1). NCBI lineage: Eukaryota > Metazoa > Chordata > Mammalia > Rodentia > Muridae > Rattus > Rattus rattus. The sequence goes on from NC_046163.1 coordinate 23,802,229, forward strand.
CCTATTATCCTTAGGTTTGATCTTCTCATTGAGTCCTGGATTTCCTGTATGTTTTGGACCAGTAGCTTTTTCCGCTTTACATTATCTTTGACAGTTGAGTCAATGATTTCTATGGAATCTTCTGCTCCTGAGATTCTCTCTTCCATCTCTTGTATTCTGTTGGTAAAGCTTGTATCTACAGCTCCTTGTCTCTTCTTTTGGTTTTCTATATCCAGGGTTGTTTCCATGTGTTCTTTCTTGATTGCTTCTATTTCCATTTTTAATTCCTTCCACTGTTTGATTGTGTTTTCCTGGAATTCTTTCAGGGATTTTTGTGTCTCCTCTCTATGGGCTTCTCCTTGTTTATTTATGTTTTCCTGGAATTCTTTCAGGCATTTTTGCGATTCCTCTCTGTAGGCTTCTACTTGTTCTCTAAGGTAGTTCATCATGTCTTTCTTGAAGTTCTCCAGCATCATGGTCAAATATGATTTTGAATCTAGATCTTGCTTTTCTGGTGTGTTTGGATATTCCATGTTTGTTTTGATGGGAGAATTGGGGCTCGATGGTGCCATGTAGTCTTGGTTTCTGTTTTGGGTTCCTGCGCTTGCCTCTCGCCATCTGATTATCTCTAGTGTTACTTTGTTCTGCTATTTCTGACAGTGGCTAAACTGTCCTATAGGCCTGTGTGTCAGGAGTGCTGTAGACCTGTTTTCCTCTCTTTCAGTCAGTTATGGGGACAGAGTGTTCTGCTTTCGGGCCTGTAGTTTTTCCTTTCTACAGGTTTTCAGCTGTTCTTGTGGACCTGTGCCTTGAGTTCACCAGGCAGGTCACTTGCAGGAGATAAGTTAGTCTTACCTGTGGTCCCGAGGCTCAAGTTCGTTCAAGGGGTTCTGCCCACGGGCTCTCCAGGTGGTGGCAGTAACCAGGAAGATCTGCGCCGGGCCTTCCTGGGGCCTCCTGCACCAGGGTTCCAGATGGCTCTGGTGTTTTCCTCTGAATCAGTAATGTGCAGAGAGCAGTCTCTTCTGGTTTCGCAGAGGCGTGTCTGCCTCACTGAAGGTTTAGCTCTCCCTCCCACGGGATTTGGGTGCAGAGACAAGGACCTCTATCATCTTAATTAGTTGGTTTTAAGGTCTTTTCCTTGTGTTTTAGCTGTGCGGAAGTATTCAGGGTCTGCTGTGGTAGGACAGCTGGGCTCTAGAGGAGATATATTCCTCTGGTTGTCAGTGATTATGTTCTTAGGCTCTCATCCAGGCATCTAGGTTGGGGTGGTTATAGGTCTAGGTACTGAGCTTTGGGTTTGTCTTTGTTGGGTAGGTGTTCTGCTCCTTGGTTTTTGTTTCCTCTGTGGACTTTTCAGTGATTGTGTTGGCTGTGTGTTGCCTGCTTTCCTGGCATATCATCTGATGTGTTCAAAGAAGGTACCTGCAGGTTTGGGAGACTGGGATTCCGGGTTGCGTTTGGCAGGAAGGAATATTGGAGGTTAAGGTCTTGGTGAGGAAAAGAGGGACCACAACAAGGTTTCTACTACAGATCTGGGGATGAGACTGAGAAGATCGGAACTGGAGAAGCAACAGAAAAAGTGTAGGTCTGCCTATTCTTAACCTCTGACTTCTATTTTTGTCTGTATTCAACACAGGCTCTGACTGTGTACTTTTGACTGGCTTAGAATTTATTATTATTCAGTGATCGTCCTTCCTCTGCCTTCTGAGAGGGGAATATCCATGTGTGCCACTAACCCTAATGTATGTTTTTTTGTTTCTAACTAAATATGTGTTACCATATGCTAGAAGCAGATGGGTCTAATTTTTATGGTGGAATAACACAAACAGAAAGTGAAATATGACAAGGATATTTCCATGTATATAACAATAAATTGACATGAAATCTAATTTATGATGTTTAACTTGAGATATCCTGCCAAAACATAGTTGATTGACAGAATAAATATTAAAACTACTAATGAGATGCCATGTTCTATAAATTGAGGTAGAAGGTTATGGAACAAAGTTCATTTTCTTTATTGCTCTGTGAAGGAAGGAGAAGCAGGCAAAGAAATGAGGGTGAGGGCCTGGGTCGCTTATTAGATTCTAAGAGAAAACTAGAAAACCACCCTCAGGTAGGCCACAAGCCCAGGACACGTGGTGCCCTGCAGAGATACTCCAGAAAGTCTATGTAACTATTTGTATGGAGTCCGTAATTCCGCAGCTGAATTAACCACTCTAGACAAACAGGGAGCAAGTGCCTATGGAACTAGAGAAGAACGAAGAAAGGGATGAAGCAAATGATTAGTGAACTTTAAGGTGAGAGTTCCAGCAACACCTTGCAGTGCCTTTGGATTCCACAACATGAACATGAAGTCCCTCCCTTTTCACAGAAGCTCTTAGTGCGCAAGCTCTTAGTGCAGAAGCTCTTAGTGCGCAAGCTCTTAGTGCAGAAGCTCTTAGTGCGCAAGCTGTTGTGGGGAGCTTTTCGGCATTAAAAAAAATGAGAAATGAGTATTTCTCTCAAATATTTTGTGTCTTTTCAATTAAAAAGCTTCTTTGTTTAGCAACAATGATACATTTTAAGAGTATAACACACCATGGGGAGGCACGTTTCTCAGCGTTTTAAAATTCCTGCCTTGTTATTTTTTTTGAGAGTTGGGAACAATAATTCAATATTCCAGGGATTCTTAGAATTTTCAGGATTACGGTTATTTTCAGCATACTTCGGACAGTAAATGCATCGCTGGTAAAGCTCTCCCTTTTCGTCAGCTATGCTCAAGTCATGTAGCTCCTAAAGGAAGGGAATGCGTGCACGCACCTGGCACTATGATCATCCACTAAAACCACAAAAGCACGAAGGAGAAGTTGGACATGGAAATTGAAAACAAGGACATACTCAGGCCTTCTTAAAATAAAAAGAAAATAGAAGGGATTTATTGCAACCTCGCAGGAAATAATGGTTTATTTGTTATTAGGTTAATGCCTTTTTCGTGTCTGTACCTCCTAGACCACTGGAATTTCCTCTGACTTTGACTCCACTTTTCCTGTCTTTTCCCTTTGTGCAGTTTCCTTTCTCTGGCTATTTTGAGTAACTGGTGAAAGGAGACAATTACAGTCCAGTGGATTCCTGGGTTTAAGATTTCCTGGCTGAGAAAGGGAGATAAATCAGGGCATGCCACCAGAAGATTACCGATTTTCTTTTTGTTTTCTTGACTACAGACATAAAAGATAAAAATTCTGAATATAATTAGATACGAAATTCAGTCTGCTGCATTATTTCTCATATTTCCTCCCAGGCTGGTAAAAAAAATTTACCAGCCTGGAGAGTTGCTTTCCTATACTTCTGAGATAATCAAAGGTATTATTCAAGGTATAAACACAGTTTTCTATGCCCTTTGTTCTATAACTGCAAACATTTAAAGGAAATTGAGGCTGTATTTAGGATGAGGCCTGTTTCTATTCTTATTGTTTCAGACCCTGCCCAGAGTCACAGCCTTTTCCCCTCCAGTCTGTGTGGGGACCCTCTCTTGCTGGCCCCTGTGTTGTGGGTTCGTTTGTGCTTTGACATACACCATTCCTCCTGAAGGTTTTTGCCTATAAACATAACCCTGAAACCAAATCCCCAAGGAGAGGCTCCTTGGAGGGACTTCCAGGTAAAGACAGTGTGTTTCTCTGTGCTCTCATGAATATGCATAGAGATGTCTTCGAGAGCACCCCCCATGATGCTGCATGTTAATATTTCATTTATATATTCTCTGCTAGAAGAACATTTCGTGCCTCTAAGTAAATAACACACACTGCTGCAGATGCAGTGTATCAATGGAACAAGGTCACCCAAGTTTCAAAATTAGAATCCAAAATGCGAACTTCTTTTCTAGCTCCAGGCCCCTTGGAGTCCATTATCTGCTCTCTCAACACCAGCCCTTACAAGAGAATACGGCTTGGCCACTCAGTCTTTCTCTTTTTCTTTCTTTCTTTTTATATAATGTATCCTGTCCCCACTGTGTATGTAACCTGTCTATATGAATAATAAAGACAGCAGCACTTGGATCCCCCACATTTCCACACACTGAAGAGTAAATAGTTATTAGACGTATGTATTTTCCTTAAAGGAGAATCTCTTCTCCTGCCAATAAATACGCTTTCATTTCATCATTCTTAATAGCTGCCTAGAAAGACCGGACGGCTATATCTCACTGGTGTTTTTCTTTCCTGTGCAGTGTCTGTAATAAGTATTTGTGAAAGAGAGGGCGAATCATCTCTTCAGTACTTTGACCTGAGGCTGATTTGAGACTCTGATGAGTCTAGCAGCCACGGCCTTCGACTTCCAAGGGCAAAAATTGGGAAGGGAGCTAAAAGGGGAGCGGTAGCAATGGGATGACTCATTTTGTTTTTGTCTTTAATTCTTTCTTATCATAAAGTGAAAAACAGTGGCTGGATAAAAAAGACAAGAAGATGCGGTTTTACAAAGCATCATCATCATTTCCTAACTAAAAGGACACCGTGACAACATATAATTATGAAAGCTGCTTAGGGTATCCAGATTACATACTCATGACGCAGGGCACGGCAGTTGCCTCAACACAAACATTACCTTCACCCGGGCTTTCGGATTCTGACATCATGTTATGAAACAAAGTAATTGAGAAAATAATAAATTGATTTGGGAAACTCTAAACACAGAGGTGAAGCATTCAGTGGCTGCCAAGAGAACTGCATCTGGGGTAGATTTAAGCCTTAAGAGTGCCCTAGACTGGTTACTGTGGTTATGAGTCACACCTGTCAACACCAGAGGACAAGCAGAGCAGGCTACCTCCAAACTTCTCTAAAGACCACCTAGAACTGACCCCACCCCACAGCCTTTCTCCTTGTGCACTTGATGGCCAACTGATTCAAGCAGGATATGAAGCTATTATGGCCCCTCTCCCAAGTTGCTGTCTATCATAGTAGACCTGCCTTGGCCTAGAGGAACTGGCAACTACTGTTTGCTTCAGGCTTTGTGGCTAAGCCACTGTTCTGAGCAGAAAGAATGGGTCTTTAGTTTACCTTCTCCCACAACAAGGTTTAGGAAATCGCTATGGTACTTAGCATTGAGTGGCCATAGTCAAACATCATGGAGCCCTGGCTTTGGATGTTTACTTCTGCTGTGACTCAAGAGTAAAAGCCTGGTGAGCTTTGATAATCCTTTCTTCCTTGTTGGAATTGGATTGGGGTGAGCATAAGACAAAAGGAGAACCAGGAATGAAACAGTGTAACACGTCTTTATATGCAGGATGCTGGGATACCCAATGTGATGGTGAGACTGAGGCTACTCTGTGACCTGAAGAGATATACCCAAAGTTTAAGAATGGCAGAATATAGGAAAATGAAAAACCAAGTTTCACTGGAGGGGTTGCTAAGCCACTAAAATGGCCTTCTTTGTTGAGTTTGGGTTTGAACAACTTTAGAAGTCAGAACACTTATAAAGCCATCCTCCATCAGGAAACCCCAGTGATCTTCCTCCTGTTCATTCTTCCAAATCAAGTTTCAAGTGACCCTTATACTCTCTACTCTTTATGAATTTTTACTAACACTATTCCAAACACATCTACCAAGCATAATTTTATATTGTAATTATATAATAATAATTATATTTTGTAGTGGGAAATCCTGTGACCTGAAATAGCCTTCCTACAGTTTCCTGCAATCTACACATTAAAGCTCTTGCTCTGGACAGGGAGTTTTGTATTTTTCCCTCTTGGCTTTATTCTATATAAATTATCAACAATCTCTGAGGAAGTGTTTAAGACTTCTCTAAGGCAGAAATGAAATAATTTCGCCGTGATTTTCACCGTTACCCCTTCCTCAGCCCCTGGCACCTTGCCTCGCTGCAGGTGCTCCACACAGTTGGCCATGTGTGAGGTTAAAGGTTTGGATTAAATGAGCACAAATGTCCCTCAGATTCTAAGGTACGGCAATGAGGTCTAAACAGAAGGGAAACCGGACTTCCTAGGGGCATGTAAAGGTTGAGAATTGAATTGGAGAGAAAGGAAAATCCGTAAGTGTGAGAAATACATATACGGTGAACAACTTAAAATAAAAGATTAGTGTCTTAACTACATTTCTATTATTGGAAACTTCACTCATGATATTTGCTTTTTGATGCTTATCCAGGATGGTTCGTTGCTAATGCAGAGGCCAGCTCTTTGGAGGAATGCACTGAAAATAAAATCTCATACTAGGTGGCCAGTCATGAATCTTTCATAGGTTTGCCAATATTTTGGGATCCATGGCAGAGTTTTCTGTCCTTGTTTAAAGCGCTGAATGTCCCTGATATTTTGACCTTGGAGAAAGATTTGTTTTGCTTGAGGGAAACACTCCAGTGAGCTATTTTTGCACTCACATTGACATTTAGACTTGGAAATACTGTATTTCCATGATACTTATCCCTGGACAAGCTTGCAGTGCTGATACAAAGTCTTAGAGGTCTGACTTTTAATCATCACCATTGATGTGATCTTTCAGGGACCTCCCCAATTATGGGCTTTTTCTTACTGTAGATTAATTGGTGGATAAATAAATTAATATAAAATGAGGGAGGGCAAATAAAAGTATGAGGATTCATATTTTACCCCTTGATTGTTTACCTCACGTTTTTATTCCTATGGTTTATGAACATAGGAACACAAACGTAGGCACTGTTTTATTTTAACTTAATGATGGATCAAATCTCTGCTTATTTTTCCACTACTGCCTCAATTAGGCCTGATTGGCTCACATGAGAAAAGAGGGCTAGGCACACAGTGGCTCCTTGGAAGGTTTCCTGGGAGTGATGGAGTGGGGATGGGTGTGTGGGAGGTGACTCAAGGGAGACAGTACAGGCTTTCTTTGCGTATCTCTGCGCCTCTGTTCACAATGGTAACAAAGGTAGATCTGGGAACGTCCAAGCTTCTCTCCCCATCTCCTACTTCCCTCCCTCCCCGGCCAACTTTTAAAGAATCTAAATGTCCCTTAAAGGTGCACTTCCTCTCAAGTCTTCTCCTGTCTCTATCTCTACTGCTCATCAGAGGCAGAGTTCACTACTCTGCCCACAATGACCATTATAATGGTCCGGGTATAATGATAAAAATGTGCAAAGACCCTCCTTGAATACTTTTACATATTTTATCAGAATTATATTTTTGTTATTTTAGGCCCCAAACTAGTTTTTTTTAAAACAAAATAATCTCACACTTGCAGAATTCAACAGTTTATTTCATTGTCAGATTCAATATATATTTGGTGTATGTGAAAATTTCATACATTGGTGGTGATAGGGGAGTGGAGTGGTGAGTTCAGAGATTAAATTGGAGTAAAGGCCTCCTGAGCCATCCCTGGTAGATGACTGCACTAATGATTACCACCCAGGAACTACTTCATCAAAAGTCATCATTCCCACCAGGGCGTGGAGCGCTCTGATGATGAGCGTCCCTTCCTTGGTCTCCTTCAGAATCCTGCTATTAGTATTGTCCTGGGCTTATCTTCTCTGCCCCCAACTTAATCCCATGTAATCTCAGAGAAGAAATGAACAATGTGTAATATCCTGAAATAGTTTGCAGATTTGTTTCTAAATGCATTTACTATTCACAGCATTCAAGCTAACCCTCACAAGGATCTTAATTTACAAAACCACTGTCTTGCCTTTGCAATACCCAACAGAAAAATTCAGAAAGCATTTCACTAGCGTTCCATGCTTTCTCTCTGCTAACCCTGACCATGTCATATTTCTTAGGAATGAACAAAGATTCAGTGTTGTGGTTTGCCCTGAAGTTATCTGTATTTTGATGCTAATTCCACCGCCCCAAGGACAGCTGCCTAGTCACCACTCAGGAATCAGGTGACTTCACCAGAACCTTCTCCCCATTGAATCTGTAAAGTACAGGTGAGGGGCAGGAACAGGATAGAAGGAGGCCTGTCATTGGAGGAGAAGGAAGGTGGGCAGGAGAGAAGTTTGAAGGAAGAGGAGGAACTAGGGAGAAGGAGAGAGACAGGAGGAGGATAGAGGGGAGAAGCCCTGGCAGGTGATGTTAAGATTCTGCTGTGTATTTACAGGTTGTTATCAATGTTCCTAAGGGATGGATGGTACTGGGCTTTGTATGTTTAAGTGGGCAATTATATCTTATCAATGGGATCTAAGATTATTGTGTTGTGTGTTCTTTTATGTGATGGTTTGAGTGTAGGAAAGTGTGCAGCGACAGGAGACAATGGGCCACCTCGGAGTTGGGATGTGATTCCGCCAAGATATCTAGCAAACCTAGCAGTGCAGACCTAGCAGGGTAAAAGACAACTATTACATTTTTTATTTTTTTATTTTTACAACAACAATTCAGCAGTGAATTACTCCTATGCTCTGTCAGGAATTTGAGAATACAGGAAAGGGTGCGGTCTTTAGAGGTGCCTGGATCAGTCTTGGCCTTTCTTTTCCTCACTTGGACTTGTGGATAATTCACTATACCTGCATAACATCAATATCTTTATCAAAAATGACAGAGATGATAAACATGGGAGTAAATTTGGAAAACAAGTGTTTAGACAATATCAGAGGCCCCCATACCATTCCTTTCACATAGTGCGTAGTCCTATAAGCAGTTTTCCCCAGCAAAGCCAGTGATGCATTCATTAGTGCATTTTTTGCATAGAGAGAGAGCATCTGTACATTAACCTCTTCTCTGGACTGAGGAGGATTGCCTGTGATAGGCTGTCAAAATACCTCATAGAGAAGACGGGTTCATAAGGCAGAACCAAGGCTGCCATGCTCCAGTCCTGTCTTCCCTTCAGCTTTTACCACATTTGGTGGGTGGTGTACACCTTATGTTTAAAGGACGTCATCAACAGTAGCATTTGTATGACAGCTCAAAGAAAAGGTTAGCATTTAAGCCCATCCTTGCTACTTACTCACTAATTGATGTTGAGCTACCTGATGAAATTTCCCACGGCAGGTGGTATAATGGTCTGTCCCCCTTATGCCATGACATCCGTGTCTTAACCCCAGAATGTGTAAATATGCGGCCTTATGTGACAAAAGAAGTTTCACATTGTGAAGTTGACCAAATTAAGGACCCTGAGATTGATGGTACCCTGGATCATTCAGGTAGAGTCAATGCCATTACTAAGGTCCTTATGAGACGCAGGAAAAATAAAAATCAGGAGAAGGAATGCTGGACCCAGGATGTGGGGTGGTACACTTTGAATGAAGGAATGGCCAGAAGCCAAGAGATGCAGATATCTCAAGAAGCTGAGACAGGCAAAGCAATGAATGGCTTTTTCCATGAAGAATCCAGCAGAGACACAACTCTGCTAATACATGTTTTAAGCTGCTAGGTAGGTTTGTGGGCATTACTAATGATACCAACTGAAACCATTACGCCAGAAGCTTTAGTTTTTAATGTCTAAAATAAATGCTATGACCCTATACAACAAATATCTATGGTATCAGGTAATATTTTTGGCAGGCAGTTATAGTACTTAAAAATGTCCTTGCTATTCTAAAGCTTATATGAGAAAACAAAAAAGTAAAAAGTTATTTTTTAATAGTATAGAGTTTTGTCACAAAGTAAAGCAGATGAAGCAACCAGAATAGATGAGGGTATCAAGGTCAGGGTTTGAGAAGATAAATGTAGAAAGAGGCAGCTGGCAGAGATATGCTGGACACCCCTTCCACAGAGAGAGGAGAAATCATGTGAAGGATAGGACATGGCCTGGAGTACAGCAGGTGAGCCTAGAGCTTGAGTTGATCTCCAAAACGTCATTGTGAGGCATTTGGATTTTATTTAAAATCTATCAGGAGGCTTTGAAAATGACAAGCAGAGAAACAACTCAACTAGATTGTTATTTCAGGAAGAATTCTAACCACAGTGTCACTTTGCACCTTGAAATATACTAGCATACACTAAGAAGGTAGATCTTCAGTGTTTCACCAAAATATCAACAGTCAAGTGAAGCTCTGGATTCTGTAGCTATTTTGACTGTGGTCATCATTTCACAATATAAACGTTTATCTATCTATCTATCTATCTATCTATCTATCTATCTATCTATCTATCTATCTATCTATCTATCTATCTATCCATCCATCCATCCATCCATCCATCCATCCACCCACCCACCCATCCAATCTATTTATCTATCTATCTATCCTATCTTAGAGTATTATTACTGTGAAGAGACACCATGACTACAGCAACTCTTGAAAAGGAAAACATTTAATTGAGGCTGGCTTACAGTTTGGAGGTTTAGTCCATTGTCATCATGCTGGGAAGCATGGCGGCTTGAAGGCAGATATGGTGCTAGAGAAGGAACTGAACGTTCTATGTCTGGAACCACAGACAGCAGGGAGAAAGAGTGAAGTTCTAGGCCTGGCTTGATTTTCTGAAACCTGAAAGCCTACCCCCTAGTGACACACTTCTTCCAACAAGGGCATACCTACTCTAACAAAGCCACACCTTCTAATAGTGCCACTCTCTATGAGCCCATGGGCGCCATTTTCATTTAAATCAACACACACACACACACACACACACACACTTGGATTTGGGATTACTATTGAGGTTGGATATGAGGCAGTTTTCAGATGATATTGGCATTGAAGCCACAGGGTGTAAGAAGCTTATCCATGCACAGTGCATGTACCAAGTATATACCCTTGCATCATAGGGAGTCAGGCTAAGGAGAAGCCAGGAAGGAATGGAAGGCAGAACCAGAGGTGGAAATCTGAAGAGTATGCATGCTTGGAGAATGAGGCTGAGATCACCTTCACCGAACAACTCTTTCAATATGTGGAAGATTATAGTCACCAGGCAGACTCAAAGGTCAAGGCTCATTAGAAACCCAATGGTGACTTGCACTTCATATTATTGAAAGTTAATTGAAATTTTGGTTGCTTAGAAACACTATTTTGGTACAGACCAGAATCACAAAAGTCCAGTTAGTCACCTTTGTCTTACTTCTAGAATTTTCTTTTCTTGTTTCTGGATGTTCCCTTATAGTCATGGCTCTGTAGACAGTAAAGGCCGACTAAAGAACAGGAAGAGCACTAAGTAGACTATTCTCCAGTGCACAATACAGTTTTAGGAAGACAAGAGCCAGGCCTTAATGAACAATGGTGCTTTGATGCAGTTAGGAAAATGCTGTTTACTGAAGTAGCCTGTCAGCTCTGTACTCTTCTGTTTATAATGAACTGATGATAAATTCCTATGCTGCCACACAAACGGCTGGGCTGCGTAAGGTTGGAAACTTCATTATGCATTTATTCACTAAAGATTTGAGCAAGTGATTTCTAACCTTTTCAGTGTTACAACAGCCTCTGTCTCTCTGATGTCCTTTTTGTTTTTGGTTATCTGTGGCATTCCACGCTTTCTTGAAAGGGCTGTGATGGTAGGGTTTGACTACTTGAATTAGATGTAATTTTGTTTTGAGCTTTCTCACATTTCTGAAGGTTCCTGGTCTTAGATGCAGTATTGTAAGACCACACAAGGGAATAGTTGGGCCAAATGGAAAAAACAAATGCACAATGGTGCTGGTAATTCATTTCAACTTGAGAGCATTTCTGAGGAATTGGTGTCATTTAAAAGTCACTTTGAAGCCTGGCATTTTGAGGAAGGCTTCTGGAACACAAGTTTTACAGTGTCTTGCTCTATGGCTGAGTTGTGTCTACATGGCTGTCTGTACTGAGCTTCTCTTCTCTGAATTCAGAGTCCACAGTAGGCTCCTGGTTCTTCTTCCACCATCACCCAATTCTCTTTCCACTGGTGGCTGCATTCAAGCAAGTTGTCATGAAAACACGCTCTCTGCTTCAGGCCCTTTGGAAAGGATGTTCCTCTGCTACACTTACACAAAGTGATTGCAAGGTACCCAGCATCAAGTGAATAGCTAAACATTTCCGAGACTTTATGAGCTGAGCTGGGCCCTTCATGTAGGACAGCATACCTGAAGACATTCTACAGGGTGCTGTGGCATGAGACCTGCTTCTCTCTCTGGGGGTCCAAAGCACAGTGAGGTGCACACATCACCACAACTTTGTGATGGTCACTGTTTAGGCCAGGGAGAATGCCACAACATCATGGTAAGGCAATTCTTCCTCTACAAAGCACAGAACACTGTTTTCCTTGAAGCCCCTCCTCATATGGAGTCTAGCACATTTTAAATATTGATAAGTATTGACCCATTCACCTACAGTACCCCACCTTCCTCATGCCCCACTTCCTCCTTACTCAGCTTCCTTTTGCATTCTTCAGATATGATCCGTGTTAGTGTTTGTCCAACAGTCCCTCTTTTGCCTCCCTCCCTCTGTATTTGGTTTCTAGGTGCTACAAGTGAATCTTCATGGACTTAGTAGCTTAAAATAAACCTATGTGCTATAGCCTAGCTGGCCAGGGCCAGTAGTTCAAGCATCACTTAGCTAAATCTACTTAGGTTTTACAACATTGCATTGATTAGAATCATGGGGTTGATAGCAGAATGTATTTTTTTGTATCTGTAGGGTTATACTGATTTGTTTCTAGAAGGCCAGCTGGAAAGCATTGCTGAACATAGAGAAAGCTTAACCCTTTCGTGTAGGCTTTGTTGATTGGGTCAAGCCTGCCTGCAATTACCTACTTCAGATTAGTGGTGTATACGCCACAACATGTAACATCATTATGGAGGTTATCTCCACCATAGCCTGCCATCTTTAAGAGGAAGGTAAGTGTGTCAGAGGACAGAGTCTTAGGGGGGTATAGTGCTCTGTTTTATGCTTTCCCTCAAACTCCAGAAACCTGAGTTATATTTTGCCCATTACTTGTCTGTTTATCATGTATGTATGTATATATGTATGTATGTATGTATCTATCTATAATATGTATGCATGTATGTATGTATCTATATATTTATCTATCTACATATCTACCATCTGTCCAACTACCTATCTTGTTAAGAAATGCACACAAACACATTGACTCACCTCCCTTTAAACTCCTTACTATTAACTTTAGTTCATCCTTCATCAGAGTTTCTGGCAACACAGTCTATTTGTTCTTCTCTCCCTAAATGTGCCCTTTTCTTTCAAACTCACCTACCCCTCTGGTGCTGCTTTTTTGAGTAATGATTTAGAAGAAAATGGCAGTTGACCCCACATGTATCCGTCTTGTGTTGCCTCTGTTGTTCTTGTGTGTGTTGTGTCCACACACTCTGCTCTCCTTGCTGTCACTCTGGGTGAACCGTCCTGTTACTATCATTTTTCATCATTCACCCTTTAGTTTCCTACTGCAATGAATTGTTCCTCACTTCACACAAGCAGTCTTGCTGTAATTTTTCCTTCTTAAATCCCTCCAGTGAGTCTACCGGGTGGGTTTATCATTCTGTCCTCCTTTCCAACAGATTGTTGTAATCCGTCATCCCAGTACAATCCATTGCTTCACCAAGTTGGCCTTCGATGGTGTTTGTACTTCAGCCTGTTGTAGATTTCCTATCTGGGGTGAGTAGGTATGTGAAAAGCGTCTCCCTGGGAACAGTTTGTCACACAACACCAAGGCAACTCTTGTAAAATAAAGCATTTACTTGGGGGTTTGCTTAAAGTTTCAGAGGGATCGTTGTTTTTTTTTTTTTTTTAATTAGGGTTGCTATTTCTATGAAAAGACACCATGACCATGGAAACTTTTATAAAGGAAAGCATTTATTGGGGCTTGCTCATAGGTTCAGAAGTTTAGTCCATTATTAGCATAGGGAAGCGCGGCAGCATGTAGGCAGACGTGGTGCTGTAGAGGAAGCTGAGAGTTCTACATTTGGATCCACAGGCCCAGGTAGGGAGAGTGAGCCAGTGGGCCTGGCTTAAACTGAAACCTCGAAGCCCACCCCCAGTAACGCATTTGCCCCAGTAAGGCCACACCTACTCCAACAAGGCCACACCTACTCCAACAAGGCCACACCCACTCCAACAAGGCATCGCTCCTAATCCTTCCTAAGCAGTTCCACTAACTAGGGACACACATCCAAACATTTGAGTCTGTGGGGGCCATTCTTGCTCAAACCACCACAGACTTATCAATATATCACCTATTAGGTAATGTGTTACAATCAAAGCATATAATACTCATATCACAGAAATCGGCTGATCAAGTCATATCAGAACTGGTATAAAAACCACGCAACTTCTGTGACCATTTGGGTGGCCATCATCTCAGCTGGACACTGGATGACAACATGGTGGTATCCCTCTAGTTCTCTGCTCCCTGAACAGTGGTACAAAGGTTTCATGTGTGGGAAATACTTATGGTAATATAGCTGATAAGTTTAATTCACTAGGAAAGCAATTCCAATAGGAAGTACTTATCATCAATACCTTTTTGCCCCAACAGATTGGGAAAAGATCTTTACCAATCCTACAACAGATAGAGGGCTTATATCCAAAATATACAAAGAACTGAAGAAGTTAGACAGCAAGGAGACAAATAACCCTATTAAAAAATGGGGTTCAGAGCTAAACAGAGAATTCACAGCTGAGGAATGCCGAATGGCTGAGAAACACCTAAAGAAATGTTCAACATCGTTAGTCATAAGGGAAATGCAAATCAAAACAACCTGAGATTTCACCTCACACCAGTGAGAATGGCTAAGATCAAAAACTCAGGTGACAGCAAATGCTGGCAGGATGTGGAGAAAGGGGAACTCCCTCCATTGTTGGTGGGGTTGCAGACTGCTACAACCATTCTGAAATCAGTCTGAGGTTCCTCAGAAAATTGGACATTGAACTGCCTGAGGATCCAGCTATACCTCTCCTGGGCATATACCCAAAAGATGCCCCAACATATAAAAAAGACACGTGCTCCACTATGTTCATCGCAGCCTTATTTATAATAGCCAGAAGCTGGAAAGAACCCAGATGCCCTTCAACAGAGGAATGGATACAGAAAATGTGGTACATCTACACAATGGAATATTACTCAGCTATCAAAAACAATGACTTTATGAAATTGTGAGGCAAATGGTTGGAACTGGAAAATATCATCCTGAGTGAGCTAACCTAATCACAGAAAGACATACATGGTATGTACTCATTGATAAGTGGCTATTAGCCCAAATGCTTGAGTTACCCTAGATGCCTAGAACAAATGAAACTCAAGATGGATGATCAAAATGTGAGTGCAGATCGCTCATGAGAGACACAGCCAGAATACAGCAAATACAGAGGCGATGCCAGCAGGAAACCACTGAACTGAGAATGGACCCCTGTTGAAGGAATCAGAGAAAGAACTGGAAGAGCTTGAAGGAGCTCAGGACCCCATATGTACAGCAATGCCAACCAACCAGAGCTTCCAGGGACTAAGCCACTACCCAAAGACTATACATGGACTGACCCTGGACTCTGACCTCAGAGGTTGCAATGAATATCCTAGTAAGAGCACCAGTGGAAGGGGAAGCCCTGGGTCCCTGCTAAGACTGAACCCCTAGTGAACTAGACTGTTGGGGAGAGGGGCAAGGGGGAGGTTGGGAGGGGAACACCCATAAGGAAGGGGAGGGGGGGGGATGTTGCCCGAAACCGGGAAAGGGAATAACATTCGAAATGTATATAAGAAATACTCAAGTTAATAAAAAAAAAAAATATACCTTTTTGCCTGAGGGATAAGAAAAGCAAGGCAGAGATATATGAAATCGAATATGTTTAAGAAACTGAAATACTTGCAAATTCCTGTGATAACAGAGAAATAGAGAAATGAGAAAGAGATTTTGGAAGGCAAAAATGATATAATTTTATTAAGTATGTCTGAAAGGAATCTTTAAGTATTTATTTATATATATTTCCAGACACTATTACTACCAGATGCTTATTTTTCATATACAATTTACTATTGCTGCCCTTCAATAATTTTGTGAACTCATAAAATTGAATAAATTTAAGGTGTACAGTATTGTCTTCTATTATGTTAGTGATAGATGGTGGTATCTAAAGTGAAAGCCCATGTGTGTGTGTGTGGGGGGGGGAGCGTGTGTGGAAATTTCTTTCTTATTTGTTCTTATAAGAGTTCTATCTTCCTTTTCGACCATGAATCTGACCGTTCAATGACCTTCTATCTCTTTTACTTTTTATTTGGGATTACATGAATGTAGTGGAATTTCTTGTTAATACGCACAGGATGCTGGAATG
This sequence comes from Rattus rattus, assembly GCF_011064425.1. Classification (NCBI taxonomy): domain Eukaryota; kingdom Metazoa; phylum Chordata; class Mammalia; order Rodentia; family Muridae; genus Rattus; species Rattus rattus. Next base: position 23,818,330 of record NC_046163.1, read on the forward strand.
TCAGGTTCATATTCACAGACTGGTTACAAGGAACTACTCTGTGGTTTGTGTTCATTGGTGAGGATGTTAACCACTGTTTATATCCTGTCTGCTAATATCCTGAAAATATTGGGCTCTTGGAGGCTCTTTATCAGCAGGTTGCATGAACTAGGCAGAAGGGAGAGCATGGCATTGCTTCTAGGTGATTTAACGGCGAAAATGAGGACATAAGTTCAGACTTGTAAATACAAAGTGTTAAACTTTAGAACAGTTTTGTAAGGTGCAGGAATTCAGCCCAAGGGCTGCATGAAATTGCAGAAAAAATGATTTTCCCCAGGGATCGACTATGTAGGGACAGGGCACATGATATTTCTGGAGGTATTGCAGCAAGCTCTGGGCAGGATTAACTTTGAGTTGGATGATTGGGGAAGATGGCATTTCCAATCGCTTCTGTTTCTATTTATATTCTAGGACAGAAGCTCTTGACCTTTTCTGAATCTTGGATTCTTTTGAGAATCTATTAAAAGGTATCAGTTTTCTTTCCCCCAAACAAGTGAACATATGATACTGTTTCTTCCCGTAAATGATATTAAACACACAGATGAAGGGAGCAGGTCTAGAGAAGAACCTTGTCTCCAAGGATCCACATTTGAAAGCTGTGGTGTCAAGTTACTTTTTGCTTGTAGAGGACTTGAATAATTAAAGCATCATCAGCAAAACAAAGGTGCATTTGCATTTTGCTACAAAAATGTTATTTGGAACTCCTTTCAACACAGCATATACTTCTTAATTTATTTTGAAGTGTTCTGGAACCAATGAATCAAAAATAAGAATAGGTTAAATATTTATTAATTTGAAGAGCTTTTGAAAGTTGGAGTTCTAAATTTATTCTAATTTAAGTGCTATTTATAGAGGAGTTAGTGATGAATTACCCATCTGTCTTGTTATTTGGTTCTTCTGAGACTACAATGCTGTGGCAGGATATTTATTTGTAATTACTTTATAAAGGACCAAGCTGAACTTCACAGAACTCAACTGGCTGGCCAAAGAACACAGAGAGAATGATCTACTGGATGCGAATTCATTTAATTCCTTATTCTGATTTGTGACTTCAAGGACCTTAGTATCTCCATAACTCAGTTTACTCTTTTGAAAAGCAAGTTGGTGGTCATGTCAGGCTTCAGTGGGCATCAGCACCCTTTGAGGTTCATGTCCTTCTTACAGGTTTGCATGGAGTTCTTGTCACTGTCCTGAGTGCTCAGCGTAAAGGCTGGATCAGAGTAAGTAACTGATAATTTAAAAGATCACGTTAAAACTAAAGCAGAACACAAGACTTTAGACTATGTTTAATAAAATGTCTTCTAGTTTTAGGAAAAGGCATGGATCAATTTTAATAACATTTCTTTTTCGCATTAATCCAGTCAGTGCTTTGATCTTATTACTCTGTCGGAAAGTCGTTTAACTGCTTATTTTGGGCACTTAAAGCTGTGCAGCAAAATATCGCAAACAGCAGGGGCACAATGCAAACCTGCATTCTCTTCCTGGTTTCTGTGGGTTGTGATTTCAGCGGGGCACAGAGGATAATGTTCATCTCCACCCCACTGAGGTACAGTAAGTGAAGGTCTCACAGCTTGAGAGCTGGAGTTTCAGAGACTCAAACATCTAGGACCTAGGCTGTGGGGCATCCTGTTTGTCTCTCTTTAGCCTCTTGAGATCTCTGCATGTGGTCTTTCTAGTACAGCAGTTTCCCAGGAGCCAAACTTCTCACTTACCTTTGAGGAGTCCCTAGGCCATGCATCCTCAGAAGAGTGTCAGCTGGAGCCCTGTCTCCTTCCTAACCTAGGCTTAACAGGCACAGGACATCACTTTTGGGGCCTTACGAGCCTTCCTGTCATCAGTGGTGAATTAGACTCCCTTTTCTGGGAAAGCTTTAAGATCATCATGTTCTCTAATCCTCATAATTATTTCTTTTACTAATTAATACCATGGTCAAGTTAGTGAGTAAGTAAATACTGAGAGTATGCATGGGAAACAGCAGTACAAGAAAAAAAAAATGACTTCATTTGTCCTCAAAGAGGTCACAGTCAATTTGGGGAAGATAATACTTCCGTAAAAAAAGATAAGCAAGTGTATGCTTTACGTAAAAAGTCCTGAATGACAAATTCTGCTTCCAGAAATTCCACTGATGTGCTGTCACCAGTGTTGGCTACATTTCTGTTTCCTCATCAGAAGACATGGAGGTGGAGTAGAGCCCATGTGGAGCCTGGAAACCCTGTTGCTGCTTCCTGGGTGCTGTCTGAAGCAGCAAACCTGGCATACCATGGACCTAAAGGATGACTGGCTTTAACTTGCTAATTCTTTTTTTTTTTCTTATTTTTTATTAGATATATTTCTTTACTTACATTTCAAATGTTATTCCCTTTCCCAGTTTCCTGTCCAGAACCCCCCATCCCCTCCCCCTCCCCCATACAGGTATTCCCCCTATACACCCCCCTTACTGCCCCCCCCCCATAATCCCCTGCACTGGGGGTCCAACCTTGGCAGGACCAAGGGCTTCCCATCCCACTGGTGCCCCAACAAGGCTATTCTCTGCTACATATGCAGTTGGAGCCCTGGGTCAGTCCATGTGTAGTCTTTGGGTAGTGGTTTAGTCCCTGGAAGCTCTGGTTGGTTGGCATTGTTGTTTTCATGGGGTTGCAAGCCCCTTCAGCTCTTTCAATCCTTCCTCTAATTCCCCCAAGTTACTAATTCTTTAAAGCTGATCAACACACATACACAATGCTCTGCTAAGTGCAATAGGAAAGACAGAACTGATTCATTACGTACTCAGTGAGCTGGCACATGTACATCTACACTAACAGTAATTGCATGCAGTGTGTGTTTTTCTATATGGCTTTGTTTTGCCATGCACAGGCAATATAAAACAAATATAGAAAGATCTGTGTGAATACTGTGAAGGTGTAAAGTATGGACAGCCGTTACTCATAGGTATACATTAAATTGTTGGTTGTGTGTCCAATACTTGTGTACATTGACTGATATCCTTGGGGGTGATGGTCATGCACCTCCTTCAAAGTGGCAGCCAGGGCAGACTCCTTATCATCACTAGGCAGCCATGTTTAGAAAATAATGGGTTTGAAGTGTATCTTTTACGAGGACCCTTCAGAGTCTTAAGATTATTTTTTAGCTTTGCTTTAAAAACACGTGTCCAAGCACACGTTCAGATGTTTTGCTTTCTTTTCCTAACTTTAATTGAAAGCCTATGGTTTAAATCCTTGAGCTTAGTAAGGCTATCGTTCAGATAAAAGGAAATCTCTAAATTCTCTATACAGCCAAAAGAGACAGAAGCCTTTTTATAATAACCCTGTGGTGAACTCAGAAGTTTTTATATTAAAATGGTATCTATCGCACACGTGTCTAGAAGATAATAACACCTTGCCTTATGTGTTCCTAGTCGCTTTTAAAGTGTTTTCTTTGCTAGAATTTTGATTTTGATCTGTCTCTGGGGCTTTTCTGTTCTTGCCCTTTTAAGGGCCTTCGCTGGCCTGTCTCGGAACTTCTGGGCCCTAGCCCAAACCGCTTTAATGGGTAAACAGTATATTCCCATATAAGTGGGATGAAACTGGATCGTAGCAGGCAGCACTGCTGGTAAAACTATCTTTTAGGGACAGACAATCTGCACTTCAGGAAAGGAACTGAGTCACTGTTTGTTTAGGAGGCCGTTGTTCCTTCTGTCTGGGCGGGAGGAGTCTGTTTAAGGTTTTTGAGAAGAACACATGCAATTTATAGGTATCACCTTATTTAGCCTTCAGTTTTGTGTCGTAAGCAATGCAAGGCACATAGATGGCCTGGGATCAGAAATCTAGTAAGAGTGCAGAAGCAAAGAGGGAAAGATGAATTGCCCTCTCTGCTGTGGCTTCTACCCTGACCTCGCAATGCCAGCAATATCTACCCAACTGATGGGAATATGTGGGAATGTGTCTTGATGTTGTGGTTGCAGTGCCCTGGGGACTCTGGGGCACATGGAAAGGGGGAACTTGGGAGCTACCAGGCCCAAGGGCAGCAGGTACCTGGAAATGTCATGCAGCCCTAGAACCAAATAGAGAATCAGCACACACCCCCTGACTATCCCCTGTCCAGAGACTGTAACTTTAAGTGATGCATAAAAATGGTGGGACAGCCTCATATTAACAATGTGAGAGTCTTTGCTGTCTGATGTTGATCATAATTGTTCTGGCTCCATGGATGTGGGGTGAGCAGGTTGAACCCCTTCTCAGGCCTGCTGCCAAGGAATGTAATCCCCCTGAACCCTCCTAAGTAGCTTCGTCCTTCCCAGGGCCTTGCAAACACTTTGGCTGCCCTCTAGTTGATGGTTTGACACACTTCTCATCTGAAGTAGGCATGGCCAATCAAGCCTTCACTGTGGACTCAATTTTGGCAATTTCCACATTGTGTCCTCATGGGCTGAACTTATTCTCTAATGATAATTTTGCACTGTGCTCTAGTTTAACTGTGGCAGACTGATAATTCAGAGGGCATCTGGTCAGAGATAGGGTACGACTACCACTGTGTCAGAGATCCTCAGGAACTTCAGAAGCAGGGAGCTGGTTTAAAGGTTAAAGAGGACTGGACTTTGACTCCCAGCATTCAGCACTGGGTAGTTCACAATCACCTGTAACTCCAGCTCCAGGGACCTGGAACCATCTGGTCTTCATGTGTACCTGCACATGTGCATGTGCGCGCACACACAGCTAAATCAAACTCAAAATCAAATCTTTAAGGTGCTCTGTAAACAATAACAATAGCAACAACAAAACTTCAAAAGCAAATCTCTCTTGAACTTAGCTTGGATTTTGAGCATCCCATATTGTGTCTAAAGGAAAATCAGGCCTTTATCTACAAGAGCTGAACCCTCCTTGAGCTTAAATGTCATATTTCTTCTTTCAAGAAAATGCTAGCTCCTTGGCAATTCCAGCAATCATTTGGTAATCCCTCAGGGCAGGAAAATATCCTAATTAGAAGTATCTCACAAAATCCTGATACTAACATTAAGACAGACTATTTTGAAGGCCAAATGTAATAAATATCCATGTCAGTACCATTAATAAACATTTGCTAATAAATATTTCTGTTTTGTGCTGAACATTGCTGAAAATTCTGTGCCAGTGGTTCTCAACCTTCCTAATGCTACAGCCCTTTAATACAGTTCCTCATGTTGCGAGGACCTCCCAACCATAAAATTATTTCCACTGCTACTTCATAGCTATGATTTTGCTACTGATACGAATCCTAATGTAAATGTTTTCAGAGATAGAGGTTTGGCAAAGGGATCATGACCCACAGGTTGAGAAGAGATTCTGTGCAAAGCGTAGCCCTTTCCGAGGAGTTAAAGTGTAGGGACATATACATGTAGACCCCTGGGGAGAGAAGCTAGAGGGAAGGGACACATAGGTAAAGATGCCGTGGACCCAACTTAGAGAGAAGGGTTACATATGTACAGACACCAGGGGCAGGAGTTAACAAAGGGGCACACAAAGACACCAGGGACAGGATTAGAGAGAAAGGACACATATAAAGCCACGGAAGGTATATGAACATGGAGGGAGATGAGCTTTCTGAGGCGAAGGGAGTTTGGGATGATCTAAGGGACGGAACATGGAGAGCACAGCAAGCCCTGAGGGTATGGGTACAATTCAGAGAAGCTGTATGAAGAACGCCTTTCAGAGGGGCAATAGTTCAATAAGTAGAGTCGAGATGGTTTATTTTGTTTAGAAACATGCCAGACACAAACACTGTACTCAGAACCTTCCAACACTGTCCCCTTCAGGAACGCACATCCCATTCCTATTAGGTTTGTCATACTTTGGGAGCTTTCCCTTCTCAAGAGGAACACAGCGATCAGAACCCTTTATGAGTGCCAAACTCTGTGGCACTCCAGGGCCCGGATTCTTCAATCATGCAGAGTAGAAGGGCTGAATGGCCTGCACCATCACCTGATAGCTAATCAGCCTGCCAGATATACACAGACCCAAAGATAAATATTCATTCTCAGATACTTCATAACTCAGATAGGAAATAAAATTATTTCCCCAAACCCAATATCCATCTTTCGATGATCTCTCTAGAAGCAGAGCCTGTGCCAGAGGCTGAGAAGAGAATTTCTGGGATGGAAAAGTACAGTAGAGAGCAACGGAGCTGGGAAGGTTGCAGTCTCCTGTCAGTGAGAGATAAGAGTTGTAGACTCTGGTGGGAAGAAAGGGCAGAATTAGCTCAGGCTAGACTCCAGTCAGCAGATGCTTGGAGAGGAGAAGCAGATATGAACTTGTGGCAGCCAATAGTCCTAGCAGTCAGTGAGTGCTTAGACAGTGAAATAGAACCACTTGCCTAAGCACAGTATAGAGTCTACTATATAGTATCAGTACACAGATGTATTTATTATTGTGCAGTTCAATGCTATGTCCCTCTTTGTTCAACTATGTTCAGATCAAGCATCATGGTGCACACACACACACACACACACACACACACACACACACACATGCACACACACACATTCACACTCACACCAGAAAAAAGGGCCAGGGCCCATCACAAAATCTTCTCATGGCTTTTATGCATAGTGGCCAAACCTTTGGCATTTCTTTTCCTTGCCATAGGCTGGTGGCTCTCCTAGATGGGGCCAAGTGTCCCCACAATACTTAAGGGCCAGGAATTTAGACAAAGTGTGAGTAGGTTTCCTATTTTCCCATTATCAATGGGAGCGACATCAGCTTTAGACTGGCAGCATAGATGACTTACGGTATTTTGTATTTTGCAAGTTGATTCATATTGAATCAGTTTCTATTAAATAGTACCAGATAAGCATACTTCCTCATTAAGTATAAAAGCAAACCAGAGACAAATCTATTTTAGATCCCAAATTTCAACTGTAACTCAAGAATGAAGTTTTTAACATTAGGTGTAAAAGGAAACGGAATAATTCAATGTTAGCCTCCTATGAATTATGGTAGGAAGCATGGAGCTAAGGTGCAGAAGTAAGGAAGATGAGAACGAATCATTAGGAATTGCAAGAGCTCTCCTGAGAACAGCAGGGTAGCATTAAAAGTAAAGGAAAGCACTTTGTTCAAAATTGATTCCATATTTCTTTTATGTGTTTGAGGTGTGTGGGGTGTGTGGTAGGGGTGGTGAATGGATACGTGTGACAGTGGGTGTGTGTACTTGTTTGCACATATGAAGGCTAGATAAGGACTTTATCTGGCCTGCTCTATTATTGTCAAGCTTATTACCCTGAGACAGGGTATGTTGTTGAACTTTCTGACAAGCTCAAGCCCCAGCTATTCTCTTGCCTCCTCCCCAACAGTACTAGGGCATGTGGAGGGTAGTGGGATCTGAACTCAATTCTTCATGCTTATGTAGCAAGCACTTTTACCTACTAAGCCATCTCTCCAGTTCCTGATACTACAATGTTATATGATTTATTGGTAGAACTTTGAACACATAGACATAGAAAATAGGTACTAGGGGTTGGGGATTTAGCTCAGTGGTAGAGCACTTGCCTAGCAAGTGCAAGGCCCTGAGTTCGGTCCTCAGCTCCCTACCCCCCAAAAAATTGTGTTCTCTAAACTCTTAAAAAAACAAAAAGAAAAGAAAATAGGTACTATAGGGTATAAGCAGTTTTGTAATTTCTTTTTTAAGTGGTGATGAACATTTTTATCTGTTACAAGCTTCGCCTCAAAAAACTCTATAAAACACACCTTGGGCTAAATAGTCTTTCATTTTATGAATGTCCCATGGTACATCTCATTAATCTATAAAATGCATAATTTACTCCTAGTACAGTGATTTTAATTTTATTCAGGAACAAAGTATTCTGAATAAATGCTGTACATTTTGAGTATTCAGCTACAGAACTGCTTTTGACATTGGATGAAAATTTGATTTTTGTCCTGAGCACATTTTCTGAAGTAGTTGTTTCCTGACAGTGTGATTCTTGTGATAGGGACCTATGCTATTTAAAAACACAATCTTATTTCCAAACCTATTAACAAGTACGTATGCCTGCAACAGAGTTTTCCACTCCAAGACTTCTAAAGTTAAGGAAACTGGAATAATCTTATTTTCACAGTAAAATTAAAGCAAAGCCACAATAAAGCCATTATACTAAGCAGTGAGTGACTCCAAGAAAATGGCTCTTAATTAAAGAAAACACAAAAAAGCCACAGTTAATCACCAGCTTTGTATGTAAGTCATTTATTACTAAGAAAACTTGAGAAAGACATAAGATCCAAATGTCAGTACAAAGTCCACTATTGTTCAGGCTCTCAGGTTCTGAATCAGGTGTTCCCAGGTCTCATGTTCCAGCCAGTGGCTGTAGCTCCCAAGTTTTTGCCCGTGAAACTAGCATTTTATGTTTTACGTGTCCCAAGGACAGAAATTCTAGGAAAAGGATGTAAAAATTCACATGAAGATAGATTTAGGCCCATAGATATTGTTTTCTATTATTTTGAGATCTTCAAACCCAAGACAAAGCACACACACACACACACACACACACACACACACACACACACCTCACATACCACATACATACATGCACCACACACACATATGCACATGCATGCATCCCATACAAACACATACCACACATGTCCACACATTCACAAGCACATGCATGTGCCCCAAACACACACACACACACACACACACACACACACACACACATACCACATACATGCACCACACACTCATATGCACATGCATGCATCCCATACAAACACATACCACACATGTCCACACATTCACATGCACATGCATGTGCCTCAAACACACACACACACACATACACACACACACACACACAACACACATACCACATACATGCACCACACACTCATATGCACATGCATGCATCCCATACAAACACATACCACACATGTCCACACATTCACAAGCACATGCATGTGCCCACAAACACACACACACACACACACACACACACAAATCACATACCACATACATGCACCACACACTCATATGCACATGCATGCATCCCATACAAACACATACCACACATGTCCACACATTCACATGCACATGCATGTGCCTCAAACACACACACACACACATACACACACACACACACACACACACACACACACACACACACACACACGCTTGGAGTTAGTACAAAGCAAACTCTTGCACCCTTATCAAATGTCTGTTTCTAAATTCATCACTGTATCACCATGTGTTGGATTTTGCCTTTGTGTATGTTGGCTTCTGGCATAAAATGAGGGATTAAATTAGAGCTGAGAGCAAGTCATCGGCTGTCAGTGCTAGAAAGTGCTCTGTTGACTCAATCAGATCCTTCATTTTCTAAACAGGAATCCCAGTCTCAAGAGGTTAAGTGCCTTGTCTGGAACGGAATAAACAGCAAGGGGTAGAGGCGAAGTTTATGGCAGATCATTTAATATCTGAATCCTGTGTTTTTCATTCAGCTCCTAATCTGTACACAGAGGTCAGCTGTGAAACGTATTAACTCCTAGTTATACAAATGAAGCTCTGTAACGTGAGCAATGTAACTAAAACCAGTTTTTAAAAGGTTGCCCCAAATTGGCAGCTAGCTCACTGTGTCTGAATGCTCCTTTAAAGAGAAAGGGGCTGTTTTGGTTTTCAACCTTTGGGCAACAATTCAAACCATGATCTATCTTTCCCAAATCTACATCTGCCTGCTCTCAGACTCACTCTTGTGGATAAAAGCATGGCTAAAAATAGTAACCCAGAAAAAGCGATGCAGACAAGAAGTAACACGGCGGTAAGCAAACTGTGGCTGGGCAGCCTGTGCTGTTTATTAGATTCGGATCTTAAAATAGGAGCGGGGATAATCTTGCGGACACAGCCTTAGTTTGAAATAAAATACATTATTTCAAACAGCAGTTTGTCCTTGGGGATGATGTTAACTCGGCTTTGCAGCCAAGTTACTTCATAGACGGTGCAGCCTAACAGCAGATAAACTTGCAAGGGACACACTTGTTGGAGTCATTTGACTGAAGGTTCATGGTTTCCATAGCGTCATAGCCTGCAGACAGCGGTAGTCTTCTTCAGAGGTCTAGCAAGGTGGAACATGGGGAGAGGATCCTCTGTTTCCGATCATTATCTCTGACGTAGATGTTGGGAGGATTACGTGGTGTAACAGCGGTTAGCATCAACCGTGTAATGGAGGCGGGGCCTTAAAAATAGCATGGGGCTGAGAAGGACAAGTCTGGGGATGAGGGATTTTCTTTGCTGCTTGATAGCTTTCATTATAGACATCGGCTTCCTCCCTGCCCCTGCCCTGTTCCTTCTACTTCTCTTGCTTTTATGTGCGTGGTGTGCAGAAGTTCGTGCAGGTACATGTGGGTGTACGAGCATGTGTGGGCGTGCATGTCTGTCCCTCTGTGTTCTGCATACTCAATTATACAAAGAAGCCAGAAGTCGATGTTAGGTGTCTTCCTTAATCACTTACCCCTTAATTTTTTAGACAAGGTCTTTCGGCGAAGCCTCAGGATTTGTTGAGGCTTGCTGGCCAGTGAGCTCCAAGGGATCTGGCTTCTGCCCCAAGCGCCCAGCATTAGCTTTACAGCACTTGCCCATCACCATGTATGGCATTTTTACATCGGTGCTAGAGATCTGAGAGGAAGTCCTCGTGCTTGCATGACAGACACTTTACTGACTGGACCATCCATCTGTCCAAGTGGATATGGACATTATTAATCGAAGCTCCTAGACAAGTCTATCTGAGGGTGAGGGATAATTACCCCATCTCTCTTACAATGATTAAGTGTGACTATGCATATTTCTCCTACTCACTAAAAGGCATGGGATGTTAGTTATATAAATACACTATTATTTTAGCTCCTAAACATTTCTAAAGGGAATGGACTGCCCTTACAAATTACGTTAGCAGCAAGGATCAGTGCAAAGAATTTCTGCAGAGGGCCGTGTAACCCTTCAGCTTAGCTGGCCATGTAGTGCGTTATAAGTATTCACCTCTGTGGTTGGGGAAGTTTCTCCAGGCAGAAAGTTAATTAATAAGAATGCTAAGCTTTGGTCACATTTACTTACCAAAGGAAGAAGACAAGTCCAGAGTTTGCGACCCCTGCCAGAGGACATGGGCCTATTTTATTTCTACCACACGCAGAGCTCTTTGCCAAGTTCCCCAGGTAGACATCTGAGGATTATCTCCAATTGCTTTCTTCTTTTAAGAAAAATTCTTATATTTCATCAGTAATGAGTGCCATTGATTCCAGTTTTTCAATGCCTTCTGTTATCTTCTCATGAGGGACCCTTGGACCAACCTTTTAAAACCAGTTTCAAGTCCATCTACCCCATGATTTCTCACAATGCTCCCTTAACAGTGTAGGCAGTAGTCAGAAGTGGACTTGCTTTATGTGTTGACAAGTGGTAAATCTATTGACTCCTCTTAGAGCAGGGTACACATTCCTGAGGTTAAAGATTCTGTCCTTCTTTGTCCTCTTCTTCCTCCTCCTCCTCTTCCTCTTCCTCCTCCTCCTCCTCCTCCTTCTCTTCCTCCTCCTCCACCTCTTTCTTTTCTTCTGCAAACTTGGAGTCTATTAAGGAAATACTGTAGGGTGTATTTACCCATGAGCATGGATAGAGGAGGAGAGATGTGTAAGAGGAGGACAGTAGTCGAAGCCCTGAGTGGGTGTGTCAGGCCTTTCAAGAGGCCAGTCTCTCTTTTGGAGGTCCTAAACCCCCTTACCCCCAGTTCACCCATAACTTGGATTCTAGAGTCCTTGTATCAGGAAAGGTGCATCAGGGAAAAGATGATACACTTAAAGTAAGACAAATAAAGATTAAACAGGGAATTTTAGAGGGTCTTTGTGGGTGAGAAGAAGGAAAAGGAGTATCACAGTATTGTTCCTAAACCTAAGGCTTCTATGGGATTGGGCTGTCACAAGAACCTAAACAAAAGAGGGGCTTCTAGAAACACGTTCCATGATAGGAGGCAGTCAGTGGCAGCCTCTGGGATGGGAGTAGGAGAGAAACTCTTCTCAACACAGGCTCACCCCTCCCTCAGACCTCCTGCTGGGACTCAGCACAAACCCAGCCAGCTTGCAGGAGTCCGAGGAGTCAGTTCGGTTGGTATAATCCACAGAGAACAGGGCTCTGCAGGGTAGACATGACATCTGTCCTCAGCATCCATTCCTGTTTCCGGGAAATCCTCACGTCTACCACAGGAACACATTAAAGCCCACCGGCCACTGAATCAAGAGGGGGGCGATGCCAATTCTTTGACACCCATGACTGATGTGAAAGCAAGGGTGGTCACTGGGACTCTTAGTAAGGTAGCAGGAAACAAAAGAAAGGGGACTAATGCCAACAGCAGCTGCCACCCCTTACTAGTACGTGGACATGGCACAAGGCACGAGTTGACCAACAGGCTTTTTCTTTTCTGGGTGTGCACTTGAGTGTGTGTGTGAATTGTGTGGACATGTATGTGGAGGTCAGAGAACAACCTTGGGCATCCTTCCACCTCTACTTCATACAGAGTCCTCACCGGCCCCAAACTCGGGACTCCATCTGTTTCTACCTCAGGATTATGAGTGGGCAGCATCACTCTTCGCTTTGTTGTCCTTGTTGGATATGAACCCAGACCCTCATGCTTGCAAGGAAAACACTTTACCAGTTGAGCACCCATCTCATCCCAGGGTGCTTTTGTTCTACCACACATTCTATTCCTGTTCCTTTGTCCTTTTGCCAGCGCTGCAGTTGGAAAGGGATTCTCTCCTGGTAACATAAACTTCCATTCTTCTAAGAGCCTAAAGTAAATAAACAAATCAGTCTCAGCCTCTTAATATGAGTGTCTGTTTCCTGGGGTCACTGTGGGGACTAATAATAGATACAGCAGGACACACGTGCCAACTCAAATGTAATTCAAGTAGCAATTAATAAAGAGACTGTCACAAAGACTGGAAGAAGAGCCAGGGTATAGCTTCTGAATTCTGCAGTCTACTTGAATAGGGCATCCCCTAGCTATATGAAGGAAGGAGTTGTTCCCATAATCTGGGAGTCATGAAAACCATGCTTCCAGAGCTTCATATTGGATGGAGAGCCGGAATCATCCTGAAGTGACCCAGGTGGGCAAGACTTGGAAGATGCGCTCTCATCTCGCTCTTATTTCTTCCTGATGCTGCAGCGGTCTCCCCTTGTTTAATCTACACAGGCACCAGAGGGGGGAAAGCTTCTTGGTATGGTCATGCACAGTAGTTTCTTTCGTTGTGTACAGACATGGTTCCAGGATGGCTTGCAACTCACTACTCAGGAGCCAGGGTAGTCTGGAGTTTATATCACCCCTGCCTTTGGTATGCCGGGATGACGAGTATAAGAATGACACCTGACTAGCAGGAGAGCTTCTTAAGGGCAGGGGACAAGTGAAGAAAGGTGAGAGAACAAATGAAAGATCTCTGGGGTGTAGATATTCTCCAAACACAAGCCAAATGATTCCTTCTCCTCCTCCTTCTTCCTGCTCCTTCCTCCTTCCCCTCCTCTGTCTCTGTCTCTCTGTCTCTATATCTGCCTGTCTGTCTCCCTCTTTCTCTCTCTCTCTCCTCTCCTTCCCTCTCCCCCCTTTTAAACAGAGTCTTCCCCTGACACCCAGGTTGGACTCACAGCAATCCTCCTGTTGTTCACACGCCTGTGACCACTGGCAGCGTCTCTCTCCAATTTACACTTTCTTGACTCCTTACAACGTCACCTTGCTTTGTTTTGAAATCCGTGTGAGCCCTTATTTTAAATTCTTTGCATAAGAGGCCAAGGACCTAGAAAGGTCTGGTTGAGATCTTGACCACCATTAATCTTCATCCTCAGCATGTCCAGTAAGAGGTTTATTCAAATGATTTTTAGAACTAAACAATATTCCATCTTTTGATGACTTTGACTGATGAAATAAAAATCAAACTAGTTTAACCAATATTTACATACTCATTCAATTTTTTCCTCATTACACCTGTCATGCATTGATTTTTGAACATTTTTGCCACCTGTGTTGCGTGAAATTTCTTTTCCTTTGTAACTCAGACCAGTGAACAATTCCACCTCATCCATTTTTACAATTCCATTTAAAATTCTCTTTTGGTAAAAGGCACATTCAATCACAGTCCCCTTGAGAATTATTTCTTTGATTCATTAGCTCATTTACTATTTGGATGCTTTAGTTTTTGTAGAAATGTACATGGCCAAAAAATATTTGAAAGAATCTTCAGAACGTCCTTAGCCATCAAGAAAATGTAAATAAGAAATTGGTTTGATATCTATCCAACGTCAGTCAGAATGGCCATCACCAAGACAGCGTTTGACAGCAAACACTGACGAGGATTTCGGGCTACAGCCATTATTCCTTCCTGGTGCAATGTAAACGTATGCATCCACTGGAGAAATCAGTAAGGAGATCCCTCAAAAAACCAAGTTTGATACTGAAATATGACCAAGCTCTGGGTTATATTCACAAGGGACTTTTAAATGAACATATCATACACGACACGCCCGTGTTTATTGATGCACTATTCATAAGAGTTAGGAAATGGAGTTAGGATGTCGGTCGATGAATAAACAAAATGTGGTGCATATACACAACCATACATGCAAACATACATAAAACCATTAAAAAAATGACATTTTCAGGAAAAAAGGTGCAACTTAAAAATCACTGTTGAGTGAAATAAGCCAGACTGATAAAGACAAACGCTGCATGTTTTCTCTCAAATATGGAATAAAATTTAAAATTATGTGTATATATGTATGCATACATATATATGCATGTATAAACATATATATATATGTTTCTGTGTATGTGTATTTATGTATGTGTCCTTGTACATCATGAAATTAAAGATAGAATTGTGAGAGGGGAAGATGAGCTCTTAGGGAAGGTAGAAAATCAAGAGAGTAATAGAATGCATGTAATAGGAGAGAGGAAGCAAGAAATAACTGGGGGACGAGAAGGAGCCAGATGGAGGGAGGGAGGGGGCATGGAGAAGGAGAACAAATAAGAATAAAGTATATCCCAAAAGATGCCCCAACATATAAAAAAGACACGTGCTCCACTATGTTCATCGCAGCCTTATTTATAATAGCCAGAAGCTGGAAAGAACCCAGATGCCCTTCAACAGAGGAATGGATACAGAAAATGTGGTATATCTACACAATGGAATATTACTCAGCTATCAAAAACAACGAGTTTATGAAATTTGTAGGCAAATGGTTGGAACTGGAAAATATCATCCTGAGTGAGCTAACCCAATCACAGAAAGACATACATGGTATGCACTCATTGATAAGTGGCTATTAGCCCAAATGCCTGAATTACCCTAGATGCCTAGAACAAATGAAACTCAAGACGGATGATCAAAATGTGAAGGCCACTCCTTCTTTAAAAGGGAACAAGAATACCCTTGGCAGGGAAGAGAGAGGCAAAAGATTAAAACAGAGACTGAAGGAACATCCATTCAGAGCCTGCCCCACATGTGGCCCATATATATACAGCCACCCAATTAGACAAGATGGATGAAGCAAAGAAGTGCAGAAGTGTAGATCGCTCCTGAGAGACACAGCCAGAATACAGCAAATACAGAGGCGAATGCCAGCAGCAAACCTCTGAACTGAGAATAGGACCCCCGTTGAAGGAATCAGAGAAAGAACTGGAAGAGCTTGAAGGGGCTCGAGACCCTATATGTACAACAATGCCAAGCCACCAGAGTTTCCAGGGACTAAGCCACTACCTAAAGACTATACATGGACTGACCCTGGACTCTGACCTCATAGGTAGCAATGAATATCCTAGTAAGAGCACCAGTGGAAGGGGAAGCCCTGGGTCCTGCTAAGAATGAACCCCCAGTGAACTAGACTGTCGGGGGGAGGGCGGCAATGGGGGGAGGGTGGGGAGGGGAACACCCATAAGGAAGGGGGGGATGGAAGGGGATGTTTGCTCGGAAACCGGGAAAGGGAATAACACTCGAAATGTATATAAGAAATATTCAAGTTAATAAAATAAATAAATAAATAAATAAATAAAATTTAAAATTAAAAAAAAAAAGAATAAAGTATATCAGTGCACATACATGAAGAGCTCATGATGGAACTCATCGGTTTTTATGTTAGCCTGAAAGAATAATTAAAATATTGTTAAAAATAACCACCATAGTTTCTTTTTTTTTTTAAAGGTCAGAGTTCCCCTTCCCTTGTCTCATTGTTCTAATGCAGCAGGCTTCCCTTTAATGCATTGCATTGTGTTCCTGAGCCATATTAAGTACCCTGGTTATACCGTCTAATCCTCATGGGAACACGGCAGTATAGCTATTTTTATTCTGTATTATGGATAACGAGAACTGGCTGTAACCACCTTACTCTGCCGATGAATCCTAGCTTAGCTAATGGCTACAGCCCCAGTGCAGGAAGCTTCCTGATGTAACATAATGTGAGGCAGAATTGTCCTCCGAAGGATTCCCGCCAAAGTACTTAGTGCAGATCTAATCAAGTCTGTACATCTGACAAACAGCTGGCAGGGAATGTGGGGGACAGAGAATCCTGCTGAAATATGTAACAAAGAAGAGGGCCAAAATATAAAATCCGACCTTTTTAAAGGCAATGGTCCTGGGTTCAGTCAAATATTCATTTTCCTGAAAGAGAAGGAATATTTTAGATGAAGAGATACAGCGGATATAATCAGCAAATGCAATGTGTGTTCTTTGCTGGGATTTCTGTTTGTTCATAGCCATAAAGCATACAGCGTCCAGTGCAGCCCAAGCTTATCTCTGTCTGTTCTAGGCTATAGAGATGTCCCTGCCCAGTCCATTGGTGCACACTGTTCTCATACTAGCTGTCTGTGCTCAAGGCTCTTAATTATTGGTGACGAAGGCTCTTGAGAAGTAAAGTTCTGTTTGGGACCTTCTTTTGGCCCATCCAAGTCCATAGGGGCCTTGAATGTAGTTCTCAGCCAATAATGGAAAGAGCGGAGGACAGCTCTTTTGAGGGAACTGCCTTGAGAAATTTGGTGTATCTTTTCCCTGAAATTAAAGTGGGATTTATTCCTGTCGGCCCACGGAAGTAAGTTTGCATTAGCACAGCCTCTGAGGATTTGCTTCCCGCTGTCTTACTTTCCCACTCCTCGGGTGTTTTCAGAGCCCACTTGCTATACAAGCCTCCTTTTCTCAGGCTCCAAATGGAAACTGTGATGCAGCTACTTTCTCCAAGCAGGCAGGGCATGACTATTGCAGTCATGAAGCAGAGTTGCTGCAGAGATCGGCAGAAGTTAAGTCACCTCAAGGAAATAAGTAAACACCACAGCTATTGCCTATGTCTTATGGTCATAGTCATGAGGCTTTTAATACTTCTTCTAGGAAGAAGGTGGGAAGGGCATGAGACCCTCTCTGAGATTCCAGTCACCACTCTCCAGAGCCACACCGTTTTGCCATATGCTAGACTACATTGGAAATGGAAGATTGATAGGGAGCTAGAAGTCTTCAGTGGTGCAGCAGCCTATCAGTCAGACATGCGGGAGGTGGGACTTCCTGGCGGTATAGCTACCTTTGAGTTACACATGCTCAAAACTCTTATTGGCTTACCCATCTGGACTTGTGCAGAATTCTTTCTTTAATCAGTGGCTGCCTTCTCTATTTGAATAGACTTTTTGGAAATCTCTCCCCAGGAAATGTCATACAACGAAGCTCATGCCAAATTTGCTCCGTTCACTAGATGTTACCTCGTGGGTAACCATTCGGTGATGGAGTTGGTAAGAGATTCTGTGACACTTTCATAGGAGGGAGTAGGCTTTGAGGTCACATAAATCTAAGTCCCAAGTCACATAAGCATAAGTCCCTGGTTTTTTCATGTCGTGATTGCCTGACTTGAATCAACCAATATTCTTTTTTTTTCAATATTCCCATTCTTCCCTTTATACTTTAAGTTTACAAACTTGCACAGGTATGGGTGCTGCTTTACTTTATTTTATGTCATTTCTGGTACTTGACTTATTTATGATCACCTATGAGCTGTTCATAAATTCAGGTAATGATTCCAAAGTAACTCAAGGATAGAAGGAAGTGATAGCGTGAATGAAGTCCTGCATAGTCCCTCTATGCAGAACAGACAGACATATCTATGTCTTTCCTCCACAGCAGAATTCATTGAAAAATAGTAAATTCACAAACTGGGTCACTTTGGGTGGCTACAATTTACTAAAGAATCAAGATTCACTTTGATAGCTGTCTCTTGGCAATTACAGAATCTTCTATTCAATATTAATTATGATTTGTCTATCTATCTGTCTTACAGAACATCTACAATAGGAATAAGGAGGCCACGGAGTTCAAAGAGGTCCTAATAGTGGCAGAGGAGGGAGGGTGTTCACAGTGAGGTCCAAGTGGCAGACAAATGGATGGATGACAGAGAATAGATGGATGGCAGGATGGCAATATGAAAGGGATACACCAGGCTGAGCCAAGAAGCACTCTCACATGAAGCTGTTTGCATAGCCAGACATTCTCCATCAATTTCTACACACATACACACACACACACACACACACACACACACACAAACACACACACACACAGAGTCAGAAGGCAGGTTGGAGGACCCAACACAACTATAGTTTTAGGTATAATTTTTAAAAGGACTTATTTTAATTATTTGCAGTTATGTTTATGTGTGTCCATGTGTCTGTGTAGGAGTATGTGGACATGGATATAGGTCAGAGGTATCAAAGAGCCCCTGGAGCTGGAGTAACAGATGCTTCTGAGCCACCTGATATGGGTGCTGGGAACCAAACTCAGGTCCTCTGCAATTTCAATATACTCTTAAGTGCTGAGGCATCTTTCAGGTGCTTAAATAGCTTTGTCAAAAATGGATCTGGGTTTAGAAGACAGCTGATATCAGACTCATGTTTCCCAAGACAAAGACTGTACCAGGGACATGTTGATTAGAAATGTGGATACAATTCTTTATAAAGGGAAAGCATCCTTCTCAGGTGTAAGCTGAGGAAGGAAAGCCCAGAAAGCCTTGGACCATGGGGTTCTTAGTCCTTCAAAGGACATTTACAGAGCGTTACCATTTCTACTTGTACAGCATATATTTTTCTTGAGCATGAGCGGCTCTTTTCATGAAACCCAGATGAAGAAGGACTTCCGGTCTTTCTCTACCAACTGGCTTCTTCCACGTGTGAATCTAGACATTTTACTCTCCAGTCCCTATTCTATCTCCCATATTTCATGTCTATTGCTGTTGTACTTGTTCAAGTCTTGTTTAGGTAGCCGTATCGTTGAAGTATATGGGTACAGCTTTCCAGTCATTTCTAGGAGACACAAGCTCATAGTGTATTTCCTTGTTCACTGGCTCTTACAATCTTTTCAACTCTACTTCCCTGATGTTCTCTAAGTTTTAGGTGCAGGTGTTGTAGTGTAAGTATGTCATTTGGGACCAGGCACCTCACTTGTTTTCTGCATTTGAACCAGCTGTGGTTTCCTGTAACAGTCTTTATCTGTTGCAAATAGAAGTTTCTTTGATGAGGGGCGGAGCTACACTTACCTGTGGATATAAAGCTAAATACTCAGAATGAAGGTAGGTATGCTGGTTTAGTAAGGGTGATAGTATATCCTTTCAGATCCATGACCTCATTAGCCCTGGGGACTTGGCTAGGTTCTCAGGATCAATTGGGGAGATGTTGGTTTCTACCAAGATATGAATATCACTATTTGTACCCTTTGGGTGGTTGCGTCATACTGGTCATTATTGTAGTTCATAGGCAACACAGCTGGGTAGGACTATAAGTTGTTTCCCTTCTTTGGAAGCTTGCATAGCACCTTTTGGTACTGTGAAAGCTAATTCTCAGGGAGGAACCTTTTAGGTCAGATGCAGTACAGATCCTCTGTGTCCTGTGTTTAAAGTGTATGGTGTGTTCAGTAACAGAGACTTAATCTCCAACCTCTCAGAGGTAACCAAGGGCAACGACACAACAGGCCGTACTATTTTAGAACTCTCTTGAACTCCCTTGACCAAAGAGTCGAAAGGGGTTTCTCATGCCTGATATTGGATTTTAAGCTAGGTAGTCTATGACTTTTGGGGGGTGTGGGGGAGCAACTGTTAACTAAAGTGGAGTAAATTCTATATGTCTATGACTATGTCTAGGTTTACACACAGACTTACACATGATTTTAGGAATTCTTTTCTGGATTGAAATCCGGAATCTCTTTGCTGGGTATGGTGATACTTGCCTTTAATTTCAGCAGTCGAGAGGTAAAAGTAGGCAGAGCTTTGAGGTCAGACTGGTGTGCATAGGCAGTTCCAGCCCAGCAAGCCTCCTTAGTAATCCATTACCGTGCGTAAGGCAGGGAAAGAAAGGATGCTAGGCCCGTCACGGAATGATTTTTAAGTGAATTTCAGCGACTTATTTAACTTTTTCATAAATCAACTTTGAGTTCAAAATAAGAATTTTAGGTTCTCTAGCTTACTTTTTCCCACTCTTGGAGTTTTCTTTCCAATACGGGGCCCAACTGTGCAATCAGATTTCACAAGCCAAGCACATTGCAACCTTCCCTTAATGCTCTCTTACAGTGGATCCTTTCTGTGCACCGTCAACAGCTTATGAACATTAAGATGTGAACAACTGATAAGACTTCATTCTGTCTCCTTTGAAAATTTACACCGCAGAACAATTTAGTGCTGTGTACTGAGGGGCTTCTGGGCTTTAAACCAGGGCTGTGGAGCTTAGTTTTGTTGCTTTGAGCAAGTCACTTTTCCTCTTCTTTTTGGATTTTATTTTATTGAGATTCTCCCTTCTCCTCTCTTCCTCCAAACTTTCCCATTTACAATTTCTTGCTCTTTTTAAAATTCACAGCCTTTTTTTTTACACTAATTGTTGTTAGTCATGTATGAGTTAATACAACTCATACGTGTATGAGTTAGTATAAATCTATATTTCTAAATACCTAAAACAACCTTCTCAGGCTACACAATGTTACTTGTATATATATTTTCAGGGATCACCATTTGGTATTGGATAGCCAATTGGAGTGCTATTTCCTCAGAAAACTATGACTCCTTAGCTCAGTATTCTTTAGTTGCCTGTAGTTCTTTGTGTAGGACTGAAACCTCATAGCCTCTCCTCTGCCCACATAAACATGTCTGCTGCTGTTGTCCTTGTTCGGTCCCTGTTTAGACCATCACATTGAGAAGACTTCATGGGTGCAGCTTCAGACATCACTGGGAGAAACAAGCTCACAGCAAACACCCTGAACTTCTGGCTCTTAGAATCTTTCTGTCCCTTCTTCCACAATGATACAGAACCTGAAGTGCAAGAGTTGTGTTATAGATGTATCATTCAAGGCTGGGCTCCATTCCGCCACTGTGCATTTTGATTGGTTGTGGCTTTCTGTACTGGTTTCTGTCCGCTGCAAAGAGACATTGCCTTGATGTGGGGTGAGGACTACATTGATCTGTAGTTTTAAGGACAGATATGTAGTATGTAGTTTGGGATTCTGCTGGCTTAGTAGAGTGGCAGTTTTAACTTCTCCCCAGAGATCCATACATTCTCTAGCCCTGGGTAATTGGTTACATTTTCAGTACCAGGCAAGTAGAACAGGTTTTAAGTTCAAATGAAGAGCTGTTGGCTACCACCATGTATGCATGGCATTACCATACCCTTATTGTACCTGGGCCATGAGCATTGCTATTGTGGTTCACGCGTAATAGCTGGGTAGCATTGTTAGTTGCTTCCCTCCTTTGAAGAATTTCACGGTATGTTCTGGTCTCATTGTGGGAGTGTTGGGGGGTAGAGGAGAAACAGGAGGGGGATAAAAAGGAGGGACCTTTAAATTTCTACCTCATGTTCTGCCTTGTTTATATTTTTACAAGCATGGTTTATTTTTATAAAATGAAAAAGCAACTACATAACATTATATTCATAAAATAACTACAATGTAGCAATGTGTACCTTGAATTAGGCTTAGAGTGTTTTATGTGGAGTCTTATAATTTAAATTCTAACCTAAGATTTGTAATACTCTTTAACCAAAGAGTTGGATAGTTTTAAGTAAAAGATGAGAGAAAAAAAGAGAAAAAGCATCAAAGGAAACTGACGTAATGTGCAAAAGGCCCTCAACACACACATGTGTACATGTACGTACACACACACACACACACACACACACACACACACACACACACACCCCTTTTTATAGATGTTTGTTGTAAGAAATTGTGGTCAGAATAGGTTCATACATTTCCAAGCTTCATTGTGATCAAAGCTTTGATGTCATTGTGTTCTCTTAAAAGAGCTTCATTTTTTCTCAGAAGACTGTGGAAGAAAAAGATTGCCTTTCTTCAAGGCCAGTAGCTGTTGCATAATATTTTCCTCTAAACAATCTGGAATATAGTGGGAAAGAATTTCATAATTTCCTTTGGGTTGTCTGTATGTGGAAATGCATTGCAACTAGTGGAATGTGATCTATTAATAGGCAAATCAGTTCAATAAATGTACTAAGGTTCACTTTTTTGTGACTCTCAGATTTAATGTCCGTACTAAAATGAAAGAAGTTGACCATCCTATATTATACTTTCAATTAAGGAAATCATTAATTATTGATTCGAATACATGTGGAAAACCTACGTGATGTGCCCTGGTAAAGTCCTGGGAAACATGACCTCTGGATATTGCTAAACTTGTACAAAACTTCTAAATAAAACATTCCTATCTCTGTTATGTTTGCCAAAATAATGAATCACAGTGGGCTGCTGCCGGTACGAGCAGCCAGTGACGTGTGTTCCTTTTGCTTTCCCTAGAGCGCGTGGCTGGAGTCATTATCATACAAAGCAAACTCTTGGAGCTTTGTGGTGCATAGCACGATTTATACTCTATGGCTTTCTCAGGAAGACTGTGGTGAACACTAATTGCTGACTCAGTTTAAACTTGTCGGACCGTGAATAAAGTATACATGCTCCCCCCTCTTCCCTCTCTCTTTGACCTTTCCCATATAACTTTGCCCATGTGGTGTGTCAATGTGGGGCTGGCAAGATGATTTATGGAAACATTGGCAGATGTGCTAGAACGCATTTAAACTTTGAGGTACGTCACTACCTCTCTTGCCCACACAAGTTTTCATTTGTACCTGTTCATATTAATTGGACATGGGAATACTTACTGAGATATTAAACCATTTTATGAAAGTTAAACTCTACATACTAATCGTAGAAATGTTTTAAGATACCAAAATAAAAACCTCATAGAGCAAAATAAAAATTAAAAACAAAAAATGGAGCTGTGCTTTAATCTATAGCCTAAAAATGGTCATTAATACTTCTCTTTTAACCAAAAAGAACAATTTCACTTACTTATTATTTTTGCTTTGTAGGACAGAGTCTTACTCTGGAGTCAAGGTTGGTCTTAGAACTACTTACTCATGGCAGAGTTTTGCCTCAACCTCTATAATAGACTACAGGTGTAAGCTATTAGAGATGACTCCACATAGATAATTTTGTATCCTGCTTTTTTTCATATCATATTGACAAGTTGTTTATACTACACTACAAATTAAAATCTAGACCCGTTGTCAGACACCTCCATTCTCAGCACTTGGGGACTGAAGACAGGAGGAACAAGAGCTCAGGGCCAGCTTTTGCTATATAGCTGGTTTGAGGTAGCCTCAGCTACACAAGACCCTGTCTCAACAAACAACAATGAAACCAGACTAAACCGGAAAGCTTCATTGCTTTAAAACTGTAAAATGCTACGTATATAGATGAGAAGTTTGTGTTCTAATGCTGCTCTTCAGTCTCCTTTCAGCAGCCTGACAGAGTCTGAAGCACTGGCAAGGGAAACTGAAGAATTTTTGTCCCTGGCCGGTTTCAGGACATTGTGATTCCTCAGTGTCCAAAGTGACCATCTTGTTTGTTGAGCAGAGAGAGATATTCTAATTTTCTAGTTACTCTCAGATTGAGAGGCTCATGGAGCACTTACTATGGGTCCTGAGCTGGGACCACAAAAATGTCATGTTCAAAGTTCTTCAGGGAAATCCACTCAACTGTTAACTTTATGTTTCTGAAGCCTTTATCCACCATAGCAAGAAGCCTGGATTTTGTTCATAGATCCTATGGGGGAGAAGCTGAAGCCATTTCATGGAACCTTTATAAACAAATTGAAGGACTTTTCTTTTGTAGCTGTTTGCAAGATTAAGAACTTAGTAAATTAGTAAAAAGGCCGCATTCAACTTGTAAGGATTTGGGGTTAGAAAGAAAACAGTTGAGGAATTCTGAAGCCAAAAGGGACAGACGAATACAGTTTCATGCAATTGACCTGAAATACCAAGTAAGTTCTTTACTTAAAATACCAACACCATAAAAGCAGCAGGGCGATGGTCTGAGAAAGAGATGCTCTTTTGGTTGTGCATGATGATACAGGCATGGATGTCGACAGACAGTTGGCCCAGCGGGATCCCGAGCACAACAGTTTCGTGGTACCATACTCCATGCTGGCGGCAGGGCGTTCCCTTGCATCCTATATTTAAACTTGGCACCTGCCAGGAAATACCCTGGCACGGCTTTGGAATCACTGTCGCAGCTGTTAATTTCCATAACTTGTTTTAGTTACTAGACACTGCTGCGAGCTAGAGAGAAGAGGACCATATGGACGAGAGCTAGAGACTTTCAGAGTGATTTCACATGACAGGCCACTTGGGCAGGATTATACACAATTTACTTCTTCAGTCCAGAGCTAAAAGCACAGCTATACACAGGCAGCATGAAACACAGCACTCTTCACTGACGGTTTGTCAGTTCTCAGCAGAGCTCTCATTCTAAGGCAGAGACTTTCTGTTTTTTTCAGAGACCCAGTACTGAACAAGACAAGACTTGCTCTATTCGGTATACACAATGAAGAGCCAACTTTCTCAGTTTTCTACTAAACTTAAGAGTTGTTAGTGGGAAAATAAGAATCCTAGTGTGTTCACCTAGCAGAGGAGAATGCCAGTAAGTATTGAGGTAATAAAAAGAACCCACTGGAGTATGATAAACACAATGCAAAAATTTAACCCCAGGTATACAACTGGCTATTTTATACTGGCAGTTAGGTAGACATTTTTTTAGTCTCTCTCTCTCTCTCTCTCTCTCTCTCTCTCTCTCTCTCTCTCTCTCTCTCTCTCTCTGTGTGTGTGTGTGTGTGTGTGTGTGTGTGTGTGTGTCCCTACCTCCCTACCTATGTGCAGGTACCCATGGAGGTCAAAAGAGGGTGTTAGACACCTTTGAAAACTGAACTTGGGTCCTTTGGAAGAGCAGGAAATGCTCTTGACCGCTGAGCCATCTCTCTAGACCTGGGAAGGTTTTGGAAGGTGATGGAGTGTAAACTGAAAACCAAATGCCTGGGAGGACATAGCTGTGGAAAGATGGGGAAACAGAACAAGCTATAAGCTTATAGTTATGATTAGCATTCAGGACTATTGCCCAATGCTTCTTACTGCTGGGGAACTGAGGAAGGAGGGGTTGCTTCGTGACTATAAAGGAACTGTGTAAATGGCCTCAGGGGAAAGCAAGTGCAGGGAATCCAAAGCTTTACAGGTTGAGTAAATATTTATTCCAAATGGAAGACTACTGTGGGACATGGCACATATTTAATTCACCTGCCCCATGTTTGATGAGTGCCAGGTCTTGTGCATAATTTTGAAATATACAGATTTATTGGACATTTTATCTTAAAGGAGATCCTAGTCTAAATGGTGACTCCTTTTTTTCAACGTTTTCTTTTTAAAAAAAAATTATTTATTTATATGAGTACACTGTCGCTGTCTTCAGAAAAGTGCATCAGATCCCATTACAGATGGTTGTGAGCCACCATGTGGTTGCTGGGATTTGAACTCAGGACCTCTGGAAGAGCCGTGAGTGCTCTTACCACTGAGCCATCTCTCCAGCCCTTTGCATCTTTTTTTTCCTCTGGACAATGGGAACATTCTGGACAACTGCCAAGGATCTGGATTTCTGTAGCTTCTTAATAGTCTGAAGCCCTTATTGTCATCATTGTTATGGGTCTCCATTTGGTTGTGTACAGGCCTTTCAAAGTAAATAAAACTGAAGAATATAATTGTTTGTATTTTTCCTATCTATGTTAGTATACATAGATGCAATAAACAAACATGTAAGCTCTTTTGAACTTATACACCCTGTCATATCTAAAGGATTTCCAGGCATGGTAGCACATGTCTTTAAGCTTAGCCATTTGAGAGGATTTCATTCATGGCTTCAAAAATTCAAGGCTGATAGGGCATTGATGACAGATCAAATAAATGATTCCATCTCAGTCTATTTTACTGAATCAATGAGTTTCCTATGGTTGCCTGGAGGAGTATAGGAGAGGGGTTACTTATAGGAGTGTAGGTAAGGTTTCCTACAGGAGCATGGTTGTCTCAAAGGCAAGTTGCATCACTGAGCGGTCTACTTTAACATCCCTGGAGCTCACTGAACAGCCTGCAGGCAGATTGGCACATGGAAAAATCTGGGCCTTATTTAGTTATCGCTGCTTATATAACCTTGGGGAGACTTGTGAATCTTGTTTCAGGAGGTTTCTGAGACCGTACAGTTTTGTTGAATTCCTGAGCCTTGTAAGTTTTGTTTACGTCCTAGTCCTATTGTGCCTTTATCCAGGAGTCATTGTTTCAATTCAGAGGACGTGTCTGTACAATAATACTATCAAACACAGAAGAGTCCCAGAGTTTTCCAAAATTTCCTCATCCATCTTTACCACTAACCACAGGCAGTCGTGGATCAATTGTCTGTTCCTTTAATTTTGACTTTTATAGAGCATTATGGAAACAGAATTGCACATGTGACTAATGTACTATCCGCCTTCTTTTACTGACAGCACTGTGTTTGCCATGTTTTTGTGAGTTTAGATACGTTGTTCCTTCATAACACTGAGTGGTATTCTACAATAGAGATACAGCATAATTTCTCTATTCTCTTGCCAGTTGAAAGGAACATCTGAGCACTTTCCAGCTTTGTTGACTGTGAATAAAGCCACTATCAACATTCATGTACAGTTGTGAATGCTTTTCACAGAAGATGTTTAGCCATAAGCATCCAAGAGTGGGAATCCTATACACTATGGTAAGTTACGAATGTGTCAACCTGTTTTCCAAACTAGATATCTTTTTATATTTTCACCATCAGTATATACATGTTCTAGTGGTACTTGGTATTGTTATTTTTATTTCTTTATTTTTACCCACTTATAAGCTTTGTAGTATTAACTTTTTTGTATCTGTATTTCCATAGCCCCAGTGATCTATATGATGCAACCTTTGACATGCTTTTTTTGTCATCTGTAGACTTAATGAAATATCTGTTTAAATCTTTTCCTCGTTAAAAAAAAAGCCTGGGTTGTTATTTTGCATTGAGATTTCTTCACATACTCTAGATGTAAGAAGTCCTTTTTAAGATAAATGTTTTGTCCCAAAATTCAGCGTGTTTTTCATAGTGTCTTTCAAAAGGCAGAACATTATAATTACGGTAAAATCTAATTTGTCAGTTAGTTTTGTGGGATACAATTTTCAATTATAGTTAGAGAATGTTTAAAGTACTATATTTTATGCTTGAAACAACACTTCATTTTTCATGGTTTTTTCTTTTCCTGAAACAGGATCTCATGAAGCCTTGTCTGTTCTTAAACTTCCCATGTAGCCAAGGTTATCCTTCGACCCCCGATCTTCCGGCCTCCGCCTAGCAAGCCCTGAAATTTCAGTCATGTATCACCACATCTGGCTTAAAATTTTCATTTGAACATCGTTCATGGGTCATCAGCTTGTTCAGAGGACTATGGACGTAGCTCATCTCTGTCCTGTGATACCGTTGGTCTTAGCTGAAATGACTTAAATGTTGAGATCTGTCTGATGCAGCTGCTGGGATCCTGTGTTCAGTCCTCAGTGTCTTTGCTAGGTAGGGTCTTCCACGTACTCTCTTCATATAGTTTTCTTGGACTTTCTCACAGCAAAATGTCTCAGAATAGTTAAAGTTCTTACCAATGGCCAATGTTTTAACTAATATTTTATGTGCTACTCAATATATATAGATATTTTAGTGTATTCTTTTAAATATTTTTGGCTGAAAATTAAATAATCAACAAAATATGAAATACTAAATCACTCTGCACCATATGTGGCTGTTTAAAAAAAATTGACCACCCCTACTAAATCTGGAATTGACTGTGTTAAACTAATAATAGTTTTGACTGGCCTCAAAAATCAATCACAGCAATTCTTTCACCTCAGCCTCCCAAGTGCTGAGAAGACAAGCATGTGCCACAGCACATTGCTTTATTGTGTTTTGAAATCATGCAAAACAAGATTGTTAGCCAAGACTCTAAGCATAGAGCAAACTCAGGTGGCACAGGGAACGGACGGGCCCAGAACAGAAGTGAGGAAAACACTTGGTGAAGACCCTGGTGAGGCTCAGCTTTGGTAATTGCTACTAAGTAGGAACACAATAACTGAATTGGTTAATTAATTAGCAATCTTTTGACAAGTTCATGTATTTGTACATTGATTGTAATTGCTCCCATTGACTCTCTCCTCCAGGTTCCAATCAAACCATTCCTCTTGTTAGCTGCACAGCTTCTACTTGTGATTGGTTAAAATAAAATGAATTAATAAAATGCAAATTCAAATGTGTTTAAATTATTGTTTGACAAACAAACACAATGAAAGCTCACTTGGACCCTTTTCAAATGCCTTTCAACTTCTGCTTTAGGACTTTCAGACTTACCTTTGCCATAGAAGGCTTCTCCTTGTGCTCTGCTAACCATACAGTGAGTGATTTCATTACAGAATAATGTGTGAACTTCTCCCAAACATTTCCGTAGATACATACTCATAATAGAGTTGCACAAGTGGACTAAAAGTTCACAGTGGCTTTCTAGTGAAGAGTTTTGGTCTTAGCAATGCACTGATATTTGAGAAGAGTCTGAATCTATTGTTGTAATGGAATGTGGAGTTGCCAGAAAGTAAGGTGCCTGAATGGATTCAGCCATCAGAGGGACCCTCTGAGAACATCAATAGTTTATGATAAAGAGAGGGATGAAACACATTTCTTAAGGTGAACTATTTATTCTCACAGAGATTATTCTTTAAAAGGCTAAGGAGAAGTGTTATATTTTATGACAGTTGCTTACATATAGTAGTGAAAATTTATTCATTTCCAAAAGGACTAAAAGGGAAAAACAGGCAACCTCACTTAGACAAATTGTTCCCACACTGCAGTGAGTATCTAATGAAAGTGGCCTGAGAAGATACTTGCAATGGATTAACTGCTGGACGGTATTTCTCCAATCTGTGTGCATGCATGTGTGTGCATGTGTTTATGTCTGTCTGTCTGTCTCTCTCTCTCTGTGTGCGTGCTGTAGGCACATGTGTATAAATGTGCACACTGATGTGCTCCCCTGTGTAGAAGTGGAGATTGCCTTTGGGTATCTTTCTCTAGTGTTCTCCAGTTCTTTTGTCCCTGAAATGGTTGCTCTATTTGGCAATTACTCAGATGTCGTTTTTTTGCAATGAGAGTGTGAGTTCTTTTCAAGCTGATCTTTTGATGTGCTTGCCTAATTCCTGACACATGGCAGATTCATAAAACGAGTTAGCCTTTAGGTTGAAGAATTAAATCATGAATGTTGGTGTATAGAGGCATTTTAAAATGATTTTTAAAACATTAGAATATCCTAGCACTATTTACTTGTCTCACATGACCAAAACAGATCATAAACCATTAGGATTCCCCTTCTCTCTAAGCTCTCAACTTCACAGTATTTATTTGAGATCCCATTCTTTATATTTCCATATAGATCCATGTTTCTATTAGTCCCCAACAAATACTTTATCTGTGGAGTTTTATGTGGTTACTGACCAAGCTTTGTAAGGAAGCTGTTGTTATGAGTACTGGGAATGTTTAATTTTAGGATATTGCGCAAGATTCCACAATGAAATTTGCTATCTCATTTTTTTTTAACCTTTTGTTTCTTCTCAAGATTATAAAGCCATTAACTTTGTGTTTGAAATTGCTGAGTGTCTATGCTCGTGTCAGAGGCTGTATATTTATAAGTACTTAAGAACATAATGGGAGGAGCTGGATATCTTTGGTTTTGACAAGTTTTATCTTTTGACAACAGATTCTTCCAGACATGGCAGCTGAATGAAGGGCTTCCGTTTATTAGACACAATACTTTTAACTTTTTAACCCTGGAAAGGAGAATGAAAGGAAGTTCTAATGAACTGCTGGCATTTTGGTGGTTGCTGAATGATTTACGTGGTGTTTTGTTAGACACCGCTGAACAAAGCCTCCTTTTCTGTGGGTGTTCATCAAAAGCCACTGTGGCATTAGGAATTTGCCTTTTCAAGAAAAATACTGTCCAGTCTGAACAAATGAAACTCCTAATTTAATAGATTCTTGTCTTTTTTACTCAAATGCTTTCTTTCCCATCTCTTTGATCATATTTATCCTCTTTTGGAAACACGGCCGATCTGTTTTAGTGCCAAACACAAATCATTTAATATTCAACATCCTTCGCTTGGTGTCCCTGTGTACACAACACTCATGTTTCTCATTTCCCATCATTTCATGTCTAACAAACCTTCCTGTGTCCTTCAGAGATAATCAGCTCGGCTACGTAGATCATGAGATGCTCTAGTGCTCCGTGCTTTCCTGAGAATGGTCCAAAGGGCTGTTTTAAAAATAGCTCATGTTTTGTAAAAGGGATTACATCTACAATTTTTTGGTTCGTACCTTCTCTGTAAGGTCTAGACATGACTTTCAAACTTGATCTTTAAATAACAGGTTCCAGGACACCGTGAAGCAGGGAAAACATAGTCAAATATATTGCTTTGTGCATTCCCATGAATTTATTTGGGCATGGAGAAGTCATTGATGAATTGCCTGGATATACTTCTGTTCTTTATTTAACATGCAGTCACATGCTGCATACTGTCACTTGGAGGTAGGAAGCAGAATAGAAAAGAGTTCACACTCTTCCTGTCTAAAAGTCAGACACATGAGTCATGGCCCACCATTTGGCATAGTATATTCACGATGCTATCCCACTTCAAACTTTTTCATAGTCTCAAAAGGACCATATAAAGAAGGATGTGCAAACCAAAAGATGAGTAGCACACGCAGATAGGGGTGAATAGGCAAAGAGAGCTTTAGATGGATCTGTGAGTGAGACAGGGCCCAATGAGGTGCTACAATCCGATTAGGTATCTTTTATAAGATCACTGAGTGACCAGATTTAAGCTGGGTGTGCCTTACGCTACACCAGAGCAGCATCTCAAGAATTACTCCCTTAAATTGATTACCTCTGAAGAACATGGAGGAAGGCTTATTAGAAACGATGTTGAAGAGGATGTTAAGGACGAGCTAATAACTTGAGAATCATGCTGAGGATGCAGGCTCCCATTATGAGTGTGGCGGTTTATTCACAGATAATCTATATTGCTCTAGATTCCACGTGTGTCCTGATTACCTAGATTTAGAGTTTGTTTCTGTCCCTCCCACTTGGATTTAGATCATAAAGCTCAAGAGACCATGTCTAGATTGCTAAACGTAGACAGGGCAGCTTGGTAAGGAGATCGATTGGGCACTTGTGAGTTAGAGAAACACTCTCTTGGAATTGAGGGTGGAATGATCATGGATGGAGGTTTCACAATTGTGCTATTGACTATCATGTGGCTTGACAAATCAAAAATTCCAGTTTCATCAACCTGGGGAAAATGAAGGGATTGTATCCGACACTCTCTAAATTGCTCTTGGTAAGCTTTTTGTGTTTCCTGTGGTTATGAAAATGAGGGCTGTGATCTGTAGGTTGGATTCAGAATTAGCATTCTCTTTCCTCAGCCTTCTGAGTGTGGGATAGTAGGTGTGCACCACCATATCCAGCATTTCTGTCATCGACATCTTGTTCCAGGTTAGGCCCATCCTCATTCTCTAATAAGCAATATATTTCCCTCTGGAATTCACTACATAGTTCAGGCTGGCCTCGAACTCACAGAGATGATAAAGGTATACACCAAGCTCCTTAAAAGCAAATTTTAAAAATTCTCCTGAATTTCTTTTCTGGGATTCTTACTTTGTGTCTAGTACTATGCTATGTGTTGTCCAGAGTATTTTAGTAAGTTCCTAATTGTTACAATTTTTGTTTATGAGTTCTAGAAAGACAAATGGATGAGGAATCTGAGGCAGAGCCAAGCAACTGCTTTCTGTTGCCTGCAGAGAATCATTTACATCCCTTGGCATTTAGAAACCCTAGCACATGTAACCCCACCAGACATCTCTGCACGCTCATATCCTAACACACCAGCCACATGCTTTTGTTGAAGCCACATGGGTTCACTGAATGGGCTTCCAAACTTCTGAGAGACTCTTCCCACAGCTGGGCATTCTGTCTGGTACCAGCCTGCTAGCTTTTCATGGTTCTTGAAATGGCGCCTTACTCCCTTTAGTCACTCTCTTCATGCTTAAAACACTCAAAAACCTTTCTTTCTCATGTCACTCAGTTTTTCAATGCAGTTTGACCTTTTTTATAAAGTAGGGGCAGACACCTATTAATGATAATATTTTGAAACTGCTGACTAAAAGGTTGCTGATTTTAATTCTTTGGATAAAAGAGTTATAAGCCCAGCAGAAATCTAAGTGGAGGAGCAATTGAGGTATTGAAATAGGAAGAGGCATTGAAACATAAAGTATTGAAGAAAATATATGTTGATTTTGTAATTTGTCCACGTTAACTTTTTTGGATAGACTCAATGCTTTCTTACCTGGAGGCATTATTTATGCCACCAAACCTTTGTGTGGCACATATCAAGCCTGTCCCTTACATACTTCTTATGTATACTAGAAGTAATAGACACAAATCTTTTAAGTGTCTATTGTTTGGGGGCGTTTTGTAATTCTTGATTTAATGTATCTATTTCATTCATAAAGACCAATCTAGTCTTTGGCCCAGATTCTAGCATAAAGCTTCTAAAGCTCCTAGGATTTCTGGAATGCTGGGAATAGTTATGATTCCAAAATGCTTGAGAACACCTCAGCTTGTTTTAATACTTGGTAGAGATTTAGTTTTTCAGAACAGGGACCGGTCCTCAGCAAGGCCCCTCACAGGATAGGAGGGTTGGAACATTAGGTCTGTGGAACCTCCAGGGATGAGTTCAACTGTATGGCCAATGATTTACCCACGAATGCCCACCTTGGCAGATGATTTAGTCAAGCACAAGATGCTAGGACAAACCTAGTGCCCCTTTATAGTGAAAACATTGTCATAAATGTTGCATTCTCTAAGTTCTGTGAGGCATTCTAGAGAATTGTCATAGTGATGAAAACACCCAGATGTGTTGTTAGAAAAGCAGGTGACATCTAAATGACAAGTTTGGTAGATTAGGACCTTAACCTGTGGAGTCTGCACTACTTCTGAGTGCTGAGTACTTGAAGTGAACTTCAATATACCAGTTGGGGTTGAAACCAAATGAAGTCAAAGGTTGAAGAATGATGATAGCAAAAGTTCAGTTATTTTCAGTAGAAGTCTTCGATGTGATCTAAAATCAAATGGGATCAACTCTGTTTAAAAACAAAAATGGCCTTGACAAATAGGAGGATCTAAATGTCCAATGCTTAAACTATCAACTTTGTTTGTTTGTTTCTTTTGAGACAAGGTCCCATTTTGTAGCCTAGACTGTCCTGAACTCATTATGGAACCCAGTCTGGTCTCGAACTTGTGGCAATCATTCTGCCTTAGCCTTTTGAATACTCTTGGGATTACAGGCATGTGACCACAATGCCCAACTTGGGTCTTCTTTATTATACTCGATTAGGAAATCACTTTGTTGGCATTCAAGTCTTTGTAACTACATTCTTTGTTTTGCAAATTCATAGCTGGCTTACTTCCACTCAGGATTTCTCTTCTCAATGGGCATACGGACTGCCTGCCATACAGTGGCAGGAAAGCAAATCTGCTTCCCATTAGAGATGAGCGCTCATCACTTTTGCCAAGCAGGGAGGGAGGAACTTAGTGATTACACAGTTCTGCTCAAACTAAGCATGTCTGAAAACTGTGTGGAGATCCACAGAGGAACGGACGATACCTCCTTTTCTCATTTTGGTTTGGGTCTTACAGTTTGTCACTTGTCATCAACATTGGCTTTGTATCTCATTGCAGCGAAGCTTAATGGTGTCTAATTTTGTCTGACTTTACGGTGGTTGCATGGGTTCTTTTCAGCAACGATCTAATCTCCCTTCCATTTGATCGTCCTGATTTTTACTTCAACGATGCTTTCATAGCCTGTACACTGTGTTGACCTTGGGTGGTCTTACTTTCAATACTACCTACGAGATCATCACAGAGTCACCATAGAAACAACAAAGGGCTTTCTTAGCTCACTTCCTAGCTTGGAAGTTATTTTTTTGTTTGTTTGTTTGTTTTTGTTTTTGTAAAGACATCAAAAGCAATCTTTAAAGAAATTAAATCACTGCCAGCAAGATCTCTTAACCCAATGTCCTTTCTTTTACTTTTATTTTATTACTCATGGAAAGGAAATTTGCTTAGCTTCGCCTTAACCTTGTCTTTTGTGCATCACTTAATACTGATTGAATTTCTTCCCACTGGATGAATAGTTTTATTTTTTTTGAAGTAAGTGGCAAATCTTTGTACTCAGTGATTGAAACATAAAAGAAGTAACAAAATCCATTTACCAGATGTGCTTTGAAAATCTCATTTCTTTATAGAGATTGATTTAGTTTTTCAGTTAATGTGATTTTCTTTGGACAAAACGATTAGCTAAAAAAGAAAGGGTAAGTTTCACATAATGTAACTGCTTCTCCAGGTGAGATTTGTGGATTTTAGTTTGAGGCTCCTATAATGCCATTTATTTATAGGTGAGTGGGTTTCTCTGGTTACTGAAGAACATTCTTTTATGTTTTAGTGTGGCAAGATAAGGCATAGAATCCTGTTCATTTTATTTTTATATTAAACTCTAGTACGTGGAGTGGATATACATATAGCAAAGTAACTTTTCAGTTTCAAGTGAAGGCATTCACTGGTTTATTAAGACATGGTCACAAAGCTAATATTGTTGGGTGTTTTTCTCATTAAGATTATAATCTCCTGGGACTGTGTACTCTTCTGGATATCATGCAGGATCTATATTCTTCTCTCTCTTTTGTGTGAAGAGGGGAATAAATGTTAACAACAATAAGATTTAACTTAATAAAAGCCTAAAAACCCATAAGCAACTTGATTGATTTGTCAAGTCAAAAGAATGCTGTATAGAACATTTAAAAAAAAACTTCCAGTGTTTTTTTTTCCAAACACAAATTCATAGCTCTCCTCTTCTTGGAACCTGTAGCCCTATTAGGTGCACACCTATAATTAGAACTGTTTGTCTTCTAACATTTTTTGAAATGAATAACAGAATATATACAGTCTCAGGGTCCATAAGGGAGCAACAGTTAGTTGAGAACTGGACTGCTCTTCAACTGTATCCAAATTCCTTCTAATCTTTGAGTGTTCAAAGAGAGTTTCAAGTTATAAGTTTTACTGTCGTCTTTCTTTTAGCTAGTTAAAAAAAACATCTCCACAGAAGAGCTTTCAGCCCTTTTGTTCTGTAATTCATATAGTTCACGGGGAACTTGACATTGGCTTTTTTGGCTGTCTAACTTCTTCTCTTTTAGAGCATTTGACAAACAGCACTTCCTCCAAGAACATTCTCAGTCCAGACTGGCATGGCCCGGCTGCGGCCTGCTCTCCCTGCAGCAGCATGTGAGCGTCTCCACACTGCAATGTT
The DNA here is from genome assembly GCF_011064425.1 of Rattus rattus. Taxonomy (NCBI): domain Eukaryota; kingdom Metazoa; phylum Chordata; class Mammalia; order Rodentia; family Muridae; genus Rattus; species Rattus rattus. Next base: position 23,854,154 of record NC_046163.1, read on the forward strand.
AGTGAGGCCTGGCTTCATCCCTGTCTTTTCCTGTCTTCTCTCACCTGTTCTGCAAACGGGTAATGGGCATCTCTGCCAGTCTCTAGCAGGCTCTGCTGCTTTAGCAATCAGCCGTAGAAAACTTCCCTAGTTTGGGGACATGAAGATAATTAAACAGGAGAAATAAGGTACTTACATAGTATATCATGCAGTGACTCTCTCTTACTCTCTTTTTAGGAAGAGAAACTAACTTCCTCCTTTATTTACAAGCTCCTCCACCAGGCAGGACAGACAGAAAGTTTTTCTGGTTGGAAAAAAGTGTCAGTACCCTATTCTTCAGCCTTGATAGAGATCGTTTTCCCTAAACTATTGCCAACTTCCTCCTCCTTCCATTAAATTTTAGCACCGCACGCATACTGTGTTTCTGTGTATTGCGTTTGAAGAGTCATGGATCACTGTGTCTTTTCTTTACAACCCAAGAATACATTTCTGTTCTTTTTGGGTCTGTTGCTTGGTGTTTGGTTGTGCTGATGCTGCAACTGCTGTCAAGTGTCAGTGTCCAGGAGGCAGAGGGGAGCCACAGAAGGGCTTTTTGCCTTGTAAAACCTTTCCTACTTCTCCCAGCACGAGAAAAAGAGAGTCTGATGCACTCCTCTTTCTCTAGGAGATGGTCCTTTGTATACAGAAGGTTCTACTGGTCAAGTTGCCTTTATCCTCGTGTGTCCTGTTCTTCCTTCCCTTCTTTGTTTCTTTGTTCCTTCCTCCCTCTCTCCTTCCTTCCTTCCTTCCTTCCTTCCTTCCTTCTTCCTTCCTTCCTTCCTTCCTTCCTTCCTTCCTTCCTTCCTCCTCCCTCCCCCTCCTCCCCCTCCCTCTCCCTCTCTCTCTCTCTCTCTCTCTCTCTCTCTCTTTCTCTCTCCTACCCAAAAGAGAGGTGTGCTGTGGTTTCTAGAGGCAGAATCCAGGTCCGAGCTCTTCCAAACTTGGCAAAAGCTCCTGGCACACTTTCCTCTGAACTGTTTGGGGACATCTGCAGCTAAAGAACAACCAGTCTCTCCTGGAGCCTGGGAAAGGACCATGTGACTTCTCCTCACGTCTCATGGCACACTGGGTGTTTGTAGCCAAACTCTCCTGGGTTCTGGAGAATCTCACAGCCCAAACAGCTTGCCTTTTGTGGCTTGGGCATATGCTTCAGGCAATCTGTAGCCTGCTTTGTATGAATTCTGTGGCTCCCTTCCCTCTGCCAAGACCAGCTGGCTACTATTGGTGCTGTATCTTTTGTTTCCCCCAGCTCAGTCTGTATAATATTTCATAAATCTTGACTTGGGTGATTTACACTGAACTTCTGTGAGATTGAACTACAGATGAGAGCGTGAAATGTCAGACCATTTTAACGACCTTGCTTTAGGTTGCCTAGTTTGTGAGAAAGAGGATGACTTCAGAATCTGAACCCATTCTTTCTGACTCCCCTACCATTATGTTACCCTCATCTTCCAAACTGGGTGATAACACATGTGACTTACAGACATTTCTCGCACCCTGTGTTTTGCATGCTTGGGTAGGGAGAGAAGCTGTGCAGGTTGCGCCAGTCTCACCCTCACATTGGTGTTGTTTAGAACGTTGAAGTAGCCCCTGAGACTTCCCCCAGTCTCTCGAATTATAACCTAACTTCTTTATGGTACAATTGGTAGAAGGTATCAGAAAGGCCAGATGTAGAAAGCATGGTGTTACCATCTTTGAAGATTCAACCTACTGTACTTGCATTGTTGTAATTTATCCAGTCTGCTTTGTCAAGTATTAGTGCCCCTCTTCTTACAGCCAAATGCACACTAGTTGGGTTCCATTTGGGGAACTAAGTATGTTAGGAAAGAGGGCTCATTTCAGCCCCAGGCTTGACTAAGATAGGTGGAAAGCATAGGAGTTCCTCAAACTTCAGATTACACAATAAAAAAAAAAAAAATAAGAAGTTGTCAGCTTCGAAAACCAAAGAATGCATTCCTTCGTTTCTTGTTTCCATTATTGGTTTGGGTGATGGTAAGGAACAGTTGCCACATCCTGTTGTTGGTTTTGACCTGCAGTCACCAAGTTTGGCAACCCCAGCCCCCGCCCCTGCCCAAACCATTCCCCCAGGGAGCTGACCTGCAATGGTGTTGCTATCCTGTAACCCTAACTTCCTCAATGTTGAGAACTTGTTCCTGTGATTGAGCTGCATAAAAAAGATTCCTTAAACTCTGGGTGTCTTGGGTTGCAACTTGGAAGCTCTGTGCTTTCTCTTTGGCATGGGCTGTGCCCTCCTCAAAGCAGCCCAGAAGTGCCCTACTTTCTCTTTTGTACCTCACAAGGAGAAGGAAGGCTTGAACCCAGGGGCATTGTTCAGAGACAGGCTTGATGCTATCACACTCTTTCCATTTCTGTTATGGAAGAATTAACTTTGAATGTGTTTCTTAAGCTTAAATCATGCATGTTCCACATGCCCCTTAAGCACAAGTTCCTTGGGAAAAGAAGAAACGTTTCAATTAATATTCTGTCCTGCAGAGAGGAAAACAGCCAGCATCCACAAAAGAAAAGACACAATTGTGCTTCTTCCTCGTTCTTGAATTTCCTGTGTCACCGATGATGCACAAGCATCCTCGACTTTTTCTTTCTTTAAAGGAGCCTGAATGTCCCTATTTTCCTCAAGACTGACTAAGGGTGTTTTTGATCCAGCCACTTAATCATCATGAAATTTGTCACGGGAGTGACCAATTTTAGCTTCCAAAGGAAAATGTAAACAGGAAACTATGAGTATTAGAATTACCAAGTTATAGTGTCTAAGATCTGAGGAACTCTTCGACACCTCAGGCAGCCTGGTGTGTCAAACCTCATGGTCACAAGACAGCTGTGTGTGATTGCTTCTTCGTCTCCTGCAAATGCAGGGAGAACATTTTAATGGGGATTCCAATTAGTCGATATATTGTAAACACCAAGTAGTTCTCTGATACCCAATTTTTTTTTAAGACTTGAAAATGATTCTCCCATCAGCTATATCTGACAGCTGAGTCTGCTGATATATGCTCAGGAATAGCTTAATAAATGCTAATAAAGTATTCACATGCATTATTATTTTCTTCTTACATGCTTTTTCCAATAAAGAGCTAATATATACATAGGAGATTCTAACCCAGTCCCATTGTAGTCAAGCATACTCCACTGAAATGGACAGCAGCACATTCCCCTTTAGCCTTTTCTGCAATCTTTTATTTAGGAAGCTGTTTCCTTCCTGCTGCCCTTGTTTCTTCTTTGACCCTGAGATTGAAATCAAAGGCACAGTTCAGGTCACTTCTCTCTCAAGTGAGCTACAGTTCTGATGAGAGTCTGAATATTTATTAGTTTCCAATAATACGTGATGGTTCATTAATAGGCTCACCCTGAGGTGAGCACCCTCTGTGCTTCATATTTATGCAAGCTTCTGTATTCTGTTCACCTCATCTTTTCAGATAGCTAGGAGGGTCTCTGCCAGCTCACCCTTCATCTATCTCAAAGTGCATGTGAGCATCAGACATCGAAGGACATGGAGCTGGAGGCTTTCCTCCTATAATCGGAATTCCCTGCACAGTGCTTCGTTCGTAGTGATTTATTTACAGCAGACATTCTGTAAGTGTTCATGGGAGGATGAATGGGGTGAGAGAGAGAATTATCCAGTGCTGCATCACCTCAGCCTTTACCTCTCGAACCTTCATTTCCTTACTTGAAAGTCAGTGACAGAACAGATATTCACTCATTCATTGTCAGTACCCAGATTAGATCTTCTTATTGCTTACTTTTGATGTGCACTCGGTAGAGTGGTGGCTTTATTAATGTAGACCTTTGCAAATCTCTCCTAAAGTCTGCTTAATGTGCTTTTTAAAGTAGGAAACTGACTTAATGAGAAAATGTAAGAGGTCTTACTCGTTCTAGTAAGAAGGTGAACTTGGTTTTGTTGTTGTTGTTTTGAAAGATGTTTAGGGGTTGGGGATTTAGCTCAGTGGTAGGCGGCTTGCCTAGGAAGCGCAAGGCCCTGGGTTGGTCCCCAGCTCGAAAAAGAACCAAAAAAAAAAAAAAAAAAGAAAGATGTTTACCAAAGCTTACCCCAAAGGCAATTGTCTTTCCATTTTCTCCATGCTGAAAATGTGTCTGCCTATCATGTTATATTGCAAAGTGCTGCATGCTGGACATGACACAGCCATTGCAGTCATGAACTTATAGTAGCCGTGGTTACCTACTCAAGAACAGCATGGAATTGATCTCTTAAGTGTTCTGTTATGGACTGGGGAGGGGTTCATTCGGCCCCATTACTCCCTGAAAGGCTACTGCATATTATTTGGTTGCAAAGGAGAGGAGTCATTTCCCTTTGTGTTTTAGCCACTGCTGTTAACCAACTGCACTAAATCCATTGCCCATGGTCATGGAAACTTCTCTAATGTTCCTTGACTTGCAATTAGTCAGTAGCACATCATGGCAGCTAGAACATGTGACATATGATTGTCAACTCAAGAAAACCTAGGACAAAATACTTGCAGCTAACATCAAACACACCCATGTGGTTTATGACCTTCAAGTAGGCCACACTTCTAAAGCTTCTAGAACTTTCCAAAATAGTACTTAGCTGGGAATGAAGCTGTAAATCCATGGATCTTTTAGAGGGATACTTTATACTCAATCTGTAACAACCAGGGTCACAAGAGTGTTCAATCATGCTTGGGCACAAGGTTAAAATGGGAGATTCTGAAAGACATGAAGAAACTTGCCAAGGAACAGAGCTGAAGTAAGATCATGAGAATAGTTTTGGATTTCTGCATTTTGGCAATGGTCTTTAAAAGCTTCAGGAAAAGATCTTTGAAATTTTAGTAAAGAGGACTTATCAGATAGTGGCACCAATTATGAAGAATGTAAAATGAGTCATTCTGATGTCTCAGGGCATGTAGCAGACAAGCTGCCACAAGGGCAGTTTTGCCTGGCCAGAAGTGACAGTGGAGAATCTCCATTTCAAAGGTTTTACTTCAGATATGGAAAGAGGGTGTGGGTGAGATGGCCCAGTGGTTAAGAGTTCATATTACTCTTGAAGAGGACCGAAGGTTGGTTCCCGGCACCCATATCAGGTAGCTCACAACTGCCTCTAGCTTCAGTTCTAGGGGATAAAAGGCCATGACTTCCATGGGTACACGTGCTTACATGCACCTTCTGCAATAGACTTAACTGAACATAAAATAAATCTTTACAAAGAAGAAAGAGAGAGTCTTAGGGATTTTATTTTTTTTTTCTTTTTTCTTTTTTTCCCCGAGCTGGGGACTGAACCCAGGGCCTTGCGCTTCCTAGGCAAGCGCTCTACCACTGAGCTAAATCCCCAACCCCAGGGATTTTATATCTTCAACTCCCTCTGAAATTAGTTTTCCTTGGGTGACTAGCCAAATAAAACTTAAATTTTATTCGGGAATAGAGGGCACTCAAGGTAAACTTTCAAACAAGATCTCTTGTCATTACCCCCTTCTCCTTTGAAGAATATGCTTTTTTTTTTTTTCTGTAAATGAGAAGAATTGCATAACCTGGCTGAGGAAACGGTTTGAAGCAATATCATCTGAAGCAACCATTATTCCAGTATGCAATTCATCAAGAAAGACTAAAAATAGGAAAGCAAGCAAAGCTATCAACCATAAAAGCCAAGAGTTGTGTGAATCAAGGTTTTTGCTTTTTTTTTTTTGCTTTTAGGTGTTTGGAGACAATGTCATACAGCGTTGGCTGGCCTGAGAATCTCAGTCTTCTTCGGATTCAGCCTTCCTCCTGACTGCTAGGAGTGCAGGTGTGGGTCCCCTCACCAGGTTCAAGGTTACTCTTCTATGGGTTCGTGTGCAGTTGGCTGGGATGCTATAGAAGGTCGGTACTGTTAGGCGCTACCCATAGCCCTCGTTTCCTTTGAGATAAAGTCTGTCCTTGCACTTGTGCCTTGACCTATGGGCCCCATTTTCAACCGTGAGTAGCTGGTATCCTAGGCCTGTGCCAGCAGGTCTGACTTTAATTTTAATTCTTTGGGTTTGTGTTATGACAGAGAAGCAAAAGCAAACATAGAATATTTAATTCTGGAAAGACAATGAATATAAACATAAACATAGCATATTTCCCCCATATATGATCTAAATTAAATTTTGTGTGATTTACATTATGATTCTGATAAATATGGCTTTAAATTTTTACTCTTCTTTACACAGTGACAGAAACTTTGCTTCTGATTTATTAAATAATTTTTTTATCTCCTTCAAGTGCTTTTGAGTATTTATATAAAAACCATAACTAAAGGGGGTCTGGGAGCCTTTTGCTTTCTCTTGCCAAGCACCTTTCTTTAATCTGAACTTTAGATTGGAAGCAAACCATGTAATTCACTTTATAAAAATATTTATTAAAATGCTTCAGAAAAATACAAATAATTGAAATTGTCCTGAAAGTTGTTAATTTTATTTTAAATTAAAAGCAACAAGCTCCTCTCTGGTACTCAGCTCTATTTAATTTATATGGAAATCTTTCTTCGAAAAAAGGAGCCCTATTGTAATAGAAGATGATTTATGGTCTTAACGTTGTTATTCCATTCTGCTTGCCAAATTTAGTCCAAAGAGAGGCTCCACACACGTGGCTCCACAGCTGAGCTGCTCTGTTGAAGCTTGCAAGGGAAGGTAAAGGCTGAACAAGAAAGCGTAGAATGAGTTCTCTGCAGCTTCTGTGGTATAGCAGAGTTGTGATCTTCAAGTCACTGGACTGTCACGGGTAGAATCCCCACTGTCGCCATTCTACAGAGTTTTAACAAAGACTCTTAAGAAAAAGTAAAGTCTTAAGTCTTACAAAGAAGCTTTCCAGACTGGGGATGTAGCTCAGTCTGCAGAACACCTTTTCAGCATGCATGGGATCCATCTCTACCACCACCCAGACCAGCTATGGTAAAGACCTGCAAGCCTAGCACGAGGATGCTAGCACCTAGGAGGCGAGTGGAGGGCAGCCTATGACAAACCTGTCCAGGAACAAACAGGGAAGCAAGTAAATAAGCCATTTCATTGACTCAATTATTCCAGTGTGTGAAGGTCATACTAGATATTTGGTGTAGTGGTTGGTGTTAGCTTTCTTGCTTTTCTGTTCAATCCCTTGTGCTTGTTAAAGCAGTTTGGTCCATTCGAGGTCAAAATCCATCCATGAACTCTTGACTAAAAGAAAAAATGAGAAATTGTTTTGATTCGTTTTTGTCATCAAGTGTATGACTTACTGGAAACTCCACACTATTACTTTTTACAGCTTGTTAGTGAAATTCTTATAGGGATGTCTGCTTGAGTTTAGACATTATTAACCCACTGCATTCGAATCATCAAAGAGATTGATAGAAACTAGAATTTCCAGGTTCAAATCTAAGTCCTGACTTAGAGGGTCTGGGATGGGGTTCAGGACTCTTTTTATACTGAGATGCTCAAGTAATACTTATACAGAAGGAAGGACCCTGAATCACACACCAAGAAACACTACTTCTGAGTTGTTCTTTTCCCCATTAAAATCCCAAAGAACAAACACATATAGACACATTCACATACACACACACACATACTCACACTCACACACATACACATACATCCACATCCACTTACATAACACATACACACACTCACACATGCATATACACAAGCATACATGCATATGGACATTCACACATTCACATTCAAACACACATACACATACACTTCACACACGTATACACTCCCACACACAAACAAAATACCCATCTTTTAAATAAGATTCTTGTATGATTCCATCAAGAAAACAAATTATGACTAATGCTGGTGAACATGTATGGCAAAGGGAACACTTATACACTGATGCTAGGGATGTCAATTGATACAGTCTCTATGGAAGTCAATGAAGCTTCCTCAAAAAGCTAGAAGTAGAAATACTGCATGATTCAATGATACCACTGCCGAGTATGTTTGTGAACATCTCTAATTCAATACGCTCCAGAGATACATGTCAGGACATGGAGCCAGGTGGGTGTGGAGGTTCATGCCTGTCATTCTTCCTGTTGGGACATGAAGGCGGGACAGGAGTATCAGGTGTTCAAGGTCACCCTTGGGTATATATCTGTCTCAGCAGAGGCCTCAAGAATCTTAAAAGGCAAGAAATGTAACTAGCTTTTAATGTCTGTCAAGAGATGAATGGATAAAGAAAATGTGGTGCATACACATACACACAATGGGATTCTTTGTCATAAAAAATGATGTTATGACATTTGTGGGACATAAATGGAACTGAGTTTCATTATGTTAAGTGAAATGAATCAGATTCAAAAAGATGTTTCATATGTTTTCTCTCATTTGAAATCTGTATTTAAGTGTGTGTGTGTGTGTGTGTGTGTGTGTGTGTGTGTGTGTGTGTGTGTGTGTCTAGGTCATGAAAGTTGAGAGGGGAGATGACAAGGTGCAGAAATCTTGATGAAAGAGAAGGAGGGAAAGAGCAGGGAACAGAATCCATGTTACACGAAAGCAGAAGTAGGGAAGACTTACAGGAAGGAGGCGGACCAGAAAGAGGAAGGTAAGGGGAACAGGCAGAGCAGGAGGAACTGAACAATCATAAACTATAATCACCTATAGATCAACAGATGGCCGTTAAAAACCCAGCATTTTATATGCACATTTAGAACAGTAATTTAAAAATGGTCACAGAATCCTAGGAAGTCTTCCGACTATAGACAGCCTTTGTTCCTGGACTAAGCTATATGTGTGGTAGACCCCATCATAGCAGAGCGAAGATTTTTTCTCTCTGAATTCCTCTCATCTTACTTGGGAGAAAATTTGTGCCGTAGATGCTTTTAAGAATCATGATCTTCTTTAATTTCTTTCTTGAGAGACTTGAAGTTCTTATCATACAGATCTTTCACTTGTTTGCTTAGAGTTACCCCAAGATATTTTATATTATCTGTGGCTATTGTGAAGGGAGTTGTTTCCCTAATTTCTCTCTCAGCCTGTTTATCGTTTGTATAAAGGAAGGCTATTGATTTATTTGTGTTAATTTTATATCCAGCAACTTTGCTGAAGTTGTTCATCAGCTGGAGAAGTTCTCTGATAGAATTTTTGGGGTCGCTTATGTATACTATCATACATCTGCAAATAGTGATATCTTTAATTCATCTTTGCCAATTTGTGTCCCCTTGATCTCTTTTTGTTGTCTTATTGTTCTAGCTAGCACTTTGAGTATTATATTGAATAGGTATTGGGAGAGTCTTGTTCCTGATTTTAGTGGGATTGCTTCAAGTATCTCTCCATTTAATTTGATATTGGCTGTTGGTTTGCAGTAAATTGCTTTTATTATATTTAGGTATAGGTCTTTAATTCCTGATCTCTCCAATACTTTTAACATGGAGGAGTGTTGTATTTTGTCAGATGCTTTTTCTGTATTTATGGAGGTGATCATGTGATTTTTTTTTTTGGAGGCTCCTCAGAAAATTGGAAATAGATCTACCTAAAGATCCAGAAATACCACTCTTGGGAATACACCCAACTGATGCCCCACTATGTCACAGGGGTACATGTTCTACTATGTTCATAGTGGCCTTATTTGTAATAACCAGAAGATGGAAACAACCCAGATATCAATGACAGAAGAATGGATACAAAAAATATGGTGCAGTTACACAATGGAATACTATTCCATTAAGAACGAGGACATCATGAGCTTTCCAGGCAAATGGATGGAGGAACTAGAAAATATCCTGAGTGAGGTAACTCAGACCCAAAAGGACATGCATGGTATATTCTCACTAATAAAATGGATATTAGCAAAAAAAAAAAGGTACAGAATATCTAAGATAGAGTCCACTGAACGCAAAAACGTCAACAAGCTGAAGGGCCCAAGTGAGGACGCCTTAGTCCAACGTGGGAGGGAGAAGGAAAGCAACACAAGGGGGGAGGGAGGGACAAAGGAGGGAAAGGGTACGGGGTAGGGGGAGAGGGGAATATGACTGGTATTGGGTGGGGGAAAAGGGCTGAAGCCCTTAGGGCCAACAAAAAGAATGGAAACAGGCGACTTCAGGAGGAAGGAGGTTGGGAGGATGCTCTAGAATGTACCAGAGGCCTGGGAAGGGAGAGATAGATCCTCAGGACTCAAAGGGGGACCCTAGATGAAATGCCCTACAGTGGGGAGAAGGAATTTGTTGAGCCCACCTCCAGCAGAAAGACAGAGCAATATAGGGTTGCTATCCTACAGTCAAAACTTTGATTCATAATTCTTCCTGTCTGAAAGAAATGCAGGGATGGAAATGGAGAAGAGCCTAAGGAAAAAAGGTCCAGCGACAGGCCCAAAGTGGACTCCAGCTCAAGGGGAGGCCCCAAGACCTAACACTATTACTGAGGCTATGGAGGGCTAACAAAAAGAGACCTATCATGACTGTCCTCCAAAAGACCCAACGAGCAGCTGAAAGAGTCAGGTGCAGATATTTGCAGCCAATCAAGGAACAGAAGCCAGAGACCCCTCTGATTGAATTAGAGAAAAGCTGGAGGGAGCTGAGGAAGAGGGTAACCCTGTAGGAGGACACAGCAGTCTCAATTAACTTGAACCCCTGAGATCTCTCAGACACTGAATCACTAACCAGGCAGCATACACCAGCTGAGATGAGGCCCCCAACACATACAGCAGAGGACTCCTGGGTCTGGGTTCAGTCAGAGAAGATAGATCTAATCCTCAAGAGACTGGAGGCCCTAGGAAATTTAGAGATCTGGTGGGGTTTGTGGGGCGGGGACATCCTTGTAGAGTCTGAGGGGGGCGGGCAACGAGGAGGTATGGGATGTGGAACAGTCAGAGGGTAGATTGGGAGGGGAATAAAATCTGGAGTGTAAAAATAAATAAGTAAAATAAAAAAGGAAAAATACAAACAAACAAACAAAAGAATTGTGATCAAATACAGATGTAGTGATAATTTAAAAACAAGTAAAGAAACAAAAAATACCAAATGATCAGACTTATTTTGTAGTTATTTCAGTTTATTGCCTTTCACAGTAAATGTTTTAGTTCATTAAGAATATCTGGTTTTAGTGAGAATGGCTAAGATCAAAAACTCAGGTGACAGCAAATGCTGGCGAGGATGGAGAAAGAGGAACACTCCTCCATTGTTGGTGGGATTGCAGACTGCTACAACCATTCTGGAAATCAGTCTGGAGGTTCCTCAGAAAATTGGACATTAAACTGCCTGAGGATCCAGCTATCCCTCTCTTGGGCATATACCCAAAAGATGCCCCAACATATAAAAAAGACACGTGCTCCACTATGTTCATCGCAGCCTTATTTATAATAGCCAGAAGCTGGAAAGAACCCAGATGCCCTTCAACAGAGGAATGGATACAGAAAATGTGGTATATCTACACAATGGAATATTACTCAGCTATCAAAAACAACGAGTTTATGAAATTTGTAGGCAAATGGTTGGAACTGGAAAATATCATCCTGAGCGAGCTAACCCAATCACAGAAAGGCATACTTGGTATGCACTCATTGATAAGTGGCTATTAGCCCAAATGCCTGAATTACCCTAGATGCCTAGAACAAATGAAACTCAAGACGGATGATCAAAATGTGAATGCTTCACTCCTTCTTTAAAAGGGGGAACAAGAATACCCTTGGCAGGAAGAGAGAGGCAAAGATTAAAACAGAGACTGAAGGAACATCCATTCAGAGCCTGCCCACATGTGGCCCATATATATACAGCCACCCAATTAGACAAGATGGATGAAGCAAAGAAGTGCAGAAGTGTAGATCGCTCCTGAGAGACACAGCCAGAATACAGCAAATACAGAGGCGAATGCCAGCAGCAAACCTCTGAACTGAGAATGGGACCCCCGTTGAAGGAATCAGAGAAAGAACTGGAAGAGCTTGAAGGGGCTCGAGACCCTATATGTACAACAATGCCAAGCAACCAGAGCTTCCAGGGACTAAGCCACTACCTAAAGACTATACATGGACTGACCCTGGACTCTGACCTCATAGGTAGCAATGAATATCCTAGTAAGAGCACCAGTGGAAGGGGAAGCCATGGGTCCTGCTAATACTGAACCCCAGTGAACTAGACTGTTGCGGGGGAGGGCGGCAATGGGGGAGGGGTGAGGAGGGGAACACCCATAAGGAAGGGGAGGGGGAGGGGATGTTTTCCGAAACCGGAAAGGGAATAACACTGGAAATGTATATAAGAAATATTCAAGTTAATAAAAAAAAAAAAAAAAAAAAAAAAAACAAGTGATGATGCAGTGCCAAAAAAAAAAACAAAACAAAACAAAAACAAAACAAAAAAAAAAAAAAAAAAAAAAATATCTGGTTTCTTGGAGACATAACAGAAATATGACCTACCTTTGCTATGGCTTCGGAAGTCCTGGACTCACACACACTGTGTTTCCTAAAGATGAAAACTACCAGAGTTGACCCACAGTCATATTTCATGATTGAGCAGGTGGCAAATTGGTCTCAGCTGAAAAGTGGGAGTGGGCAGAGAAAAAAGTAGTTGCTCACTACCTAGAATGCTTTGTGGGATTTTTCTGAAGATTCCCCAGCCAAATCCAAACCTCAGTAAGAGTCCTGAACCTTGGGGTTGGGGATTTAGCTCAGTGGTAGAGCGCTTGCCTAGGAAGCGCAAGGCCCTGGGTTCGGTCCCCAGCTCCGAAAAAAGAGTCCTGAACCTTGTTTCAGATATTTTAAATAATCTGAGCCTGGAAACCCTGGTTTTTATTAGTTTTCCTGACAAGTCTAATATAGTGGGTTAAAGGCCTTCTAAATTCATTTTTTCCTTCTCACCCCTCAATTCTAGTCTTTACAAAATTTACTGCAGCTCATATTTTAATGCAGCTGACATGTAGCTGTTCCTTCCACGTGGGAGATGCCTGACACCACCATGGAGAAGAGCAACAGAAATCTAGAGTTGTTCTCCAGATGGGCCCTATTAACACCCCGTGTAGGGGTGGTTTAGAGGGGGAGGTTCTGACTCTTTGGAGGCTCAGAAGCTTTTAGGAGCTCTTCAAGAGGTTCCCTACTTCCTTGAGGCCATACAAATAGCAAAAGGTCTTGAAAGGGGGGCACTTTTGCGTGATGTAGCTACCATAAGTTGCACAGGGGACTTCATGATGGAACACATGCCTTTTTATCATCCCTTGATTCTGTAAATAACCCCAACGAACTTACTGGCTTACCAAGAGGGCTGTTTGTTTAGCCCATGATTGTTTTATGTGTGATGACTTGATGTTTCTTTACATCTTCTTAAGAAAAGTCACGTGACAGCAGTCATGGTTGTTTTACCTCTATGAATAGAGACAGATACTTTAATATTTACGTATCCAAAAATCATAAACTACCAAGAATGCATAAATTGTTGTCAGATCTTCATGGAGGATATGTTCAAAAAAACCTATTTTTCTAGGTTAACCCCAGAATGAGGACGTTTAAGTTAACCAAATTATTAAAACTATGAAGTAAAAACTTGCACATTATTTAATAAGTTCTTTATTCCCTTAAAAACAATTTAACATTGTATCATCACAGAGGCAAATATCTTTTGTTATAAAATGTTTGAAAAATAAATATTATTATGTAAATCTACTAAAAAGCAATAGCCAAAGTACATTGTGATGTTTGTTTTTGCCCTAAAACAGTAAATATAAAGCAACTCAGAACAAACAAATTCTAAAGACAAACATTTAAAGCTGTATTTTGGGTTCCCAGCAGCTCAACTTCTAAGGCCGTCCCTGTCTTCTGACGCCTCAGCTGACAGACTTGAGATTATAATTTCCATGTGGCTAATCACCCTTTCGTTAGGATAGGGAGATGACTTAGTAAAGTAAATCCTTTGTGAGAATGAGGATTCAACTTCAACCTTCCACAACGTACCTAGAAAGCCATGCTCTTTACAGCATGTGTGTAATCGTGTGATGGCATGCTGGAGATAGAGGAGGCTTGCTGATTGCTAGCCCATCTGTGTAGCCAAATTGATATGCTCCAGGTTCAGTGAGAGACCCTGTCTTCAACAAAGCAAAGCAAAATAGAGCAGAGCAAACACAACACAACACAACACAACATAACACAAGTGGAGGTCAATTAAGAAAGGCTTCAGTGTCAACCTATGATTTCTGCATACAGGGACAGATCAACATGTGCACCAATACCCACCTGTACATACATGAATGGGTACATGCACATATGATAAAAAGAAATCTCTTCCCCAAGAGTGGTGTAATTTTTTATGGCTTTTCTAATCACTTAGCATGATCATTTAGATCGTTGTTGTAGCCAGCATTTTCGATTTGGTGTCGTGATTTTTATATGTCCAATTATAATAAAATTTGTGTTCTGCATTTCTGTGGCTACATAAGATAGTACTAAAATGATGATGACAAGGCAGAGAAATAAATAACTTCAGGTCTAGGGAGAAGAGGAAATTCTGCAATGCGAAGCAATGCTTACGTCTCCAAGTTTTAATGACTTTGTTGATCCACTCATCCAATGTGCCGGGAATATAATGGCGGTTGTGATAGGATCTCTCACGACAGGCCTCACTATAGAGCTGGAGGAAGAGGGGGAGAAGCTCTTTTAAAACTGGCAGGACCATACAAGGGCCACAGCAGGAGGGTCTTTGTTGCCAAGTCAGCTAAATTCTTCAGACTGAGAAAGGCAGAGTTTTTATTTGAGTGATATATACAGAGAAACATAGTTGTAAGTGACTCGAGCATGTCGGGCAGTGGCTGAAGCATGTCGGAGGTGCTGGGTATGGGGTCGGACACAAGGCTGAGGTCAGACCAAGTCTAGTCTCTTATCATTCTGGAGGACCTTGAACCTTATGTTAGGCTCACTGGGCTATGATGGTAAATGAGTGAATTGTTTAGAATTCTTAACAAAAAATAAATGATTTTTTTTTTATCATCTGGGATCTCTTTTGTTTCTTTAGGGTAACATTGATGATAGATCTATTATCATTCAGATAATAGTCTTTTTATAACTGATCTTTAGAATATGTCAATTTATTTCTCTTAAGATGAGTAAAAGATCTGGAAGAAACTTATCAGAATTCACCATAAACTTATGTTTACTAAGCTCTATAAGGCTGAACTTTTTAAAAAGGAACTTTTGATTATTGTAAATGGCATGTATGTTAGGGGAAAATCAGGTTATTTCTGGGACATGAGCCAGATACAATCAGGTTTAAGTAGATTTCTGGAAACCTGCTTAAGCAGAAATAGAAGCCTTTGAAATAAACACACATACATACATGCATACACACACACACACACACACACACACACACACACACACACACACACACACACACGCTGTCCTGAGGACTGTGAAAACTGAGGAGACACTATGTCCAGTGGGTGGTGGTCAGATTGGCTGCCTCTTTCCCAGCATTGTAGCTTCTTCCGGGCAATGATGATATCACCTTGACTGTGTCACTTATTTCTAGGACCCACTGGATGAATGAAGCACAAAAAGGAACATTTATTTCTTAAACTTAGAAAATGGCAGGGACAAGGACGTTTTGGTTAGCTGAGTAAATGGATGTCTGTGTGTGTGTGTGTGTGTGTGTGTGTGTGTGTGTGCGCTTGAAATTGAACTTGGCACATGCTCAATCTGTTCTTACTGAGCTATTCCCACTGGCCCTAGGTGTCTTTACTTCTGACCTTGATACGTTTTTGAGATGTCTATGGATGAGAGAGTTTACTGCAGCTTGTTAAGAAGAAAAGATCATTATTTTTATCATATAGAATGCTACCGTAAGCTGAGCGATGATGGCACATGCTTTTTTTTTAGTCCGGCACTCAGGAGGTAGAGGCAGATGGATCTCTGTGAGTTCGAGGCCAGCTTGGTCTACAGAGTGGGTTCCAGGACAGCCAGGGTTATATAGAGTAACCCTGTCTCAAACTTACAAACAGACAAACAAGCAAACAACAACACAAAAAAATTCTACTGTAAAATGCCTTAGTTTTGATCCTCTGGTATGTGATTGTATATACATTGTTGAAGTCCTGTTAAAGAAGGGGAAATCTCCACGAACCCAAGTACTGACTTTCCCGTTTGACAGCTTTAATATTCTGTGCAGTACACTCAGCCCATCCCCCCTGCTCTGGAGATGACAAAACAGAAACTGTATAGGTAGATATGAGAGACTTATTTAAACTTACATGACAAGAAATAAAATTATCTAGAAACTAGGTTTCTAGACTTCTGACCCAAAGCCTTCAGACTTGTATGGAATCTGAATCTTTTACCTTTAGCAATTTTGGAGGCTTCTCATTTGAGATGTCAAGTTGTATTTAATCTTACATATCATCGACTGCAAACGAGATAAACACCCTAGAATAAGTTGTCTTTTTCTGTCTGAATATATATAAATTGGGGTTATTTTGAAGAATGGGAGTCTGGTTTAGGGCATTTATTTTCTTGGAGCCTTGGGCATTGCAGCATGGAGTGGGAAGAAGCTCGCCACAGAAACTAGGATTGTAGGTCCATCTTAACTGCTGGCACCACAGAAGTCAGTTCAGCTCATGATGACTCAGTGTTTCAACCTGTGGAACAGAGAGCTCAATACCCACTTCTATCTTTCCATACAGGTGGCACGACGATAAAACAATTACGTCAATAATGATGAAAACATGATAGTTGAGCATAGTTTTGCAGTTCATGTATATGTCATGTATGTAGCTCATGTATGTATTTCAAAAAAGATCATCTGACCTCATGTTAACGTGTGCAGGCTGACTAGGTGATAAGCTCATGAGAAAGTATTTATGTCTGTTCTGCAAGTGTTCCGTGATAGGCTGGCTTCTCTACTATGGCCAACTAACGGCAATAAAAAACAGACATCCTATCTATTTCATTCTGATGAATGAATTCTGATGAAACACATAGCTGTGAGCCTTAAAGAGCAAAGACTTCTAATTAGCATCATTCCAGAACTTTATAACATCCCAGGGAGGGCCGAGCAGGACTGACTCATTTCTCCTGCACTTGGTGTTCCCATTTGGCAAACAAGAACACAATGGACTCTTGAAAGTTGAGACACATGAACATTTTCTATTAATTTCAAGGAACTTGTACATTGTTTGCACAGCTGTTGGATTCCTTTCATAGGAGGCAGAAATTACTTTTAAAAGTCTCTCGGGAAGAGTGATGATAAAAAAATAATAGCTGTAATTTATTGGTCTTCTATTCCTTGTCAGTCACCGTGCAAGAGGGTTACATACATTTCTTTTTGCTTTCTAGTTCTCAAAGCAACTCTGTGAAAGGTAGGTATTATCGTCACGCCTATTTCACTTTACTCAGTCTTTATAGAAAGGAAGTAGGATATGCTATCATTTGAGTACCTTAGTTTCCATTTTTCCCTTGGTAGCATCCTTGTATTTCAGTTCTTCCCATGGATATTCTTTAGGATAGTAAGTGGCATCATTCATTTCAACTAGCAGACAAATCTAGAGCAAGATGGAGTTAGTTACCATGCTCAGGCATCAGCCAGGTCTGACTGGGGCCTTAATAACATTTGTCCCCTATAACAAATGTTGTTATTAGATCACTGCTTTGAAAATTAATGAATTTGATAGTTGCATAATAAAATGTGCTGGAACATTGAGCGACAACAGGTCCTGATTGAATGACGAAGAATTTAAATTGGAATTCTTTGAGCAGATACCTATGGGTGCTTTAGATGGCTTGGATTCCCCCCCCCATTATGTTAAAGCTCATTAATGGAGCTTTAAATTGTTAAAATCAATCATGCCACTGTTATTGATTTAGCATGTTTTAAAGTGCTCAGCCTGTTATTTGATTTCTATGGCACTGAGAGAGAGAAGGGGACGCGACATGGACATCGGGACTGGTAAAGGGGTGGAAGCCACCACCAGAGGCTAATGTCATATTCTGTGCTGGCAGTCAGCCACCCAGCCTCTTTCCTTATTTGGCCTCTGTGTCCTCCAAGGCAGGGTGCTCTTCAGGAGCGTGTGACTCACCCACCCTCTCCCACACACTGTTCTTACAGAATGAATGAGAAGTTAGGAGCTCGGGCTTTGGAGAAAGCAGAAAGTCTAGGACATTGGTCTAGTCCAGGATTATTATAAGAACATTACAAAGAAAGCCTGGTGTAGCAGGCTGTGAGTATACTTGGCTTTTGATCCTTCTCCATTTTGTAGCTTCATTGAGGCACCAAGAACACAGACACCAAACTTAAACCCTGAGAGAAGAGAGGAATGGGATATTTAGGGAGATCGTGGAGAAACCATAGGTGAAAAGCTTCAGAACCCTCAGTGGGGGTTATTTCTAGTTTTCCAGTGTTTGTTATAATGAAATAAGAATAGTTAGAAGATTTAGTTCATCTATATGGTATGATCACTTTTGTGCAATTTCCCTCTTTATTTATCATACCTAATTTATCTTATGAAATTCCAAAGATTTAGTTCTTTGTGGACCCCAGCACTTGTTTATGGGTTTAGTAGGTTGACTCTCTGCTGATTGGTTCATCACCCTAAGAGTCTCTTGTTTATGGAGGACTTCCCAAAACATGTTTACACAGGCTGGAGAGACAGCCTAGTGAAGTGCTTGCTTTCTAAGTGTGAGAACATGAGTTTTGTTCCCCAGCTCCCACATAAAGAGAGGTGGAGGTGTGGCGGTGTGTACCTGTAATACCAGTCCTGAGGATTCACATCCCTGGGGCTTGATGCCCAGCATGTCTAACCTGATCAGCCAGCCTCAGGTCCCTGTGAGATACCCTGCCTAAAACAATGCAAGGTGGACAGCTTTTGAAGAATGACAACTGTGGACTCCATACACAGATACACTGCTACACACATGCGCACACGTGCATGTACATGCATACACACACACACACACACACACACACACACACACACACACACACTCAGGCCTCAAACAAAGATCTACTTTCCTCCTGGGTGCTCAGATTAAATACATGACAACCAGTTCATCCCTGTACTTTACATTAGGTAACTAGTAGCAGTTTTAAGGTAATTAACTTCATATTATCCTTTGTAGTTGAAATATTTTTAATTACTAACTATACCTTTTGTCCTAAATTTATTAAAAATTTTGAGTTTTATGAGTTTTTAAAATGTATTCATTATTTCATAAAAATCAACTGTGTACTCTTTGTCCCCTTGGGCAATTCTGATTAAAAGCTTAAGGTTCATTCACTGTCAGGCTCCAGAGGATTGGGCTATGAAATGACAGTTCAATATTTATGTTCTCTTAACATTTATTAGGACAAAGACATACTGAACATTTTTGGGTGTCTCATAAATGTTTAATAAATGATAGTATTCTATTTAACTTTCTTTATTGACAAGAGATCAGGGGAAATTATCATGTTCTAAAATGACAATAGTACACTCTCCTGCGTGCTAGGGAAGGAGAGGAAAAGGAAAGCAGAGCTCTCTTTGGCTCTTCTGGGCTTCTGTCAGGACAGACACAAGGACGTTTCCAGTTTCCAGTTAAAGACAGGAATTACAACCTTTCCCTTTGAGGGTCCCTGCCCCTAAACTGCCCAACCATTTTCTTCTGCTGAGTTAATGCAGGTGCCCTTCCCAGATCCCCTCCCCCAATGCAGTAGTAGCTTCCCGCCCTCTTTTCTTTCTTCCCGTGTCTGTTCCAACACCACCAAGCATACTTTCCCTGTCTTACAGGCCTGCTCTCTCTGACACTTTGCGGTTTCTTACTTCTGAAGCCTCTTTACCCTTTTTGCCACGAGCGAGTTTACTGACCTCTATTGCAAAGAACATGGCTTTCTCCTTTCCTCATCTCCATCTTCCTCCTCGGTGCAGCTGCTGGAATCTTTAGCTTGCCTGGTTCCTCTTCCTCTTCTTCCTCCTCTTTCTCCTCTTCTTCCTACTTTTTCTCCTTCTCCTCCTTTTCCACAAACTCTAATAGTCCTAGAACTTCTGTCTGCTGCTTCTGTTTTTAAATTCTCTGACTGAGAAGATAAATAACAAAAAGGGGGACTCTGATTTTCCTAGTAAGAGCAGTCACTTCTTAAAAAGAAAAATAAACAGTCCCACTTTGTGGAGCCTGAGTTTTTCTCTTTTCTCCTTTTGGCTGTTTCTACTCTCCAGGGTGAATGACATCCACCACTTTCTTTTGTGCAGCACCCAGTAGGGTAGAAAGAGTCAAAAGGAGAAAACAGAAAAACTCAGGTTACACAATAGTGGGATTGTTTATTTTTCTTTTAAGAAATGGCTGCATGTCAATGCTGACTTTTTAGAGCAGCCTGAATTCTAAAATGTGTGTGGAAACCTACGAGTTAGTTATGTTTCTTGCAATCTACGAATTCAACATTGACAGTACTATCTTCAATTCAGGCTATGAAGGAGTCAATATTAACATCCTGGTTAATAATATCATAAAGCTATAACTCCTGTCTCTTTGGGAACAAAGATTATTTCATTATGAAGTTTTCCATGTGTTTTTTTTTAAAGTGTTTCACATTTTTTTTCTTTTTTTTTCCTGAGCTGGGGACCGAACCCAGGGCCTTGTGCTTGCTAGGCAAGCGCTCTACCACTGAGCTAAATCCCCAACTCCTTGTGTTTCACATTTTCAATGCACCAAATCAGATTCAGCTGTAACTACTTTCATTTGTGCTTTGCAAAAGGCAATCCTTTGGAATAGGTAACTCACTGACGCTAAATTTCTAAACAACATTTTTATTATGATATTTCCACCTGGAAACCACATTAAACATTGGTTCAGGACATCTTTACCCTAAACTGGACTGCGGAAGAATAAGAATAAGAATAAGAATAAGAATAAGAATAAGAATAAGAATAAGAAGAATAAGAATTAAAGGGAAAGGAGGAAGAGGAGGAGGAAGAGGAGGAAGAGGAGGAAGAGAGCAACAGAAACAGCAGCAACAACAAAACCGGCCGACCAACCAACCAACCATTACCCCCCTCACATACCAAAACAAAACCCAACCCAACCAAACAACAACAGCAACAGCTGTCTCAGTGGCTAAAATTGCTTGTCACCAAACTTGATAACCCCGATTTGATCTCCAGTACCCACGTGGTAGAAAGAGAGAAATGATGTCTGCAAGTTGTTCTATTACCTCAACACACGTGTCATGGCATGCACATGTGCGTGCACACATGTAAACATCTGTAAACACACAAAATAAGTAAAAATGTACTAAAAAGCCACCATTTCATCATAAATCATTGAGACACAACTTGTGTGACAAGAAGAAATCTAGGCAGTTTGGCTGGCTCGTTTGCTATTTGTCTTAGTTAGGCTTTCCTATCTTCTGTGACTAGTGAACTTAAACACATGAAGTTTAATCTCCCCTCCTTCTCTGCTCTTCTAAAATTTGAAGCAGTCACTTCTAATTGACGTGTGGTTGAAGAGACACCACGGCAGCTGCCTCCACCCATTTTAAAAACAAGCCTCTTGCCATTTCCTTCCTTTTTGAGCATTTCACATTTCTGCTCCTGATATGACCTTCTGACCATCTTGTTCCTTCTATTGTACCTTCTAATCTTTTCCTCTTCCAGCTCTTTCCCAGTTGCTTGCTTAGGAAAACAAATCTCCAACTCTCATTTGTACCAGTTCTCCCCACGTAAGCTCACAAACATCTCCCATCAAACAACTACCCCTACTTTGTATTCACACTTTAGTCTCTGTAAATATTTGGGGACAGAAGTGCTATGGTGCCAACCTGTCTAATGAGTGTCTGATTGGAAAAGAGGAAGTTCAGTAGTACCAGATCAGCTATTGCAAATTATTCTCACTTTGAAGGCCACACACACACACACACACACACACACACACACACACACACACACACACACGATGTTGTCTATGAAAAGGATAGCAATAGTGGAAACTCTAACAGAACTTAAGTAGACACAAGAAGAACAACTTAATTACCTACTGCACTATGTTAAAATAAATTTGATTGTGACTCTGAAGCCTCATAGTCCATGCTTCCTGCTCTTGTCCATCTGTAAGCATGCAGTTCTTTTGGGGAGACTAATACCAGATTAAGAACTGGTCTCAATGCAGGTTAGGTGATGTGAACCCGTCAAACTGACCAGGGCCAGGATCTGAAACCAAGAGAGGATCATCCTTGCTTAGGGTTAGCTCAGCTACTCAAGCCCAGAGAACTATTTCTGTGCTTTTACATGATCACTGGTAGAAAATCTAGAAACATGAATTTTCAATGATTCAGTATTTTGCTTCCATTTGACCAGCCAAATAGTGATGAGAAATAACTGTAATCTAATCTAATATATATATGTACATATACGTATACATATATATATATGTATAGTGTGTGTGTGTATGTGTGTATAATGTAAGTACACACACACACATACACACACACACACAGAGGTTTGAAAAGCATTGGTGCTGATATATAAACACAATTATTACACAAGAAAGCTAGATGATTTTAACAGAAAAAGCCAGCTGGCAACTGTGAATTCAGCTTTCATAGCCAACATGACACAATGTAGACTCAGAAGAGAAGAGAGCCTCAGGAGGAATCGTCTACATTAAGTTAGCCTGCCAGCATATCTGTGGAGGACGGTACTGATTAAGTCAATAGCTGTCGACAGATCAAGCCCACTGGTCTAGTTAGGAGGTTCTAAACCGTGTAAGACTATAACTATTTTACTCTTTAGTAAAGAAATTATTATTAAATATTAAAGTATGCAATCAAAAAGTAAAACTGTAAAATATTAAAGCAATCAAGAGGAGTAAAACTAAGCAAGCCAGTGAGCACCCGTGTATTTATTTCTCTCTGTTATCGACTGTTGATGTGAGGTTACTATCGGCCTTGAGTTCCTGCCACTGTGATTTCCTAGTAGTAATGGACTATGAAGTCAAATTGTGAGAAAAAAAAATCCACTTTCTCCCAAGCTCCTTTTTTGTATTTTATCACAGCAACAGAAATGAAATCAGAACAGCGACCATAATTACTCTGATCAGCTAGGAGACATCCGTAGACGCCAACACTTGTAGGTGAAAGTTGAGCAGTAACAAGGTATTTACGTAGTATTAATATAGTTCCCTTCTAAATTCTTAGGAATTATAAAGGCAAAAACAGTGACATCATAGCAGCAAAACCTGGCAGAAAATACCTCAACACAGTGATTGATGTGACATTCCCCAGGGAAGGGCAGCTCAACGAAGGAGTGCCTTCTGATGGGGCACTCCTGTTTTGCTAAATCATAAAGCATCAGGCAACCTTCACTGACTGACATCCACTCTTTAAAACAAACAAACCTCTAAAGCAGTGGTTCTCAACCTGAGGGTTGCGGCCCCTTTGGAGTCAAATGACCCTTTCTTAGGGGTTGCTTATTAGATATTTCACATATCAGATATACATTAAAATCCATAACAGTAGTGGAATTACAGTTATGAAGTAGTAATGAAAATAGTTTTATGGTTGGGGGGGTCACCGCAACATGAGGAACTGTCTTCTTTTCAAAGATTTATTTATTTATTATATACGAGTACACTGTAGCTGTCTTCAGACACAGCAGAACTGGGCACTAGATCTCATTACAGATGGTTGTGAGCTACCATGTGGTTGCTGGGATTTGAACTCAGGACCTCTGGAAGAGCAGTCAGTGCTCTTAACCACTAAGCCATCTTTCCAGCCCTGAGGAGCTGTCTTAGAGGGTCACATCATTAGGAGGGTTGAGAACCACTGTCACAAGAGACTGAGGAGCAAGTACAGTTAGACTGACTCTAGGGATGGACAATGGATACTCAATCTAGATTTTAAAAAGTTTTTGTGTGTGTGTGTGTGTGTGAGATGAGAGAGAGAGAGAGAGAGAGAGAGAGAGAGGTGATATGAGTGAATGTGTGTATGTGTGGGCATGCCCACACCACAGCAACTGTGTGGAAGTTAGAGGACAATCTTTGGGTATCAGCCCTCATCTATCTACCTTCTTTGAAACAGGGTTTCATGACTGCTGTGTGATCCAGCTTGGCTGTCATCTGATTGTCTAGATGTTCTCCTGGCCCTGCCTCCATTTCCTGTAGGGCAGAAATTGCAAATGCTTGTACTTTTGTACCCCTGCCTTAGCTTTTGCACTGGTGCAAGGGATCCAAACTCAGGCTGTCAGGTTTGCACAGCAAACTGGTCATCTATGAATTCATCTTCTCAACTCCTTGATGTGCAACTTTCATTGCTCCTTTAACAGATATTAATGGACATTGGTGAAATCTGAATAAGGTCTATAGAATAAGTGACAGAACTGAATAAATGTTAATTTTTTGATTTTCATAACTGTAGTGGTGTGGATAGATAAGAAGCTGAAGGATTTAGGATTGAGGAGATACTATGTCTGCTATTTATCACCAAGTAGTTCATAAGTACATAGCAAATGTCGAATTCTAACTTGTTAAAATTAGAATTCTAGGTTAAAAGTATAGAGGGATTCTTACCCTCTGAATTTCTGCCCATCTGAATTTCTACTGGGATGTGAATTTAAAAATAATCACCAGTTTGAATCAGTGTCATTCACCCAGCTTAGAGCTAGACACTTAAGAGGGTTGGGATAAAACACAGGAGATATGGGGGGGCCGGAGGTTTGGGCGAGGAGAGAGATGGCAGGGTAGGGCAGAGGAGTGGTGACTACCACTAATAATGTTTGAAAAGGTCTTATGGAAACCTATTATTTTATAGCCTCGTTTATACAGTATATATTATATTATAATAAAATACAACATATATTTTTTCATATAACAGAGCTTAATTAGAGTTACCCTACCCAGTGGGTTATCCTCATCCCACAACCCATAGGATGTCCAACAGAAATCTCAGTGCCAGGTGTGAGATATCTTACCTCTAGCTGTTGGTTCAGAGATACCTGGAACTCCTAAAACAAAATGGGCTGTTGCCACTACTCTTAATTGCCCACAAAAGCTTGATGGTGAGGTCTCTTAAGAATTATTCACTTTTATATGTATGGATGTTTTGCCTGCGTAGATATCTGTGAACTAAGGGGCTGGAACAGAACTTCAGATTCCTGGGACTGTGGTTAGAGGTGGTTGTGAACTGCCATGTGGGCTCCAGTAATTGAAATCCAGTATTCTGGAAGAGTAGTCAGCACTCTTTTTCTTTTCATTTTTCAATTGGTTATTCCCCCTTCCCAGTTTCCCCTCCACAAACCCCCTCCCCTTCCCTTCCTCTTGCCTCTATGAATGTGCTCCTCTCCCTCCCACAGCACTTTTAACCACCGAACCATCTTTCCAACCCCAAATTAGTAATATCTTATTGCTGAGAATGTAGTACTCATTGGCAACCGGAGATGGAGAAACCAAGTCAGTACAGACCAGGAAACTTCTTTCCTGCTAGGTAGTTTTAGTAAAATTGGAAGGTGTTATGACATCTGTTGGGGATAAAAGTATAAAATTATCAGGAATATTACCTGGCTTTGAACCTTGTGAGATGAGATAATGTCTGATGTGGCAATATATGCCCATGGGTACAATAGCAGCACCATGTTATGGAGATAATCAACTGCCTTTTGGATTGGATCGAAGTTCCACTTCATATTAGGAGATATTTCCTAGTATGGTCCTATAACTCTGGTAAAGAACTGTGGTTGTGGAGCTCACAGGCCTCAGCGGTGAACCTTCTTACTATCTTGCTGACTCAACATTGCATTAAACTGCCCTCTGTATTCAAATTTCTATTCCCATACATGACTGCAGCCCTCAGATCTCATCAGAAAAGTTTATTTATTCTGTGGACAGTGGTTAATACAGAAGCTCAGAACCTGTCCAAGTGCTGAGAATAATTGTCAGGGGAGTGTTCGGCTACAAATGGGCATCTGTAGCTCGTCCGCTTCCCAAGGCTCCAGAACTATTGCAGAAGAGAGGTGAGAGCACGGTAAGATCCAGAGGTCAGGGAGGGCCAGCAGAAAACAGTGCCTTCTGGACATATAAGACTGCTAGAATTATGGGCTCAAAACAGCTGTTGTTGTCTGTTCAAGACCCAAACAAGATCGGGCCTGTCAGCATTCTAGCATGGAGGGGATGGTGGTCATGAGCCTCCACTACTTACCAGGCAGCTATGGAGCAAGGAGGATCAGTTCTGTTTAAGGGCGTTGCTGCTGGTAGGCCAGTCATCTGACGGATGGCCCCACACCCAGGTGTGTATGGGCAGCCCAGATTTGAGTTTATAGGTTATTAGGGCAAAAGAGGATGCAAATTTGGGTAGAAAGTGAGGTGTGGGTATGTCTTAGTTTGGGTTACTATTGCTGTAATGAAACGCCACAAAGAAACTTGGGGAGGGAAAGGTTTATTTACCTTCCATTTCCACATCATAGCTCATCCTTGGAGGAGGTCAGGACAGGAACTCAAGCAGGACAGCGACCTGGAGGCAGAAGCTGATGCAGAAGCCTGAGAGGAATGCTGCTTCCTGGCTGGTTCAACACAGCTTGCTCAGGCTCCTTCTTGCAGAACCCAGAATCACCAGCTGAGGGATGATGGCACCACCCACCCCTCCTTGTCAACCACTAATTAAGAAAATGCCCTTCAGGCTTGTGTGCAGCCTGCTTTTATGGAGACATTTTCTTAATTGAGGTTTCCTCCTCTCAGATGACTTTAGCTTGTGTCAAATTAACATAAAAGTAGCCAGGAAACGGTGGATCGAGGTGGATTTAGGGGTAAGAGTGGGTATGGGAATGTAGTCAGGTACATTGTAGGAAATTCTCAAATAATTAAATATATATTTAACGAAATACATACATATTTGAATATATGTATGTGTGTAAGTTTGTGTACTGGAAGCAGCTACTGAAGGTCAATGGGCGAGTCTTCAGGACAGGGCATTGGCAACACCAGGAGCCTGTAGCCGCGTCTTCCTTTTGGTACCATTGTTCCGTGTACTGTTCTAAGTCTTCAGCTGCACTGGCGTGCAGGGGACGAAAAGCTCAAACTCCCTGTATGCTATTACTCAGACCCAGGGCTGCTGCTCTCAGGAGCAAATTTTTTACTCATCTTAATTTCAATTTCAGTGTTTTCAGAGGACAACCCTCAATTCTCAGTTTTAGGATTTAATTTCTAGCTCTTTATATTATCTTTGCCCTTCTCCCAGGTAAATTATGAGTCAGCCTCAGCCTCCATGAAATAGCTTTAGCCTTAATTAAACTGCTTTAATACTTAAAACCCCACATTCTTTAAATGTATAAAATCTTTAGTGTTTCTTGGTTTCTTTGTCCAGGGCCTGGTCCTGGACACTTGGAGGACGAACTTTCAATCGTTCTCATTATAGCTACGCTGAAGATCTCAGAAAATACACGGATGTATTGTTCAGCGAGCGTTCTGGAATTATAGCGAACATTTCCATTTCAATGAGGTTTGACTGAATTGCAGTAGTCTCTGCTAATTATCTAAAATGGTTACAGTACCTGCATTAGAGATTCAGCCATGCCTATGTTAGGGATGAGGAGAGGAGAGCCGGTTTCCACGTTGCTCTCTCTTCCATAAAAGGGAAGAACTGCTGCATAAGCCACTTTAATAGCAGAGGAAGCTGCAAATTGATTTTCTGACAGGATTGCTGGAGAGAGTGATTAGGAGTGGGTGGAACTGACTGAGCAAAATGAGAAATGAAAGAGAACACCAAGGGTGAGCCGGGATCCTGCGAGTAAGGGTTGGCTGTAACTCAGAATAATAAAATCTATTCCTGAACCTGCTTGGCAGAAGGAAAGCCATACTTAGGCAACATTTCCAACAACTAAATTAACAATTTTTTTATGCCTGTCACAGAAACCGTTTTGTGAAAAAACTATACATGCATTAAATATGTGGTACATGACTGTCTTCCTTAGGGTTTTACTGCTCTGAGCAGACACTATGAACAGACACCATGACCAAGGCAATTCTTATAAGGACAACATTTAACTGGGGCTGGCTTACAGGTTCAGAGGTTCAGTCCTTTATCATCAAGGCTGGAGCATGGCAGCATCCAGGCAGGCATGGTGCAGGAGGAGCTGAGAATTCTCCATGTTCATCTAAAGGCTGTCAGCATTCTGCTGACTTTCACGCAGCTAGAATGAGGGTCTTAAAGCCCACACCCACAGTGACACACCTACTCCAATGGGGCCACATTTTCTAATAGTGCCACTCTCAGGGCTGAGCATATATAAACCATCACAACGACCTAGGACCTAATATTGCTTTATAGTTAGAGATTGAAAAATATACATAATAAGCAGAAGGAAAAGGAAAGAACATGGTGGTTGGGGGGTGTAGGGAAGGGGGGGAAGTGGTTAGGAAAGCTTTGTCAGCAGTGACTGGGGAGAGCCTTTGAAATGATGATAGACAACTGAAATACAGTAAGTAAGCTAGAGAGGGGCTAGAGCTGGGCTTGCGGGGTGACCATAAAAACTGCCACCCGGTGCCTTAGACAGATGGGTTGTCTGTAACAACTTGCATGACTGCTGTGAGCAACACTCACTCACACAAAGCTCAAAGCTGAGAACTGGCAAATAGTTCAAATTTTAGTCATGAAGCAGCTAAGACAAAGAGTGAAGTGGGAGCCCGTCTTCTACCCACGGCTGGGGGAGAACTTGCTCATGCTTTTCATAAGACAAAGGAAAAGCTGGTTTCTTTCTGTCCTTAAAAAAAAAAAAGATCAGGACAGTGGCTCTGACAGATGAGAAGGAAGTACAGGCAGGATGCCTCTCATTAGCTGAGGAAGAATTAGAGCTGGTTTGTGTTCAACAAGAAGATGATGTTTCAGGCTTCACAGATGCGCTGTTCAGCATCTGAAAGCTGCCTGGGTCGTGGTCATCTCATCCTGAGTTGACAGACAGGCCTGGGCTCGGACATGGACCTCATCTAGACATTTTGTTTCCTTCTTTCCCAACCCCAAACTTCAAAGACGTATGTGCAGTGACTTCTCTAGTTTTTCTGTCTTATTTTATGCTTAGTCCCGAGAATTGAACCTAAGGACATGCACTTTTCACCTCCTCCCCATATTTGCCATGATGGTGCTTGCCTTGTGTGAATTCATGCTTGCCTCTGCGTGAATGAGGGGCTCTATCTCTTCTCAGTTCCTCCAGGAGTGTACAGTGTCCTCTATGACAAGACAATGCTCTGGCCCCTGGATCATGTCATGTACATATGCATGCTTTAATATCCCATCTAACAGAATCCTTCACAGTACACATACCTTTTCCTGATTTTCGCCCCCCCATTATAACCCTACTTCCTTATCTCACCTCCCATGTATTCAGTTGCCTCCAACCTGAGTTCAGTCACTTGCGAGCATTTTCTTTCTTGACATGAGTGACCTCAACGTCCCTTTTCTCGCACCAATTTGATTATTGCAGTAGCTGGGTATCAGTCCTTCCATACTCCCTTGATACACTTCCACTTCACGCTCTTCTACACTTTTCAACAGAAACCCGTCAGGGTCACCAGAGCTTTACATGTTGCTTTCTATGGCCTGGTTATCCTGGTTATGTATTTTCCTCAGCTGCCATGATGATGAATAGCATGCATCTTATTCAAAACTGGCATGTGGCGAGAGAGAGAGAGAGAGAGAGAGAGAGAGAGAGAGAGAGAGAGAGAGAGAGAGAGAGAGAGAGAGAGAGCTTAAACTATTTAGTATGGCTTTCCAGTTTCCTTGTCTTCTTCCTGGTATCCCACATCCCCAGCACCTTTGTGAACTGCCCTAGCTCTCTAATTCCCTGCTGCCAATTTACCAACAGCAGCAGATTTGCTACATCCTGGATCAGCCCAGTCTTATTCTGCCCCAGGGTGTGAGCTTTCCCCATTCCTCTGGGTTTAGTGCTCACTAACTCTTCCAATCTGATATATTTTCCTTGCATTCTGTCACCTCCTTCAAGACCCTCCACAGCCTTCCCAAGTGGCCTGGCGTATCTTGACCGTCCAATAAAATGTACTGGCCCCGTTTCTCAATCACAATCACCCTTAGTTGTTTCTCTTCATTGTCCCTCACCCCACTTCTGTGCAAACTCTACAAGAGATTGGCTTTTGTTTTACGATTTTTAACCCTAGGATGGGAGGTACTGGAAGAACCCGCCAAAGAGATTAATGTACCCATAAATATTTTGGGATCTGTCTCTCGGGCCTTTTCTATTTCAGTGAAAGTTTTGCTTCTTGTTGGTAAACCGAGAAGGTGACAACATCTCCGCGTACTGGAGCTATCTGTGGCACAGACGGAAGAGTGCTGGATCTTTTCCGGCAGCTCTCGGCTCTCAGCGCGTAGATGACTGTATCCTTACGTGTCTGTGCGGCTGGCACTACCTATTGCCAAAGTGAAACTTCATTTGTGAAAGACTCTGGTTCAGCTTTGAAACATTCTGTGGACGGGGATGCATTCAAGTGATACAGGATGACTCCTCATGGTCCCTCAACACCCTTGGCTGTCCTCTCTCGGCTCCGCCCAGTCACCTACTGCCAGTTTAAAGCAACCCTGCTTCCTTTCAAGGCAGGCCTGAGCTGATTCAGAGGTAATAAATCTGCCTGCTGGCTTCCTGCCATCTCAGAGGCACAAGGTGACTCCGTCTTCTACCGCCTGGGCCATGACTACAGGCAACGTGGTTTCTGTGTGAAGCTCTGTCGAGCTTACTCTGAGATGGCGAAGGCACCTCTTGACTGCACGGCATCCTTTCTAGCAATGGAACATAACTACAAAATATAAAACCCTGAGAGGCCTTTGTCCTACGCCAAACCTATACCTGAAATTTATTTATAAAACCTTGGTTTAAACAGAGCAGTAAGATCTACTTGGGCTGCAATTATTCGTCCTTTTTGCTTTAGTCTCTCCTTCTTACAGTCCAGACGTCTGTCTGGAGTGAAACCAGGGGACTACTTGCTCTTAGGTTCAATTTCGTTTAAGTTAAGCCTCAGTTTCCACACGACTCTTTAAAAATCTTTAAAGAGTAGCATTTTTATGATGTGTTAATAATAAGAATTAAAGACTTAAAAAGTCACTGTGGGATGCTGGAGAGTAGTTTGGATTTTCTTCCTCAGTGGCTGCACATCTGGGAGAACTGTTTGCCAGTGACCACATGCCACTGTTGACAGTGATTTCAAACACTGTAGTTAGCGT
The DNA here is from genome assembly GCF_011064425.1 of Rattus rattus. Taxonomy (NCBI): domain Eukaryota; kingdom Metazoa; phylum Chordata; class Mammalia; order Rodentia; family Muridae; genus Rattus; species Rattus rattus. The sequence continues at coordinate 23,885,238 of NC_046163.1, forward strand.
GTTTGTCTCGTACGATATAGGCTCACACAGTCATGGGGGCCTAATTACTATTGAGCATCTCTGAGAGTGATAACCTAATTACCATGTTGCCTTTAAAAAGATAAATCTGTAAGAGATACTTAACTTCTGATAAAATGCAGAGGAGGGGTAATTTTCCTAATTCGCAAGCGGGGTCCCGACATCAGCCTTTCCCTGGCTAGTTTATCTGTCTAGCTCAGCCAGATAAGCCTTCCTCAACTAGTATTTTCTCACAGAGCGAAGCAATTAAAGTCATTCAGTTGTTTTACATTTAGAATAGAAGCCAACTCACCTTCAAACATGTGCAAATGCGCATGCCCATACTCCTGTGGTATACGCGTGTACACACACACACACACACACACACACACACACACACACACACACACTGGGAGCCTACCTTTTGAGAGGCAGAGGATTAGGCTAGGAAGAAACTATAGAAATGAAGACCTTATTCTTTAAAAGAACAGATTTGCAGGTCGAGGTAAGAACTCAATTTGAAAGCTTCGCATATTCAGGGATCTTAATATCTGTTCTTAATTTATATTTCTAATTTTATCTCCAATTGAGCCCTTTGTTGAAGTCCAATACATTCATTCATTTCCTTCCAGTATACTTAGTGCTCATCTGTGTGTCTTACCATTTTCCTTTCTTTTCTTCCTAAAGGTTTAAAAAAAAAAGCCCCTACGTTGTCTCATTCCCTAGCCTGCAAGGGGTATTTTTATTCTGGGGTTACTATTCTGCCATAAAAAATAAAACAAAAATTCCTTAGGACCATTTACTTGCATATAACTCATAGTTTTAGAAATTCTCCTCATCTGAGTACTGTTTGTGAGGTTCGTGTGCGCATGCGCAGGCCGCAGCCCACGCGCTGGTCAGCTCTGATTGGTTTTGTGATCACTATGCTGTGCTTCACTGTGTCACGTCATCATCATTCATCGGGATATCAGGTTCCCAGCAACAATTTGATTAATTGTTGTCCGTCGCCTTTGCTCCTCACTAACCACATCGTAGACTCAGTTCTCTCTGGAACAGTCTCCAGCAGCGGATCTGTTCAGCAGGCTGAGAGCTTCTCTCCCTTCTACCCTTCTGAATTTTCTAAAAGCTCATAAAAATCATGCGTGTACAAAAATCACTAATTTGGCTGGGGATGTAGTGCAGGAGTTAACCACTTGCTTAGAATATGTGGAGAGTTGCGTTCGACTCCCAGTGCTTGTAGTAGCTACTTAACACTAAAGCGTGGATAAATCTTGTGGGTAGTGATAAGTCATAAGGTTATTTCTTACAAAATATTAAGTTCATATCCAACATAAATGTATGAGGTATATATTTTGAAGCTTTACAAATGTGTTTTCATTGGCTTCCTTTCGGGTTGCATGTAGGCATACGTTTTATTTTTTTGCAACCTACTTTTAATAAGGGGTCAACCTCTCCTCTAGCCTACCACCCAGCAGAGGTAGTGGAAGAGAACAGTTGTTAGGATATAGGGGATGTGGACCTGTTCAGCAATAGTTTTTCGGGGTGGGGGTAAGTTTGGTCTTTGTCAGTTCAGTCTCGTAGGAAACACCAAATATGACTCAAGAGCTGCAGACCAGTCTTCTGTCAGCAGACACACACCACACATGAACCAACAGTAGTGCTTCAACCCTGAAGAAGCCACCAGGCTCACTAGCCAGCCTGAGGCCAGGCCACAGAAGCCGTAAGCTGCCACAGGAACCTCACAAGCAGATGTTTGGCAAGTTTCTCTCAATGGCAGAGCAAACCACAACGCTCAATGCGCCTCTCCTACTCCCACTATCTGCGTGGTCATATTTGTACTCCTTCATCGTGGGTTCTCTCACATGTTTGCCATAGCAAAACAGCCTTTCATCTGTGTCTGCCTTCAAGAAAAAATTCTTTCATCTGTCTGCTCTCACATCCTCTCACCTGTGCGCTCCAGCCAAACATCATTTGACATAACTGCCTTTCCAAAGGAACTAGAAGTTTCCACTTCAGTTGCAGGTTATTTTCCCAGTGGTCAAGAATCAGCCCCGTGTTACTTCTCTCCGGGGCATCCTCCTGAAGCACTGCCTAAGCTGGAACGTTCATTCTGTTTACTTCAGTCCTCTGCCCTAAAAGCAATCCAGGCAGGTCATCCAAAGTCCTGCGCAACAAAGCTTTTTAGTGGCTCCCAAATGCCAAGGGAGAGAGCTGGGCACTGTTGAAGGAACAGTGCTACATAGTCAACAGTTCTATTTTCTCTCTGGGCTCTGAAACCTTTTTCTTGGTGGCTTGGGATGTCACTCACAGAGACTCAGTTTCCTTTCCTGTGTGAACACTGGACACCAGACACAGGAAAACACGCACCATGTGCTCTGTCTCACAAGAGAAAGCTACAAACGTCAGCTTGGAACATAGCAATCACTAGAGGCTAGGAAGGTGTGAGATAGATAAAAGGAGCTTGGAGGACAAGTCCTGAAGTCAGCAGTGAGTGTAGTATGTGAGCCTATTTTATAGCTTATGCATATCAAGAAAGGATAAAGGCTCCAGGCATAAAGAGTAACTGCCTCGACTTGATCAGGGTAAGATGGAGGCATGTTTGAAATATCCCACTGGGCCTCATTAATGTGGCCAGCTTCCCAGTGGGTACTCAGTTTCAGGTAGACAGTAGAGAAAGTTCTGGAGTACTATTGCATGGTAGGATAACTACAGATAGTCATAACGAAATAGAAAAATACACACAGCTAATATATTTTGTTTAAAAAATAAGGTGGGAACAAAATAGTTCATGTATCAAATTTAAAGGTTTGGGGGACTTTAGAAAAAAATGATGCACGTAGAAATTAGGGCCTATAAGACATAGAGATTTTTTAATTGATTTTTTTTAAGCTTAACATATGGAGTACTGGGTTTTACCATGGTATCTCTATACATGCGAGTCATTGTGCTTTATTTTCAATTGTTCCCCAGTGTCTTCCACCATCGCATCTTCCATCCAACTTGTCGCCTTTAGTCCCCAAATTAGTCTCAACTTCTCCTTTTCTGGTACATTTGTTCCATCGCCTTCCAAAGCCTCCCCCTACAAGCTCTCCAGTTCCCTTCTCGTAATCCCTTTGCTAATCTCATGACTCTACCCCATATATATTTGTCATTTTAAAGTTAGGTTATGCATGAGAGAAAACGGTCTGTTTTTTCTTTTTTTGCTTAACATAGTGATTTTCAATGCCATCCATTTTCCTTAAAAAGTCATGACTTAATTTTAATTTATTGCCGAGTAAATTTCTATTCTGTCCATTTTCTTTCCTAGTTTGTTGATGAATATGAAGTCTGGTTCTATATCTTGGCTATTACAAATAGTGTAGCATGAAATGCATTTCCTATTAAACATTTGCTTCTTCATTGTGTGTGCGCATGCATGTCTATGCTAGAAGGCAGCTTGTGGGAGTCACCTTTTTCCTTCTACCATGTGGACTCTGGGGATTGCCCTCAGGTCTCAGGCTTGCAATCCCATTGTCCCAACATGTAGATCTTATGACACCCAGAATGTGAAGCACTGAACTTGTTTTTTCTCTTGCTCTTTCGCTTGCTCCTAGTTCAAGGCCAGATTCAAGTGTGATTTCTTTCATAAAGACTTGCTTTTCATGGTCAGATTTAATTTCCTCTCATGTTTCCTACAGAAGTTTCATATCCTCGACTTTTTAGTTTCTCCTCTGTGTTGTGTTCCTGATAGTCCTGTTCCTATCTGCTTAGCCATCTTGATAGGTGTCTACTACATACTGTGTGCATTTATATTACAGCAGTAATTAGAGTTAAACTTTGTTATTATTTCCACTCTTACAGGTGACTCAAGCAAGATAGAGGAAACCATTTGCTGAGCTCATGTTCTATTTTAAGTGGCAGAAAGATGCTCATCTGCCTGACTTCCAGGCAGGTTCGCAGTGCAGCCCAGGCTTCTCTACTCTGTCTTGATGACTCTCAATACGTATTAGATGAGTTAGCAGGAGTCTTTATCCTCCTTGGACTCCTTTCCCACCTCCTGTTCCCTATCACGGAACTGCACCAGTCTTAGATTAGGGACTGTGAGGTATGTTGTCATCTAGAAGACATGGCTTACAAGTGTCCATGTTGACCATCTTTTGCTATTAAGAATGTTATGGTAACTTTGTGGGTTTTATCTTCTTCCCTATGTTTTTTTTATAACCCTCCCCGCACTAGTTAGATGGGTCTTGCTAATAGAATAAATCCATAGTGTCAACTCCTCAGTGTTTACTCCAACTTAGAGACGTGACCTTCACTATTACATATTATGATGCAAGCCACCCTGAAATCCTCTGCTGTTGAAGCAGTGCTTAGTGTACACTTGGCATGGGACCCTGGGCTTATGCCTCCACTCTGCTTGCCTGTTTACCTTGGACTGCTCTTCTGAGTTGGACCTCTTCCTAATTACCCTTGCTTCTGGCCTCCTACCAGTCTTTTGCCATCAGGTAGTCAGATGCAGGATTCAGTCCAGCTTGGTTTTAGGGCATATATTACCCTATCCTTTGACAAATGAACTTCTGGTTTTCAAAATCTATTCCTAATAAATATAATGACTTCTGCAATGGTTTTCTGACTTATTTATACTGAGGTCTAAAATTGACATTTCTTATTTATACCAAGACAGACACGGGGCTAATGTTCTTAAATATATTGCCTTTAAAAAAATACCACCGAGTGATGAGGGTATTTTTATTTGGCAGATGAGAACAGGAAACTTGTAAATGTTCGGTGAGGAGACAGGACTTGATTCTATATCAGCCTGGTACCAAAACACCTGGTGTTAATCACGGTATAGTCACTGTTGTCTTTTCTTAGCTGGAAGCTAATCATGAATTGGCAGTTGCACTTGTCTTATTAAAATTAAAATATCTTGCGCTTGGAGAGATGGATTGGTGGTTAGAAGTGCTTGCTGCTCTTGTAGAAGACCTAGCTTCAGTTCCCAGGACCCACAAGGCAGCTTACAATCACATACAATTCCTGTTCCAGGGGACCACAGTCCTCATTTGAACTCTGCATGCCCCAGGCACACTCACAGAGCAAGGCATGTGTACAGACAAAACACTTCTACACATAAAAATAAATATATATTTAAAAATAATGTATAATTTAATTATATTTATGCTTATAATTTGTGATGGTGAGGATGAAACCCAGGGATTCTTGCCTGTTTGAAAAACTCTCCACCACTAAATTACATATCCACTATTCCCATATCCATGTTCAATTATATAGGCAGATATACAGTATTGCTGCATAGGTAGGCTTTTACTTTTCTTATTCTAACAAAAGTTGGGGAACTGACGATTTTTAGAAACTTGCAATTATTTTTTTTTTAATCTGTGGGTTTTAATGTGTGTAAGGCATCAATATTAACCATGAATTTTATCATCATGATAATAATGTGGCTAGAGAACAAAGTAGTAGGTATTGTTTAAAGTGCTTTTCACGAATCATTTCATAAATTACCTCAGTAGTTCAGCTAAGCAAGAATTCGATCCTTCCCCATCCCTTATTAATGATGTGAATAGAGAGAGACAGAAATCTTTTGCCCTAGATCCTTGAACTAAACACACTTACATCAGGTAGTTGGAAGAGCTCTGAGTGTAGTTTGATATAGTACCTGCATTTAAATATAATTCATATGCCAGTGGATTATGTGAACCACGGATCAATTCTTCAATAATTATGTTTAAAATTCTGGAGAGATGACTGAGCAGCTAAGGGTACTTTCTGCTCTTGCAGAGCGGCCCGTTTGGTTCCCAGTGCCCACGTGGTGGTCCACAATTATTTTTACCTCTAGCTCCAGGGGATCTGATACCTTCTTCTAGCCTTCGCAGGCATCAGGCACATAGTGTACATGCATGCAAGTAGGCACACTAAAATAAAATAAATCTTTTAAAAAATCTAATTTCTCAGAATTCACTTTTACATTTGGTCAATTATCATAATCCAACTTTATTTCTATTTTTCATATCCCCCTTCCTTTCTTTTTTAACTCATGCTTTGAAAATTGCATTCATGTCAGAGTCCATTTGAAACTCAAGTAAAAAAGGATCTCTTTTATTTTATAAGCATTTGTAGATTATGTAATATTGTTGACTATTCTTTTTACCTGTGGAAAAAGAACGAGTTATACACAGTTCCCGATCTCAATATTGAAATAACATTGGGAAACAGACTATTGCATTTTAAATTTATTTATGCAATGGATCACATATTCAGTGCCAAGGAAACTTAGCAAGGAAGGATGCCTGAGTTGAGATTGCTTCAGAAAAGATCTTAAGACAAAAAACCTGAAATGCAAGTAGCATTTTTGGTAAGTAAAGGGGCTTACAGTAGAGGTGGGTTCAAAGAGGAGGGAAAGCGAATCTGGACCTCAAAGGAAGATGTGTCAAGGCAGTTACCACGGCATCCTGGGAATTTAATCCCAAATGGGAATCTGATTACTGATTAAAAGGGAGGGAGTCAAACTGTTTATACCTCTGCCTCCGCTAGTCACGGAATTGATGTTGCTCCTGAAGGCATCATTCCGGTTAAAAGTTTGTTGTATGACAGGCAGCAAGAGTCCTTGCAGAGCAATGCAGGGGCTGGCAGTTGGGAAGCAAGCCTGAGTGTCCTGGAGGGCTAGGAATATGGGCCAGGCTTCTAACAGCCTCTGCTGCAGCGGGGTACTCATGTCAGGCCAGAGGTTTGGGGAAGGTTTTGTTAAAGACGTATCTTGTGTAAGTTACAGACGATAATCCTTTTCCTCTAAGCATGAGTGGTGGAATTGTGAACTTGTTCCAGAGAGAGAGAGAACAGTGTGTGCAAGGCAAAGAGACAGAAGAGAACAGGGAGTATTAGAGACACTTAAAGTTATTGAACACTTCTTAAACCTGAGGGGTAGCATAAGGACATGAAGCAGGATGCCTAGGTTTGGGCAACTAAAGAGTAGCCTTGGGCTTTGGGCCATGCTAAGTCTTTTGTATGAGAGATGGAGAACCGCTCAAGATTTATTTTGGACAAGACAAGGAGATGTTCATATTCAAAGTTTTAAGGTCATTTTGGCTAGTGCAGTTGAAATTGAGTAAAGGGGTTGAGGGCAGGGAGACTTGGAAACGGAGACTAGCAAGATGGACGTTTGTGTCTTAAAGAGATAGTACTTTGTGGCTAGTTTGCAAAGGAGGTTAAGTGGACCTGGGTGTGGTCAGAGAGGAATCAGGGTACCTCTAGGACTCGTAAAGGGGTGATGAGAGGTGGAGATGTTGTAAATCACAAGCAGTTGTAAAAGACGGGGATAACCTCTGAACGTGGACATGCAAGAAGAGCAGCTGTATGTGCAAATGCATGCGAGAGGATGGGTGGGAAGGAGTAAAGTACACGGAGCCTTTGAATCATCAGAAGGAACGTTTTATAGGCAAAAGGACACAAGGATCTCAGGTTTCAAAGAGTCACTAAATGGTCTTCTATGGCTTCTCTTCCCATTAGAAAACGTAACTCCACATTCCTAGAATATGTGGCTCTGGTGATTTCTGAAAATGAAAGACAGAGATGGAACCAAAGAAAACAGATTTAAAAAATTTTTTAAAAGAAATTCCAGTTTCTAATAGCTGCTGCTTTGGCTTAAGTAACTTGGCATCATTTTAAATCAACTTCCCCCGCATTTTGCTTGGAATGATGAACCTCCGGTATAGTTGGGATGAAAGGTTTGTACCACCACCGCCCTGAGAAAAAGACACTTCTTCAGGGAACCCGTTACGCTAACCCCCGATTTGGCGACATTTTTTGGACATATTTTCATTTGAACACAAATCATAAGGAGAGAAACATCTTTGATATTTGATGTTTTCTATAACTGCCCAAATAATGTCTTTAAAGAAAATATTCACTGGGGCCAGCTAGGCTCCCAGCGGGCCACCAGCCAGGCTGAGTCTGTGCCCATGTTACCACTGTGGGCTATGAGGTTGTCTGGAGTCTGTGCTGCAGCCTGAAGTCAGGTCAATATTCGTGGGCCATGCTGCAGCTAGGGGTGGGGTGTGCTCACTGATCTGAGTGGGCCATGCTGCAGCTAGGGGTGGGGTGCGCACACTGATCTGAGTGGGCCATGCTGCAGCTAGGGGCGGGGTGCGCACACTGATCTGAGTGGGCCACGCTGCCGCTGGGGTGGGGTGCGACACTGATCTGAGTGGGCCATGCTGCAGCTAGGGGTGGGGTGCGCTCACTGATCTGAGTGGGCCACGCTGCAGCTAGGGGTGGGGTGCGCACACTGATCTGAGTGGGCCATGCTGCAGCTAGGGGTGGGGTGCGCACACTGATCTGAGTGGGCCACGCTGCAGCTAGGGGTGGGGTGGGTGCGCACACTGATCTGAGTGGGCCACGCTGCAGCTAGGGGTGGGGTGGGTGCGCACACTGATCTGAGTGGGCCACGCTGCAGCTAGGGGTGGGGTGGGTGCGCACACTGATCTGAGTAGCCTGCGTCAGAGGCCATGTTGATGTCTGTGGTCCAGGCTGCCTTTGAGGGCCTTGTCTCTGTCTGGGGCCCTACTGTAGCCTGGCTGTATTCATGTTCTGGGAAATCACCAGAAACTGTGTGGAGGCCCACGTCTATGTTCCTGCTGACTGTGAAGGGCGAGGAGGAGGCTTTTGCTTTAATGTGCACAGCTGAGAGGGAGGGAGGTGGAAGGTTTCTGTGACAACCCAACTCCCGCCTCTCCCAAACAACAGCCTAGGCAGGAAACAATTAAAGAGCACACTGAGAGTAGCTAGTTCTTCACAACCAAAAATCCCCACAAGACAGACAATCAACAGAGCAGTCTCTGCCCACCTTTCTGTTTCTTGTGTATCACTTTTTGTGCAAAAGGCACTTAAAAAGTGGAAATTGAGGATGGCGAGAAGACGCCATAGTTAAAAGTGCTTCTTGCTCCTGCAGAGCATCTGAATTTGGTTCCTAGCATCCACAGGAGCCACTGTAATTTCTGTTCCAAAGTGATCCGACACCTTCTCTGACCTCCACATAAACACAGACAGACAGATCTTTTAAAAGAAGTGGGAAGCTAGAGGATGCAGGTTTAACACGTGGCTAGCCATCGCAGGGCCCCTAGTTCTATCCCAGCACTGGAAAAAGCAATTTTTTTTTTTAAAAAGGAAAAAACCAAAGCCAACCAACCAACCAACTAATGAACCAACCAACCAACTAATGAACCAACCAACCAACCAACCAACCAAACAAACAAACAAAAACATAGATTGAAATGTCCAGTAGAAGAAGGACATTCATTCATCAGTACACTCATTGAACAAATAGGATAATCCGATTAAGCCTTAACTCCAAGATATGTATAGCAGTTGGTGTAGTTTTGGGGTGCACGAATAACCAAACACCTTCTCAGTTTTAAGAGAATGCTGTCCTTTCAGGGAACTCACAAGGAAAGAACTGTGGCACTGTGATGCTCTGTGCTCGTAGGCACAGGCACAAAGTGTTACTGGAGCACAGAAGATGCCAGAAATAGGGAAGCCAAAACCCGAGGGGAGAAAGCGGAGCTTTGATTCTTCCAAGTCTGAAGCCCAGTGTTGCTCCAGGTCTTCCTCCCTCTCCTGTTCTTTTTCTTTTCATTTCATGTAGCAATTGAGAAGAAAGTTTGTACTCTAAGTGTTTCGTGGGCCCGGTATCATGAAAACATATCAGTGTGTAAACACCAGCCTCTCACGGCATGGCCTGTTCTGCCATCCTTTTTCTGGGAACTGCCAAGTGATCTCACTGTTCATAAAGTTACACAAGTCGAGCCTTGGGAATAATTCTTTAGACCATATCTCCGACTCCTACCCAGGGAGAGTCACATGATCCGAACTCAGAGTCTCTTCCCTAGAACTGGGTCCCAGAGAATGGGCTTGGTTGTTCTTAGGAGAGACACCCATATCTACCAGGAGCTGTTGAAGGCGTGCTTTGCTGTAGAGATTTTAAATAGAGGAAAGAGGGCCATAGACAAGGAGAAAAATTCGTAGCCACATGCAGTCGCAACAGAAGGGGACTGGAAATCCCAGTGACTTTGTGGTTGCCGTAGAGTTTTCTGGAGAAGTTTTATAGCATTCATATTTGAGCTCAAGGATTTTTTTTTCACAAGCTATTATCTCCCATTAGTCAGAACCATGTTCCTGCACTTCCATACGCAGTGAATGTCTGCTGTTTACCTCCTTGGAATTTGTCCTTGAGTCCCTCTCGCCTGCTTTTTCCCTTCCTGCCAGCATTAAGTTCTTGTTTCTATGTACTTCAAGAATCTTAAGTATTCTGAAGGGAGGGCAGTGGAGTTTACTTCATCGCCAGGTCTAGGGCAGCCTGCTGGTGGCTGACCAGGGAAGTCTTCAAGTGGCTGGGTCGAAGGTAGACCCTGGGGAACTACCTGCCCAGTCCGAGTCCCCGTAAGTGGACAAGAGGAGGAGGTGCTGAGAGATTTTGATAAAAGTCTCTACAGCTGGGAGACAACAGCTCTCTTCTGATAATGTGGGCTGGGACACGAGGTCTGAAGCTGTTTCAGACATTCTCACAGGGAGGAATCCAGAGAACAAGGCCGGTGCAGGGGAAGAGAGTTGAGGGGCAGAGACTCTAACAGGGCAGCTAGGTGGGTCCAATCAGGACTGAAGTCCACACTACCTGCTTTCCCCTTGTGCTGTGTTTTTATTCTTTTGTTCGAGCCCCTGATTCAGATTTGCTTTTATCACTCAGCCAAAGCATCATAACCCAGGGAATTCACAATATTTTCTTCTTTGCTGACATTGTGAATCCTGAAAATCCTTCTGGGCTTATACCTGCCTTCACTTTTGGGCTATTTGCTGAGAGGTACATTGTTCTTATGTGTCCTGAGACTTGGTTTTGACAGGTCACAAGTGACAGATGAGGAACGGAATGCGAGACTAGAGAATCAGATGTGCTTTTTTGATTAGCAAACTCTTTTTTTACATGTTTTAATTACTTTATATATTTTTCCGTTTTTTTTTTATTAACTTGAGTATTTCTTATTTACATTTTTGATTGTTATTCCCTTTCCCAGTTTCGGGCCAACATCCCTCCCCTCCCTTCCCCATCCTCCCCAACAATCACGTTCACTGGGGGTTCAGTCTTAGCAGGACCAAGGGCTTCCCCTTCCACTGGTGCTCTTACTAGGATATTCATTGCTACCTATGAGGTCAGAGTCCAGGGTCAGTCCCATATAGTCTTTGGGTAGTGTGATTAGCAAACTCTTAATGCAGTTTTGGTGTCCTTAGGAAATTGAATAGTCTCAGAATTCTTTGGTGTTATTTATTTTAAAGAAAATGTTTGTAGCTAAGGTATCTTAGAGTCTCAACTAAATATCAATCATCTTGTCGCATCTCTTGAAGCAGGCTACCACTTACCGCACATATAATTACATCTCAATGTTTTTTTTCTGGTTTATTATTAATTAATTGATTAATCTATTCTGTATTCAAACTGGTTTCTCTTCCCTCCTCTTTTTCTAGTTCGTTCCCTCTTCCCCTCCCCTCCCCACACACTTACTCACTTCTTCTCTGTTCCTCTTCAGGAAAGGGCCTGCCTTGATGGATATCAATCAGTCCTGACATATCAAGCTGCAGTAAGACTAGGCACCTCTTCTCCTATTGAGGCTGGATGAGGCAACCCAGTAGGACGAAGGTTCCTAAAGGCAGGCAACGGAGTCAGGGAGAGCGCCTGCCCCCACTGTTAGAGTCCCATACGAAGACCAAGATATACAAGTGTAACATTAAGTGCAGAGGGCCCAGGTCAGTCCTGTGCAGGCTCCCTGGTTGGTGGTTCAGTCTCTGTGAGTCCCTACAAGCCCAGCTTAGTAGATTCTGTAGGTTTTCTTGTGGTGTCCATAACCCCTTTGGCTCTTATAATCCTTCCTCCTCCTTTTCTGCAGGATTCCCCCAAGCTCCACCTAATGCTTGGCTGTGGCTGTCTGTACCTGTTTCCATCTGTTGCTGGGTGAAGCCCCTCTGATGATGATTATGCTAGGCTTCTGTCTGCAAGTATAGCAGAGTATCATTAGCAGCATCAGGAATGGACTCCCTCTCATGACTTGGGTCTCAGGCTGTACTAGTCATTGGTTGGTCCTTCCCCCAGTTTCTCCTCCATCTTTACCCCTGCACACCTTGTAGGCAGGACTCAGTTTTAACTTAGCTATTTATGATAAAAAAGGAGTCAACATGACTGCTAATTTGAGACCACCGTTACTGCCACTATGTGAGTTTTCCTGTTCGGCAGGTTCCACCTGAGAATCGACAAGGAATCTTTTCATCAGCCCAACCAGAGGTGTACAAGTCTCTGTCGAAGGACACACTATGACCAAGTTTGCTATAAATAAAAAGTCTACATCCTCTTTCTTCCCTCCTGTCTTTTTCTTCTAGTCCCTTTCTTTCCTTTTTCATCTGATACATCCAGAGTATGTTTTTACTGGAGACATGGACCTATCTTTAAATCTCTAATGAAAGAAACCAATGAATGAGCTTTAAACAATTTAATCAAATCTTTACTCTCACTTAACTCAAATTGCCAGTTAGTGGGACACAAGACAGGAAACTCAAGCTACCTCTTTCTATTTTATGTTTGAGAGATCTGGCCTTTTATGAAGAAGCTATTTGAACATCTAAACTTCATGGTCACAGTGTTAGCTGTCTTATCTCTACTTGGAAGATGAACAAGTTTGTATAAAGACAGTTTATGCATCTTCCAGACTGTTTGTTCTTTGTCTGAGGAAGCTTCTGGTATATTGGAACCTTTGCTACTTGACAAGATGGGTTCTCGGAATTGCTGGTAAACTGGGGAGGTCTGCAAAACTCATATAGTGACATTTAGACGTCAGGCTCTGGACAATAACTTCTTGCCTTGCTGTAGTCTGAAAGGGTTGTTACTAAAATGTCAAGTTTAGAAAGGAATCCCAATACACAATGTTCTTTCTTTTAATACATAAAATGGGAGGTGAACGCAGCTGTCTGAAGAATGGAAACAGGGCTAGCACACAGGCAGATTTGGTGACTTGCCTTTGATTTCACAACTGGGGAGTAGGAGAGCAGGAATTCAATTGTTCCAGCCCTCCTGACCCCTCAGTCTACATTTAACCACAAACGTCGTAGTTGTAAAGAATGTCTGAGCACTTGGTGTGAACCAGGCACAGCTCCACAATGTGGTCCCACGATCGTAACATCTTTTGCTTAACAGTGAGATTCTTAAGAGAGTGGCTCTGTGCTTCCAGTGTGCTTCCTTGATGACTTCTAGTTTCAACAAACCACTGATGAACCTAAAAGATAGGGTGAATTTTGGCAGAAGTAGAGTGAGGGGCTGGGAATTAGGGTGGGAACCACACAGAGTAGAGAGAAATGGAGATTTCTTTAAGAACAACTGCCCTGAATTGACCTGACTCTGGTTCTCTTCACAATGGTCCTATTCCACAGGTTATGATGAAAGTTGGATGCTTCCCCCCCACCTTTTTTTTTTTCCAGAATAAATCTCTTGCTTTGTACCTGGACTCAGCTGTGGTAGCACTGTGCATGATTTCTAGATTGTGTTACCCCAGAGTCACAGCAAGGCCCTTCTTTTCTGTTCTTGACTTTTTATGAGGATTTTGGACTAATGGTTGGAGCTCTATGAGCCACTCACCAAATATCAAAGGGAACTTTGGATGTGACCACTCTTTGGGTGCATTTTTCTCTCTATCTGATCGTGAATAAATGAATGCAATTCCTTCTCACCTTTTATTCTTCTGCTTAAGCCTATGGATCAAATTTGTGTTTATTACTCAGGCACAGTTTCATACCCTGAAGTATACATTCAGAGTGTTAGCGTCTCAGGACTTGAACATCCTTGTTTCAAACTGCAGGTTCTTTAAGATGCATTGCCCTTACATCTTTGCGAGTCTGTTTTGACAGGCCAGCCACAGTAACAAGTGCAGAATGGAATGTGAGGGATGAGACCAGGGAATGGCTTGTGTGATAACAAGGTAGAGAGGGCCAGTGTCTCCTAAGACTTTGCATCTTTGAATGCTTGAATGAAAAGAAATCTATTCTGCTTAAGTCTTGGTTTTCATTATCTATTTGGTTTGGTACTCATTTCATTTGACCCTGAGGTAAGTGCTATGACTGTCTTAATTGGAAATTGAAGAAAAGGAGGTCATAAAACCCAAATAACCTTGTCAGGGTAAGACAGCTACTGACAGTAGAGCTGTGGTTCTCACAACCCTCTTGGGTTCTCTGCTATAATCATACATAAAAGACTCAAAAGTCCCCCTCCTGGTTTGTCTCTGTAGGCAGGGCACCTTTCGTTTTGTATGTGAATTCTCTCTCTCTCTCTCTCTCTCTCTCTCTCTCTCTCTCTCTCTCTCTCTCTCTCTCTCTCTGTAAGTGATCGTGTATGTGCAAATATTCATACATGTGTGTACATCTATGTCTGGAGGCCAGAGGTTCATGTTGGGCATCTTTCTCAATTGCTTTTCCCTTTATTTTTTGAGAGAATGTCTTTATGTGAACCTGTTGCTCATTGGTTTTGTTAGATAGCTGGCCAACAAGCCCCAGGGATCTTCCTGCCCTCTTTTCTCCACCCCATTGCTGAGTTACACGCATGTACTGTCATGTCTGACTTTATAGAACTCTGAAATCCAATTCAGGTCCTTACGTTTGTGCAACAAGCATTTTATCTACTAAGCCATCTGTCCAGCTCTTTAGGGTACCTTTCTAATGGACTAAAAGAACCTGTAGGTATAACCTGTTAGTGATCTATGAAATATAGGCAGGAAGTTCAATACATGGTCCTCATCACAATCAGAAACCCAGTAGAGAACACAGGATGATTTATTTAGGATGTAGTTTTTTTAACCAAGTCACTAAAAATCCAAATCAGAACTCACTTGAGACATTAGGAATTTATTAGTTCATATAAAAGATGAGTGGGAGCTGGGGGTGGTCTTAAAGGTTGGTTGACTCTACAGTCAAGTAAACCTACATCTTTACCTTTGTGGTGTGTCATGTAGCATGAACATCATCTGGTTCTAAGCACAAGATATCAAACAACTAATAAACATGGGTTCTTCTTGGTCTGATACACAGGCACAAACACAATCTTGGTGCTTGCCTGAGGCTTTGAGAGCTCTGTGAATTCCACGTGTTGGGTCATGTTGGATGAGGGAACACTTAACGTGCGGTATAAATCAGTATGGACACCACCGTGTCTCTGGAAGTGATACTTCCCACCCCAATGGCAGGGAGTTCCCTGTGAAGCCAAGCCTTAAGCACATTGAACGTTTGCCTCCCTTCCACGTAGAGGGAGCAAAGGAGCTTCTGACTCCTATTAGCATCATGCACAGACAGGTTCTCATCTTCCTTTTAAAATTGAGGTGGGATTATTTTTCTCAGAAACTTCTTCTCAACCTTCCCCTGTCACATAGCAACTGCAGATGTCATCTTCAGGTAACAATGATAAGTAGATGGCAACCAAAGCCCTGCGCGTAGGTGAGCTGCAGAGGTACATGCTGCCTAGCACACTAGTGATATTCAAATCTGGCTATGACAGAAACCCAGGCAGCTGTGCTGGATCCCTCCCTCCACCAAGTTGAACCTGCTACATCTCTGGTGCCTATATCCAGGTTACTTGGTTCCTAGCCGTACGTGACGACAGGGAGGACATGGTTAGGGAGAATGGTGTACTAAGTTAAGAAGAGGCCCTTAGGAAGAACTCTAAGGGTGACATCTTTTCATAGACTAGATTCCAGAAGTCTTCAAATGTGCCTGCTAGGATAGGTTACAGAAGACTGGGGCTATCACTTCTCTTATCCTACTCTAGTTTTGCTAATGTGGCCAAACACTAGATTATATGGACAACAATAAACTATCAGTATTAACTAGAACGTCAAGATCTTTTGCATATGGGTAACTTCTCAGATGCACTCCCAATGGGCAAATTGGCGAGGAAAGGAGTATAAGTAGGTAAAATCAGAGTGATACCCGAAGACTGCCGTGAGGTTTGTTTCCATCCTGTCCATTGTTGAGTACCACCTCCAGCAGAAGTTCTAGGGCAACTAATATGTTAACTCATGCTGGGAGTTCCACATTTATGAAAATGTTCGCCAAGCAGGCAGGATAGTGTTGTGAGGAGAGTGGCCCTCCCCACTGCTAGTCTTTTACAGAAGCAGTGAGGTGCAACAGGTGCCGTGATTGTCCAGACCCTGAATGAGGACACTGCTGGTTTTGTGTAGGACTGGCCCCAAGACAAAGCGCTTGCCGACAAGCCTGTCAATGTTGTCTTTGTGTTTCTTTCTTGAGGTAGGGGAGCTGTGTTGGAGGAGGCTGAAGTCTGGGCTGTATCTGGAGGGAAGATAACGAATGAATGGCAGTATGGAGGAATAGTTGTCTAGTGACCTTCAGAGATCCTCCTGGTTTCTGTGCTCAAAGGCAGCCAGCTGCTGGGGACAGAAGGGAAATCTCTCTTCTTCCACCAATCAGACAGTTCCCTTCGTTTCAAGTTTGCAACCATCATAAACCAGCTCACTGAGTATCACAATAGCAGGATTTTTCTCTTAGAATGTGGCTGTGGGTTGTGATATCCTAGAAAGGTTAGCTAATTCAGCATTATCTATAGTTGTTGAAGAGAAGGAATTCCAGCCTCTGACTTGAAAGCTGGTTGACATCGCTGTCCACACTGTATGCTTAACTCAGGTACAGAGCAACATTCTGTCAAAGTTTGCACTCTATTATTAGGGGATTGACATGGGTGGTCTGTGTTACCTGCTTTCTCCCTGACCCAGGATAGAGAGAAGAGAGAGGAGAGAGAGAGAGAGAGAGAGAGAGAGAGAGAGAGAGAGAGAGAGAGAGAGAGAGAGAGAGCACGCCAACTTATTTAGGGCTAAACAAATCAACAAATCAGTGGGGAAGTTAATGTCTCTTGGCAACCACTATCATGTGTCATAAATTTGTGCAAATTGGCATTTATTACTCTGCAATGCCAAAAAAGGTAAAACAAGGTTTGATGAAGAACCTGCTAACCAGAGTACGTTTAATACCAGAATCCATTTAGCATTGCTGGTTTGTACGTGTATTTAGGGCTGAGCACACGGGGTTGAATAAGCTAGCAGGGCACTTTTTCCTGAAGAAAACTGATTCTCTCTCTCACAGCAGCCATTTCCTGCCAGCAGCTCTTTATTTAGGAACTAGGACCTTGTGAAACTTCTGTCATACAAGTTGGCTTGCTAATGGATGTTGCCATTATGTAGGTGCTGTTTTAGTAAGCATATTGTTGAGATTTCTTGGGTGTGTCTTCCCACATGTATCTGAAAGACACTACTTCCTCATAGTAGGCAACTGGTCCTCTGGCTTTTACAGCCTTTCCACCCATTCTTCTGAGGTTTCCAGTGAGCCTTGGGTGTGTGGATTTGTGTTGTAGTTATATCAGTTATGGTTGCGTACCCATGACCCATTCCTTTGCATTTTGACTAGTGATATCTGTAGTAGTTTTCTGTTTTAAAAATAAATGTTTTTGATGAGGGCTGAGAGCTGCAATTTACCTGTGGGATTGAAAATAAGTATTTATAATATAGTTAGAAATTATATTGGTTTAGGCAAATGGCCATAGTAGTTTCTCTTCTATGCTCTGTGATCTCTTCAGCTGTGGGCAGTGTTTTAGTTAGGGTTTCCACTGCTCTAAAGAGACACCGTGACCAAGGAAACTTTAATAAAGAACAGCATTTGATTGGGGCTGGTTTACAAGGCAGGAACATGGCAGCATCCAGGCAGGAATGGCAGAGGAGGGGCTGAGAGTTCTACATCTTGTTTGGAAGGTAAACAGAGGATTGACACTCACATAGCTAGGAGGAGGGTCTCAAAGCCCACCCCATAATGACACACGCCCTCCAACAAGGCCATATCGACTCCAACAAGGCCACACCTCCTAACAGTGCCACTCCCTGGGCCAAGCATATTCAAACCACCACAGGCAGTTAGCTAGGTGTACAGTGGCAGGAGTGAACACCCCTACTAAGGCTGACTTTAAGGCAAAACAGCTGTCAGTTACCCCAGGATGTAAGTGTGGTCATTGTACCACTGGAGACACCAAGCTAGGCCAGTCACTGTGGTTTGTAGGCTTTGCAACTGATTAGAACTAATGACTGATTTTCTTCCCTCTTGGCAGCTTGTATATGACCTTCCTGTGCTAGTCCTTAGGGAGGAGGCTTCCCAATCAGTCCCAGCATAATTTCTCTAAGTCCTGCATCTGAAGTATGTGGTGCCTTCTGCAATACGGTCTTGCCTTCAAGTACTAGGAGGCAGATAATGGTAAGAGCACTACCCTATATTGTTTGGGGATGTCTCTTGGACTACCCTTTTCAATTCCTTGAAGGAAGCTTTTCTGTGCTCAGTGATTTAACACAATGGCTCCTAGGGAAACTTTATCACCTATGTGGAATAAATTCTTTGAAAGCATAGGTCGGTGCCAGCTCTCTACAATAGTTAATTTGTCATCTATGGGATTATTCATTGTCAATCACCACTGAAACATCTGCAGAATTTACAGATGCATTCAGGCCAGCACTTTCAAGAGTTTAATTAAGCCTTCCTATAGCCATACTCTTAGATAGTATACAAATGTGAAACTGAGGAAGTATTTCTATTCCTGTCTTAACCCTCTGGATGACTTTAATGTCTTTGTGGAGAAAAGATCTTATAATATACTGCCCGTGCCACATACATTAGTAATATGTTAGTATGCAGAGTCCTAGGCTCTATCTCAGACATGGTCAGCAGTTCTTGGGATGGATCTCAGTAATCCTCAGGGTAGACAACCTTTTGACATCTTGAGATGACCTTGATATCTACAAACTGCATAACTTAGTAACAAAATTATTGAAAAGATCTCATTATGTTGTATGTAAGTTTGCAATTTTGTATTGGGTTATATTCGTAACTATTGTGGGCTGCAAGAGGCACACGGTCTTCAAGTTGGACAGCCTGATAAACCTTGCTGTCCATTGAATCGTTAGTTTGGCTGATGGAAAATTCAGTTTAATTTTCAAGGGGAGTAATTTTAAGACATATAATAACCACCAAAATATTTTCTTTTCCCCACAAGTCTGAAGTCATGAAAGAGAAACAAGCTTGCTCTATCTCATGGCCCACAGTCAAGGCAGATTCTCTTGTTGTCCTTTCTGGCTTTCCTTTTCCTAATTACTTAAGAAGCCTGCCTGGGGCCTTTGGCAATCACTGCTTCCCAGTTTAGAGTTCCTCAGGAATAGGTGCTAGCTATTAATATTCATACATATATACCTGAGACTTGAGACCCAGGCCCCAGAGCCTCCATCCACCAAGGCCACAGTGTCAGTGCCTACTCTTGTAGAAATATGAAAAGGTACTTAGAGAAATGATCAGATGCTTGCTGTTGGCATGGGTATTGATGGCACATGATTGAAGGCTGGCTGCTGAGGCCAAGTGCTATTGAAAAGTGGTGACACCTCAGGATGCAATGCTTAGCAAGAAGCCATTGAGTCTTCGGCTCTGTATCCTTCAAAGGGATTGAGGGACCCAGCCTGCCCTCTCTCTGCTTCCTGGCTGGAGCTGTGATTGCTTGTTCTGACAGGTACTCCTGTCATTGGCTTTTGTCACTCTCACCAAAGGCCAACCTGGCAAAGCCCTCCACCCCCAGTCTTGAATTTAACACTCAAAATTGGGTGCTTCATAAACATTTCTTTATTACAAAGTTGATTGTTTTCGATATTTCACTTTGGTCACAGGGAGCTGAATGTCATTAAGGTGTTAAAACATTCTTTCTGTCTCCTCTTGGAATGTATTAATGCATAACTGAAAGGAGTCCTTGGCTCTTTTGCATTTTCTGCTATTTTACTCAACTACTCATTTTTTTTTTTGTTCATTCCCCAAGGAAACATTAGTGCCAGTATATTCTTCCTAGATCCTGTGGTGACTAATTACAATGTCATTCAAAGATCCGAGGCAATAATCCTGGATCTATGGAAGGTTAAACATGAAGAAGCACATGTACCATTAAAATATATTTGAAATGTTGGAAAGGGGGTTGTTGATTTGTTTTTGAAACAAGGTTTCTCCATGAAAGTCCTGGATGTCCTGGAACTTTCTCTGTAAAGTAGGCTGGTCTCAAATTTAGAGGTCTACCTACCTTTCAAATGCTGGAATTAAAGGTATTTGCCACCACTGTCTGACTGGAAGGGAGACCACTGTCTCTACTCCTTCTTCTGGTTACCCCTTCTACAATCCTCCCTCTTCTCTTCCGAGCAGGTGGGGGCCCCCTGGGTATCAGCCCACACTGGTACTTCAAGATTCTGTGAGGCTAGGCACTTCCTCTCCCACTGAGGCCAGTCCAGCTAGGAGAACGTATCTCCTCTACAGGCGACAGATTTGGGATAGCTCCCGCTCTGGTTATCTCACACACACACGAAGACCATGTGTTCAGGGAGACATAGGTCCAGCCCATGGATGTTCTTTGGTTGGAGGTTCAGTCTCTGAGAGCCCCAAGGGTCCAGGTTAATTGACTCTGTTAGGCTTCCTGTGGAGTTCTTATCTGGAAGAGAGTACTTTAAAGAGAGATTTACAAGGCTCAATAAGGAGCTGAATATTGAAGGATAACCAAGACCATAGTAGGTTACCAAATTGAGATGGTGCAGAAGGGATGGGTGTTTTAAGAAGACAAAGTACACTGGAGAACTAAATAATGGGAGCAAAGCTGAGTACACAGAGGAGCATTTGGAGTAGCAGAAAGAAAGAGGGAAAAGATATGCAGACACGGTAGCTGGCATCCCCAAATTTGTCTGGTTAGATGTGAACATGAAAATGTTTTTCTGTTGCTTAAGAAAAGAGTGAGGAAGGAAAAAACCCATTTCATTTGAAATGCTCTAGGAGGTATTTATAGAGTGATCTGGGACCCACTGAGCTGTGGGTAATCAACTGAATGGGATGAATACTTCACTTAGGGTATTCGGACTCACATGTAGAAGTTAAAATGAAAATCAGCTCAGTGTCTTAGATGAACGTCCCCCAGGGTTACACTGCTAACAGTTCGACTTTTTCCTGTGGTTTATTCTTCAGTTGGCCAGAGCACTTTGTAGGAAACATCCTGCTTTCATGTAATACCAAAGAGATCAAATAAAAAGTGTGCTGCAATGCTCTGCTTTTCCCTCAGTAACTATTGAAATTATGTTTCCTGGAAGCAGACAACGTAGTAGCTTGGCTTACAATGCCAATTTGCCATCTTTTAAGCAAACAATTTTTCCGGTTTAGGTTCCATTCATAGAAGAACTGAAGAAAGCTGTGACTGAGAAAAGATTCTGGATGGATAACCCTTTATGTACTTTCTGATGTCATCAGCTCTACCAAACTTTGACTTTTAAAAATCAACGTTGGATCTTCCTGGCTATTTTCAAAACATGCAATGAATGATATCTGGATTCATTTGAATAATATAGCAACTTGTAAAATATAGACAGGCTATTCATATCTGGCACTTGGTAAGCCTGCTTAACTGTCCAGTGAGATATTACTAAGAGCTGTTCCTCAGAAAAAATGGTCAACATAAAGTTTTTCTGCTATGTTCATAGCAGTCTTATGTATAATAGCCAGAAGCTGGAAAGAACCCAGATGCCCTTCAACAGAGGAATGGATACAGAAAATGTGGTACATCTACACAGTGGAGTACTACTTAGCTACTAAAAACAAGGTCTTGAAATTCTTAAGCAAAATGATGGAACTAGAAAATATCATCCTGAGTGAGGTTACCCAATCACAAAAGAACACACATGGTATGCACTCACTGATAAGTGGATATTAGCTCAAAAGCTCAGAATACCAAAGATACAATTCACAGACCACATGAGGCTCAAGAAAAGGAGGAGGAGGAGTAGGAGGAGGAGGAGGAGGAAGAAGGAGCAAAATGTGGATGCTTCAGTTCTTCTTACAAGGGGGAACAAAATACTCACAGGAAAAAATACGGAGACAAAGTGTGGATCAGAGACTGAAGGAAAGGCCATCCAGAGACTGCCCCACCAGGGGATCCATCCCATATACAAACACCAAACCCAGACACTATTGCTGATGCCAAGAAGTGCTTGCTGACAGGAGCCTGATAGAGCTGTCTCCTGAGAGGCTCTGCCAGAGCCTGATAAATACAGAGGCAGATGGTCACAGCCAACCACTGGACTGAGAACAGGGTCCCCAATGTTAGTTAGAGAAAGGATTGAAGGAATTGAAGGGGTTTGCAACCCCATAGGAAGAACAACAATATCAACCAACCAGACACTCAGATCTCCCAGGGACTAAACCACCAACCAAAGAGTATACAGGGAGGGACCCATGGCTACAGCTGCATATGTAGCAGAGAATGGCCTTGTTTGGCATCAGTGGGAGTAGAGGCCCTTGGTCCTGTGAGGGCTTGATGCCCCAGTGTAGGGGAATGCCAGAGTAGGGAGGGGGGAGGGAGTGGCTGGGTGTGTGGAGGAGCACACTCATAGAAGCAGGGGGAGGGCAGATGGGATAGAGGGTTTCCAGAAGGGAAACTGGGAAAGGGGATAACATTTGAAATGTAAATAAATAAAATATTCAAGAAAAGAAAAGAAAAAAGAAAAACCTGGTAGGCAAGTACTTTTATATAATTATAGAGACTTATCCTAGGAGATAATTAAACATATTCTGTTCATAATAGTGAAAAATCAGAGTCTACAGATGTCCAATAATATGATTTTTTAAAAAAAATTATGGCAAGGTGATGTGACGTAGTTTGAATAAGAATGGTCTACATAAACTCATATATTTAAGGATCAGGGAGTGGCATTACTTAAGAGGGATTAGGAGATGTGGGCTTGTTGGAATAGGTGTGGAGAAATGGAAGAAATATGCCCGTAGTGTGAGTTTTGAGGTTTCAAAAGCCCATGCCAAATCTAGCATCATCTCTTCCTGCTCCCTGAGCCTCTGGATGTAGAACTCTCAGCCACTTCTCCAGCACTGTGTCTGCCTGTGTGTCGTCTCAGTCCCTGCCATGAGGCAAAGGAACTAAACCCTAGAGATTGTAATCAATCCCAATTCAATGCTGTTTTTCAAAATAAGAGTTTCTGTGGCTATGATGTCTCTTTGTAGCAACAAAGCACTGACTAAGACATCATAAAAGTAGAATCCAGTTACTTTTTATAGCGAGTGGCAAAAAAGCTATAGAGAAGAAGAAACAATGGGATTGCTATTAGGAAAAAAGTATGTAACAGAATATCAAAGGTGTACACTTTAAAATGGATAGTGGTTACATTCTAGTATGGAAGCACAGAAAATTATTTTCTTCTTGAATTTTCTTTGACTTTCAAGGGTTTTTCCCTTAAAACCTTACATTTTACATGATATTAAAAAACTACGTATTTTTTTAAAACATTAATTTGAAGTCCTTCATCATATAATGCCCTCCCCATTCATCTCTCAGTTTCCATTGCAGCTTTGTGCATGCCCATTCATAGAATACATGGGAACACTCACTTTTGTCTTCATGAAAAGATGATTTGCTTCTGTGCCCTGGGTGGACCAGGTGATGTTTCATTGTCATCTTTATTTTTTGGTGTAAGAGATTGAAAACTGGGATTTTAAAGCTCATGTTCTCCCCCTTAGCTCTGTCCCCAACTTCTAGGTAATGAATTTTGTTTGTTGGTTGGTTTTCCTAAACAGGGCTTGTCTGTGTAGCCCTGGTTGTCCTGGAACTCACTTTGTTGACTCAGAGATCTCCCTAGTGCTGGAATTAAAGCACAAACCACCCTCACTTGGATATTGTTCTTGTTTATCTTTATGTTTTTGCTTTGTTTTAAAAGGAAGACATCTTTACCTTGGTATCAGTCAACTGTCCCAAGATATGGTTTGCAAGCTTTTGCTGTTCTCACTAGTTGGAATGTGTTTCATTGATAAAAGAGAGAAACTAGATAATTTGAGGGTATTTAACTTTTGAGATGGGGTCTCACTATGTTGCCCTAGCTGACCTAGAACTCACTGTTTAGTATGACCTGGCCTCAGATGCAAAAAGTTTGATTGCCTCTGCCTCTTGAGTGCTAGGTGTAGAGGAAAAGTACAACCATACCCAGCTAATTGGAGGATATTCACCATATACTTGCAATAGGTAAGCTGTGACAATTTTATTCTGTTAAGGAAATACCACTTCAATACATTAAGAAGTATCAATATAACTTGTTTATTATACATGGTACCTCCTTATACCAAAGACTTTTCTATTGTGAATAATACCTAAACAGCCAATGATAGATGTTTCTTTGACCACCAATAGAATTTAGCATATAAATTATTTATAGATCAATATTTGAGCTGATATGAGGAATAAAGGAGAAGTAGGGAATGTGTGAAAAGGTGGATGAATAGTTACATCCAATATATATTAGCTGTGTAAGGGGAGACAGGCTGATTCTGGCTTATGAGTCAGGAACAGAGTCTATAGTGATGGCAACTGTATAGTCATGATGTGTTCACATCTGGGCAGGTCAGGAAGCAGCCAAAGCAGAATGCAGATATTCAGCGGACTTCTTTTTTCCCCTTCTTATTTGACAGGGACACCTACTCATTGGATGGTGACATTCATTTAACGGAGGTCTTCACACCATTAGCTAAGCCACTCTGGAAAAAGCCCTCCCAAATGCATCACAAAGCATTTTAGATATTTCTTAACTTGACCAAAATAACTGTCTAAATTGATCATCATGGTGGCTAGACTAAGAGCACAGACTCTGATTCTGAGAATCTCTAAGGATGGGTGATTGCTCTGGACTTTTAACCCTCAGAAAGAATGGGGAGAGGAAGAAAGGACATTGCCTAGTATATTTTAAGAACCTAGAATTACTTTTTTTGGGGGAGGGGGATTTAAAGATACATACAAGTAACACTAGACAAACTAAACAGGTTATATTTAGGAATGCATGTAATAACAAAGTGTGTTGCTTTATAAGAAAGTAAAATGGGTCTATAGCTTGACAAAAGGGGCTTCCTAGCTGGGCTGCTTTGCAGGCTAAACCCCTACAGGGCACAGCTTCCATCATTGGATAGCACACATGACTTAAAGTGATTTGTATGAATCACATCTATCCATGTTTCTCTGGCTTTCAGCGTTGAGGTAGTTTTCCGAGTCAGTGCTCTTACTATGGCTTTTCTACAGTAGGATGAAATGGGCTTAGAGAAAAACAGGTAGGCAGGGAAGGCTAAGGCAGCCTCTTGCTCCCACAAGATTTCCAGAAGAAACAGTAGGAGCAAGAGGTTGCCTTAGATGACCCAGGGCCCCATAAAATACTCAAGCCAGCCTTCCTTCAGTGGATGCAAGCCTTAGGTTTCTTATTCCAAATGGATAAACCTGTCACTTTTCTTTTTCTCATGGACTGGTCTTCTGTCTTTTCCCATGGTTCAATTCTTTGTTAAAGGGAATGAATCAGGAATGGCTTAGATAAATGAGGTCACTGAGTCACAAGAATTCTTAAATGTAACTTTGGTTATAAATGCCCCCAAAACAGAACCATTAAAATATGTTATACTTTGTTGAATTATTCCTAAATAATCAGATTTTAAAACAAATAACTGGCCGAATGGCAACTTTAGTAAAGTAGATAAATACCATTATATGGATATTTTAATAAAATTCTGAACTCTAGTTTTACCATTAATATAAATGTTGATATAAATGTAAATTAGTGTTTTTTTTCCTGTGAACAAATAATTGTGTCAATGGAATTATGCCAGGGGCTCTTCCCTGAAAGAGTGCTTTGCAACTTAAGCAAGGAAGAAACCAACATGAACGAATGGAACAAAAATCAGCTGAGGAAAAAGAATTGTAATGAACAACATATTCTGTGGAAGCTGCATTTGAGTCATAAAAGCCAGTTCTTCTTGTAAGAATAATAGATATATTCTTTTAAGCTATCATAGTAGATGGTTATGTTAATCATAAGTATTGTGACAAAAGAGAAAGCCAAAATTTTAACAGTATAATGGAACTATGGTGTATGTAAAACTGAACTCCTACAGGCTGAACAGATACTTCAACCAAACTCTTGAGTTCTTTCTAGACTATTTTAATAAATCACCACTTCTGCCAAATTAAAAAAAAGTTGTAATGTGTCCTACTTAATAATAACAAAACAACCATAATACGAATAAAGGAAAGAAGTTATTGCTGTTCATAGTTAACTGGTACTTTTGGGAACCAGAAACTTGAAGTCTAACTGCTTGTATAACTTTTTTTTTTACAGAGCTAGAGAAATGCGATATAAAAGAGCCCATTAGCACAGCCGTGGTCTCTCAGCTAAAGTAACATAGTCATGACACTTGCCCAAGACAAAATTGACATCCTACATATTGAATTCATACAAATTCTCTGGAAAGATGGTAGCCACATGCCAACAGAGGTCTGTATGCACCAAAGGTCCAAGTTAATGTAATTCCACATTGTAAACTACCCTTTCTGCACCCTACATCAAGAGCTGCGTTCACACATTTATAGGGAAATATTTGGAAATGACAGGAAGTGAAGATCTACTCATATCCTTAGGCTTCATACAGTGCCAGAAACTGGCAGGTAAAGCAGGCTACTCCAGAACTAAACAGGTCCCTCACTGGATTCTTCTCTGGAGCAGTTGTCATGTTCTCCATGGTGAGATACCTCTGAGAGAACTTAAAATCACCTGTCTGGGTTTCTGGGCCCAGAAACTCAAAAAGCAGTACATATCGTTTTTACTTTATTTTTTTATTGAACAATACAATGTCTTTCTCTTCCTTTGGTGAAGACTAACGTGACTGGGTGGAGGTGACATCAGCTGTCTAGGTAAATGTTGAGTTGGTTCTCTAGCACGAACTCTGCTTCACTGGAAAAATTATATTATCCTGTTGGTGAATGCACAGAAGTTAAACGACCTACCTACCAACATTTATACATGAA
The DNA here is from genome assembly GCF_011064425.1 of Rattus rattus. Taxonomy (NCBI): domain Eukaryota; kingdom Metazoa; phylum Chordata; class Mammalia; order Rodentia; family Muridae; genus Rattus; species Rattus rattus. Next base: position 23,912,203 of record NC_046163.1, read on the forward strand.
ATTATCAGAATATAAAATTTAAGATTTCAATATGTATGGCATGTTTTAATCTGTGTTGTTTTTACTTTTATTATTAATACAGATATAGAATTCTCAGGTTGATTTATTTGTGATTCTTCATGCATAATTTATACCTCATATCATAAACTAATGTATCATGTTATTAATAATTATAACTATTACCATGTCCCTATCATATCCCAAATTCATTAATTATAAAAATAGATCTCTTCACTCCCTCCCACCTGGTTCTCTCCATCCATCCACCTTCGATGACTATTTTGTTTTCCCTTTTGAGTGAGATTCAAGCATTGTCCTTTGGGCCCTCCGTATTTCTTAGTTTCTTTGGGTCTGTGGATTGTAGCATCTTGTGCTTTATGGCTAATGTTTACTTATAAATGAGTGCATATCATGCATGTCTTTGTGGGTCTGGGTTACCCCACTCAGGATTATATTTTCTAGCTCTATCTATTTGCCTACAAATTTCATGACCATTTTTTGTTTTTAATAGCAGAATAGTAGTCCACTGTGTAGCTGAGAGGCATATAGGTTGTTTTTGGTTTCTGTATATTACAAATAAAGCTACTTATGAACATAGTTGAGCAAGTGTCCCTGTGGTATAGTGGGGCATCTTTTGGGTATATACCCAGGAGTTGTATAGCTAGGGTAGAACTAGTCCCAATTTTCTGAGAATCAACCAAATTGATGTCCAGAGTGGTTGTACCAGTGTGCACTCCCACCAGCAATGGAGGAATGTTCCCCTTGCTCTACATCCTCACCAGCATGTGCTGCCACTTGAGTGTTTAATCTTGACCAGTGTAAGATAGAATTTCAGGGTTGTTCTGATTTGTATTTCCCTTGATGACTAAGGATGTTGAACATTTCTTTGAGTGCTTCTAGGACATTTGAGAATCCTCTATTTAGTTCTGTACCCCATTTTAAAAATTGGTTGATTTGGTTTGTTGGTGTCTTTATATATTTTGAATATTAGTCCTATTTGGATGTAGGATTGGTGATGTTCTTTTTCCATTCTGTAGGCTGCCATGTTCCCTATTGATGGTGTCTCTACCCTTGCAAAACCTTTTAGTTAAATGAGGTCCCATTTATTGATTGTAGATCTGAGTGCCTGAACAAGGATGGGGACGAGATATGTGTGGGCAGAGAGGGCTGGGAGTAAGAATGGAAATCAATGAGGGTGGGGGCTGCATCTCTGGGACTAGCTGGAGACTTGGGATGGGGGAGGCTCTGGGGAGTCTATGGGGGGTGAGCTTAGTTGAGACTCCTACCAGAAGAGGGATATAGAGACCTAAGTGGTCACCTCCTGTAGCTGTGTTGGACTTCCTGTGGAGAGAGGGGGACATCAACCTACCCACAAAACCTTCAACCCAAAATTTCTCCCACCTACTACATGCACATGGATAAAGATGTAACAGAGATAAAAGCAACAGTGAACCAATGACTGGCCCAACTTGAGACACACACCATAAGAGAGAACCAATCCCTGAAACTATTAATGATACTCTGCTATGCTTGTAGATTGGAGCTTAGCTTAATTCTTATCTGAGAGGCTTCATCCAGTAGCTGATGGAAACAGATGCAGAGAACCACAGCCAAACATCAGGCAGAGTTCTGGGAGTCTTTTGGAAGACTGGTGGATAGAATTGAATGAGCCAGAGGGGTCAAGGACACCACAAGAAGACCTACAGAGTCAACTAAGGTGGGCCCACGGGGGCTTGTGGAGACTGAACCACCAAAGAGCATGCAGGGGCTATACCTATGCAGCCTACATGTTTGTAGCAGATTGCAGCTTGGTCTTCATTTGTGTCCCCAAACAAATGGAGCAGGGGCTGTCTCTGACTCTGTTGCCTGCCATTGGATCCCCTTTTCCTAACTAGACTACTTGTTTGGGCCTCAGTGGGAGAAGATATGCTGGGATTTAATCTCCCAAGGTGCAGTTCTACTCAATGAGGTCTTCTTATTCTCTAAGGAGAAGGGGCGGGGGTATTGGAGGAACAAATTTATAAGGGTGGGACTGGGAGGAGAGAAGGGATGCGGGTCACGATTGGGGTTTAAAGTAGATAAATAAATTAATGAAGAAAAATAGATCACATTATTTCTATTTTAGTGGAGTTTGAGGGAGTATTCCCAAGGTCATGACATTGGTAGATAGTCAAAAGTAGCTGTGAATTCATGTCTCATATAATTGGTTTTAAATTTGGTCCTCTTTGTAGGGAATCTTTTACAAAGTATGAAACAGACTAAGTTAAAACATTTGAAATAGTCATTATTTGTAAAAATTCACTCTGAATTCAGAATATGCATTTACCTCTCTTTGTTGTCTGTTGACTATTTTTTACTTATTTATTTAATTTATTTAATTTTATTTATTTACATTTCAAATGTTATCCTCCTTCCTGGTTTCCTCTTTGAAAACCCCTATTCCACCCCCTGCCTCTGTCTCCACGAGGGTGCTCCCTCACCCATTCACCCACTCCTGCACCACCACCCTAGCATTCCCCTATTCTGGGGCATCAAGTCTTCACAGGACCAAGGGCCTCTCCTCCCATTGATGCCAGACAAGTCCATCCTCTGCTACATATGCAGCTGGAGCCATGGGTCCCTCCATGTGTATTCTTTGATTGGTGGTTTAATCCCTGGGAGCTCTGGTGGGGTGTTGTTCTTCTTATGGGGTTGCAAACCCCTTCAGAGGGGTCTGTTGGCTTTTTAATGGTAACTGCTCCTTGTCCTAACAGTTCATTCTGCTATGGAATAAGTGTCATATTGTTATAGAATATGTGTTATCTTCATTGATTTCAGATGGATTATTTGAATGTCTTATCAAGGATAGTAGGAAAGTTGGATCCTTTGAAGCTTACATAGTCTGGGTAATAAATAATTCTTTCATGTTTTAGTTCTCATCATTTCAAAATCTTCGCAGTTAAAGTTCAGATTGTCAACAGAGTATTTGATCAACAAGCAGCAGATAACATGTCTTTTTTTTTTTTGCTCAAAAATATTGCAGTTCATTTTAAAATCTATAATCTCCCTAGTACATAATAATGTAAATCAAAGTCCTTGGAAAGATTGAAAATACTAGGAGAATGTATTGCAAGTATAGGAAAATGTTTTCAATAGAAATTCAGTGTTTGGTCCTTTCTAGTTTTCCTAGTCTCAAGGTTCAATTATAGGGCTCAAAGGTTAATACATAAGTCCGAGGAAATCAACCAACTATGGAAAACAAGCTGAGTTCTGGAGTCTCAAAAGGACAAAGAGACAAAACAGAACAACAGCAAAGCAACAGCCTGCCCTCTGAATGAAAGAGCTCTTTCCATCCTGGTCACCTTCACTCACCTTTGGACAGTTTCCACCTCTGGCAAGGAGCTGGTTGTTCCTCATGTGCCACTTGGCATTTTGCCTCTTGGTGACTTAAAGTTGCTTCTAAAATAAACCACAGCTAAGAAATCAAGACATACTTTCTCCATAATGACCTATTTCTCATGGTAGCAAGTTATTAATGTGGAAAGGCTTCTTGGTATTTATTCTGAATTATTTAAAACCAAACATACAGGGCACATTCTCTTGAGTGGTCATGGTTTAGTTGTGAGTGTGTGTACTTCATTTTAATTTCCTGGGGTGTAGGAGGTTAGACCTAGGACTTTGTATATGGTAGGCAACTGGTCTGTCACATACTACAACCTCAGCCTTGATGTAACAACATCCTAAATTAAGCCTGTATCCTAAACTTCAGTAGGAAAGTCACAGAGCATATTATAAAATGTCGGTGAATATTTAAATATAATGGGAGTTTTCAAATAAATATGACACTTACTTGTCAACCTCAGTCATCATATAGTTCATTTTCCTTGGCTTTCTGAGATTAGTTAATAGATCCAAGAAGCACCCTGCAAGACAGTTTGAGAACTAAGTCTCGGACCCATCCACGGTACAGAAACTACTAGAAGTACACAGGCATAAACCACTAAGACTATGACAAAGCGATAATGGAGATCTCAGAAGGTTTCCATTTAGACTTCCTGTCTCACTTCTTTTATATGTAGGTAAGATTGCAACTTGCACTCTCGTCTATATGAAAGTGTTTGGTGAGTTCAAAGCATTATGGGCGGTTTTCCTCTAGCGTCCTTACCCAGTTTAGATTCCCTTAACACATTTTGGCCCTTCCTGTGCAGATGCCATTTTGTGTAGACTGGCAGTTCTATCGTCGTGCTCTAGTTGAACTAAACAGTTCACATGTGCCCTAAGCTGCTCATATTAGGTCCTTTTTGGGGCTCGCTTGCTTAACTGTTCTAATACATGAACTCTCTAAGAGTCAGCCTCTCTTCTGAGGTTGTATCTCCAATTGCACAAGGAACTTTGCAGAAAGAATCTGAGATTCTAGCAGGTGCACAGCCACCACCCTCATGAAATAAGCCCCCTGGTCCCTCAACCATTAAGGAAGGATCAAGTTAGTTTTCTGACTTGCACCTGAAAGAAAACTGGCCTGAAATATTCTCAAAACTGTATTTTGCTAAATTGTGATGCACCTTAGGCTATGGGGATTACCTATATTTTCCACAAAGGATATTTTTACCTGAAAATGAGTTTACTAAGCTATAACTATTCACACATAGTAAGTCCTGGAATTAGTTCATATTTTTACCTCATTCAATTCATCTGGCAAATAAAATATTTGATTGAAAGCTCTTACAGACTTTAAAATAATAAGAGTTATTCATGGAAACTAAGAAACAGATAATGTCTGTTACATTCAGAAGCAATGAAGTATAAAATAACTATTTTAGTAGAACTTTTTCTTGTAGCTACCACTATGAGATTTGGTTAATATCTGAACATAAACTATACATAAAATATTTATCTTATTATTGTGTAGCCCAGATTGGCTTGAAACTCACTGTGTAGCCTAGGATAGCCTCCACCTGGCATCAATTCTTCTACTTCAGCCTTCCAAATGCTGGGAACCTCTGTACAGCTAAGAGCTACCGTGCCCTGCCAAAATGTTCTTTGCATTATAAAAAGAGAAAAGCAAGTTTCTTTGTGTGTGTCTGTACTTCTTTAAGAAATTGTCTAAAAACAAATACAGACTTCTGAGAATGAGGCTCGATTATCCAATGGTCCTTACCATGATTCTTCCGGGCATCAAAATACAAGTGAAGGAGAGATTTCTCAGTGTGATAGAAGGAAAGTGTCATTTGTCCCTCCTCACTGTTGGTCTGATTGACTGGTGTTTTCTAGTATTCCCCAAAGATCTTCCTTTACTTCCGTCAAAAATCCTCTCCCCAGTATTGTTTTATCAGTATCAGGACACTTGTTATCTCCGAAATGTATTTGGTTTACTTCCTATACACTCCTCGTATTCTGAAAAAAAAAAACCACATACTTTTGAAGGAAGGAGAAGAAAAACGTTAGAACTTCCCACAGAAAAAATATTTCACTATAAATTTAAAGTATCTTAGAGATTAGCGACACTAAAGCATATCCCTCCAACGGAATAAATTTTACGGATGCCACTGGCTGATTTCCGAGGTGAACAGTGTCATAGGCAAGGCAAGGCAAGGCAAGGCAAGGGGAGACTCCATATCACTGGCTGTTTTTCAGGGGTTGCTACTAGGATAAAAATATCTTTGGCGGGTTCAGGGCTAAGGTGTGTCGCTAAGAGACAGACCATGCAACAGATCTAGGGCACGAGGTTTATTGGAGGGTTGGTGAGAACGGAAGGCTTGCTCTGGGAGGGGACATGAGAGAGAAATTGAGACAGACAGAGGGAAGGAACAAGATAGAGACAGAGAGTACAGTCTGATGTTGGGGAGGGGGTGGGGGCTTTTCTGCAATGCACTTGGTGGCAGTGGATAACAGCGTAAGCTGGACTTGGCGAAAGGGAGGATTTCCCTGGACAGACTCACATAGGTACTGACTGAGTGATTCACTGAAATCTCCAGATCTCAGCTCATACCTTTAATTATTTTGCCTGTTAGTTCTATGAATCAAGGGGTGCCCTAGACACTCGGTGTTAGTTCATGTAGTCCATTCTGCTCAGGGAGACATCATTGCCTTGATCTGATGAGTGAAGAAATCGAGATTTAGAGCAGTCCACTAACATATCCGAGGTAATTAGGGCTTTATTTGTTTGTTTTAAAGACTTCAAGTTTTTAGAGCAGTTTTAGGTTTAGAACAAAATTGAAAGTACAGAGATTTCTCATATGCCCGGTTCCCCCGCTGACATTATCAATGTCCTTCCCATGTTCTCTATGATGGTGTTAGCTTTTCCTTCAGTCAATCTGCACTGACACCTCATTATCGCGTAAGATCATTCCTGATGTTCAGCAAGTGCTGGGCTGGCAGTGGGTCTTTAAGTGCAGAAACAAAGTGTCAAGAAAAATAATAAATTTAAGAGGAGAGAGAGGGAGAGAGAGAGAGAGAGAGAGAGAGAGAGAGAGAGACAGAGAGAGAGAGAGAGAGACAGAGAGAGACAGAGAGAGACAGAGAGAGAGACAGAGAGACAGAGACAGAGAGACAGAGAGAGAGACAGAGAGAGAGACAGACAGACAGACAGACAGAGAGAGAGAGAGAGAGAGGTGGGGAGAACAGGCAGAGACAGAGAGAAACACAGAGAGACAGAGGAGAAACACAGAGAGACAAAGACATAGTGAGAGAGTGAGAGGGAACCGAAGAACAGAGAGAGGCAGAGGAGAAACAGAGAAAGTGAAAGACAGACAGACAGAGATGGGGGATAAGGGAGAGAGGGGAAGGGGGAGGAGGGAAGGAGAGGAGAGAGAGAGAGAGAGAGAGAGAGAGAGAGAGAGAGAGAGAGAGAGAGACAGACTAGGATTAGGGCCTAAACAATTTCCAGGATTTGGGGAAATTCAGGTGGAGGTTGGCCCCTAATAGAATAGCAAAGGATCACCAGGTGGCTTAACCCTACTCACTCCAGCATTCCAGGTGACCAGGCATTGTTCCTCCTTCAGTTGAAGAAGGCCGACAGACCTTCATGCTCAATAATTATGGTGTCTCCAAGGCTTACTCTAGGCTGTGCCTTCTACAGGAATGGATTCTTTAACCAGTTATGCCCCTTTAATTTCCTCAGTAGTTTTTAGTGTTTAGATCTTCAAAAATACTGCCTGTCACAATCTTTTTTTTTATAGTTTCTTATTGCAAGGTACTGAGATATATCAGTAAAACTGACTTATATACATTGATGCTGTAGCCCGAACCCTTTTACTGACTGACTTCTCTGTCCTATCTCCTCCTCCTCCTCCTCCTCCTCCTCCTCCTCTTTTTGAGATTCTATGGACAATATCATGTTAGCTTCAGGAGATAGTTGCGTACCTTTTATTTAGCCTTTCTCATTTGAGCAGCCACAGGTAGGGCAAGAGTGGATCTCCTTGACTTTATCTTGATCTGAGTAGGAAGGAGATGTCCCTGTTTTCCTCCCTGCCTCCTTCCTCCTTCCTTCCTGCCTTCCTGACTCACTTCCTCCTTGCTTCCCTCTCTCCTTCCCTGACTTCCCCCTTCCTCCCTTCCTCCCCTTTTTCATACATTTTCTTTCATTAGTGTCTTACTGTAGGCTGATCCCAGACTGGTCTGGAACTCTCTGTATAGATCAGATTGGCCTCTACCTTGCTGTGATCCCTTGCTTCAGCCTACCAAGTACTAGGATTACAGATAGGAGCCACCTCCTGGGCCATTTATTCAAACCTGCCATCCTACTGCCTTGTCACCTGTATGCTAGGTCTCAGGCATGCACCCACCATGCCCACCTCCGTATTTCCTCTTATAAAGCATTTGTTCGTGTTTTGCTGTCTGTTATGTTTGGAACTTGTTGTTGTAAATTTATAAAAAAAATGAAACGATAAAAGTTTTTGGTCTTTTACCCTGCTCAGTCCTACACCTCAGTGCCCCAGATATCTGCTAGATATCTTGGCGGAAACACAGCCCAGCCACACACTTTCTTACACTCAGACTCTTACATAAAAGAAAACGCAACTCAATTAATGTGAAAACAATCCAGCGTCTAGATTTGGCAGATCCACCCTACACTGTCCTATTCCTAGTTCCCAAATCCCTCATCCCTTGCACCTTTTATTTGCCAAGTCTCCAGCTTCTTCTTCTGCCACGACGACTCTCTCCTCGCTTCTTCTCTTTCTCCTCCCCTGATTCCTCTAACTCTTCTCAGTTCCCCATCGTATCTCTAAACTGTCCCCTTTTCCTCCTAGCTTCCTTCTCTTCTCTCTCACTCTTTCAACTGTCCCATCCTTTTCCCCCCTGCTCAGGTTCCACTGGCTCAACTATCGCCAACTGTCCTCTCTAACCCTAGTCTCTGAATCTAATCCCCCTCTCACTCCCGACTTTTCCCTCTGTCCAAATCTCACGCTCTTGCCTTTATTTAACAAATTCAGAGAAAATTTCAAGGCAAACCACAACAGGAACTGAAGTAAATTAAAGGATTGGGCCCCAATGCAAACAGTGTTCAGAAATGGGACTTTGGAGAAATGAGTAGGTCCTTAAGGGAAAGTCTGAATAGCCTAGTGGTGGGCTGAAGGAAGTGTGGAAGACGGAGCCTAGTTGGAGGAAGTAGGTTATTGTGTGTGTGACATGGAAAGAAGCCTCTTGTCTATGGCCTTTTCCTGTCACTTTCTCCTTCCTAACTCCTAGGAGACAAGAGCTGCTTTGCTCTATAGTGCTCTTTACCACACCTTCCTGTTTTATCCACAGACCCTGAAGCACCTACCTTGACACTTTGACTCACCACAGACCCTGAGGCAATGCTGTCAAGGATGACAAGCTAAGTTCTCTCCCACTGAGCAAACCGAAATCTTTCCTCTTTGAAATGGTTACCTTCAGCTGTTTGTCCCTGTGAGGGAAAAGCCTCACACAGTGTCAGAGCATCGCCTAAGTTATATGCATTTGAAAGTCAAAATGAAAACGCCCGAAAGACTTTATGCAAATTTGCTATTATTTCCTCCTTGACGTTTGATGCGACTTGCCAGAGGCCCAGTCAGATCTGTAGCTTAGGTGTGGAAGTGATTTTTGCATATGAAATCAGTTTTTCACACATGCAAGACTTGAGATTATTTCTTCTTGAGGGAACTTAGGTAGTTTGTGAATTTTAAGAAAGAGTCTATTGCCTGTATGTTGTTGAATCTTTGGATTCCTATCTGTAGGTATGTGTGGCTAGTAGCTGACACATATAGTCACCTTTATCCCTCTATGCAGCTAATTTGCAGCACATCCAGTTTGCTGATCTCAGAGCAAGCTTTTTTTGTACCTTAATGCTGCTTGGTCACTTTTCCGCCTCAATGAGCCCTATTCTGATCTTTGCTGTTTCTTCCCTTCACCTGCTATTTCAGCTTCAGCTTTTATGATTTCTCAGAATGGAATTTCGGGTTATTGATAATAGACTTCTTAATACTTAAGGTGAGTTTCCCTCTGTTGAACAAAAGTTTACAGAAACTTAACCTTCTGCGAGGCTGATTGAACCAAGTAGAACGTCAGTGTTTGTGGGGAGGTTGGAATGTTGCAGGTCGAGAGCTTACCTACCATTTGTCTTGCACTAACATTCAGCCCCTTAGTTGCCATTCCAGACCCGCCTCCGTATCTGATATAAGGTTCTTCTGACTATCAGGTGAAACTGTGTGAAACTCAGTACTAACTTAGCACATGAAGAACTTCCACAAACAAAAGTGCAAAGAATCCCATCAGAGAGCCTCAGAAGCCTACAAAAGTGATGTCTCAGCTTTGCTGTAACTCACGCCTCTGAAGTTCCCACCAACGCATCTGAAAAGTGCTTGATTGACTTATGACTTTCTTACGTCAGTAAGATGTAAAACGTCAGTGGACAGACAAATGGAACATGAAGTTTGAGGTCACTTAAATCTGTGTTCCTCGCCATGGCCACTCATATTTGGCTCCAGGATACACTACCTCCTATCCCCTTAGAGGTGAGAGATACATTTTTTACGTCAACACTGCCTTCCCCACTCACGGCTGTCTCCTGATCATGACCTGTGCTTGTTGCTTTATTTCTCTTTCGGTTTTCTGTAGTTTTAAATGAACGTTAGAAGATCCTCCTCCCTCTCCTCCTTTATGGTTCATTATTCTCTTTTGGAAACAGGTAACTTCACCCTTATACTTCTAACATGCATTTACAAAGCATCTAAAGCAATTACCATTGATGCATCAAGCATGAACACACTATTTATATACAGTGTGCCCAAGTTAGGGAGGAGTTCCTAGTGTCTTGCTTCTGTCCCCAACAGCAACACCGGCGTTCCTTTCATTTCTCCATAAACTATAATCATCCCACCGTGGTTGCTGTGATTACTGTAAGGAAGCACTTATCGTTCAGACCAGTTAAGAATAAGAACAATAAACAATTTTACTTTATCTTCATTGGTTCCTCTTCTGTGGTCATTTCTGGGCCTTGAGCTTTGGATTTACATCATTCACCTTCTCTCTGAAAAGCGTATGCTAACACTCCATACCCACTAGGACTGTTTAGACACAAATTCTGTCCATGTTTTAATTGCCTGATAAGGTTTTTACTTTGTTTTCATGTAGGAAGAATAAGTTTTATTGGATAGAGACAGCGGTGTGAAGGGGTTTCTAATTCTTGCAACACATTAACTACTTCATTGCGCTTTCTTTCTATTTTTATGAGGTCTAACCTGAAGGTCCACTGGGATTCTTACCGTAGCTCCTCCGTGCTAAATGCATCTCTCAATATGATTTGCTTTCAGAGTTTCCTCCAGTGTGTATCCATTCAGCAAATTGAAGATGATTTGATTGTCTGTCTGTCTGTCTGTCTGTCTCTGTCTCTGTCTCTGTCTCTGTCTCTGTCTCTGTGTGTGTGTGTGTGTGTGTGTGTGTGTGTGTGTGTGTGTGTTTATCCTTTTTGGTTGTCACTGAATACATAAGACTATTTTCTGTAATTAGTTTTGGAAAAAACATCCCTTTACCTCTACAAGTTTTTATGAACATGTCTGGAGGAAAAGGGGAAAGAACTGATTTTTCCTTCCTTCCTTCCTTCCTTCCTTTCTTCCTTCCTTTCTTCCTTCCTTTCTTCCTTCCTTCCTTCCTTCCTTCCTTCCTTCCTTCCTTTCTTCCTTTCTTCCTTTCTTCCCTTCCTCCCTTCTTTCCTTCCTTTCTGTTAATTTAGAAAAAGAAGCATTAGAAGAGTGAAATTATACAGTTAGTATGGAGAATGAGCAAAATTCCCAGAGCACCTTATCTTTCCTCATGCGGATGGTTTATTTAAGCCATCTCTGCTTTCTTTGTTTCTTTGATTTTAAGGATGGAATCTTGGAGGATCCTGACCTCTAACATAAGTAGAGAATAGCCCATTGTGAATGCTTTGGTTCAGATCTTGAACTTGCGTCTTAGGATGGGCTGGTAGAATATTGCTTCACCAGCTGCTGTAACAGGGACTGCAAATCCTCAGGCCTGATGCTTGCATGAGGGGCACTTCTTTGTAGTATCACTGAAGGGTTACTTGCAGACTTCACATATATTTTTTTTGCTAGGCTGCCATGTTTCTGGTATAGCCGACACCCCTGCAGGGAGTAGCGGCTAAACCTGTCTGTTCCTGTAAAGGGTGACTTCTCCTCAGGATCTTCTACTTTGAAAGTTTCTTCTGAAATTTGTGCTTTGCATCTGGGCTATGAGTTATGGGGATCCTTTCCCGTGATACTTGTTCCCTAACTATTCTCTTTACTGTTTCAAAAGCTTTAACCCAGAATGTTTCCACTGCCTGGTGAGCATGCTGTCTTCGAGCTTCAGACTCTTGATCTTCCCCTATGGATTAATTTGAACAGTTATGCAGTGCCTAGTTTTATGTCAGCTAGTTTTTTGTCAAACTTGACAAACCCAGCTTGTCAGTTTTAGAGTCATTTGGGAAGAGAGAACCTCAAGTGAGAAGATATCCCCACCAGGTTGGTTTGTGGGTAAGCCTGTGGGCATTTGCTTGATTGATGATTGATATGAGAGGTCTCAGCTCTCTGTGGATAGTGTACCCCTGGGTCCTGAGTACTATAAGAAAGCAAAGATGGAAGGAAAGGCCATCCAGAGACTGCCCCACCTGGGGATCTATCTCATATACAGCCACCAAACCCAGACACTATTGCTGATGCCAAGAAGTGCATGCTGACAGGAGCCTGATTTAGCTGTCTCCTGAGAGGCTCTGCCAAAGCCTGACAAATACAGAGCCAACCAGTGGACTGAGAATAGGGTTCCAAATGGAGGAATTAGAGAAAGGACTGAGGTAGAAGGTTTGTAACTCCATAGGAAGAACAACAATATCAAGCAACCGGACACCCTATAGCTCCCAGGCACTAAACGACCAACCAAAGAGTACACAGGGAGGGATCCATGGCTCCATCCGCATGCATACATAGCAGAGGATGGCCTTGTTGGGCATCAACTGGAGGAGAGGCCCTTAGTTCTGTGAAGGCTTGATGCCTCAATGTAGGGGAATGCCAGGGTGGGGAGGTGGGAGTGGGAGGATGTGTGGGAAACACCCTTATAGAAGCAGGGAGAGAGAGGATGGGATGGGGGTTTCCAGAGGGGAAACTGGGAAAAAGGATTACATTTGAAATGTAAATAAAGAAAATATCCAATAAAAAAAGAAGAGAGAAAAAAAAGAACAAATATCATTTAATAAACACTTAGACAGGAAAAAAAAAAAAAAAAAACCAGCCTGAGCAAGCCAGCAAAGATCTTCCATGGCTTCTGTATCAGATCTTGACTCTAGCTCCCTGCCTAGATTACCTGGATGACGGACTATAAAGTGAAAGATGAAGTAAACCCTTTCCTCTCCAGGATGCTCTTGGTCTTGGTGTTTTATCCAGGCAATAGAAACCCAATTAAGTCACATTACTTGTCCTAATCAGCAGTTGGTGGCTACACCCATCCTGTTCTAAATATTTTCCACTTGTTTAAACGTAGCAGGCATCTGATTAGTTGTTTCTTCTAAGTGATTACTTAGCTCCATTTTCTGTTTTACTCCAAAGTCTAAACTCAACAGTTCAAAGGCAAGGTCATGCCTCCAAGCCCTAGGATCTGGCAGTTGTTAGCACAGAAACACACAGGGCATCTTGCTTCTTTCATACTCCTTCTTGAGCATCTTTCTGGCCAGTTCTATTTCTTGCTGGTTTGGGTCTGCATCTCTTTTACAACATCCAATTGTAACCATTTTTCCTCCTTTAACTATTTCTTGCTTCACTAGGGATTGCTGTTCTGAGTGCTGCCTTGCTTCTGGGAGACTAGAAGGTAAGGAGAGATTTTAAAGAGAAATATTGCCTAGATAACCAAACAGCTATAGGCAAAACAACAATCATAACATTTCACACTTTAGGTAAAAATTAATACAAATGACTCATCTTATTAAATGTAAGGAATTAAGTTTTATGTAAAACTTTAATATAAAAATTTGAGAAAATTTTTAGGACCTATGGCTAGACAAGGCTATAGGCTTAACATCAAGAGCAAAATTCGTAAGATGAAAAATAGGTAATTTTAGAGTTCATAGAAACGGAAAATGTTTGTTTGGATGAGGAAACAAACTATAGTTAACAAGACTATATTGCAAAGCACACATTTGATGGAAGATTCATGTGAATACCCAGTAATCCAACTAAAATGGCCTGAACAGATGCTTCTCTATTGTCACCAAATTCTCTGTTGAGGGGGAAAAACTAGATCAGTCATACTTTATTAGCATAGCTCCTCTCCTCTGGAAAATTTAGTTTGCTTCCCCCCCTTACACCAATGGACTGAAACATGCAGCTGCCATACCTAACATTTCCCAGCCATGCTTGACTGGATATAAACAATAGTTCATTCAGTCAGGATCAAATTTAGAAGCATCCTGGAACCCCAAATGCACAGTCATGAGCTAAGTGCTCAGTGACGTTATGATAAACGCATCAGTCCAAAGAGCAGCTTAGCATTTAGCATTGTTTGATACTGTGGGATATTCACAAGCTTGCTCGCTTTCTTTCCTTCCTTCCTTCCTTCTTTCTTTCTTTCTTTCTTTCTTTCTTTCTTTCTTTCTTTCTTTCTTCCGTTCTTCCTTCCTTCCTTCCTTCTTCTCTTCTTCTTCTTCTTCTTCTTCTTCTTCTTCTTCTTCTTCTTCTTCTTCTTCTTCTTCTTCTTCTTCTTCTTCTTCTTCTTCTTCTTCTTCACAAAACCATCACTTCCTTCAAATGAGTCATGATCAAAATTATTTCTAAAATGGTTACATGGTTACATTACATTACCCTTAAAATGTTGATGGTTTTAGCTGTATTTTTATGAAATCTTTCAGAATTTATGAGTCTCTGGAACCTGAAACAAATTGAAAACATTAGAAAGAAGTAGAACTTGCAGTCCTGACATTTATGTTCCAGTGATTAATGTCTACTTCTATGAGAGCTACCCTCCATGAGGCTCTGTGCCAAATGTCGATCAATATCTCAAGCTTCCTCATCAATGGGAAAAAATACCACTCTTTCCGAGCCAAAGCTTGTTATCTTGCCTTTGCCAGACTACACTAAGCTCCAGTAAATGTAGTATTTTCAACAGTGCTCAGTGGCACGGTCTCAAAATGCTGTCATTGTTGATTACCTGAGATTGCATTCTGAAGCTTAAGACTGCGAGAGTGATTCAAAATAGGGCTGGCAATAGGCCTAAGTGATTGGAAGCTCCAAGTGAATTAAACACCAACACAAAAAGTTAAAACAAAACAAAACAACAGCTACCACTCTGGGCTTGCCCCAACTCCAAAAGCAGTCACCAGGAAATAGCTTCTTTTTACTCTTTTTTGGAATATTTCGTTTTTTATTATTTGGATTATGATGTGACATCTTTACATCGCTAAGATATACTCAAGCTAAATAAACACACTTTTTTATTTACCCTTGTTCCCTAGGAAGTTCGCATATGGCTCAGTGAACTTTTTAAACTATATAAACAACAGATGAACTTGAGATTTGAGAAACCCAAACATTTAGACCTTATTCAAGACCCACATGCTTTAGTGCTTTCTAAACTTGTGAGGCAGGCATATAGAGTCAAGGGGAAACATTAGGTAGGCTCACGAATTTATTTTCTTTTGCAAATGAGTTTGGCAGGCTTAACTGAAACCATTTGTTATTGCATACATACTTCCTGGAGAATTCATGAGTTCATTACTCCATCAAAACCCACATATTATTCGGACCAGGCCCTTTGTATCTAGACAATTCTAGTTACTCTTAAAAGTAAGCACAAAAAGTCATAGCAGTCATTGTTGATCATTTTGTTGGAGTGTAAAACAGATGTTCATTTAGGAAAATTTTCACAAAGCTGAAACTTCATCTTTACCTTGGAGAATAGGTAACATTTAGGGGGAGAGAAAGCAGCTGCATGCAAGGTGCGATGTTCCATCTACTTATTGTGGAAAACTGACAAGAAAACCCAGTACCAAATGCTTCTCGTTGGTATCAGGAAGTAAGGTTAAATGGGCAGAAAAGTCAAACCAAAATCTAGAAATGTTTAGCTTTTGGCCCATCAATTTACCATGTCAGGGAGTTCTTAAAATTTTCTGAGTGTAAAAGTTGCTTGTGTTGCTTGAGAATACCAATATTCAAATAGTTATTCTAGGCAACTGATTGGAAGTATGGTGTAGGATCTAGGGTCTGTTAAGCATTAGGTAGGAGTGGAAATGTAGAATAAGCACATGTCTATGATATGTGTTTGGACATGTGGTGTTCCTGCAAAGGTTCATTTGTTGAAGGTTTGGCTTCTACATAGCAGATCCAACCCTGAGTGGTGACCAGTCATGAGGAGTCCCAAAGAATCAATGAAACTCATCGATGTGTGTGTGTATATATATATACACACATATACACACACATATCACATATACATATAACATATCACACACACACACACACACACACACATATATATATATATATATATTTGATACACATATACCAGTTACTTTATATACTATAAAGAAACAGGAAGGGTAAAAATGAAAAAACCAAATAGAGAGAACCAGATATAGATCTTAGGGTATGATAGAAACAAATTGTAGTTTTCACATTCTTGATCTATAAAACCTTTCTGGAGACTCAAAGTAGTAGTCTTTATTTTAAATAGCTATCTTCTACTTACCGTGGAACATATCAATTGTGTTCTCATTGCCCATTTCCATCCAGTGTACACGTTCACTGATTGGTTACCTTCAAATCTGAATCTTATTTACTTAACTGAGAAATCCTATCCTCCACCCCAAGCTTTTATTACTTTATTAAGTAGTGTATCCCCCTTAGTCTTCAATTACCTCCTATAATTGTCCTGCTCTGCCACCTTCCAACTAATATGTTTGTTCTTCTTAGTCTTGATGCCTTCCTTGTGAGTTAATTAATTTTTGGCCATGGTATGTGCCAGTCTCCTTGACTTCTCCTTCATAAAAGAGGTACCAGGTCTATGCATAAGGAGCACTCAGTAAGACCAGGAGCTGAAGAAGGAAGTGACAGCACTGACTCAGGCAGGTGACATGCCTGGATCCAGAACTTGACCACATTTTTGGGTGGTTTAATCTTTTCTCGTCTGCTTCCTCACTTGTTATGGTATAAAAAGCTGCCTTCCACCTGGCCCTTCTGTCACCTTGCTATGGAAAATACAAATAATGCAACTATGCAATCAGACACTGTAGCTCTGAAAACCTGAGCAAAATACATCTTTCTTCCTTTAAGCTGTTGTCTTAGGGTTTCTATTGTTCCAGTGAAACACCGTGACCAGAAATGCAAGCTGGGAGGGAAGGGTTTATTTGGCTTTCACTTCCACATTTTGGTCCAGCCTTGAAGGAAGTCAGGACAGGAACTCAAAACAATCTAAAAACATCTTTTTATACCTAAAAATATTTTCTTAAATCCTAAACAACTCAAGTTTTTATTGTGAGACTAATACTATCTAGTCTTCAACCGAATGAGAGATTTGAGAATGAACACATATTATCTGAGAATGTAGGGAGTGCAGGTAAGCAGCTTCCAAACCAGAGAAATGACAGAGATGGTTGGGTGTCTGTACAGTTCCCCAAATTTCCTCTATGACATTGGAGCATCTATCTTCAGCCTTCTGGCCCAGTATATCTGACAGATTTTTTCTGTAAAGCAAGAATTTATGCAGGTTTTGCCTACTTTGTTCTTGCAAAGCTCAGCAGTTGACTTCTCTGTACCCCGTTTGTCAACTTTGGACAGCATTCTGTCTGCAGTAGAAGCAAGAGCAGTTTCTTGCCCAGTGGCAGCCTGCCACATTTGAAGGAGACCACATAAGGATATTCTTTGATGCTTATCATCTTCTTTGAGGTAGAAATAGGAGCTGCCAGGAGCTGACATGTCTCATAGTCAATAAGGCCTTAAAATAATAAAACATCTTAAAGTGCCATTTTTCTGTAGGTTCCAGGCTTTTGAAGACTATTTATCTAGTATATCTGAATTGACAAGTGTTGCTTGTTACTAGCTATTTACTCTCTGTTCAACCTTGGAAGCATATTTCTGTAATTAACTTCTATCTGACATGACCATAAGTTTAACTTGCATCATTTAGTTATCCTAAACAGTTTGTAATAGAAGCTTTTAAAAGAACTGGAATTTTTAGGAAGAACAACAGTGTCAACCAGAGCTCCCAGGGACTAAACCACCAACCAATGAGTACACATGGAGGGACCCATGGCTCCGGTTGCATATGTAGCTAAGGATGGCATTGTCCAGCATTGATAGGAGGAGAAGCCCTTGGTCCTGTGAAGGCTCGGTTTCCCCCATATAGGGGAATGCCAGGGCATTGATGTGGGAGTGGGTGGGATGAGGGATTGGGAGCATCCTCATAGAAGCAGGGCGAGGGGGCATGGGAGAGGGGGGAAAAGGGGATAACATTTGAAATGCAAATACACAAAATATCCAAGAAAAATAAAATTAAAAAGGCCTGGAATTTAATATTGAATTTAAAAAAATCACCTAAGTACAATACCTCAAGCAGTCTGTTGTAGCAAAATATAACCTCGATTTCGCATCAGTACACAAAGATGTACCAATGTGGGGTTTTTGGTTTGTAACAGTTCCATACTTTAATAGTGGACTCAGCAATCGACTGTTCATTCCTATTATTCTTATTCTATATCGCCCTTTTCTCTCTTCATCCCTTCTCTTTCCTTCCCGAAAACTTAGATAAGAGAGACAGAAGGATAAAGGGGAGAGAAAGAAAGAGAGAAATCCATGAGTCTAACTGCTTATATTTTCTTTTCTCCCTGATCCGAGATCATTAACAAACTCCAAACAACCCCCCCTTTAGTGACAACAACCATCCACTATCCTGTGGATGACCAAAAATCATCTACCCCAACTCTTGGGAATGTGGGAGTTGCTCTCCTAAAATTGCTTCCTGCTTATTTATGGTGTCATTTTTCCTTTGCACCCCTACTCCAAATTGGGGTAATAGTCTTAAGAAAGCTAGCTGTAGCATTTGTTGTCCAGTCTCTGCATGCTGTGAAAACGCAGGCTTAAATGAAGTCCCGACTGGAACAATCAGAAAGGCTGCACCAAATGGGGTTGGCAGCTTTCCTTGACGCTGTCCTGGAAATAGACTTTGATGAAACAGCTATTAAGGCAGGTTCTGATCTGAGTTTGGATCAGGCAGGATGCTGGAATAAAATGTCTCAGTGTCTCAGCATCCTTTTCAGAATCCTCAGGGTGTTTCTTGTCAGGGGTGCTTTTCTGGTTGTTTCCTCTGTGAACATACACACTTTCAAAGGCATTGTACTTTTTTGCATGAACATAAATGTGGAATATGCAGTCTGCACAAATCAGTTAAGGATGATACTTTGCTCTTTGTTAGAGCAGGTGAAAACCTTTCTTTATGAGTTGCTTTGGATTGTGTGTGTGTACTCAACTGTAATACATATTTTCATCTATGCTTTATGAAGGATGGCCTGACAAGTCCTGAGGATTCTGCAGCTAATGAGATTTATTCAAGTTCTAGCTGGAGACATTCTCATGTCTCTGCCAGTCTCAGAGCTGTTTGCATGTAGGAGGACCAGCATACACGTTACCTGTTTTATTGGTTTTCATGATTGTTTTCTTGTCTGTACTCAAGATCTTCAGGGGGTCTCCCTCTGTCATATCTGACTTTTGTCAACTTGAAAGGAATCTAAAGCTTTTTCTCTTCCTGTTGAAACAAGAGCAGAGTCTCTTCCCCCACAGCTATCCTTCCTGTTTTCCATTTTGAGGCTATTGTGTATTTATACTCTAACCTCTGTTCTATGGTCTCTAATCCAGCATGTAATTTCTCAGTCTCCTCTTTAGTCTGTCTTCTTCTGGTCTCTCCTAAAGAGGATAAACAAAATTGTAATTATTATTGGAAAAAATAATTACTGGAAAAAGTACCTTTTTTCCATGTCTACCTTTCTCCTTCCGAGATATTACTTTTTTATTTTCAAAGTAACTATTTATTCCTGTGAATTTTATATTCAGTTTTCTTTTCTTCCTCCTCCTCCTCCTCCTCCTCCTCCTCCTCCTTTACTGTTTTCAAACTTAATACCTTACCAGTTTAGAGGGTTGCAGCTGTTCAGTCCTACCACAGCTCTAGGAAAAGGTTCCGTTTGCCCTTCTGTTCATCTGTAGGCTCCTCAGACCAGCATGTGCCTATGGTGGCTCACTCTGCCCCTTCCGTTCCATCCAGCTGTTCACAGGCCTCCACTTTCCCCAGCAGTCAGCCATGCTGCACTTAGGGGGATGGGGTAGGGAGGCATAGCAGGGGAGGTAAGGGTCTGTATTTCCAAATTCACCCTCCTGGAAGTTAGCCATTCCTTGGCCAGGAAATTGTCATCTACCCTGGAAATTTTTCTCAGGCTCTAAGCTTAGGCTCTAAGATTTCCATGTTGGGCACTGTATGTAAAGGCAGGCTTTTCCCACAACTGCCCAGATTCAGCAGTTAACAATTCTGAGACTTATCATATATGAATAAAAGCCTAGGCCAAAAGCAAGAGCTCTGTCCTTGACTAGCTCAGATCTCAATAGTCTCATTATTCTATTCTACGTTCTGCCACATGGCCAGTTACCTGGTTGTCCGTTACATGTGATGGGGCTGAATCTTCTCCTCCCATGCCTGTTTCTCTCCCAGAATACCCCCCCCCAAATTGGTCCATCTTCTAATCCTGTCTCAGCTCCTTGAGCAATTATCTTTTTACTGACAGGTGAATGTTCCTCACAGTGCACCAGAGACTATCCCTAAAGAAGCAATTCATAGCCCAGCCCAGCTGCAACACCTATGAACCACAGCAGTCACCAGCATGGGGAGATAACTGGAAAGGTGCACTCGAATATAGATGGTAACCTACAGCTGTCTAATTGGACTCGAGACCCATTCAACAGGAGAGAAATAATGCCTTGTACTATAAATCCAATCAAATTCCCAGGGCTACTGAAGTCATGGGCCTTAAAAAAGTGCTTGCTAACATCACTCTACTAGACCAGCATATAATTCCGTACTATAGTACTATATGAACACAGATAGTGGGCATAAGAATAGCTAATACATTTTACATAAAAGCATCTCTTCTCTTCTCAGCAAATAGAGACTACCACAGAGAACTGCAATGGACACAGTACAGAGATCAATGGAGCAGGAGGAGCAGAGGCCCAGCAGATTCAGCTCTTGAATCTGTGACTCAGGAAATATATCAGAAGGGAGGTCAGAAAGATTGTCAGAGCCAGGATACGCGAAAGTCTTAGGTTAAACAGTCTCCTCTAGAAATGGCTGCATGAGCAAAACTGGGACAATAGATCTATCAAACTACAGGGAAGGGTATAAATGTCACAGGTCCCATTCCTAGACAAAGAACTAAAGAGAACTGATGACTCCCCAGAGAGGAGAATTAGCTTCTCTCAGAGATGAGTCCTTTTATGACTTATCTCATACAAAGTGGTCAGCCCTGAAACTATATACACATAAGTAACAAAAACAGATTCAGCAGGGTGAATTTATATGCTTGTGCACATATAAATACATATATAGATATGTAACTAATAAAGAAAAGAGGCACTTAATTTGAGGATTTGGGTTGGAGTTAATGAAAAGGGTTGAAACGAGGGTACCTGGGAGAGGCTAGAGAGATAGAAAGGGAAGGAGGAAAGTGGTATAGTTCTATTTTAATTAAAATGTATAAAAATTAAGCAACAAAATTAAATGCAATGTTTGAGTTCTGCTTTGCATCTGCCTCTCACAACAGGGGGCCATCTGGTCTACTCTTGTATATGTTCTGTACTCAGGAAACCTTTACAAATATTGCCAAACCTAAAGTCAACAGTAATCTTCAAATATGTATCCCTTTTCAAAATACCTGCCTTCCAAATTATCATCTTAAAATGAAGATGTATTGTGGTTCCTCTTTTAGATGTTTTCTCCTCCCGAATAGATCCTCTATTCACAAAATCTGTCGTGTTATTTCAACACAAAGTTTCCTCTTTCTCTTTCTTCCCTCCTTCTGCCTTTCTTTCTTTCTTCCTTTCTTTCTTTCTTTCTTTCTTTCTTTCTTTCTTTCTTTCTTTCTTCTTTCTTTCTTCCTTCCTTTCTTTCTTTCTTTCCTTTTCTTTCTTCTTTCCTACCCTCTTTTCCTTCCTTCCTTTTAGACAATTGAACTCTCAACTCTGTCATCATGCAAAGTGTTAATATTAACCATGTCACTATTCTTGGTTATATTTTGTTTTTTTTTATATTTATTTCATCACTTACTTAATTGGTGCTACTCAGAGAACAGGGAGCACATCTTTCCATCAATTGCCATGTGGCAAATATCAGTGCCTTGAACAGAATAGATAAATGTGTAATTTAATATAAGCTGAATGCAATTATTTGCACATGTTCTGGGGTAGACAGATAGAATTTCACATCTGACCTCAGACTGTAATCTTTTAATCAACTTCCAGTTTCCATACTTTCAATCTTCATATTGCTGTTCTGAGTTGTTTCCATAAACTTTAGTTAAGTTTGGTGTCTAATGCTCTCATGAGAAAATTTTAACCTTGACTATTCAAGGCCCTCCACCTTCTGTTCTACCCTTTGCACCCTACTCTTAACATTGTGTGTTGGCCATGCTGGGTCATGGATCCCCAGGCCTTCCTTTATTGTGCTGTGGCCTTAGACTACCTCTTTTATCCTGTAGGTCACAGCAGAACTTCTAGGCTGTTATCATCACATTAAGTAACTCCAGGCTGCTCTTCAGCCAAGAATTACCAATGATTACTGAAGACTCACTGACAAAAGGGACTACATACGTCAAAAAGTCCCTGAGCCAGACCTGTCAAAGTGTGCCTTTTGGTGATGGCAATGCTCTCTATAGCTCAGACCAATCCCTCAGATGCAATTTCAGATCAATCTAGGGAAACAGAGCTCGGCACAGGGCAGGTTTCTCATCTCCTCATTTTCTAGAATCGTAGCGTTTTTACTGGAATAACCCTCCTCCTAACAGAAGTTCCCAGCCTCTGCCTTTTATTACTCTCTGGACCCAAATGATGGAATACTACAATGCAACAACACAAAAGCACTACACGAGTCTTTCCCATTAAATTTTGGGTAATTTCACTGAAAGTTATTGTCTTGCTCGCTCTGCTCACATGACGATAAAAACAACTCTGGCTATATTTACTTCATTGTGACTTGTGAAATGACTATATTTTGAAAAATCTTTGGCATTAGAATACATTCACAATGAAGAATTATCGAAATGAATGGACTGTCTGTCCCGAGTGTTTGAACTGTGGGAAACTGGAACAGTAAGTTAAACTTATTTGTGGAGGTATGTGGTTTCTAATCTGAAATCTGTTTCAGTTTGTTCCACACAAGAGGCCATGGAAAATACCATCTCAATAAAGTGTATGCTTTCCAAAGCTCTGCAAGTCAAAACGTTTGATTTATTTATTATTTTTGTTGCTGGCTTTTTCTTTCTACCAAAGGTCAAATGCCATGGGGAATATGTCTGGTTAAAAATATTTATTGATTGATTGTCAAATGAAAAAGTTCTGAAAATACTTACATTCCCATTCGAGACTGGACTTTTCAAAACTTGCACTTTAAAAAAAGCTGAGTATAGTCAAATATGCCTGTAGGTCTACCTACCTCAGAGCCTGACATAGGAGAATCATTTAAGCCTAGGAATTTTGGACTAGCTTGGAAATTATAATCTGATTTCTTCTTTAAACAAACGAACAAAAAAACCCACCTAACAACAAATAAAAAAATCCCGAGTAAAATTTGTCTTTATCTCTCTGTGTGTCAACAGATACTTTCTATCTCACTAATTCCATACAGGTTTTTCCAACATCCATCCATCCCTCTATCCATCCATCCATCTATCCATCCATCCATCCATCCATCCATCCATCCATCCATCCATCCATCGATCTATCCATCCATCCATGCATCCATCCATCCATCCATCCATCCATCCATCCATCCATCCATCCATCCATCCATCCATTCTGCTCATGTTGTATAACCATTGCTGGAATCAGTATAGAGTAGAGAGAAAAAAAAAAGCACAGGATTTTCACTTGTGCTTTTCATAATCTAACCAGAAAAGTTATCAAACAATTGTAAAAGCAATAAGAAATGCCTCTATTTAGTACTAAATTACAGAACCTGGTGCTTGACAACATCTACAAAGAGATGTGGTCTAGGTACGGAGGTCTGAGTCCACTTCCCTGGGGAAGTGGCAATTGCATCGTTCGGTGTGTGGTGAGCAAGAACTAAAATTACACTGTGCAGGGAGGAACCATTAGACGGAAAGATTCCCTGGGGCCCAGGGACATAGCATCTTCAAGCAAATGGAAGGTGACCAGCGATGCTGGCACAGGGGATTGTGTACAAGGGTAGAACGGAAGAGGAAGTCAGCCCTGCAGGGCTATGCTATATTAGGGATGCTTTCATCTTAATGTTCTGGAGACCTGTCCAGTAAGTGACAGGAGGCCAGATCAGGTTTGTGTGTTGCAAACATCTCTAGAGTTGAGAAGGCAATATATTAGGGGTAGGAGAGAGCAGATGGTGGTGGGTTAACTGCAGGCATGGTGGCATCTTCCATGAGACTGGGGACTGAGGAAAAGCTGGACAGAATGTGAGGTGAATAGGACTTAGTGGCAAAGTAGATTTGTTAGGTGAAGCCTTAATAGGAGTTAAGCACTGTGCAGACCTGAGACATTTGTGCCATATTTCCACTACAGTCTCACTGTTTCAATGAATTCAGAACTCACTTACATCAATGGTATTTATCCTGGACCTGCTACATGCCATTCTGGCTGCTGGTGATCCTAAAATGAACAAAGTTGCCCCTCCTGTACTTGTGCTTGTTTCAGACATCTGGTTAAAAGTGTGAATTAGGGGTAGCCACAAAGAAACAGCACTCGCAATACTGTGGGCCATTTTCCTTGGCAAATAGAAAAAGTCACCTTTCAGTAGTTCCCATTTCTGAAGGACCCCTTACTGTGTAGAGATATCAGGGAGATAGGCAGAGAGGTATTCAGGGAGGGACAAGGGCATAAAATGGGTACTCTTAGGGTCACGAAGCTATGGGATGTCATTACTTGAACAAAGGTGTTCCAATTTCAAGCTGAGGGTGCCCCCCCATCTCCTCCCATTTACTAAAACTGTTCCAGATATAGAAAGTTTGCTTCAGAAAGGGAATTTGTCCAAACTAGCTAGAATGAGGGCTTTTTGCAGCTAGAAAATATTCCTGCATTCAGCTCCAGCAAAGCATTTGCTTTCTTCAGTGTTACCCAGAGTAGCACAGATTATTAGCTAAACAAAGGCAGGAGGTGCAGGAAAATTAGGATGTTTTGTATTGACCCATCACAGAAGAAAGAGCTGATCAGGTATGTCCTGCCCATGTCAGGGGCCTGGAACCAAGAATACACCAGGCAGGCCCACATTCACACGAACCTTTCCTTCTATCAGGCTGTGTAACTTTAATTACTAATTTTTAGCTGGTCCTTAACACACAGGTCAATGCTGTTTTTTTCTTTTTCTTTTATTAAATAACACATTTGACTTTCACAATGAATGGTCCTAGGAATGTGATCTGATTTTCTTAAGACTACATCATGTCTATAGGATTAAAGAGAACATCTTCCCGGAAGCAATCATTCCTCACTTCTCAGGGCTGTCGATTTCTCAGTGGACAGGCACAACAATTAACCCACACTGATACCTCTTTACTAGAAAGTCATTCTCTCTTATATCTGACATGTTTCCAGTTACTGAAATCGAACAACAGAACCACATCTGGACTTCCAAATGTTCAATGACATTATTTAGCAAAATAAATTTATTCAAAAGTATTCAAAAACCACTTCAAAGTTTAGCTGCCCGCAAGACAGTTTTTGGCACTCGGAACGGACGCTGGTTCTACAGCACGGCACAGCATTCACTCCATCTCACACACACCATTTAACAATGCAAACACGCTTTTCAGTTTCAGTGATACATGACACAATAGTACTAATGTCTGTAGTCCTAAGAACGTCAGTCAACACCCTTGCACACAGTAAACATTATAATGTTACTTAGTACTAAAATATTAAAACTAGAACTAAAACCACTACGTGGTAACATGGACTAGTTCAGGGAAAGGTGTACAGCCAGCTAGCTAAGGCCACATAATCCCAGACCTATTGATTTTAAATGCTCCAACAACATTCCATTGTATCTTTCATCTCAGACCTTGCTTTCCTGACAGGGACGAGCCCATTCAGAACCCTGTTCCCTCCCTCTGTTCTTCACACAGCAAGGGAAACTTCTCACAGAGACTCTCCTAGGTTGCTGGCTTCCTGATTCACTACCCAACGTTGAATCAATAGTTCTGAGCGATGTTTTCCTAACACTCAGGCTGAATTCAAGGTCAGTTTTGTTTTTTTTTTCTGGCAGGTTACAGCCTTTGCTCTCGGGAGACAGAATGGAATGTCCTCAGTGGGGGTCTCCCTGTCTCATGTAGCATGGGGCTCCGTGGTGATCTGTGGCTTTTTACACAAGTCCTGATAAAATTCGGATTCCAAGAAACGAGGATAAGAGTTGTTCTCCATCAGGCTGTACACCCTCTTCTGAGCTGTGGTGAAGCAGCCACTTGTAGCCTCTTGGATATTTTGGGCAATCAGAGTTTTTGTTTGAAAGTCTATGTTTATCTGAAAGAACAAAAGAAAACTCCATTTATTTGCTATTCAATGGTACAGATCGATGCTTAATAATAAAATATGAAGGTATAGTTTGTGATCAGTTATAACTGTCAGTTTTGGGAGAAACTTAAATGTTAGGAGAGCCATACATGGCTGCTCTCACTTGAGTATGAACGCAGTGTATTCAAGTCTCGTGTTTCCCTTCAGTATTGAAGACGATCTGAGGAACCTGCTTTCTTACCTCTTTGGGAGCTTCCTTCTCGATGAAGTCGGTGTATATTTTCCTTGCTTTTGAGGACAGTTTCTGTGGTGATTTGGTTTTCTTGAAGTCTTCGCAAGCCAACCAGAATTCAATATTTTCTTCACAGAACTCGGACTTTAAAAACGCTCTGAATGCAGCAAGCCCATCTGGAAGCACAAGGAGACGCGGTATGAAGAATATGAATGGAATGGCCGAATTACACACAGCTCTCCTAGTACAAAATGATCAGTTTCCTAGACTTCATTCAAGCCTGTCATTCTGGAAGTCTAGCTCTTTAAGCACTGAGATGCCAGTAAGCAAAACGCTTAAGCTTGTAGTCTGCAACAAAAAGTATACTTAACTTCCCTGTCAATGCCAAGACCAGTATTTACAGGACGACTCTAAGTGCACTAGGAACTAGGGCTTTTGAAAATATTCTATGTAATGGAAAAGCTGACTCAATCATAGCTATGAGTAACTGGCATTTTAATTTTTAGGCTAATTTTTCTTCCCCACCTGAGTTGAATACCTCTTGCTTCCCTATGATTAAATTTAGTGATATAAGGGAAAGAGAAACAGGCTTTGTACTGTCGGTGGTGGTAATGTCTAATGCATTTCTTGTAAACTGCTCATTTTGTGGTGCGAAGGGAACATTTCTAGGCTTTGAGATACCGGCAAGAGCTCACATTCAAGAGGTTAACTTACATTTGCTGGCCAGCAGTTCATCAAATGCTTCTGCCCAGAGCAACGCTTCCTCAGGAGAAGGCCTGCAAGAGAAGTTCCACACATGAGCTCCACCACACATGACAGCTCCCCTTTCCTGTCCACTGGTTTGACCAGATACTCATCTCTGTAACTACAGGATTCGAAACTCACTTGATAAAAGTTTGCTGTTTGCTTTTCTTGCCAGTTTTGGGCTTCCCAGGAGTAGAGGAGTTTTGCAAGAAATAGCTCAAACGGGTCTTCCAATCTTTTAAGCTGGAAGAAAAAAGAAAGAAAGAAAATATACTTCAAGTAGCAATTCTTGAATGGTAAAATTATCATCAGCTGCAGTAGCTACAGACAAAGCAGACAATGAGTCTCATTCCCTTAGCATTTAAACCCAGCACCTCCTGGCTTTTCTCCATTAGTCTGACTATAATGAGCTTCACAAGCAGGATAGGACTAGGTAAGAGCTAAGGCAGTTTACATTTTCACCAGCTATTTCTGACCTAATAAACAGGTAGCGGTTTTTCTGTGTGGTTGACTACAACTTGCTGACATTTTATGATTGAGAACAGCTGCTGTTTTTTCCCTTTCTGCACCGGAGGCAGGAGGGTCTGGACTATGCCAGAGACAATGCATAGGGGGTGTGTGTGTGTGTGTGTGTGTGTGTGTGTGTGTGTGTGTGTGTGTGTGTGTGTGTGTGTGTGTGTGTGTGTGTTGGATTCCCTAGCTCCCTTCTCAGGCCGCCCACAGTGCTGCTCTGCAGCAGATACTGCAGAGCGAATTACTCATTCCATAGTCGTGACTGGGTGAGACCTACTTTATGATTTAAAAACGGATCGCATACATTGCGAATCAATTCAAACATCCCCACCCAGCAGCTATGCAAGCAGCTCAGAACTAACAATGCAACGACTAGGCGCCGGTGGACTTCATTCCGCTGCAGGAGTCTGATGCTACATTAAATGCAGAACAAAAAAAGCCAACCAGCGCCTTCTCAGCCCATCTACCGCCACCTTCTTCGACCATTTCCTACAGTTCTTAAACTCTCTGAGCTCACATAGAAAAAGCACATACCACCAGGTCTAGCAAGCTAACTTTTTCTCTTCCCCCACAAGCCCCCAACTCTCCCACACTTTCTTTGCAGAGGCGCAGTCTAGAGTATTCCTAGCCGAGATCGAGAGAAGGTCGGTCCCTAGCAGCAAAGCCAGGCAGGGTAGGAACTCTTAGGGAGAGAGGGCATACTCACAGGGTCCGCTTCATTTTCTCCCGCTTCTCCTCGACCTTGGGGCCGTTGCCTGCGCTCTTGTCCATGGGTACGCAGTCGTGCTGGACAGCCAGGAACATGGCACTTTGCATTCTCAGACACCCGCGGCCACCGCAGCTGTTTGCGGCCGGGAGCGCGGCGCGAGCTTTTAAGGCGGGCGGCGGCGCAGGGGCGGGACCTGGAGGCGTCGGCCACGCCTCTAGAGGGCGCGGATTGGCCCGCTGCAGACGGCACGAGGGCGGGGTCACGCGGGCCTGCGGCAGTCACGGCAGCCGCCGAAGGGTCTGGAAGTGAGGGCGCTGTTGACGTAGGCGCCGCATCCTCGTGCGCACACAGGGTGGGAGGTGGCGGGCGGGGACAGAGAGCGATCGCTGTTAGGCAGCTCAGGCGGCCACAGCCGTGAAGGGTCCTGAGTTTGTGGCTTTTTCTTGAGTGAAGACCGTATTGTTGTTGTGTGTGTGTGTGTGTGTGTGTGTGTGTGTGTGTGTGTGTGTGTGTGTGTGTGTGTGTGTGTGTGTGTGCGCGCTGTGTGGTTTTGGTGTGTGCCCCCCACCTTTGCAACTTGTCTTTTGTTCATCCGGACACCTATAAACTGAAGCCGGGATGGGAGAGTCCTGCTGACTGCACTCAGCCACTCCACCTATTTTGGAGAAGGAAATCAACAACTAGAGAACCCTGAAACACAGGCTACTGAACTAGGTGCTGTGACTCTGTAGCTCTCTGAGGCACCTTGGATTTCCTTAAGGGAATACAGGCTGCTCAGGGAGGAAGCAGGAGAAAGTGTTTCTTAAAACCTGGTGTTTTAAAGGGTTCTGCAGTCTTGATCTTTAAATGCATGGTTGCAGCAGGCTGTGACGTTGCAAGGTCGTTCCCCAGGAGACCCGCTGGGCATCTCCCTGATGGGCATCTCCCTCCGGGCATAGCATAGATCTGAGTGATAAGTGATAAGTACAAAGGGAAACCCAAGATTCCCAGTTCGGCTGCACCCGGATCATTTGTAGTTTCAGGGTGTAAGGAATCAGGATTTCCTCATGAGTCATTCTCAGTTGAACAGGCTTAGGATTTACCAGATGTTCAATTGCTTAAATTAAGGCTGGGGGCTAGAGCTAGATGTGAGAGCCCGTAGGTGTAATCTGTTTGGACAAGCTTCTTTTGTGATATCCTCAGAATCACGTCTTCGCTCCTGCAGGGTTTAATATGCCCTGATTTGTAAGAACCAATACGTGACTTCAACTACAAACTGATTCAGCTTCCTATGTTACCAGAATGATGCGGTGCAATGCCTAAGTGGTTTTCCCATAAAGTCTCAACAGATAGACTAACAAAAAGGTACAGCTTAGGCTCCAGTTGTTCTGTTTCATACTAGACCTACTAAAAGGAAAATGAAGACCCATCCGTCAAACTGGGATCCAAGCAACACATTGTTACAAGCTGTGCATAGTTGAGCTCCAGGTTTGAGTCAGAAACTAAAGTCTGCAGTCGCTAATGAAGAAAATTGCTACAGCCTTTATTATAGAAGGAATATCATTTTGATTTTAGTAACAAATACTTGAAAGCACACTTATGAATGGCTAAGATGGGATTTTTAATAAGCCCAGCAGAACTGCACTGTTCCTACATTTGTTTCAATGTCTGACGATTTAATGCATATTTATTAAGCATGCAAAATGGAAACAGTGTTGCTGTTTAAAAATATGTGTAATGTGTGGGCATATTTGATTTTTTCCAATAGTACAAATCAGGAATATATTTTTCACTTAACAAACCTGGGCATTAAAATCATCAACATATATGTTTCTGTGTAGCTCAGATGACCCTTGACACTTGTGGCTGTAGGCAGGTGCAATCAGAGCCAGTGTTTAGCCAGTAGTTGCTAAGTGGCTATTGGGGCAGTCACTTTCCCCCTGCCTGAGCCCTAGCTCTCAAGACTAATAACAGCAGTAGGATTTTTCTTTTTAACCAGTCTTAAAAGATACTATGCAAATCCTGCATTTAAGACATTTTGTAATGTCAACAAAATGCATTAATTTGCACATATAAATGGGGCTTTTCAAGCCAGCTTTTCAGTATAAAAAAATCTCAAGAAGTAACTCAAAATTAATTAGGTTCTAGATGTATAAATTCTATTAACTATCAAGATAACACAGGTTTGTTGTGACAAGCTTGCGATAAATCACTGTCTATATAATAAACGAGTAAGGACAATAAACCAAAAGCTTGAAAAGCTCTGTCCTTTTTATACATTAACAAAGTAAATTGACATGTACCCTACTAACTGGTTGAAAAATAGACTACCCTAGATGATTTTTGTATTTAATACATGTATTCCCCCCACAAGCCTTTTCTGACAATTGGTATTAAGTCAAAAATTATTTTTCTCTGTGGAAATTATGATCACTTGACAAAATCACATACATTTACAACCACTGGTATTTCTGTGAGTTTGGGCAGTACCTACTACAGACAGAAGAAACCTCTTTTTCTTGAGAAGTTACCACATTGGGCTGGGAGGGAATATAATGGTAGAATGCTTGCTAAGCACAGAAGGAGCCCTGGACTCTATCTCCACCAGAAGTAAATCCCCAGGTTAAGGTCTTCCTCAAGACTGGCGAACATATTTAAAGTAACAGCTTCATGTCTGGTGACTTCCCTTTAGAGTTTGTTGTTGTTACAGTTGGCTTTTAGGTAAATAGGATTGCTAAAGACTAAGATGACACACAGTTTCCATTTTGTGGTGGCGGAAGCAGCAATGCAGTGGGCTGAAAAAAGACTGGCCAGGCAAAGCCACAGCCTGAGATCGGCTGATAAACAAAGCGGAGGTTTCCATTTTGAATCTGCCATGCCCTCTGCTGGAGCTGTCTGAGCACATTCCGGTGGATTCTCCCAGAGCTCAGACTGAACTCTTTCTTTCTCAAACAATATCTCACAGATAACACGAAGAATAAAATGTCTCACTTGCCAAATGCCTATCTTCTTCCTTAATTCATTATTATGAATATTTATATACCAACTCATGCTTTAGAAATTTAAAGCCAATATATATGCTTAAGAAAACCCCACAGAAACATCGTTCTGTGTATAACTATATGCTAGAAAGAAAGAAAGAAAGAAAGAAAGAAAGAAAGAAAGAAAGAAAGAAAGAAAGACTTGGCATATGTTTAGGTACTAATTTGAAAAAACTTCAAACCTGTAGCTCACCTTTGTGAAATATTTTTTTAAAAACAACAACAATAACAAAAACAACAACCAACCAACCAAACAAACAAAAACAAAAACCAAAAAACAGGGATGTAACAAAGGGTGGGATAGATAATGGAAAAAAAAAATCAGGACTGTTCATACAGTCAGAAATGTGACACAGGTCTTCTGCCCCCACCCCCAATTTTATTTTGTCTAACTTTAATTTGTGAAATATTTTATCAGAATGAACACATGGTTTCACAAGACTCTCTTCGTCACTCTTTTCCTCTAACATGATCTCAGATTTTAAAGTTATTATTAATTTCTTAAACAGTTACTTCTGTGCCCAGAAGCTAAGAGAGAAAATTAGTGTTTTTGTCAGGACTGTATTGCTTTAAATGCTTGACTTGTGTTTCAGAGAACTTAGTCACTCGACCAATGTGTGTTGGTGGTTTCAGTTAGTTGTGCCCCTGCTTCCTCTGTGCTTTGGAGTACGTAGTCCAAGTGCAGGTAGGCAAGGCATTTGGGAATTTAATCGCCTTGCTAAAAGGCTGAAAATAATAGGAACCCGAGGATGTTTTTTTGAATGAAAAATGCTAGCATCAACCAAATATCACATATAGGTGTGTTCAGTAGTTGTTTAAGACTGTGAGTTAAAAACTGTGCCTTGTGCCGACTACAGCAGGGGACCGTTGCTTGTCGTGAGTGGAAAACTGATGGGACGATGTGGTTAGAAATACTTCCTTGTAAAGTAAGTTGCACCAGTGACCTAAAGACTGCAAAGTACAGAGGCAGTGACTGATTTCTTGACATTTCTTATGACTGGAATTTTAATTTCTAGCCAAAGAAAGTGGAGTGTTAGTTGGAGTGCATTTACTGTTGTCTTCAAATCTGATGTGTTTGGTTAAGGACATATTAGGTTTCAAAGGCTTAGAAGCTGCCGGTCACTGGGGATGTGACTTCCTTCCGTATGAAAGGGTCATTAGCAACAAGATGTCTGACTCACTGTTCCCCATCCTCAGTATACTGAGGACTTTGGAGTAGGGAGCAATTATCTGCTTTATGTGTGTCCGAGGCCATTGATTCATGGACTCCTTTATAATCATAGATAACCCTGCACATGCTCTCTTCCTTCATTTTCTTTTTCTCATGTTTTTCCTGCCTCTTCCTGTTTTCTCCTTCCCTTCCTCTTTCACCTTCCCCTCCTCTCTTCCTTCCTCTTGACTTCTTCCCTTTTTTTCTTTCAATCCCTTCTTTCTCTTCCCTTTCCTCCCTCTCTCCCCTCCTCACTCTTTTTTTCTCCCTCCTTCCCTCCCTCCTCTCTCCCTCCCCCTCCTCCCTCTCTCCCTCTCTCCCTCTCTCCCTTCCCTTTCCCTTCTCTCTTCTTACTGTGTAGCACAGGCTGGTCTCCCAACTCTTGATTTTGTTACCTCATTCACCCAGGTACTATGATCACATTAACACATAAATAAAAAATCCCAGAGTCCCAATAGAAATAGCTGAACAGAGGATGCTTTTGCGGAGAGGTGAACAGAATTTGACACAGCTGTGCTGTAACGATCCAACCCTCAATGATAATGGCACCAGAGCTCCCGGCAAACTTCCTAGCTTCTAAAAGTGAGATACTTCTGTCTTTCTTTTTCATATGTTTAACAGAGCAGGTTGGATGGATTTCTTGTCCATAATTGGGACACTCGAGTTTTACTCTTACCGTTGGTGTTTTAACAGAGTCCACTGTTAGGTGTAACTACTGGGGTGGCACGTTTCCCTTTCAGGTGGAAAGAATGAATCAAAACTGGTGGCTGCCAGTTTAAAGGGCACCAGGACAAGTTATACTTGGTGTACCGAGGACCCGGTGTGTCAGAGACTGAAGTCTTCTAATGGGATTTCTCCTTCCACAGTGTTGAAAACTGATGTTTTGAATCTGCATTTAAACTGACTCTGGCCCTTGGTGCCCCGCCATCTCATTTTGACTTATCACCCTTTCTTGGGCGATTGGTGATCTGTTTCCTCTCTGGGCTTCCTGGTGGTCCTCTTGACTTCTGACAAATACTGTGTTGGATACATCAGTGATTATTAGTGATAAAAGATTCTGTATTTAAAAGATGTTTTAAAACACAAATAACAAAAAAGAAACAAAGTTAGGTTCACAGCACAATTGAAGACAAGCAAGGTAAAGGAATAGCTTTTGGTTTCCTGTTCCCACTCATTCCTACCTTCTCCCATTATCAACATACCTCACCCAAATGACACATGTGATGATCCTTTATTGACACACTGTTACCATCCAGAGTCCTTGGTTGACATTAGGGTTCATTCTGGTTGGTGTACATTCTGTGTGCTTAGCCACAGGTACAGTGACCAGTATCAGTCATCGAAGTATTCTGCAGAGTGCTTTCACTGCCATAATTACCTCTCTGTTTGAATTTATCTCTCCTTCTCTGATACCTTTGGCACCTGATGGCTTTTTTTAAAACCATTTTTTTATAGTTTTGCCTGTTTTAGAATGCCATCTCAATTAGAGTTTGGCATCTAGAGTATACAGAGCTTTTGAGTTTGGCTAAGTTGCTTCCATTGCTTTTTTCCCCTCATAGCTTGATAGCTATTTTAATATCATATAATAATAGTCCCTTATTTGAAGTTTCTGTAATGTACTTCGCTATTCACCCGTGAAAGGATATCTAGGTTGCTTCCAGGTTTTGGCAAACATGAGTAAAGCAGCTTTAAGTTCTGCATGGGCCTGTTTTCAAACTCCTTGATTAAATACCCAGGATTGGGTTGCTTAATTACAAGAACATGTTTAGCATTGTAAGAAAACATTACCTTGTCTCGAAATGTGGCTTTACCTATCAAGTTCTAATCCCAAATGGCACTCCTGTTCCTCGGCATCTCTGGCAGCACCTGATGCTCTCAGTGTCACACATGTGGACAATTCTAAAGGTGTGCACCGATGTCATGGTTTTAATTCTCAGCCATCTAGAAGCATACGATGCATAATTTCTTTTTGTATGAATATTTGGCATTTGCTTGTTTTATTTCATAAGGTATCAAAGTTTTTTTTTTTTTGTTTTTTTACCAATTTTAAATCAGACTATTTTCCTATTGTTGAGTTTTACAGTTTTTTATACATATTTTAAGTTTTTTATATATTTTTTTTTATTCTTTTTTTTTTTTCGGAGCTGGGGACCGAACCCAGGGCCTTGTGCTTGCTAGGCAAGTGCTCTACCACTGAGCTAAATCCCCAACCCAGTTTTTTACATTTTTAAGTGACAATCCTGTATAAAATAAATGCATTTGCTTGTTTTTCCTCTAAGCCTGTGAGACATTTCTCTTTATTCTCCTTTTTTTTGTCTTTTGTCTTCTGTGGAGCAGAACACTTTAGTTTCAGATAAGTTCATCCTAGTATTTCATCATTTTTGCCGTCTGGAATGAAATGACTTTGAAAATTACATACATTTTTGTGACACCTATGCTACATTTTCAGGTGCATGCTATGATCCAGAAAATTACATTCATAATTACCACGAGTGCCAACATTTCACTCAGGGATTTATGTTACATGGCAGACGAGATCAAGACAGCAACTGTCCAAGGAAAGAGACTCAGCCAAGGCAAATTCTAGGATAGTGCATTAAAGGTACTGCTGCTTCATCAAAGGGTTCCTGGCATATTGGACAACACCAAGACCCCCAGAGACTGTTCCTATATTAGCACGGCGATCAGCACCTCCTATTGTTGAAGCACCTACATGGATTAATGTAGCAGACTTATCGGTGTCTGCTGACTGCACTGGTCTGAAACCCCTTCTAGTCCAACTGCTGCACACTCTTCTGGACCTTGGCTCTTAAATGTAAAAGTCACTGTCAAACCCCAAACTATCTTGATTTTCTCTTACATTACCTTCTACAAATCTTACAGATTTATACTTTACATTTAGATCTGTGCTCCATTTTGAAGACTTCTGGAAAGTAGTTACGTTTTGAAATATTTAAGCTATCCCTTATCCCTCAAATATTTGTTAGTAATGTCCAACTTTTTATAGAATTAACATTTTCAACAAAATTATTCACTATTTTTCTAGGGTGTAGTGGGCACTTGGTAAAATTAATATAGTTTTTCTCATTTCCTTCTCTCTTTCCCTTTGCTTCTCTCTCCTACCCCCCTTTCCTTTCTTTCTGACTGTCTGACTGCCTGCCTTATTGCTTTCTTCATGAAGCATGGTCTTTCTGTCTGTCTATCTTTCTGACTGTCTGACTGCCTACCTTATTGCTTTCTTCATGAACCACAGTCTTTCTGTCTGTCTATCTTTCTGACTGTCTGACTGCCTGCTTGCCTGCTATGTTGTCTTCTTCATGAACCACATGAATCTCTCATGTTTAGCAAATGCTTACAATGGCTGTCTGTCGGCTCGCCTGCCTGCCTGCCTGTCTATGTTTATCTTTAAGACAGAATCTCCCTGTGTTCTGGCAAGCCTATAAACTTTCCATGCCCAACAGGATGGCCTTAAACTCTGACAGACTGTCTGCCTCAGTTCCCCAAATGCTGGGCGTTTATCATCACGCAAGGCATCATTTCTTTTTCTCAATGCACTTTAGTAAGGACTTGGAGTCTCTGACTGTCCTCTACCTGTACCTTGTCACACTGTACTGAATCTTTCTCATTGGGGTCATGCAGTGCATCAACCCCTTTGTCTCCTTCAGTGACTATTTTATAGTGTATATTTGGTTTCATTTCTTTAAGAGTTTTAAGAGAAATTTTAAAGCAAGCAAATGAGGACGCATTAACAACCTTGTCAATCTTCGTCTAGGTAAGCTGTATTTAACTAAGCAACATCAGTTAGTTTCACAAAACAAAAGAAGAGTCTTTGGATTCATTTTTCTAGAGGGGCCCATTTTCTGACACGTTTATTAAATTCAATGTCAAGCTTTCATTAACCATGTTGTCTTCTTCATGAAACTACAGATGGATTTATTTCTCATGTTTCACACAGGCTTATACTCGTAAGGAAGAAAGGTTTATCCTGGCGCACTGTTTCAGGGCCCAGTCCATTAGGGTGGGAACTCAAGATGGAAGGAGGAGTTGGAAGTATCTGGTTACAATCTATCTGTAATCAAGAAGCAGAGGACAATGAATGAATATGTGTGCTCAACTCCCATTCTTCATTTTATATAGTCTAGGGTCCCTGCAAAGGGAATGATTCCACTCACAGTTGAGACCACTCTTCTAACATTGGTTAACCTAGCTACGATCATCTCTTAAAGGTGTTCCCAGAGGCCTACTACTCAGGTGATTATAGATTCTGTCAAATTACCAACACAAACTATGACAGTTTCCTATGCGTTTGATCTAACTTCATCATTTAGGGTTTGTTCCATATGCACTAGTTTTGTTTAGTAAAGTTTTTTTCTGTATTAAAAAGTTTTCTCACTTCATTTCCTTTTTACCATCAAATAAGAACAGTTTTATACTTAACCAGAAATAAAATTTCCTACCTTTGAAGATGGGAACTTTCATGTGAAGCATCCTTTTGAAAGTGTTCTTCCTTTTTCTGATGGATTTTTGAAAGCCATTTTGCTTGTCCATGCTTGATAGTGGATTGTTTTGATGTATTTTATAAAGATGAGTATTTCTTGTAATGTCAGGCTCAACTTGTTCTGAATGTTTGGATTTCTCCTTATTAAGTCCACTATAAAACTGCTTTGACTTGACTCCTTATCAATGGCCTCCAGGTTTTTCTCTTCAATAACATCTTCATCTGCTTGACTTACATTGAAATTGATTCAAGTCCTTCAAATTCTTTGGCAGGTTAAACTGTTTAGAAATTTTATGATTTTCTCTTTTGGACAGGAAGACTTTTCAGGGTGGTTTTACACACCCCAGGCAATTGCTAAATCCCCAGCACCCAGTGTCTAGATTTACTTTACTTGCATAAGATGGGTTTTAAAATATTAAAATACTTACCAGGACTGTAAACAAAACCATCTCTTCCATGGTGAAAACTTTAAGGTTTTCTGATGGGGTTGTCATTTGGTTGGTTCAGAACCTCTAGAATTGTGGTTTGCAGAGCCTCCCAGCCATGAGGAGATCCCATCAAGTCTTCTAGACTACTACTTTAGGGTTTCAGGACAATGATAGCTACAAAATCTATCAGAGAATACCAGTGAGCTTTTTGTTCCTGGAATCAAATTAATAATGCCATGGAACTGTTTTAGCAGGGCCCTAAACAAGATTTCATGTTATTTTTCCAATTTCACATCTAAAAACAAAAACGTGAAATAAGTAGAATTTAAAATTTATTTCGCATGTCCAGAGAATACTGTCTAGCCAACCAGAAAAGCTTGTCATTCTCAAACTCTTCTGTCATGTGATGAAAGGTTTACTAAAGTTGTTCTAGGTGCTTCTGCTCAGAATGATCGTCTCTGGGTGTTTTAGCTATTGGGGTCAACTGTTGTCAACAAGGCTGATTTGTAGACCACTGGCTTAGCTCAGTTAGCAACTTAAATATGTGAACAATGAGAATATATGTCGGTTGGGGGACCATTACGTTTTGGTTGGGGTAGGCTCATGAAAGCATCTGAAATCTTTTGAAGGTTGGCCAATCTGGATTTGGCAAGGCTGGCTGGCTCTGCAGGTCTTAACTGGGATTTCTCATGTGTATGGAGGTCAGCCCGTACATGTTTGTGCAACTCCATGCCTGCTCCATGTGACTTTCATCCTTGTCTTATAACCCAGGTAAAAGATGCATCTTTCCTTCCCATGTTAATGTTAGAGGCAGAAGACAGCCAGTGGGAAGCAGTTACATAGTTTGCATTTGGCAAAGTTTACTTGACTACAAGATGCCAACATGTTACGTTTACCATTTTGTTAAGTCATATTTTTCTACAGGGAGACAGAGACAGAGTAACAGGTGACAAATTTGCCCATTTTGTCCATCTGCATGAGTTCTTTCATCATTCATTGTGAAAAATAGTTGTGGTGTTTGACACAACAAGGGTTAAAGCCTAGTAAACTTCAGCTCAGAGATGCCTATGTCTCAGTAATGTCAATGTTTATGGGATGAAGAAATGCTGCTGCAAAAGAGGCTGGGAAATTACTATAATCTATTGACCATGGAAGCAGAAACTCCATGGTACACGGTCTAGAGAGATGAGGTGGTCAAGATGCTGATACAGCAGTGCCCTGTTCAGAGTAGCTGGAGGATTCCAGGACTCCCTTCAAACTCTCAAATCTCATTTTCTTTTCTAATGAGGAGGAAATGTACGAATAGATTGCACAAATTAAATCTGATGGGGCAGCACTCAGATATTTTGTCTGTGTGTGTGTGTGTGTGTGTGTGTGTGTGTGTGTGTGTGTATTAGAGAGGGGGGCTGGTTCTGCAGTTGGTGTTCTAGGAAGAGTAAATCAATACTGGTTTTCAGGAAGAAGGAAAAATGTAGCCTATCATCCTTCCTACTAGATTACTCAGAGATGAGATGATGTCTTTAATTTTTGTTCTGAAATACCAACAGTGACTGAGAACTCCAGAATTTCAGTCATCTTCTTTTTTCTGTTTCTAAGCTGACTAGGTGCTGGGTTTCTGCTCCTCGGAGAACACTATGGTCCTTCCTTAGCATGGGTTGTCTGTGATAAAACTTGGGAAACATCAGGAGGAAGCACTTTTTGTTTTACCTAACTGATAAATGGGAAACTTAGAGGGTGTTTCTTTCTTTTGCAGTTTAAGTATTCAATGTTTATTTTCACCTTATGGAACATAAAGAGACATTCTTGGGACTAGAATTTGGAAGACTGCTCCCCCCCCCCTCTCTCTCTGTGTGTGTGTGTGTGTGTGTGTGTGTGTGTGTGTGTGTGTGTGTGTGTGTGTGTTCAGGTTTGGACTCAGGGCTATGCTCATCTAAATGTGTGATCTGCTGATGAGCTACTGGAGACTGCTATC
The DNA here is from genome assembly GCF_011064425.1 of Rattus rattus. Taxonomy (NCBI): domain Eukaryota; kingdom Metazoa; phylum Chordata; class Mammalia; order Rodentia; family Muridae; genus Rattus; species Rattus rattus. The sequence continues at coordinate 23,951,721 of NC_046163.1, forward strand.
TGGTTTGCAGAAGAACAACTCTGGTTCATGTAAAGGAAGAAGTATGTTTTTGTATACATGACCTGGAGGAGGGTAAATGAGAGGGAGGTTATACATCTCACTGAGCTGAATACAAGATGGTCAGAAAACTTTGCCCATAAATGTCTCAGATCTACGTCAGAGTCTTTGTGGAACATTAAATTTGCTTTCTGTGTGGAAGAGCTGTTTCCCAGCCTCTTTTGCAGCATGCGTTTCTTTGTCCTGTAAACACTGACATTACTGAGATGCGGTCTTTGCTCTATGTTCGTTCTGCATCTGTTCTCATTGTTTACGTTCCTTAATCCCTGTGCTGAGCTCTCATCACATCTCAGTCGCTCATGGCTAATTATCCTAGTTTAGTTCATTCTGCAATTTAGATGAACTCGTTCCTTCTTATTTTGTCCTCAAACTACTTCTCTGAGTGATACTAGTATCTAAAATTTTAGAGAAAAATATGGGAGGTAGATAATAGCCACCACTGGTTTATTCTTTCTAATTCTGTATTGAGTCTATCCTGCTGGTTCATTGTACTTTACTTCTTTTTTTTTAATTGGATTTTTTTTTTAAATCTTCACTTCAACTTTATCTCCCTTCCCGGTTTCCCCTCCAGAACCCCCCTATCCCATCCCTCCTCCCCCTGCTTCTATGAGGATGCTTTCCCACCTACCTACCCACTACCTCCCGCCTCCCTGAATGCTTCCTTCTTTCTATCCAGTTTCACTTTCCAATTTCTCTGCCTCTATTTTATTAATGAAAACAAAGTTCTTAATCCTCTTACTCCACTGTCAAGTGTTATATACACTTACTATATAAACTATATATAAATATACTTAAAACATACATATAAAATTTGTGGATAGAAGCCCTGGGTCCTGCTAAGACTGAACCCCCAGTGAACTAGACGGTTGGGGAGAGGGCAGCAATGGGGGGAGGGTTGGGAGGGGAACACCCATAAGGAAGGGGAGGGGGGAGGGGGATGTTTGCCCGGAAACCGGGAAAGGGAATAACACTCGAAATGTATATAAGAAATACTCAAGTTAATAATAAAAAAAATTTGTGGATAAGAAAAATATTTTATTAACATGACTTGCTGCTTAGATGTTTAGGAGATTTCCATTTTGGACCACTATATAATATACCGTTTTTGTCAGGTAAATGGGTGGAGGTCTAATACATTACATCTTAAGAGACTAGAACAGTCCCTAGAAATTTCAGCTTTTATAGTTATAAAAGACTTTCATTTATTGTTCTTAATTGTTGAGGTTCTGTTCTTATACAAATATAGATGAAAAAGTTTATTATAATGGCCACAATATATGAAATTATTAGTTTTGACCAAATTCCAAGATTCAAAAAATGACAACAAATTTAAAATGTGGTCAACTGGCTTGTTCATGAGACAATGAAACATAAGAATCTGCATTTTCCTTAAGATCACATCTTAACTCTCTCTGTATACCTCTTTGACCCTGCTTCCCCTTCTATTGAAAAAAAAAAAAAACCCTGGAAGTGTAGCATAATATAATAAGGGAAAGAAAGATGGAAACTGCTATAGAACTAGTGGAAAAGAGGGAAGATGGATCACTGATCTCTATAAAATTATAGAAATCCTGGAATAAAGAAAGAGAGTTCTGGGACCAACGTTTAGCAAAACAGAGCTGACTTGATATGTCAGTGTGAAATTCACACAGAGTCTCTTCTGATGTAAGCAGGTAGTTTCTTCAGTGGTTCCTGTAAGGGCTTGGATAGTATTTTAAATATGAGCCCTTGGCAGTAAGCAAGGGTTAAATTAAATTATTTCAGACTTTGAGGTAATGTCTGCACATGCAGGATGTTTGCTTACGTTTTACTTAAACTTATTTTTGAGTTTTTGGAGAATGTTGTGTAATACAATTTGATGACATTTCCCCTTTCCCATGACTCCCAGGTCCCCCATTTCCCCTCCCCAGACAACTTTGTGTCCGCTTTTATTTTTCCACCCATTAAGACAAATTTGTACTGCCCATGTAGACTTGGGTGTGTGGCCTTTCACTGGAGCATGGTGGACTTAGAAAGGATTAAGCTCATAGGGGAAATCAACCCTCTCCCAGAAGCTTTCAACTGCCAGTACCTTCTAGGTTCCGGGTGAGATTTAGTCTGGCTGGAGATTATGACAGTTTCGAGAAAGCTTTTGTAACTGGTATGAATTCCTAAGTGCTGCTGTCTTGTTTTGTCTGGAAGATACTGTTTTCTTGAAATCATCAAATGCCTCTGGCGATTGCACTCATTCTACCTAATATTCTACAAAGATTCCTGCGGCTTGAGAGGGGGGAGTGTTTTAGGGCTGAGCATCCTACAGCGTCGTCTCTGCACCTTGCCTCTTGATGGGTATCTGTGTTAATTACTAGTTACTGCAAATAGAAGCTTCTCGGTACTCACAGCATGTGACTAGACTGGTTATAGAGCTCGGAGGGGAATCTATTACTTTTACTTTGCTAAATGGACGTGGAGTGTTAAACTAACTCCTGTTGACTTATTGTTTTACCCATTGATTAATGCAGTCCTCAACTCTCACCAGAGAAATTTCTATTAGGTTTGACCTTACATGGAGAGTGTGATAAATGGTCTTATGAGTTAAAGGGGATGTAAATATAAAACCTAAAGTGTAGCTAGAAGTAACAAGTGAGGTACTGTACTGCACATGACCTTTTGAGATGGGTCAAAGTCATATATAGAAAACAATTCAATAAAAATTTTCTTTTCTTCAAGGAAAAGGGTTGAAAACAGATCAGTGAACATGTTTGATGTGTAATGCTTGGGGGAGGACTGAGTTAAGGATTCTGAAGTTGAGTCAGAGCTGAGCAGGGAGCATGGCTGATGCTGAGTTCTGACATCAGGATTCAGTGGGTTGTTTAGATGAGCTGTATCAAGCCATTCAGGGTCAAACAATTCCCACATTGCTGCTAAGCAGAGTGATAGTCTCAATTACTGCTTGAAGTCAACAGCTTAAAGAAGAAAGCACCCAAGAGAGAACCGAAGACCAATTTTAATTATAAAGCTGTGGAAGTGTTAAAATACTTTCAAATGGGTCCCACCAGTAAATATTTTAAAGTAAGTAATAATATTTTTATAGTGGAATATAAAATTCCTTCCTTGTACTGGTGCTAAATGAAACTCTTTTTTTAGCTTATGACAAGGAGAAATGTAAGCTAGAGTGCTATGATTTACAGATAAGGTGACTGATAATATCCACCTAGCTATATCTTTAGCTAGCCCCTAGCTGTGGGATGGAATGTGTGAGTGTGTCCCTGTTGTTCACCTGTTCCCACACAGAGTACAAGACAATAGTAGCATTGTGACCCTAAGTCTGGGCCAGGTGATTGCTAAGGCAGACCTCAGCAGGTTTCTTGTGTGCTCCTTTCTGTTTCTTAATGTCTTGCATTGGTCACCTGTATGGCTGACCTGTTTTACTTTGCTCTCGTGAAATAAGAGCTATAATTATTCACCTTTGTCACCACCTAGGACAAACTTTTCCATAAAACAGTGCCAAGAAAATACTTGGTGGATGAATCTAATCAAAGAAGCTGTGTTACAGTGAGAAGTCCACTTTGGCTTTGGAGACTGCGATTTGGTTTCAAGGCCAGACTGCTAATGATTAACCACCTTCAGTTAGGGTACTTCCTCCCTTGTCAGCTAAGACTTCCCCTTGGGAGCCTCCCAGACACCCACACTGTCCAGCATTCAGAATGAACTCATTGTGCTGTGCTTTCCCACAAAGCCATGTGGGCAGGTGACACTCTGCTGTTTCCTCTCTGAGCTGGTAGGTGCTTTCAGTACAGATTCTTTCTTTCTGAATATTAGGGACTTGCTCGGGTCAGTCCCATGTAGGTGCAAGCAAAACAAGAATGAATGGCTTAACTTACTTGAGAATGGGAAGACAATAACATGGTATTGAGGTTTCCAAGGATATTCTTTAGAGAACAGACTGTCTTTCTCCCACCTCAACACTAATTCCAATGGTCACACCTCCCTCCCACCCCTGACTTCAATACTAATTCTAATAGGCTTTGTTAACCAAGCAACAACTGCATTCTCTCCATTTCTTATTCCCCGTGCTTATCATGCCAGCCAGTGACAAAAGTACCTAAGAATATCTACCTAAAAGGAGGAGAAGTTTATCATGTCTCAGAGTATCAGGGGTTACAAAGAGGCAAGGTGACTCATCTTATGGCATCTGGGCATCAATAAAGGACAGGAAGAGCTTAGGCTTTTGTCTCTCTTTCAAGGATACATCTCTCTGGTAGGCCACATCTTCAGTGACCTAACTTCCTTCAACTGGGCTCCATCTCTTAAAGGTTCCACCATTTCCCAGTAGAGTCAAAAGCTGGCAATCTTCATGCTTCAATATAGGGTCTTTGGGGGACCCTTAAGTTCTAAATCATGGCATACCATTAAGGTAGGAGCCATTGTCCCCAGTTTACAGCTCTTTGGAGAAGTGAAGAAACGGCCTCGAATTATAGTCATGGATGATCTAGGATTTGATCTCTACATGTGTAATTTTTGAGTTGTCACCAAAAGATTTTCTCAGGACCCTGTGTGATTCTGCTCGTTGAAAGGCTGACCTTAAAAGTCAAGCTAGTTATTAAATATCATAAGTTTCCTCATAGCTAGCAGGCTTATTTCTAGCATGTGAGATAGTGGGCAGGACTGCAGTCTTCAGGAGAGAAATAGCTATCAAGGACTTTAAGAAAAAAGCCCTCATGATCCTGATTTGACTTTTAAAAACAATGCCCTTTGTATCTGATGTAACATTTACATATGATATATGGTAGGATTTATACAAATGTAAAGAAATAAGTGAAGAAGTATGTGGCCCCCTCAGATATGTGAAATGTGATGTCTCACCAGCAATGAGAACTAGCCCCAGACTCTGGAAGCCAGCTGTGTCTACAGAGACTGACTGACCGGTTAGGATTGCAGTGATATGGAGAGGTTGGAATGCTGCAGGGCCAGAGGCTAATTATCTTATCTTGGGCTAGTGTTAGCCCCATGAGTAGCTATCGCTAGCTATTCCTTGCCCACCTCTGTGTCATAGCTAATATCCTGTGACTAATAGATAAAACCCTTTTGAAATCTATTAACTTAGGAGACCACTATATCCCACCAATTCCAAAGCCAAGAATGCTGTCAGGTAACATCTGGGACTCACAGAAACGCTTCCCTCTTTTTCTTTTAATCACCCCTCTGATGTACCTACTCATGAGTTTTAAACTTGCCTTGATTGTTCTCCGTTGGCGCTCTTCGTTCTGTGAAACTCTAAAGTTTCACGAAGCTACTTCCAGCTTAGAACATGGAATTTGGGGTAGCCTAAATCTGTGGTCCTGGGCCATGGTCATTCAGCTTTGTCTCCAGAATAAACTCTCTCTTATTCTCTTAAGGAAGAAAGAGTTATGCTAGTGAAAGCCAGTGTCAGATGCGCTGTTTGATTTTGAATCTGAAGTTGTTAAAAAACAATAGTGAAGTAGCTCTTCATAGAAAGGCTACAGATAATATTAGTAATTCGTGAATGAAAATTAGAGATCTTTTTTCGAAGTATAAAGCTATTAGTTACTATGTTTGTACATATAGAAGTTTACAGATGTCTGCAGGCTGCCCATGAAACACTTCTTTCTATACTAGTAGCTAGTGTTTAATATGAGAACATCCTTATAAAGACATTTTTTGAGGCCACTATTGGTCGGTGAACTATTCCTGAAAATTAAACCTACCCAGGAGTAGTTGATATACTAGTGTCATTCTATTAGAGAAAACTGATTTTCCTTTTCTCAGGAGATATAAGTGATAGCTCTATTGTTAACTAGTTTTACATTCACCCAATCATTCATTAAAAAAAATAACAAAATAAAATATTACAAGATAAAACAAAACCTATCACCTAGAAGTTGAACAATACAAATGAACAGAAATAAAAGAGTCCCAAAGAAGGTACAAGTGTCAGAGACCGAATTGTTCACACCCTTAGGAGTCCCTTAAACTCAGTAAGCTGAAAGCTATTATATAAGCCCGTAGGACCTGGTGCAGACCTATGCAGACCCCATGCACAGTGTTGCAGTCTATGTGAGTTCATAGAAACTTTGCTCATGTTGATCTAAAGGGTCTCGTTTTCTTTTTCTCCATCACCCCTGACTCTCCCTCTCCTCTTCTGAGTGGTTCCCTGAGCTCTAGGAGGATGGGGAAGGATTTAATGGAGACATCTCATTTAGGGCTGAATATTTGAAGGGTCTCTCACTCTCTGCTTAATATCTGGCTGCAGGCCTCTATATTTGCTCCCATCTGCTACAGGAGCGAGCTTTTCTGTTGGTGGTCGAATGAGGCACTGATCTATGAGTATAGCCGAATGGTGTTAGGTCATTTTATCCCCCATTGTTTTACGTTTTTAGAACAGTATTATTTGGTCTGTCCTAGGTCCCTGAGCTAGGTATGGTCGGGAGTGGGTTCCATCTTGTGGAATGGGTCTTAAGAACAATCAGTTATTTTTTGGTTACTCCTACAAGCTCTGCACCACCATTGCCTTAGCAAATCCTGCGGGTAGTCAGTATCATTGCATCATTGTAGATAAAGGGTTTGTGGCTAGCTTGGTGTTTATGTTTCTCCTCTTTCGATAGCATGCAGAGTACCTCCTGTAGCGAAGTTACTGGAATGTAGGGATGGAGGTTCCATGTGGGCGCCAGGTCAACATCTCTATCTTCAATGAGTTGTGTGGGTGTGGTCTTTAGCAATGTGGTCTTACTGTCAGTTTGTGGAGAACAACCTACAGTTTTGGCAACAATTTGAGTTATTTGGGGATTTTTATGCTATCACTTTGGTTAACAACTCATTAGATATGTCCTAATCCCTATACTGGAAGCTTCCTTCAGTGACAAGAGATGGCCAGTCATGACTCTGTCTTCCGCGTTATTTGGTGATTTCATTTAGATTGCCTTCATATATGTTTATATTTTAGGACATTTCTGTTATATTAAGTTTCCACACAACCCCTCAAATGCCCTTAGTTTTGGTAATCTCTCCCCATATTTTCTTCCACTACCTTCTCTTATCTCCCCTTCCCACTAAACATAAAGTACTCTTAATAGACTGCAGGAAAGTTACTACAATTTATGAAGGTTGGTATTTGTTAATTAAAATATTGTGATATACAAAAAATTTATAGTTATACATTTTAGAATAGATATTCTGTCTTATAAATTTCCAGACATATGTACTGCATATGTATCTTCCTATGTAAATAAATGTAATCTTACTAAATTCTGCATTCATATTTTGTTCTCAGATCTTAAAATGTTGAGCATTTTTCTCAAAAGTTGTTTGAGGTTGAAAACTATATAAGTAATTTTATTCTTTTGTATCTCGTTTAAGGTATTTCAGTTAGAATAGATATGCTAGCCCATACGAACAGTATGTGTATTAGAAAACAGTAGCTGTATTCACCATCCATCCATCCATCCATCCATCCATGCATACATACATTTAAATGAACATACCAACAAAACAAAGTATAAACACATTTTTATCATTTCAGTAAGAATTCAAATAGAGATTTCAGGTTTAAATATCAACTTATATGAAAGAATGAAATAACTGTTAATTTTATATAGTTTATTCCTTAAACATTTATATGTATTTATTGTGTGTGTCTCAGTGTGTATTTTCTATATGAGTGTCATACATAATGGAAGTCAAAGGACAACTGTTTCAAATCGTTTCTCTCTTTTTACCCTAAGGGCTTTGGGGATGAACTTCAAGTCCCTGAGGCTTGGCAGAAAACCCTTTATCTGCTGAGCATCTCACTAGCACAAGCTTTGCCCTTACATCTCAGTATTCAATTTCTTGAAAATTTATGCACAATATTTAAAAAAATCTTATGAAAAAACCCTAAATAGTAAAATTGGACTGTTGAACTTATGTGATAATCCACTTATCAAACTTGTGGTCTCTTTTTGAAGTAGTGCTGTATTGCAGAACTTGTTTTTGTCAATAAAGTAATAATCTGTTGATGTTTAAGAAACTCCAATTTTCGAATAGAACAGAAATTTAGAAGAGTTAGAATAGAACTAAACAGAATTTACAGGTTGATGACAATCACCACGACTCTATGTTATCACAGCCTTTGCCCTCCCCAGTTTCCTAAGAGAGCCAGCATGCGTGGTTGATTGAAGAACTTTCCTAACCTCAACATTGTTTCAGATGAGATGTAGATATACCCAAGCAGGTAAGACTAGACTTTGACTTTCACTGTGTACATTTAAAAAATAATTAAAAAGATGATCCAGGGCTGGGGGGATGGCTCAGTCAGTGAAAGTCCTTGCTACGCAAGCAGGAAGACCCAGGTTCAATCTCCAGGACCCACATAAAAAGCCAGGTGTGGGGACTGGGAGACAAGTGAATGTCTGGAGCTCATTCATTGGTCAACCTGCATAGTTTATCGTAACCCAAAAACAAGGTAGGTGGCTCATAAAGAAGGACATTTGAGACTTATCTCTGCTCTCCTCAAATACATATTATACAATGCAGTACCCAGACATACACACACACACACACACACACACACACACACACACACACATTCATGCATGCATGCATGTACTTTTTTTTTAAAAGATGATTGATAGTCATTTAGGAATCAGTAAAACTGAAATTTTTTTACTTGCCATATCATTAGCAAAGCTTTCTTTTAAGCACCTTCTTTTTGTGGATATGACAAAGCATTTTGTAAAAAAGAAAATAAAAAAGGTCTTTTATATTTTGACACAGGCCTGCGATCTCAGGACTTGGGAAACTGTGGTGGGCTAGTGAGTCTAACAGCAATATGGACCACACGTCAAACAGGGAGCTGGGGGCAGGGAGGGGTCTCGGGTAAGAAGAGCTTAGATGTGCAGTTACACCACAAGAGAAAAGGCTCTGTCAGGCTGTGAAGGAAATGCTTGTTTTGCATGATCTCAAAAGCAAATCTTGTTGACTTAATAAACGAATCCACTGGCATGTTTGGTTATTCCAGGGCTGACATCTTCTCGGGTTACATTAGGTGACTGTGGTGCATTGTCACGACCAGGCAAACTCTGAAAGGGGGGACAGGAAATGCCAGCCTGAAGCTCAGGTTCAGCAATGCTGGGAGCTGGAGTGACTACGGTCATCCATCACGCTGGTGACTCAGTCCCTGCCTATTTGGCTTCTCTCTGAAATGTCTTCTATACCATCATCAATTACTCCTTTCAGAGCTCCCATTTCTGCCTGGTGGCTTCAGATATTCCACTTCAATTTCAAAATAGAAATGAAGATTAGTATGAGGTGTGCTGTACGCTAAGCACGCTCTCCTTTTTGTTCTCACAAATAACCTTTTGAACGAGGCGTGGGATGTTTATCTCACAGGATCATTCATCATCTGGGACCTTAAATTAGTGTGCTGGGACCCACAGTCAGCAAACTTGGAACATATTCCACGATAAATGTAAAGCCAATAGATTTCCCACTCAAATCCCTCTGCCAACTCGATATTAATATACCAACTACTCTCATATCATTGTGACAAAGGGGAGATTTAGTTTAGCTCGTGGTATCGGAGTATTTAGCCCATAGCATTATTTCATCCTGCATGGAGAGGGGAACATGGCAGACAGAAAACAATAGGAAAAGAAGAGGGTCCACTGATAAGAGAGACCAAAGAACCCAAGGTCTACTTCTTACAATTAGGTGCAAGACCTGTCAAAAGAGCGCCAGCGGATGTAGATTTAGCGAGTATGATTTTGCGGTCCAGCCATAACATTCCATCTCTGGTCTCCAAAGGGTCCTGGGCATCTCATCTCAGCATTGGCCTGTCTCTAATAAGAATTTCCAACTCTCAAAAACCCAACATTAAGAGTCAAAGTTCAAAATCTCCTGAGTCTGAAGACAAAAACCCTAGCTGTGACCGGCTGGCACATAACCAGAAAGGTACATATTCCTAGGCTCTCATGGGTTAGTAATCATTCCCCATTCCAAAAGGGAAAAATTGAAGAATATCAAATAGAATTTGGGGCAAAACTAACCCCAACAAGGAATCATTAAATTCTTTTACCTCTGTGTCTATCATCCGGGACGTGTGGTGGTAGAACATGAGCTTCGACGTGGTAAGTAACTCCAGCTCTCTGGCCTTTTCATTATCAGCCCACATGGTCCCTCCCCAGGCTGATGTCACTTGCTGCCCGTGGCTTTCCTCAGCAAATGGTCCATATTCTTGCTATTTCTTCAGTATTGGAGTATGCACCCCATCTTTGCAGCTTCACGTGTTGTTCCATCAGGGAAGGCCTACAGAGACCTGGAACGAGACCCTGCTATACACGCTGTGATCTTCTAGGCCTCTGTGGACCTGAAACTCTTGGATTCTGTATCACATGAATAATACCAATGTCTTCTGCTGGCTTTTGACTGTAGGGGACCCTTTTGATGGTGGCTGCAAAAGCCTCTTAGGGCCTGACCAGTTGAGCACAGGGGAACATTTCTTCAGTAACCCTGTGCGATGAGCAGGGTACCCCATACTGATCTTTACTCAAAGGAAAGTCTTTTAAAATGAGTTTATGATAGAGTTCTCAATGGAAGAGGTCTGCCAAATTCCCAAGACGGTCTCCAAGAACTTTTCCTGTTATCTCCACAAAGTGCTTGTCTTCATTTGACTGCAAAGACTTCTTTTTTCAATTACGATTTGTGACTTCACTCCAGTCTTTATTTTTAGTCCGTTAGAATATCTAGATGGCACGTTATAAAAGCTACTTCAAGGATGATGTTCTGTGATAGCATTTTCCCCCAGGACTTTGCCTGTTTGACTATAAACCACCATGCCATCTTGGTCTACAACTGGAACTTTTTCTGTCTGATACCTTTTTTGGCCAGATTATTTTCCAAATTCTTCACCTTCAAAAATTTGGTATAAACCAGGCCAAAAGTAGCCAGAATCATCTATAATGTCCATATGGGCTATGGGTTTGGTGTTACCAAATATTTTAGAAAATGCAGAAAAATCCCTTGCAGTAATGTAATTTGAGCCACTGTAGTCTCTTAATAGAGCCTTCTTTCCCATCTGAAGCCTTCTTCCTGTTAGTATTCTGCTGCCCCAACTCTTACTGAATTGTCATAATTTGAACTTACAGCACTCTAGACTGTAAGTTTTCTATGTTAATGTTGTATCACCACGACACAATACATGACACAAAGGGAGAGATCATTTATCAGAGGGTTCAGTATGAGGATGCTTGGCTCATGTGCTTAGATTGAGCAACATGGCAGGGGATGGGAAGGAGAGGGAGGGAGAGAGTTGAACAAGATTTGTTCAAAGATCCATTCCCAGTAACCTACTTACTACAGCTCTAAAGTTAAGGGACTTAGTGTTCAACACATGAGATTCAGGATGACACTTTGTATTCCAACCATAATGGTTACTTTTGGCAACTAACAATTATTCATTTTATGTAAATGTCATGTAAAACATAATAGCCACAATGGAAGGCATAGAATTTCATGAAGTGGAAATCAGTAGAAAAGCCATTGAAAATGAAGGCCTGGCAGTGTGGGCAGCTAACAATGGGAAAGATTAAACACAGATAATATCACAATAAGCATGCTAAATGAGAATGCTAGAGCACCAAAATAAAAACAATTAAAGTTTTGATATATACTACAAAGATATAAGGTGAGTGAAATGTGGTGGAGCATGTTGTCTTTAATCCTAGCACTTGAGAGGCAGGCACAGACAGGTCGTTATAAGTTGAAGCTAGTCTGATCTATATAGAGAGTAACAAGCCAACAGTGAGATTCTGTTTCTTTTTCTTTCTTTTTTTCCCCCAGCATATTTCTGATAGGTTTTTTTTTTTAATTTTTATTGGATATTTTATGCATTTACATTTTAAATGTTATCCCCTTTCCAGGCTTCCCCTCTGGAACCCCCCTGTCTTATCCTGCTTCCCTTTGCTTCTATGAGGGTGCTCTCCCTCCCACCTACTCACTCCCACTTCACCACCCTGGTATTCCCTATACCGGGAAATCAATTCTTCACATGACCAAGGGCCCCTTCAGCTCCATCAGTCCTTTTTCTAACTCCTCCACTGGGATCCTTATGCTCAGTCCAAATGTTGGCTGTAAGCATCTACCTCTATATTTGTCAGGCTCTGGCACAGCCTCTCAGGGGACAGCTATATCAGGCTCGTGTCAGCAAGCCCTTCTTGGCATCAGCAATAATGTCTTGATTTGGTGTCTGTGTATGGGATGCATCCCTTGGTGGAGCAGTTTCTGGATGGCCTTTCTTTCAGTCTCTGCTCCACACTTTGTCCTCGTATTTCATTTAGGCAGGAGCAATTCTGGGTTAAAAATTTGGAGATGAGTGGCTGGCCCCATTCCTCAACCTGAGGCCTTGCCTAACTTTGGATATGGTCTCTACAGGTTCTCCCTCTCATTGGTGGGCATTTCAGCTAATCTCATCCCTGTTGGGTCCTGGGAGCCTCTTGCTTTCCTGACATCTGGGACTTGCTGGTGGCTATCCCCATCACTCCACCCCACATTGCTACACACCTCTTTTCAAATTCCTGACCCTCTGTATATCACCCCTGTCTCCTGGAATACCTGATCCTGCCTCCCCCTTTTTCCTTCCACCTCCATTCATCCTCCCAAGTCCCTCACACCCTACTTTCCATGAGTATTTTGTTCCCCCTTCTAAGAAGGACTGAAGCATCCACACTTTGGTCTTCCTTCTTCTTGAGCTTCATATAGTCTCTGATTTGTATCTTGGGTGTTCTGAGCTTTTGGGCTAATATCTACTTATCAGTGAGTACATGCCATGTGTGTTCTTTTGTGACTGGGTTACCTCACTCAGGATGATATTTTCTAGTTCCATCCATTTGCCTTAGAATTTCATGAAGTCATTGTTTTTATTTTTATTTTTATTTGTACCACCTGGGTAACTATTATATATTACCAAATCTGGCTACCAGCATTAGGTACAACCTTGGCCCCTTAGGAGCACAGGTTTTTTGTGCTCTCAGAAAATACTTCCCTTATTTCATGACAGTGATACTGGTCTCTTCATAATCACTACTAATTTCTTAACTTCAGCTAACAACCATCAATTGTCTCAATAGTTCCTTCTATTCTTTTTTTTATTGGATATTTTATGTATTTACATTTCAAATGTTATCCTTTTCTCCCCTCTCCTATTCCTCCTCTCTCCCTAATTCTATGAATATACTCCTACTCCCACCCACCCTCTCCCACCTCAAAGCCCTGGAATCCCCCTACACTGGGGAAACACACCTTCATAAGACCAAGGGCTTCTTCTTCTGTTGATGGCAGACAGTGCCATCCTCTGTTCCATATGCAGCTGGAGTCATGGGTTCCTCCATGTGTATTCATTGGTGAGTGGTTTAGTCCCTGAGAGCTCAGGGTGGGGGTTCTGGTTGGTTGCTATTGTTGTTCTTCCTATGGGGTTGCAAACCCCTTCAGCTCCTTCAGTCCTTTCTCTAACTCCTCCATTGGGGTCCCTGTGCTCAGTCCGATGGTTAGCTTCAAGCATCTTAATCTGTATCAGTAAGGCTCTGGCAGAGCCTCTCAGGAGACATCCATATTAGACTCCTGTCAGCAAGCACTTCTTGGCATCAGCAATAGTGACTGGGTTTGGTGTCTGCATATGGGATGGATCCCCAAGTGGGGCAGTCTCTGGATGACTTTTTCTTTAGTCCCTGCTCCATTTTTGTCCCTGTATTTCTTCCTGTGAGTATTTTGTTCTTCCTTCTAAGAAGGAGTGAAGCATCCACATTTTGGTTTTTCTTCTTCTTGAGCTTCATATGGTCTCTGAATTGTCTCTTATGTATCCCAAGCTTTGGGAATAATATCCTTGTGGAGACAGGGTTGTGGGGAGGAGGTATGGGATGGGGAACAGTTAGAGGGTAGACCCATAAGGGGATAAAATCTGGAGTGTAAAAAAAAATTAAATAAAATTTAAAAACGAGCACTGCCTGGTCTTCTAGAGGACCCGAGTTCAATTCCCAGCAACCACATGAAAGCTCACAATTGTCTGTAACTCCAAGATTTGACATACTCATGCAGACATACTTGTAGTCAGAACACAAATGCACATATAATAAATAACTTTTTACACTTGATCTTAGCCAAAAGGCTAAGAAGCGATATACATAACTTTTTAAAATTAATTCTTTATGAATTAAATTTTCTGTTGCAGAGAGGGTAGGAAATAGTTTTCATGCTTAAATATAAAATTATGTTTTTCCCATTCTATTTTATATTTTTACATTGGAATAAGACTAAAGCATTGAATTAAAAGTAAATTTAAATAAAAAAGAAAATAGACATATGATGCCACATACTCATGCCTGTTTGATTGTTTTTAGATATAATCTCATAATCCATGTTGGTGTTGAGCTTTCTGTATAGCCTGGGCTGGCCTCTAAACTGTGATTCTCCTGGAGAAGTCCTTTGGAGTGTCGGGATTTTACAGATGAATGACACCATACCCAACTCACATCATTTTTACATACTAAGTCATACTGTCCCTGTGTCTTATTGCCTTGTGACTTTTCCTGGGGAGACGAGAACGCATGTGTTTTCACCCCAGGTAGAGCACTGAAAACAGGTCATATGAGTGACTCAGGCTAAGTATAGCTTAGTGAACCAATGGGTTTATTGAGGATGCTTTCAGGGTCATTGATCATTCACAGGTAATTACATCACTGAAAATCTCTTCTTTTCTTATTTAAATTTTTATTTAAATTTTTGAAAATTTAGTTATTATTTTTCTTTTATGTGTATGAATGTTCTGCCTTGATATATGTATGTGCTCTGCATGTGTGTCTGGAACCCACAGAAGAGGGTCCTGGGTCATCTGGAACTGTTAAGCAAGGTTGTAAACTGCTGTGTACTTGCTGGGAACTGAACCCAGGTTCTCTGCAGGAACGGTAAGTGCCTTTGGTCAGGGAGCCATCTCTCCAGCCCAAACCCCTGGACTTCTTGCTGTCAGCTTGATAGGAGAATATCCTTTCCCCAGCAGGCGTTCATTATCTGTATCATCCTGTGGAAAGGCACAGTGAGGTTTTTAACCTTCTAAGCTTGTTCCTGATCTTTTAAGTTTCCTTAGGGCTCTGAATCTTATGAGGTTCTATCCTTCTCCAGGAGGAACATCTGTTTTTATCTCAAATTATGATTGACATAAGTGATTTTAGTCTGGCCTGTCACTGTCATGTTTAGAGGAGCTGAGCACAAATCCTTGGTCTAATCAGTTGCCCTTAGCTTAGAGGCAAGATTATAGAATGCATGGCTACTTACTTCCAGTAATTTTCTTGACTTTTTTGAAAAACAAAGCAAAACAAAACACTTTGAATCCAGCACACAATTTCTATTTTCTTAAAAAGTGGAAGAAATGACATGAAGTCTCTTGCATTGGCCCATCTGTTTCTATTTGCTTCTATTCAAACAACCAACCTAAATAAATGAAAGATGTGACTGTAGCGTCCGCTCCTATCAGAAGTGATGACGCAATACACAATGTCCGTTTTTACTCAGTGTTCCATAGTTTTGTCCTTACTCTCGTGGGTTATGTTAGTTTTGCTCCTTGGAAGGTGGCTTTGCTATTCTGCTCTTCTGAAATACATTTGGAAATTGTTGTTGTGTGCACTATTATATAACTGAGTGTAGGCACCTGCTTGGTCCAGATTTTTATCCTTATTGGTCCCCAGATTTTTGCAGAATAAGAAATGGTCTCCTAGAACATAATGGTGTGATTTTTTTTCAAGCCAGGTACACTAATCAGGTTAGAGAAACACAAATAGCAATTTGGAGTCTTACTAAATAAGAGTCATCTAAAATTATTATGATTATTATTTTGGTTTTTGGAGACAGGGTCTTTTGATAGGAGACTGATCCTGATCTTTCTGCTTCCACCTCCAAAAATACTGGAATGGCAAGTGTTTCCTGCTCGCCAGACTTAAGATTTATAAACGATGGACTTTGTGGCAGATTGTTATTTTCTTCTAGTTGTGAGAAGTTATGCAAAGCCCCAAAAGACATTTAGGTTTTAGCCTTAAAGTTCCATTCATAACATCTCATATGTATATAGGATATTATAAATTGAGACTGTCTTTAACCTACATTTTCTCATTTCATGTTCAGAAATCTCTATGGGATGGGAAAGGGAAAAGGCATGGACCAGTTTAAAGAATTTGAGGATGACAAGATTGGCCTAGTCTCTAAGACAAATAGATGGTTCTCCTGACTCCTGATTCCTGACTGTACTTTCCTTGCTCCCTATAATAAAGAGAATAAAGTAGGTGTGAAATGATGAAGAGAAATTTCTATCAGCCATCCATATGTGTGCTTAATAGTCATTCTCTTTTAATTCAAAAAAGTACTATTGGTATGTGTATATGTATTCATGGTGTGTGTGTGTGTGTGTGTGTGTGTGTGTGTGTGTGTGTGTGTGTGTCTGTGTGTACACTCTCAAACCATGGCACAAGCGTGGCAGCTAGAGGACAGCTTTGTGAAGCAGGTTCTTTCAGTCCACCTTTACAGAGTATTCTGGGGGTTGAACTCAAAGGGCCAGGCTACTACAGCAAACACCTTTACCCACAGAGCTAATTATGAAGTTTTAAATTTTAACTGTTTTGCATGTTATGACCACATAATAGTGTCTTAAATTAATTTTCTCTATGTTATGAAGATTCATATATCTACTTTATGTTTGATGAAATTATAGAAATGCAATGAATTTACAGTAGGAAAGCCAAGTGGCTAGTGAAACATAGGGTAGTTGATGAGTATTTTTTTTTTTTTATTATTAACAGGTATTTCTTATATACATTTGAATGTTATTCCCTTTCCGGTTTCCGAACAAACATCCCCTCCCCCTCCCCTTCCTTATGGGTGTTTCCTCCCAACCCCCTCCCCCTATTGCCCCCTCTCCCCAACAGTCTAGTTCACTAGGGGTTCAGTCTTGCTTAGGACCCAGGGCCCCCTTCCACTGGTGCTCTTACTAGGATATTCATTTGCAACCCTGAGGTCAGAGTCCAGGGTCAGTCCATGTATAGTCTTTGGGTAGTGGCTTAGTCCTGGAAGCTCTGGTTGGTTGGCATTGCTGTACATATGGGGTCTCGAGCTCCTTCAAGCTCTTCCAGTTCTTTCTCTGATTCCTTCAACAGGGGTCCCGTTCTCAGTTCAGTGGTTTCCTGCTGGCATACGCCTCTGTATTTGCTGTATTCTGGCTGTGTCTCTCAGGAGCGATATGCACTCACATTTTGATCATCCGTCTTGAGTTTCATTTGTTCTAGGCATCTAGGGTAACTCAAGCATTTTGGGCTAATAGCCACTTATCAATGAGTACATACCATGTATGTCTTTCTGTGATTAGGTTACCTCACTCAGGATGATATTTTCCAGTTCCAACCATTTGCCTCTGAATTTCATAAAGTCATTGTTTTTTGATAGCTGAGTAATATTCCATTGTGTAGATGTACCATTTTCTGTATCCATTCCTCTGTTGAAGGGCATCTGGGTTCTTTCCAGCTTCTGGCTATTATAAATAAGGCTGCGATGAACATAGTGGAGCACGTGTCTTTTTTATATGTTGGGGCATCTTTTGGGTATATGCCCAGGAGAGGTATAGCTGGATCCTCAGGCAGTTCAATGTCCAATTTTCTGAGGAACCTCCAGACTGATTTCCAGAATGGTTGTAGCAGTCTGCAACCCCACCAACAATGGAGGAGTGTTCCCCTTTCTCCACATCCTCGCCAGCATTTGCTGTCACCTGAGTTTTTGATCTTAGCCATTCTCACTGGTGTGAGGTGAAATCTCAGGGTTGTTTTGATTTGCATTTCCCTTATGACTAACGATGTTGAACATTTCTTTAGGTGTTTCTCAGCCATTCGGCATTCCTCAGCTGTGAATTCTCTGTTTAGCTCTGAACCCCATTTTTTAATAGGGTTATTTGTCTCCTTGCTGTCTAACTTCTTCAGTTCTTTGTATATTTTGGATATAAGCCCTCTATCTGTTGTAGGATTGGTAAAGATCTTTTCCCAATCTGTTGGTTGCCGTTTTGTCCTAACCACAGTGTCCTTTGCCTTACAGAAGCTTTGCAGTTTTATGAGATCCCATTTGTCGATTCTTGTTCTTAGAGCATAAGCCATTGGTGTTTTGTTCAGGAATTTTTTTCCAGTGCCCATGTGTTCCAGATGCTTCCCTAGTTTTTCTTCTATTAGTTTGAGTGTGTCTGGTTTGATGTGGAGGTCCTTGATCCACTTGGACTTAAGCTTTGTACAGGGTGATAAGCATGGATCGATCTGCATTCTTCTACATGTTGACCTCCAGTTGAACCAGCACCATTTGCTGAAAATGCTATCTTTTTCCATTGGATGGATTTGGCTCCTTTGTCAAAAATCAAGTGACCATAGGTGTGTGGGTTCATTTCTGGGTCTTCAATTCTGTTCCATTGGTCTATCTGTCTGTCTCTGTACCAATACCATGCAGTTTTTATCACTATTGCTCTGTAATACTGCTTGAGTTCAGGGATAGTGATTCCCCCTGAAGTCCTTTTATTGTTGAGGATAGTTTTAGCTATCCTGGGTTTTTTGTTATTCCAGATGAATTTGCAAATTGTTCTGTCTAACTCTTTGAAGAATTGGATTGGTATTTTGATGGGGATTGCATTGAATCTGTAGATCACTTTTGGTAAAATGGCCATTTTGACTATATTAATCCTGCCAATCCATGAGCATGGGAGATCTTTCCACCTTCTGAGGTCTTCTTCAATTTCTTTCTTCAGTGTCTTGAAGTTCTTATTGTACAGATCTTTTACTTGCTTGGTTAAAGTCACACCGAGGTATTTTATATTATTTGGGTCTATTATGAAGGGTGTCGTTTCCTAATTTCTTTCTCGGCTTGTTTCTCTTTTGTGTAGAGGAAGGCTACTGATTTATTTGAGTTAATTTTATACCCAGCCACTTTGCTGAAGTTGTTTATCAGCTTTAGTAGTTCTCTCAGTGGAACTTTTGGCATCCTTAAATATACTATCATATCATCTGCAAATAGTGATATTTTGACCTCTTCTTTTCGGTCTGTATCCCTTGATCTCCTTTTGTTGTCTGATTGCTCTGGCTAGAACTTCAAGAACTATATTGAATAAGTAGGGGAGAGTGGGCAGCCTTGTCTAGTCCCTGATTTTAGTGGGATTGCTTCAAGTTTCTCTCCATTTAGTTTAATGTTAGCAACTGGTTTGCTGTATATGGCTTTTTACTATGTTTAGGTATGGGCCTTGTATTCCTATTCTTTCCAGGACTTTTATCATGAAGGGTGTTGAATTTTGTCAAATGCTTTCTCAGCATCTAATGAAATGATCATGTGGTTTTGTTCTTTCAGTTTGTTTATATAATGGATCACGTTGATGGTTTTCCGTATATTAAACCATCCCTGCATGCCTGGGATGAAGCCTACTTGATCATGGTGGATGATTGTTTTGATGTGCTCTTGATTCGGTTTGCCAGAATTTTGTTGAGTATTTTTTGCGTCAATGTTCATAAGGAAATTGGTCTGAAGTTCTCTTTCTTTGTTGGGTCTTTTTGTGGTTTAGGTATAAAAGTAATTGTGGCTTCATAGAAGGAATTCGGTAGTGCTCCATCTGTTTCAATTTTGTGGAATAGTTTGGATAATATTGGTATGAGGTCTTCTATGAAGGTCTGATAGAATTCTGCACTAAACCCGTCTGGACCTGGGCTCTTTTTGGTTGGGAGACCTTTAATGACTGCTTCTATTTCCTTAGGAGTTATGGCGTTGTTTAACTGGTTTATCTGTTCCTGATTTAACTTCGGTACCTGGTATCTGTCTAGGAAATTGTCCATTTCCTGTAGATTTTCAAGTTTTGTTGAATATAGGCTTTTATAGTAAGATCTAATGATTTTTTGAATTTCCTCTGAATCTGTAGTTATGTCTCCCTTTTCATTTCTGATTTTGTTAATTTGGACACACTCTCTGTGTCCTCTCGTTAGTCTGGCTAAGGGTTTATCTATCTTGTTGATTTTCTCAAAGAACCAACTTTTGGTTCTGTTGATTCTTTCTATGGTCCTTTTTGTTTCTACTTGGTTGATTTCAGCTCTGAGTTTGATTATTTCCTGCCTTCTACTCCTCCTGGGTGTATTTGCTTCTTTTTGTTCTAGAGCTTTTAGGTGTGCTGTCAAGCTGCTGACATATGCTCTTTCCTGTTTCTTTCTGCAGGCACTCAGCGCTATGAGTTTTTCTCTTAGCACAGCTTTCATCGTGTCCCATAAGTTTGGGTATGTTGTACCTTCATTTTCATTAAATTCTAAAAAGTTTTTAATTTCTTTCTTTATTTCTTCCTTGACCAGGTTATCATTGAGTAGAGCATTGTTCAGTTTCCACGTATATGTGGGCATTCTTCCCTTATTGTTATTGAAGACCAGCTTTAGGCCGTGGTGGTCCGATAGCACGCATGGGATTATTTCTATCTTTCTGTACCTGTTGAGGCCCGTTTTTTGACCAATTATATGGTCAATTTTGGAGAAAGTACCATGAGGAGCTGAGAAGAAGGTATATCCTTTTGCTTTAGGGTAGAACGTTCTATAAATATCCGTTAAGTCCATTTGGCTCATGACTTCTCTTAGTCTGTCTACGTCTCTGTTTAATTTCTGTTTCCATGATCTGTCCATTGATGAGAGTGGGGTGTTGAAATCTCCTACTATTATTGTGTGAGGTGCAATGTGTTTTGAGCTTTAGTAAGGTTTCTTTTACGTATGTAGGTGCCCTTGTATTTGGGGCATAGATATTTAGGATTGAGAGTTCATCTTGATGGATTTTTCCTTTGATGAATATAAAGTGTCCTTCCTTATCTTTTTTGATGACTTTTAGTTGGAAATTGATTTTATTTGATATTA
Source organism: Rattus rattus (assembly GCF_011064425.1). Taxonomy (NCBI): domain Eukaryota; kingdom Metazoa; phylum Chordata; class Mammalia; order Rodentia; family Muridae; genus Rattus; species Rattus rattus. The sequence continues at coordinate 23,972,684 of NC_046163.1, forward strand.
GAATGGCTATTCCAGCTTGCTTCTTCTGACCATTTGCTTGGAAAGTTGTTTCCCAGCCTTTCACTCTGAGGTAGTGTCTGTCTTTGTCTCTGAGGTGTGTTTCCTGTAGGCAGCAGAATGCAGGGTCCTCGTTGCGTATCCAGTTTGTTAATCTATGTCTTTTTATTGGGTAGTTGAGGCCATTGATGTTGAGAGATATTAAGGAATAGTGATTATTGCTTCCTGTTATATTCATATTTGGATGTGAGGTTGTGTTTGTGTGCTTTTCTTCTCTTTGTTTTGTTGCTAAGACGATTAGTTTCTTGCCTCTTCTTGGGTATAGCTTGCCTCCTTATGTTGGGCTTTACCATTTATTATCCTTTGTAGTGCTGGATTTGTAGAAAGATATTGTGTAAATTTGGTTTTGTCATGGAATATCTTGGTTTCTCCATCTATGTTAATTGAGAGTTTTGCAGGATACAGTAACCTGGGCTGGCATTTGTGTTCTCTTAGGGTCTGTATGACATCAGTCCAGGATCTTCTGGCCTTCATAGTTTCTGGCGAGAAGTCTGGTGTGATTCTGATAGGTCTGCCTTTATATGTTACTTGACCTTTTTCCCTTACTGCTTTTAATATTCTTTCTTTATTTTGAGCGTTTAGTGTTTTGACTATTATGTGACGGGAGGTGTTTCTTTTCTGGTCCAATCTATTTGGAGTTCTGTAGGCTTTTTGTATGCCTATGGGTATCTCTTTTTTTAGGTTAGGAAGTTTTCTTCTATGATTTTGTTGAAGATATTTACTGGTCCTTTGAGCTGGGAGTCTTCACTCTCTTCTATACCTATTATCCTTAGGTTTGATCTTCTCATTGAGTCCTGGATTTCCTGTATGTTTTGGACCAGTAGCTTTTTCCGCTTTACATTATCTTTGACAGTTGAGTCAATGATTTCTATGGAATCTTCTGCTCCTGAGATTCTCTCTTCCATCTCGTGTATTCTGTTGGTGAAGCTTGTATCTACAGCTCCTTGTCTCTTCTTTTGGTTTTCTATATCCAGGGTTATTTCCATGTGTTCTTTCTTGATTGCTTCTATTTCCATTTTTAATTCCTTCAACTGTTTGTTTGTGTTTTCCTGGAATTCTTTAGGGATTTTTGCGATTCCTCTCTGTAGGCTTCTACTTGTTCTCTAAGGGAGTTCTTCACGTCTTTCTTGAAGTCCTCCAGCATCATGATCAAATCTGATTTTGAAACTAGATCTTGCTTTTCTGGTGTGTTTGGATATTCCATGTTTTTTTTGGTGGGAGAATTGGGCTCCGATGATGCCATGTAGTCTTGGTTTCTGTTGCTTGTGTTCCTGCTCTTGCCTCTCGCCATCAGATTATCTCTAGTGTTACTTTGTTCTGCTAATTCTGACAGTGGCTAGACTGTCCTATAAGCCTGTGTGTCAGGAGTGCTGTAGACCTGTTTTACTGTTTTCTTTCAGCCAGTTATGGGGACAGAGTGTTCTGCTTTTGTGTGTGTAGTTTTGTCCCTCTACAGGTCTTCAGCTGTTCCTGTGGGCCTGTGTCTTGAGTTCACCAGGCAGGTCACTTGCAGCAGAAAAGTTGGTCTTACCTGTGGTCCCGAGGCTCAAGTTCGTTCTCGGGGTGCTGCCCACGGGCTCTCTGAGGTGGCAGCAACCGGGAAGATCTGCGCTGCCTCTTCCGGGAGCCTCCGTGCACCAGGGTTCCAGATGGCCTCCGGTGTTTTCCTCTGGAATCAGCAATGTGTGTAGAGAGCAGTCTCTTCTGGTTTCGCAGGCGTGTCTGCCTCTCTGAAGGTTTAGCTCTCCTTCCCACGGGATTTGGGTGCAGAGAACTGTTTATCCGGTCTGTTTCCTTCAGGTTCCGGCGGTGTCTCAGGCAGGGCTCCTGCTGCTCCTGGGCCCTCCCCCACAGGAACCCAGAGGCCTTGTACAGTTTCCTCTTGGGTCAGGAATGTGGGCAGGGGTGGGCAGTGTTGGTGGTCTCTTCCGCTCTGCAGCCTCAGGAGTGCCCACCTGACCAGGCGGTAAGGTATCTCTCCCACGGGTTCTGGGAGCAGAGAGCTGCTGCGGGCCGGGATCCACAGGTGTGGGACTTCCGGTAAACACAGGACGTGCCTGGTCCTAGAGGGATTCTGCCTCTGTTGTCCCGATTCCACCCGGCAAGTCACTTGCAGCAGATAAGTTAGTCTTACCTTTGGTCCCGAGGCTCAAGTTCGCTCGCGGGGTTCTGCCCACGGGCTCTCCGCGGTGGCAGCGACCAGGCGATGAGTATTTAATAAGAGGGAATTACCCTCTTTACTCAGAACAGATTTTATATTTACCCAATTTTTTTACCTTTTAAAAAGCAATGTTTAGTTTATTTCTTGCTTAAAACTGTTTTATCAACTATAATTAATCCTATGAATTAATATATTTCTTAAAAAGCATTATTTTTCTATTTTTAGTTGTCTTGGCTAGTATAGCTTTACACTTTTTTCTTTAGGGAAATAATGCTTACTTCTAGACATTTACTTGGAAAAGAATTAACCACAAAGCACAGCAAAAACCTGCATTCAAAAAAGACTCAGCCTTAAGACACTTGACATGTTTCATTTGTAATAATCTTTTAGGGTCAAAGGTTTTTGCTTTGGTGTGTGTGTGTGTGTGTGTACGTGTATGTGTGTGTATGTATGTATGTATGTATGTATGTATGTATGTATGTATGTATATGTATTTGGTAGAGAGAAAAATGGCCAAAATTTTGTGTCGTTATATTTCTGATGGATTTATTATTATTTTATTTTTAAATTATTCTTTGCAGCTCTGTGTATTCAGGAATGTGCTTCTGCACAAACACTGGCAGTGGGCAGGAAGAATACTGTAGTTCATTGCAGTGGTCTGGATGGGAAACGTCGTGACGCACACAGAGTGATTTTATCACATGACCCATTTCATGTTTCGGCAGGACTTACTGGCTGAGAGATTTAGCGTGTGAGCCACTTTTAGCAGGCTCCTGAAATAAGCAGACCTTATTTTAGACACGCCCTCGCTGGCAGTGCTTCTCAGGACGGCAAGTTTTTGACTCTTGGCACTTTGAACCTTCCTGATTTTCTTGACTCGTTGCTTGAGGCCAAGTTCAGAAAAAGATTCAAAATGAAGAAACAAATCTTTCAAGGTAGTTGTGTTTAATTCTAAGATAGAATAAAAGTACGTATTGGGCATTTGAACACTTTGTTCCCCAGTTGGTGGCTGTTTAGGGCTTAGGGGGTGTAGCCTTTCCTGAGGAAGTGCACCACTTGAGGTAGGCTTTGAGAGGGAAAGCCTCAGGCTGCCTGCAGTTTGCTTCTTCTCAGTTTCCTGCACCTGGTTGTGGGCGCTCAGCTTCCTGCTCCTGTCGCCATGCCTTGTTCCCACCAAGGACTCCTGTCCCTTTGGAACCACCAGCTCCCCCACTCTGTCTCTTTTGTAAGTTGCTTCAGTCAGATTTTCTCATAGCAACAGAAAACTAATGTACCTCACGCGGTACCTGGTATGTCGAGATGTTACATAAGCACTGATTTCTGACTCTCGATTATGTAATCATGTTTAATTCTTTTATAGGCTGGTGTATACATTAATAGAAAATTTAAATGATAAAAATCCACATATATTGTTCTTATATTATGATTATTCCCAAATGTTCCCAACAGATTTTTAGAGTCAATGGGTTAGGGGTTTCTTTTTCTCAAGATTCTTTTAAAAAAAAAATCTTCCTAATTAACTGCCTTCTCATCTGTGCACATTGATATTCAGGGCTACCCCTGCTCATTAGCCTTGCATCCAGATAAAGGCTGTGTGTGCATGCCAGACATTCCACACACCCAGCGAGGGAGTAGGATCCCGAATGCGCAGGCCAAGTCTCTGCGAGCTGAGACTAGTTGGGAGGAGACACAAAGCTTCTAAAAGGTATGCCCTGAAAGAGTAGCGCGATCAAATACACATTTCTGAATACTTCCACAGTTAGAACAGTTGATTGGGAAATACTGACAGAAAGAGCGATTCCATCAGCAGAGGTTAAAGCATTTCTGAACGGCTCTGCAATGCATGATCGAGTTTTGTGGCATAGTTTTGTACGTACTGCAGTAAAACTAAACGAAAGGAGGAGAGGGTTGCAATAAGAGGTGGGGTGGAAAACGTGCTTGAGAAAGAAGAGGATTTGATACGATCAAGTAAAACCCATTGATCACATCTATCCTGGTTACAAAGGAACAGTCACTGTAGCTGAACTAACCAAACCCCGGCTTTATTTTGAAAATGGTTTCCTGCTTTCTTTCTTTTCCTTCTGGTTGCAGTGCATGAATGATTTAGCTTGAACTTGGTCATACAGATAGGCACCCACTTTCTCTGCACCACCAATGCTCCTTGTTGTTTAGATTGTGTGTGTGTGTGTGTGTGTGTCTGTCTGTCTGTCTGTGTGTCTGTGTGTGTCTATGTGTGTGTGTGTGTGTGTGTGTGTGTGTGTGTGTGAGATGTATTTTGTTTCTTTTCCCTCTCCATGGAGCTGATTCTGATGATGTTGCATCTAAATGATCACAGACATTTGAGGTGGGATTTAGGAAAAGTAAGAGGAGTAACTAAGACTCTGCAGTACCACTGTCTTTGATACGTCCTAAAATTAGTACTTCATTGGTTAGAACAGAAACACCACTTTAAAGAACTGGCTCTCAACTGAGATTGCTTCTCTCCTGTACAGGAGGATATTTGGCAAGGCCTGGAGATGTTTTCATTGGCCTACTTGTTCTGATCTGTTCCTTCCTCACAGACCTCCATTTTCATTCTCCTCTATTCCACACCCTAAGACAATCCCTTTTTGTTTCATCTTAGTGCAGTGAACTATATAAAGCCCCGAGATAAAAGTGATCATGTAAATCATTATAAAGTAAATGTTAAGAATCCATAGTACCTTTGTCCGTGTTACATTCTAAAATTAGGCTGAAACAGAAGCACCACTTTAAATCTGGGGGAAGGTAGGTGTTATAGTCTTGTTAGAGGAAGTGTGTCACTTGAAGTGTGTCACTCGGGATGGGCTTTGGGATGAAGAGCCTCATGCCGTTCATGGTTTGATTATGCACCTGGTCCAAGATGTGAGTTCTCAGCTTCTTCCTCTTGCTGCCACACCTCCCTACCATGGGACTCATGTCCCTCTGGAGCCACGAGCTCCCCCAAACAAACAAACAAACAACAAAATATAAGAAATGCAAGATAATATATTTACTGGCATTGGGTGGGAGAACTCAGTGATATTAGCCAACACCCTTCAAGACACAGAATGGATACAACAACATCCATCTAATACAAAATGTCAATGGTGCTGAGGTAGAGAAGCCCTGCTGGTTTTCAAGGTAATAAAACTTTATTATGAAGAAGTGGACATTCCTATACCATTTAAAAAGTGTTTTGGTTCTAATAATAATATTTAGAACTTTTTTGAAGGCAAAGTTTGGAAACACTTATAAAAGTAAGGTATTTCAATTTTATCTTTATCCGTTCATCTCATGGCAATGCATTATGATAAAAATATCTTTTATACTCTAAGGGACTGGACCTTTTGCTGCATCTCACAGCCAAAGTTAACAGTATTCTTTGAAGTCACTTAAGACTTCAGATTGCTATCTTACTGTGTACGCAGCCTGTTGGTTTAACTTGCCTTCAGGAACAATGTAAACGTCAACCTTGCTTGCCTTAGATTTCCCATGTAATTAAGTTTTATAATCGAAAGTAGTGCGTAATTGTACTGTTAAGTTATGTCCCTGATGAGGAACAATGCATGTGTGTTTCCATTCGTGTCATTCTTGGAAGCAGCAGGTAGGCAGAAAGTAGTCTTATAAAATGAATAGCTGCCATAAATGTTGAATGCAACATGTGGATATTGCTTGTTAAACAACGATGTTTGTAGTACTGTTTGTTATCTGGGTCAATGGGAGTCTGATTTAATCACTTGTAAAACTCTGTCAAGTGTCTGTAAAGTGTCCCTCATTCCTTTCCTATGTGTGCTATTCAATAAGCACAGAGCAAACCTCTGTGTTAGGGAGACAGCTACCCATAAACACATAGGAGAGACAGACATTAACACACGGACAGACGCAGACATAGAGACAGACTCACAAGGTTGCGTCCTTCATGAAGGTTACAGACGTAGACTCATACAATAAACACAAAGAACAGAAGACACAGGGAGTGTCAAAAAGAGAGTTGAAATCTGGACTGGCTCTTTGTTAAGTGACACTAAGGGGAAGAAATTTTATTTCTTTTCCTAATGTGACAGTGACACCTTACTGGTAACTCTTACTGCATTTAAATCAACTACATATTCAAAAACATTTATTGACTACCAGTGCAAGCCAGATCATGTTTTCAGAGTCCTGTTCAGATCATGCTACACCCTACCCTACATCACTCTAAACTGTACAAAACGGTGCTGTCAGGATGTGCTTTGCTCTGTTTTATGACCAGCTTTTGACTGCATTTTCAAAGTGAAGAATTACTGTGCTTCGGGCTGGACCTGAAACAACTCTACCTGCCCAGCATAAACTATACAGCACAGATTGATGAGTGACTTATTTCTGGAAGTAGAAAGGATGCTCGTCTAAGGATTTATCAGGGTGAATTGATACAGTAAGTTCACATGTGTTTATGAAAGTCATACCAGGAGAGTCATGTCCAAGATGTTACTGACATGTCAGACATAGGGAGGAGTGTAACTTTTTATTATTTATTAGCTCTCATACCATAATAGCATACAGCCAATTTCTCTGTTTTTCTGTCTCTGTCTCTGTCTCTCTCTCTCTGTGTCTCTCTCTCTCTCTGTGTGGATTATTATCTTATCAATACTGTTTGCATTTTGACCAGCCCACTTATGGAACTTCTTGAACTCTACTGTAGTCTCTTTAACTTGTATTTGTTCTTACAAACACACACATGTGTACACACACACACACACACACACACACACACACACACACATACACACACACACAGAGAAACAGAGACAGAGACAGACAGACAGACAGACAGATAGACAGACATTGGCTGTACATTATTATGGTATGAAAGTTAATAAATTTGGGATAAAAGAACCTATGTTTGCCTCAGCCAGATTACAAAGGTAGGCATTATATGCTAAATTGTTCTCAATGAAACTGCCTGCAAATGTATTGTTATCTAATAAATTCTGACATAGTGGAAAGGTACACATGTGTAATTCTCATCTTGTTTCTGCTATGTGCTCCGGACAGGTCCCACGCCAGTTAGGATATAGTGCTTCTACATGCACCTATAGATTTTCCAGATGTAACTTAATGAGGTCGTTCCACGTTTTCCTCCACAAGCCAAACCAAACCAAACTGAGAGTCTGCTGGATAGATTCGTCGTGAGCTGTTGTTGCAGGTGGACCACTGAGTTATTTTTTAGATCTGGGCAAGCTAGAATTTTGTTGGTGTTTCTGTTCTTTAGCTGTCTACATCAGGTTCAATGTCAGCAGTCAGAAACTATGCTCAGAATCAAAACTTTTTTAATAGTTTTCCAATCAACAGGAGTACAACTTTACTTTCAAAGTACTGTACCATGAGGTTTTAATTCTCTAATGGGGTAAGCACAGTAGTGTACATGTTGTTGTTTAAGAACTAGATAGTAATTTGGGTTTGATCTGGCCTCGCCCTGGAAGATGAGGGGAGAACATATATGTGAGGTGGAACACTTAGTTCAAGATGTGTTGAAATAGAATCAAATGTCATGTAGACATTGTTCAAAGCTGATACTAGACCTAGAAATATAGGTTTATTATAATAAATATAGGTTGATGAAAGTTCGGTGAACATGGAAAGAGGGATTCCAGGTATGGTGTTAAGTGTTTCGTTAGGCAAGCACGCAGGGGACTAAGGTTGTAACAGTAAAGTTGTTATGAATAAAGGAACAATTTTCCACCTGTTCATTCATCCATTCATTATATAATTACACAGCTGAAAAGCAGGAGGTTACGTTACACACAAAGTCCTTGAACAATTCATAGAGGGTGGCACAGCATGCAGAAATGGAACAGATAATTCCTTAGAATAGAAAGAAGTAGGAAAATATTTCACTGGTGGAAGAATAAGGGAGTATTCATCCAATTTTTTTTTTTATGCCCAGTGAATTACATTTGGTCTTTAGAAGATAGTGAGAGAGAGTGCTGGCCAGAAATGTGGGCTTAAGAAGGCAGAAAGGTCATGAAGCAGTAATTTGGATGTTGGGGACCATAGATCAGGAGAGTTTGTGCAGTACCGATCAGATTGAGGTCTACTTGAGATATGAGATTCTGAATACAAAAATGGAATTGTTAGCATGCTGTGTGTTTTGCTTCAGTCATATGCAGCTGCTTTTGAGTTAGATAGAGAATATACTTAGTCCTTTATTAAAATAGAGTCAGTCGGAAAGATGGATGGGTACATCTATACAGCATAAGAGAGGGTGGGTCATGGGCTTGAGGTGCTCAGAGAGGAACCTTTCCTCATTGGCATTATGTATAATCCTTGGTACATGGTGATGACAAAACAGATGATCTTGTAGCTGCCTTCGTTATTGATTTCTTTTTTCCTTTCTATACTTTTTGGCTTCTTTGTCAAAACTCAAGTGTCCATAGGTGTGTGGATTTGCTTCTAGGTCTTTGATTTAATTCCATTGAACAAAGTGTGTGTTTTTATGCTAATATCATGTGGTTTTTTGTTACTATAGCGCTATAGTACAACTTGAAATCAGGGATGTTGGTATCATTGGAAGCACTTTTATTGTATAGGGTTGGTTTTAGTTATCCTGGGTTTTTTAGTTTTCCATATCAAGTTGAGAATTGTCCTTTCAAGGTCTGTAAATGATTGTGTTAGAGATTTGATGGAGATTGCATTGACTTGTTGGATTGTTTTGGTAGACTGACTAATTTATAATGGAAATTTTACTAATCCACAAATATGGGAGATAAATCTATCTTCTGAAATCTTTTCAATTTATTTCTTAAAAGATGACATTTTCATCATATGTTAATTATTTCGGTTGCTTGACTAGGATTGCCGAAGTGTCTACTATTTGAGCCTAATGTGAAAGCCAGTTTTTAATTTTTCTGTTTCTTTCTCGTTCCATTTGTCATTTGTATATAGGAGGGTTACTTTTTTTTTTTTTTTGAGTTATCTTCTATCCAGTTACTTTACTTAGCATCTGTATAAATTCCCACAGCAATTTTTAGGTTCACTTACATATACTGTGCTGCCATCTGCAAAAGCAATACTTTGTATCCCCTTGATCTTCTTCAGTTCTTTTATATTCTAGATACACTTCAAGTACTAGACTGAATAGATAAGGAGAGAGTTGACAACCTTCCCTTGTTCATGATGTTAGTGGAATTGCTTTGAGTTTCTATTTAAATTTATGTTGGTTATGGGTTTTCTGGAAGCTGCCTTTATTATGTTAAGTACTTGTGTCCTTACTCTCTTTTATCATGAAAGGGTGTTGGACTTTATTAAAAGCCTTTTCTGCTTATAATGAGATTATCATTATAATGAGATTTTCTTTTCCAGTTTATTTGTATGATGGGTTGCCTTTACTGAGTTTTTATATTGGACCATCCCTATATCTTTGGTATTAAGCCTACTTGACCATGGTGGATGATCTTTTTGAGGTGTTCTTGTATTATGTTTGCAAGTATTTTATTGAGTATTTTTGTATCTATGTTCATGAGGAAAATTGGTCTGTAATTTTGTTAGGTCTTTATGAGAATTGGGAATCATTCTAACTGTGCCCTCATAAAATGAGTTGAGCAGTGTTTGTGGTATAATTCGAGGACTATTGGCATTAACTCTTTTTTGAAATGGTGACACATGTGTTTAATCCAGATCTTTGTAAGTTCGAGGCCATCCTGGTCTACAGAGCAAGGAAACAGTGAAATCCTGCCTCAAAAGAGAAAGAAAGAAAGAACGAAAGAAAGAAAGAAAGAAAGGAAGGAAGGAAGAAAGAAAGAAGGAAAGAAAGAAAAAGAAAGGCAGACAGAGAGACACACACAGAGAGACAGACAGACAGAAAGACAGAAAGTCTGTTAGAAATCAGTGCCAAAACCTTTTGGCTCTGGGATTTTTTGTTGTTGTTGTTGTCGTTGGTTGGTAGACTTTTAATGACTTTCTATTTCACTATGGGTTATAGATCTATTCAAATTGTTTGTTTAATCTTGATTTAACCTTTGTAAGTGGTAACTACTGGAAAAAAAATCATCCATTTCTCAGATTTTTCAATTTAGTGGAGTAAAGACTTTTACAATTTTTCTGGATTTCATTGGTGTCTCTTGTTATGCCTCCAGTTTCATGTCTGATATTAGTAATTGAGATCCTTTTTTAGCCTTTTAGTTAGGTTGAATAAGGGTTTGTTTATCTTGTTGATTTTCTCAAAGAACCAATTCTTGTCTCTTTGTTTTTCCTGTAATGATCTGTTTCTATTTTATTGGTTTCAGTCCTTGGTTTGATTATGTTTTGCCTTGTAGTGCTCCTCTTGGGTGTGTTTTCTTTTTGTTCTAGAGCTTTCAGATGCACTAAGTTGCTAACATGAGACCTCTTCAATTTTTATATCTAGGCTTACTGTTATGAACTTTCTTTTTAGCACAATTTTCACTGAGTCTCTTAAGTTTGTGTATTCATTTTCATTGAATTCAAGAAATTCTTTGATTTCTCTCTTCATTTCTGCCTTCACCCATTTTTTTTCATTCAATAGAGAGTGGTTCAGTTTCTATGAGTTTTTACATTTTCTGTTGTTCCTGTTGTTGTTGATATCCAGCTTTAGTCCATACTGATGTGATGGGATGGAGAGGGTCATTTCAATTTTCTTGCATCTGATAATGCACTGACATTGTAATCCAACTTCAACTAAATGTGACTTGTAAGAGTTGCCATGGTCACGGCATCTCTGCACAGCAATAGAAACCCTAATTAAGACGCTATTATTCTTAGGTTTGCTTATTTTTCATAGTCTCTCAGATTTCCTGGATACTTTTTGGCCAGGAGTTTTTTAGGTTTAACCTTTTCTTTGAACACTGTATTCATTTCTCCTATTATATCTTTATCACCTGAGATTTTTCTCATCCATCCTTTGTATTCTGTTGGTGAAGCTTCCTTCTGTAGTTCCTGTTTGAATTTCTAAAATTTTCATTTCCAGAATTCCCTCCGTTTTGGTTTTCTTTATTGATTCCATTTCCAATTTCATGCTTAAACAGTCTTATTTCCTAACACCGTTTGTTTGTATTTTCCTGGGTTTATTTAAAGGATTTACTCATTTCCTCTTTAAGGACTTCTGTTATATTCATAATGTCTGTTTAAGATCTTTTTTTTTCTCATTAATTAGTTATACATCCTGATCACTGCTCCTCTTTCAGGTCCCGATCACACACAATTCCTCTAAGAGGGTTACCTTGGTCAGGATGATATTTTCTATTCCATTCATTTACTTGCAAAATTTATGATGATCTTGTTTTTAATAACTGAATGGTATTTATTCCAAATGAACCACATTTTCTGCATCCATTCTTCAGTTGAGGGGCATGTGAGTTGTTTCCAGTTTCTGGCTATTACTAATAAAGCTACTATGATCACAGGGGAGCACATGTCCTTGTGATATAGTGGAACATCCTTTGGGTATATACCAGGAGATGTAGAGCTGGGTCTTCAAGTAGAACTATTTCCAATTTTCTAAAACTGCCAGATTGATTTCCAGAGTGGTTATACAAGTTTGCATTCCACGAAGCAATAGAGGAGTGTTCCTTTTGCTTTGCCTCCTCATCAGCACATGCTGGTGCTTGAGTTCTTGATCTTACCATTCTGATTGGTGTAAAATGGAATCTCAGGGTCGTTTTGATTTGCATCTTCCTGATGACTAAGGGCATCGGACATTTCTTAAAGTGCTTCTCGGCCATTAGAGATTCCTCTGTTGAGAATTCTTTACTCATCTTTAATTTGGTTATTTGGGTTGTTGGTGTCTAACTTTTTGAGTTCTTTATATAGTTTGGCTATTAGTCCTTTGCTGGATGTAAGGTTAAGTGAAGATCTTTTCCCAATCTGTAGGCTACCACTTTGTCCTATCAACAGTGTCCTTTGCCTTACAGAAGCTTTTCTGTTTCATGAGGTCCCATTTATCAATTGTTGAACTTAGAGCCTGAACCATGAGGTTCAGGAGGTTGTCTCCTGTACCACGGTGTTCAAGAGAAACTTTCTCTTCTAATAGATTTAGTGTATCTGGTTTTATGTTGAGTTCTTTGATACACTTGGACTTGAGTTTTGTGCAGAGTGATAAATATGGATTTATTTGCATTCTTCTACACGCAGATAGCCAGTAGATCAGCATCATTTGCTGAAGATGATTTCTTTTTTACATTATATGGTTTTGGCTTCTTTGTCAAAAATTAAGCATCCATAGGTGTATTGGTTTATTTCTGGATCTTTGATTAGATTCCATTGATCTATCTGTTTCTGTACCAATGTCACACAGTTTTTATTACTACTCCTCTTTTTCTGGGTCTTTTAATTTTTTCTTTGTCTTTTTCTTACATTCAGCTGTGGAATATTCAGGGTCTGCTGTCGGAGGATAGCTGGGTTCTAGGGAAGATATATTGTCCTGGCTGTTATTGATGGTCTTCTTACACTGTTGTCTAGGCATCTGGTTTTGGTGTGAATATAGGTCTAAGTACTGACTTATGAGCTTGTCTTTTTTGGGTGATGTTTAGTTCCTTGGTTTCTGTCTTCTTTCTGGATTTTTAGAGATTGTGTTGTCTGTTTTCCTGGCCTGTTTGGCTTGTGTGTTCACAGTTAATGCCTGCTGGTATTGGAGGCTAGGATTCTGGGATGAGTTGAGGAAAAGTTGGAGGAGAAGGTGCTTGTGATCTGTTGCTGACGGGGTCAGAGAGAAAAGGGAGAACAGAACAGTTTCTCTGTTAGAGAGCTGGGGATGAGACTGTGGCCATTAGATCTCAGGAGTGGAGAGGTGTGGTTCTGCCTTCAGCCTATTTGTTGTCCTGGGAGGAATGGCCTTTGAGTTAGCAAGGGGTGCCTGCTGAGGTTGGGGGCTAGGACAAAGCAAGGAGTGAGGGGGAGGGAAATTAGAAGAGGAAGCTCTGTGGGATCCATAGAATATGGGAACAGGGGTTCGGAGAAGGCTGCCAAGAATGTTCTGCTGTAGAGCTTAAAACTAAGTCTTTAGATCTAGGGGAATAGAGGGAGAAGAGAAAGTGTGTAGGAAACCTGCTTGGCATTCTAGCAGGTATGGGTTGTAGTTAAGCAGGGAGTGCTTGCTGGAGTTGGGTGCTGGGATGCAGCAATGAGATCCGGAGAGAAGTTTAGAGAGGATAGTCCCTGGGATCCACAGGAAATTTGGGCATGAGCGAAGGGAGGCTGAAGCTAGTGTACTATTGCAGCACTAGGCGGGGGGGGGGGATTGGGTCAGGGGAAGCACACAGAAGAGAAAGTCTGTGTGAAGCCCCGCCCTTTATTGTTTTCTAATTCTTTTTAGACATTGCTTTTTATTTTAATTTTTTAACCTATGCTGGAGAAGGCTGATCATTCTTTGAGCACCACAAGAAAATTAACATTTAAAAATGAAGGAAAGAAGGATTTTCTTTATTGTTATTCATGTTAATTAAAATTTTTGTTGATATTTTTATGTGTAGGTTTAATGAAATTCTGTCATTTTTGCCCACGTGTTACTTTCTTTCACTCTTTTCTCTCCTACCGAACCCATCTTTTTTCCCAGTAACTCCTATTCCTACCCTGATGTAGTTTCTGTGTTTTGCCCCCTGAATTAAATTATGGTTGCTTTCATGTGCATGGTTGGGAAGTTATTTTCTTGAAGAAGGGGCAGTTTATCAGTGGCTATGTCACTGAAGAAAGTGGCACCTTGTCCTCTGAAACCACCAACTGGCTGTAATTCCAGTCAGTCATGTGGGTCCTCCCAAGCCCCTTCTGTGTGTATGATGGAATGTTAATGGCCCAATCTTGTGTATTGAGTTGATGAGAGAAACTGGCATATATAGACCATGTTTCACTGTGGTCTTACCCATCCGCTGGCTCTTAATTCTTTCCATGCTCTCTTCTGAAATGTTCCCTGAGCCTTGGAGAGATGTTGCTGTACCATTTAGAGTTTAGCACTCAACAGTAACTTACTCTAGGTGTTTTTGATCAGTCTCATTAACAACTTCCACTGTAAAAAGCAACTTTTCTGGTGAAGGTTGACAGCACCATTAATCAAGGGGTACAAAGATTATTATTTAGGAGGCCGTTTGACCACATGTGCATTTTGCAAAACAACAATAACAGAGTCCTCCTTGGGCCTATGACCTCATAACCACAGGGTCTTGACCAGGTTTACCAGTATTAGGCGTGAGTTTCCTATGGAATAGACCTCTAATCTAATCAGAAGGTGCTTGTTTACTTCCATAATTATCATGCTACTTACTAACCTGTGGGTATATCTTGCCAGACAAATTGCTGATGTAGTTCATGGGGTCCACACCTGGTGAAATCTGTTGAATTTTTTTTCCTCCCAACAGTCTGCATAGAAACTTCTGGCACTGTGAAAGCTGGTTGGAGTGAAGAAATTTCTAAGTTCCAGTTTGATTTCTCTGTATCTGTCACCTAAAGTATGTATATTTTTAACAATAGGATCTTACTATTTAGTCCTAGTGGGAGACCAAAAACAATAGCAGTATTCTTTGTTATTTTGGGGGCTGCTGAGACATCCCTGGACAACAACTCAAGGAAAGGTACCCCACACGGGGTTTTCTTATTTAACTTTTGGGAGAAGCATTATCCACCTGCCAGATGCCTCTGTTAATGCTTTAATTATGTTTTTAAATATACTTACAAACTAGTAGGTTTGCATAAGGGCTTTTCATATACCTGTAGTTTTGGTTAACCCTTCTCCCCACCCTCTTCCCTGCTTACCCTTCCCAACCCCAGTGTTCTACCCTTTGTGTGTCGGTCATGTGTGTTCTACTCTTCCCCTCCCTAAGGCCTCTGCTTCCCTCTAACACCCTGTGTATGTTTCCTTAAAGACACACAAGAATTCAAAACTAGGATTTGCATATGAAAAAGAACATCTGGTGTTTGCCTTTTTTTAGGCTTGGTTTACCTCAGTCGGTGTAATATTTTCCAGTTCCATTCATTTACTTGCAAATTTCCTAATTTAATTTTTCTTTATGGCTTTATAGCTTTATAGCTTAACACATGTAGATACATGTATTATATACATATTATATATGCATATATACTTATATACATTTATATCTATCTATCTATCTATCTATCTATCTATCTATCTATCTATCTATCTATCTGTTTCATTCTTCATTTATCTGTTGATAGACATGTAGGAGGGCTCCATTTCCTAGCTGTTGTGAGTGGAACAGCAGAAAACATGGATGAGAAGGTATTTGTCATAGGGTATAGAACCTTTTGGGTATAGCTGAACCATATAAAAAAAATCTACTTTTAGCTTTTGAGATAGGTACATACTAATTCTCATCATAGTTTACACTTCTACAGAGTGATAAGGGTTTCCTTCTTCATTTTATTCTCTCTGGCATTTGTTGTCATTTGTTTTCTTGGCAATAGTTTTTCTAACTCAGGTGAGATGGTAGTTTAAATTTGTCTTTATGTGATGTCTAAGGATGTTGAGCAGTTTTAAAAATATTTCTTAGTCATTTGTATTTCTCTGGAGAAGTACTCTGTACAGTTCCATAGCTGACTTCTCTTTTTTCCCATTTGTTTCTTTTTTTAATGTTGAACTTTTTGAGTTCTTTGTATAATCTAGACAATTATTAGGGAGGATATATTGATCAAATATTCAGTTTAAAGTGTTGAACAAATCCTGTTATCAGAAAAAAAGCCATGTCTGTGTTTAAAAAGTTCTTCTCTTTACTGGGCAGTTCCTTGTGCTGGTTAGTTTTTTTCATCAACTTGACACAAGCTAGAGCCATCTGAAAAGAGGAAACTTTAACTGGGAAAATGCTTACATAAGATCTGGCTCTGGGACATTTTCTTAATTAGTTATTTATGGGGGAGGTCCCAGTTTATTGTGTGTGGGCCACCACTGGGCTGTGGTCCTGGGTTCTATGAAAAAGGAGGCTAAGCA
Organism: Rattus rattus; assembly: GCF_011064425.1. Classification (NCBI taxonomy): domain Eukaryota; kingdom Metazoa; phylum Chordata; class Mammalia; order Rodentia; family Muridae; genus Rattus; species Rattus rattus. Next base: position 23,988,826 of record NC_046163.1, read on the forward strand.
AGCCCTGAGGAGCAAGTCAGTAAACAGCACCCATCTATGGCTTCTGCATCAGTTCCTGCCTTCAGGTCCTGGCGCTGTTTGAGTTCCTGTCTTGACTTCAATGATTGATTATGATGTGGAAGTGTAACTCCAATAAACCTTTTCCTCCACAATTCCTCTTCCTCATGGTGTTTCAGTAGAGCAATAGCATCCCTAAGTAGGACACAACTACAAGTCTTATTTATTTAGTTTTACAAATAAATAACAAGGGATGCACACAGACGTGTACATTACTGGGGCAAGTAGTGAGTTCATTGGTGCTTAATAAACATGGCTGAAAAAAACCTAGACTCCTATCTTTCAAGGTTTATTGTTTTTGTGTTAGTTGAGCTATGTTTAATTCCTAAAATATCTTCATTTTTCTCATCCCCAAATACTAAAGGCAACAACAGAAGCATTTATAATTACTATAAGAATTGCTGTTTCAACATAATAATGTGAGATTGGTAAATAGAGCTTGCTTATATAAATACGTGATAGGATATTTCATCTCTTAATATGTAACTCAGAAAAGAGAATTATGAAAAGCTATCAATGAACATTCTGTATCTATCTGGTTCTGCCCTGGTTCCTTTTCTGTTGGTGTGGTAAAAAGCAAAGGTGGGGAAAAGGTACTTATTTTAGTGCAAAATTCCAGGTTACAGTCTGCCATTGCAGGTAAATCAAGGCAGGCACTTAAAGTTAGTCAAGAGCAGAGAGCGTAAATGCATACATGCCTGCTTCCCAGCCCACTTCGCTACTCTTATGTCAGGACCCAGACCTAGGGAACTGCACTTCCCACTTTTTTTTTTATTGGATATTTTTTATTTATATTTCGTTTTTTTTCTTTTTTTTTTATTAACTTGAATATTTCTTATATACATTTCGAGTGTTATTCCCTTTCCCGGTTTCTGGGCAAACATCCCCCTCCCCCCTCCCCTTCCTTATGGGTGTTCCCCTCCCCACCCTCCCCCCATTGCCGCCCTCCCCCCGACAGTCTAGTTCACTTGGGGTTCAGTCTTAGCAGGACCCAGGGCTTCCCCTTCCACTGGTGCTCTTACTAGGATATTCATTGCTACCTATGAGGACAGAGTCCAGGGTCAGTCCATGTTTAGTCTTTAGGTAGTGGCTTAGTCCCTGGAAGCTCTGGTTGTTTGGCATTGTTGTACATATGGGGTCTCGAGCCCCTTCAAGCTCTTCCAGTTCTTTCTCTGATTCCTTCAACGGGGGTCCTATTCTCAGTTCAGTGGTTTGCTGCTGGCATTCGCCTCTGTATTTGCTGTATTCTGGCTGTGTCTCTCAGGATCGATCTACATCCGGCTCCTGTCGGTCTGCACTTCTTTGCTTCATCCATCTTGTCTAATTGGGTGGCTGTATATGTATGGGCCACATGTGGGGCAGGCTCTGAATGGGTGTTCCTTCAGTCTCTGTTTTAATCTTTGCCTCTCTCTTCCCTGCCAAGGGTATTCTTGTTCCCCTTTTAAAGAAGGAGTGAAGCATTCACATTTTGATCATCTGTCTTGAGTTTCATTTGTTCTGGGAATCTAGGGTAATTCAAGCATTTGGGCTAATAGCCACTTATCAATGAGTGCATACCATGTATGTCTTTCTGTGATTGGGTTAGCTCACTCAGGATGATATTTTCCAGTTCCAACCATTTGCCTCATGAATTTCATAAAGTTTGTTTTTGATAGCTGAGTAATATTCCATTGTGTAGATGTACCACATTTCTGTATCCATTCCTCTGTTGAAGGGCATCTGGGTTCTTTCCAGCTTCTGGCTATTATAAATAAGGCTGGAAGATGAACATAGTGGAGCACGTGTCTTTTTTATATGTTGGGGCATCTTTTGGGTATATGCCCAAGAGAGGTATAGCTGGATCCTCAGGCAGTTCAATGTCCAATTTTCTGAGGAACCTCCAGACTGATTTCCAGAATGGTTGTACCAGTCTGCAACCCCACCAACAATGGAGGAGTGTTCCTCTTTCTCCGCATCCTCGCCAGCATTTGCTGTCACCTGAGTTTTTGATCTTAGCCATTCTCACTGGTGTGAGGTGAAATCTCAGGGTTGTTTTGATTTGCATTTCCCGGATGACTAAAGATGTTGAACATTTCTTTAGGTGTTTCTCAGCCATTCGGCATTCCTCAGCTGTGAATTCTTTGTTTATCTCTGAACCCCATTTTTGCATAGGGTTATTTGTCTCCCTGCAGTCTAACTTTTTGAGTTCTTTGCATATTTTGGATATAAGCCTCTATCTGTTGTAGGATTGGTAAAGATCTTTTCCCAATCTGTTGGTTGCCGTTTTGTCCTAACCACAGTGTCCTTTGCCTTACAGAAGCTTTGCAGTTTTATGAGATCCCATTTGTCGATTCTTGATCTTAGAGCATAAGCCATTGGCGTTTTGTTCAGGAAATTTTTTTTCCAGTGCCCATGTGTTCCAGATGCTTCCTAGTTTTTCTTCTATTAGTTTGAGTGTGTCTGGTTTGATGTGGAGGTCCTTGATCCACTTGGACTTAAGCTTTGTACAGGGTGATAAGCATGGATCAATCTGCATTCTTCTACATGTTGACCTCCAGTTGAACCAGCACCATTTGCTGAAAATGCTATCTTTTTCCATTGGATGGTTTTGCTCCTTTGTCAAAAAATCAAGTGCCCATAGGTGTGTGGGTTCATTTCTGGGTCTTCAATTCTATTCCATTGGTCTATCTGTCTGTCTCTGTACCAATACCATGCAGTTTTTATCACTATTGCTCTGTAATACTGCTTGAGTTCAGGGATAGTGATTCCCCCTGAAGTCCTTTTTATTGTTGAGGATAGTTTTAGCTATCCTGGGTTTTTTGTTATTCCAGATGAATTTGCAAATTGTTCTGTCTAACACTTTGAAGAATTGGATTGGTATTTTGATGGGGATTGCATTGAATCTGTAGATCGCTTTTGGTAAAATGGCCATTTTTACTATATTAATCCTGCCAATCCATGAGCATGGGAGATCTTTCCATCTTCTGAGGTCTTCTTCAATTTCTTTCTTCAGAGTCTTGAAGTTCTTGTTGTACAAATCTTTTACTTGCTTGGTTAAAGTCCCACCGAGGTACTTTATATTATTTGGGTCTATTATGAAGGGTGTCGTTTCCCTAATTTCTTTCTCGGCTTGTTTCTCTTTTGTGTAGAGGAAGGCTACTGATTTATTTGAGTTAATTTTATACCCAGCCACTTTGCTGAAGTTGTTTATCAGCTTTAGTAGTTCTCTGGTGGAACTTTTGGGATCACTTAAATATACTATCATATCATCTGCAAATAGTGATATTTTGACTTCTTCTTTTCGATCTGTATCCCTTGACCTCCTTTTGTTGTCTGATTGCTCTGGCTAGAACTTCAAGAACTATATTGAATAAGTAGGAGAGAGTGGGCAGCCTTGTCTAGTCCCTGATTTTAGTGGGATTGCTTCAAGTTTCTCTCCACTTAGTTTAATGTTAGCAACTGGTTTGCTGTATATGGCTTTTACTATGTTTAGGTATGGGCCTTGAATTCCTATTCTTTCCAGGACTTTTATCATGAAGGGGTGTTGAATTTTGTCAAATGCTTTCTCAGCATCTAATGAAATGATCATGTGGTTTTGTTCTTTCAGTTTGTTTATATAATGGATCACGTTGATGGTTTTCCGTATATTAAACCATCCCTGCATGCCTGGGATGAAGCCTACTTGATCATGGTGAATGACTGTTTTGATGTGCTCTTGGATTCGGTTTGCCAGAATTTTGTTGAGTATTTTTGCGTCGATGTTCATAGACTTCTCTTAGTCTGTCTACGTCTCTGTTTAATTTCTGTTTCCATGATCTGTCCATTGATGAGAGTGGGGTGTTGAAATCTCCTACTATTATTTTGTGAGGTGTAATGTGTGTTTTGAGCTTTAGTAAGGTTTCTTTTACGTATGTAGGTGCCCTTGTATTTGGGGCATAGATATTTAGGATTGAGAGTTCATCTTGGTGGATTTTTCCTTTGATGAATATAAAGTGTCCTTCCTTATCTTTTTTGATGACTTTTAGTTGAAAATTGATTTTATCTGATATTAGAATGGCTACTCCAGCTTGCTTCTTCCGACCATTTTCTTGGAAAGTTGTTTTCCAGCCTTTGACTCTGAGGTAGTGTCTGTCTTTGTCTCTGAGGTGTGTTTCCTGTCGGCAGCAGAATGCAGGGTCCTCGTTGCGTATCCAGTTTGTTAATCTATGTCTTTTTATTGGGGAGTTGAGGCCATTTATGTTGAGAGATATTAAGGAATAGTGATTATTGCTTCCTGTTGTATTCATATTTGGATGTGAGGTTATGTTTGTGTGCTTTTCTTCTCTTTGTTTTGTTGCCAAGACGATTAGTTTCTTGCTTCTTCTAGGGTATAGCTTGCCTCCTTATGTTGGGCTTTACCATTTATTTTCCTTTGTAGTGCTGGATTTGTAGAAAGATATTGTGTAAATTTGGTTTTGTCATGGAATATCTTGGTTTCTCCATCTATGTTGATTGAGAGTTTTGCAGGATACAGTAACCTGGGCTGACATTTGTGTTCTCTTAGGGTCTGTATGACATCAGTCCAGGATCTTCTGGCCTTCATAGTTTCTGGCGAAAAAGTCTGGTGTGATTCTGATAGGTCTGCCTTTATATGTTACTTGACCTTTTCCCTTACTGCTTTTAATATTCTTTCTTTATTTTGTGCGTTTGGTGTTTTGACTATTATGTGACGGAGGTGTTTCTTTTCTGGTCCAATCTATTTGGAGTTCTGTAGGCTTCTTGTATGCCTATGGGTATCTTTTTTTTAGGTTAGGGAAGTTTTCTTCTATGATTTTGTTGAAGATATTTACTGGTCCTTTGAGCTGGGAGTCTTCACTCTCTTCTATACCTATTATCCTTAGGTTTGATCTTCTCATTGAGTCCTGGATTTCCTGTATGTTTTGGACCAGTAGCTTTTTCCGCTTTACATTATCTTTGACAGTTGAGTCAATGATTTCTATGGAATCTTCTGCTCCTGAGATTCTCTCTTCTATCTCTTGTATTCTGTTGGTGAAGCTTGTATCTACAGCTCCTTGTCTCTTCTTTTGATTTTCTATATCCAGGGTTGTTTCCATGTGTTCTTTCTTGATTGCTTCTATTTCCATTTTTAATTCCTTCCACTGTTTGATTGTGTTTTCCTGGAATTGTTTCAGGGATTTTTGTGTCTCCTCTCTATGGGCTTCTACTTGTTTATTTATGTTTTCCTGGAATTCTTTCAGGCATTTTTTCAATTCCTCTCTGTAGGCTTCTACTTGTTCTCTAAGGGAGTTCTTCACGTCTTTCTTGAAGTCCTCCAGCATCATGGTCAAATATGATTTTGAAACTAGATCTTTCTTTTCTGGTGTGTTTGGATATTCCATGTTTGTTTTGATGGGAGAATTGGGCTCCGATGGTGCCATGTAGTCTTGGTTTCTGTTGCTTGGGTTCCTGTGCTTGCCCCTCGCCATCAGATCATCTCTAGTGTTACTTTGTTCTGCTATTTCTGACAGTGGCTAAACTGTCCTATAGGCCTGTGTGTCAGGAGTGCTGTAGACCTGTTTTCCTCTCTTTCAGTCAGTTATGGGGACAGAGTGTTCTGCTTTCGGGCGTGTAGTTTTTCCTCTCTACAGGGCTTCAGCTGTTCCTGTGGACCTGTGCCTTGAGTTCACCAGGCAGGTCACTTGCAGCAGAAAAGTTGGTCTTACCTGTGGTCCCGAGGCTCAAGTTCGCTCTCGGGGTGCTGCCCACGGGCTCTCTGCGGTGGCAGCAACCAGGAAGATCTGCGCCGCCCCTTCGGGAGCCTCCGTGCACCAGGGTTCCAGATATATTTTGGTGTTTTCCTCTGGAATCAGTAATGTGTGCAGAGAGCAGTCTCTTCTGGTTTCACAGGGGTGTCTGCCTCTCTGAAGGTTTAGCTCTCCCTCCCACGGGATTTGGGTGCAGAGAACTGTTTATCCGGTCTGTTTCCTTCAGGTTCCGGCAGTGTCTCAGGCAGGGGTCCTGCCGCTCCTGGGCCCTCCCCCACAGGAACCTGGAGGCCTTATACAGTTTCCTCTTGGGCCAGGCATGTGGGCAGGGGTGGGCAGTGTTGGTGGTCTCTTCTGCTCTGCAGCCTCAGGAGTGCCCACCTGACCAGGGGGTGAGGTCTCTCTCCCACGGGGTCTGGGAGCAGAGAGCTGCTGCGGGCCAGGATCCGCGGGTGTCTGCACTTCCCACTTTTACACCAGGTCTTCTCATGTCAATTAATGTAAGTAATCCAACACCCCCCCCCCCGACAGGCACACTGTTCAGCCTAACAGACGCTCTTTTCTTTAGTGTTTCTGGGCTGCGCCAAGTTGACAATGAAAAACTAACAACCATCATCTCTTTCTTTTCTATTTTTCTTGTTTGATGAATTCCTTATTATTTCGTATTTGACTTTTATTTTTGCATGGGATAATGCATTTATAGAAATTTAAATAAGGAGGGTATGGACACAAATATAAATGCTATCCAGATCAAGAGATAAAATTTGCGACATAATTGTTCTCCCGTGGGTCCCTCTATAGTCATATTCCTGTTTTCCCCCTTAGAAGTAGCCATCCTATTGATTATGGTTTCAGCATGTGTGCATATCATGCGTGACCTGGAAGACTCCACTGCACACAGAGCACTTCAGCAGCATGACAAAAGTGGTTTTGGTCTGGAGCCACCATTCTAAGCTTATACTTAGGAACAGAGTTCTATGGTTGTGTGTTAAGTTCACCTTTCATGCGATTCCAAACTGTTTCCCACAGGGTTTGCATAAGCTCATGTCCTTACCAACAGTTTAGAGTTCTGAGGTTTTTCTTATATAAGAAATTACAGTTAAGTCATTATTTTGAGTGTATGAGTGTTTTATCTGTATATATGCCCAGGCACTACCTGTGTCTTGTGCCCACAAAGGACAGAAGAGGTCATTAGGTCCTTTAGAGCTGGAGTTTCAGCTGTCATGTGGATGCTGAGATTTGCCCCTTCTGGAAGAGCAGTCAATGCTCTCACCTGCTGAGCTATCTCTCCAGCCTCACTTTTCTATATTAAAAAAGCTCTTGGGATTACGAGTTTTATAAATCCGCTCCTCTGATCTTATGTGTTTACAACATGGCCCACTGTAGTTTTAATTTTATTTCCATTATTACTAACAAAGGTGATTGTTTTTATAAATTTCCTAATATTTAGAGCATTTTTTGTTTATTGTTTGAGAATTTTATACTTAAACATGTGTGTTTTGATCCCGCTGATCCGCTATTCCCTCACTGCCTTGTGTCCTCTACTTTCTTTTCCACACAACAGTATGCATTCCTTTATTTTTATTTTTTTTGTTTTCTTTTTTTTTTTTTTTATTTTTTTATTTTTTTTTTTTTGTATTTTTTTTTTATTAACTTGAGTATTTCTTATGTACATTTGGCAAACATCCCCTTCCTCCCCCTTCCTTATGGGTGTTCCCTCCCCACCCCTCCCCCATTGCCGCCTCCCCGACAGTCTAGTTCACTGGGGGTTCAGTCTTAGCAGGACCCAGGGCTTCTCCTTCCACTGGTGCTCTTACTAGGATATTCATTGCTACCTATGAGGTCAGAGTCCAGGGTCAGTCCATGTATAGTCTTTAGGTAGTGGCTTAGTCCCTGGAAGCTCTGGTTGCTTGGCATTGTTGTACATATGGAGTCTCAAGCCCCTTCAAGCTCTTCCAGTTCATTCTCTGATTCCTTCAACGGGGGTCCCGTTCTCAGTTCAGTGGTTTGCTGCTGGCATTCGCCTCTGTATTTGCTGTATTCTGGCTGTGTCTCTCAGGTTCGATCTACATCCGGCTCCTGTCGGTCTGCACTTCTTTGCTTCATCCATCTTGTCTAATTGGGTGGCTCTATATGTATGGGCCACATGTGGGGCAGGCTCTGAATGGGTGTTCCTTCAGTCTCTGTTTTAATCTTTGCCTCTCTCTTCCCTGCCAAAGGGTATTCTTGTTCCCCTTTTAAAGAAGGAGTGAAGCCTTCACATTTTTTTGATCATCCGTCTTGAGTTTCATTTGTTCTAGGCCACTAGGGGTAGTTCAAGCATTTGGGCTAATAGCCACTTATCAGTGAGTGCATACCATGTATGTCTTTCTGTGATTGGGTTAGCTCACTCAGGATGATATTTTCCAGTTCCAACCATTTGCCTCTGAATTTCATAAAGTCGTTGTTTTTGATAGCTGAGTAATATTCCATTGTGTAGATGTACCACATTTTCTGTATCCATTCCTCTGTTGAAGGGCATCTGGGTTCTTTCCAGCTTCTGGCTATTATAAATAAGGCTGCGATGAACATAGTGGAGCACGTGTTTTTTTATATGTTGGGGCATCTTTTGGGTATATGCCCAAGAGAGGTATAGCTGGATCCTCAGGCAGTTCAATGTCCAATTTTCTGAGGAACCTCCAGACTGATTTCCAGAATGGTTGTACCAGTCTGCAATCCCACCAACAATGGAGGAGTGTTCCTCTTTCTCCGCATCCTCGCCAGCATTTGCTGTCACCTGAGTTTTTGATCTTAGCCATTCTCACTGGTGTGAGGTGAAATCTCAGGGTTGTTTTGATTTGCATTTCCCTGATGACTAAAGATGTTGAACATTTCTTTAGGTGTTTCTCAGCCATTCGGCATTCCTCAGCTGTGAATTCTTTGTTTAGCTCTGAACCCCATTTTTTAATAGGGTTATTTGTCTCCCTGCGGTCTAACTTTTTGAGTTCTTTGTATATTTTGGATATAAGGCCTCTATCTGTTGTAGGATTGGTAAAGATCTTTTCCCAATCTGTTTTGTTTTCTAATAGAATAATTTTTTATCGGATGGTTTACGTATTTACATTTAATTTTTTTCTTTTTTTTTTTTTCGGAGCTGGGGACTGAACCCAGGGCCTTGTGCTTGCTAGGCAAGCGCTCTACCACTGAGCTAAATCCCCAACCCCCGTATTTACATTTAAATGTTATACCCTTTCTGGGTTCCAGGTTCCCCCCTTTCCCATTTCCCCTCCCCCTGCTTCTATGAAGATGCCCCTTCCCAAGTACCCACTCCCAGCTCAACACCCTGGCATTTCTCTACACTGGGAAAAGGAGTCTTCACAGGACCAAGGACTTTTTCTAATGGTGCCAGACAATGCCATCCACTGCTACATATTCGGACAGATTAAGATACTTCCAGCTAAGCATCAGACTGAGCATGGGGACCCCAATGGAGGAGTTAGAGAAAGGACTAAAGGAACTGAAGGGGTTTGTAACTCTGTAGGAAGAACAACAATACCAACCAACCAGACCCACCAGAGCTCCCAGGGACTAAACCACCAACCAAAGAATATGCATTCTTTTAAATGCCTTGAATCCACTTAGTGTTCTTCCTCCACTGGCCACAGCAGTTCCTTAACTAATGGTAGGACTTTGTAAATCCCTCCCTCATCCATGCTGGGGCTATACTGGTTTGATCTTGTGCATTCGGTCACAGTTACTGTGAATTCATGTGTACAACATCACATCATGACCAAAAAATAATTATTTCATAGCAATTCCATTTATTTTTTTTAAAAAAATCAATGATTGTTGTATTGCACAGTTCTGTCCTTAAATATTTGTACATACATATATGTATATATATAATATAGCAGTATATATAGATCATGTTTATATATTTTTTAATATATTTTTCATGTATATTTTGATCATATTTTTCCCTCCCCCCAACTCCTTCCAGCTCCCTCATCACCTGCTGCTTCACTATCCACCAAGCTTCATGTTCTTTCTCTTTTTTAGAAGACAAACTCAAACCCAAAAGCAAAAAAGCTTTTTAAGGAGCATGAGTTTATACACACACACACACACACACACACACACACACACACACACACACACACACACATCTTCTAACTTGAAGCTATGTCTCTTCTTAGAAATCTAATTTTATTCCCCCAAGGAAAAAATGGCTAGTTCCTTGTTGCGATGGAGAAATCTCTCCCCAGTCTGTCTTCTGTTTCGATGTCTATGCTGGTTGTTTTCTGTTTACTTAATACAAACCTGCCATGTCTGGGAAAAGAGAATAAGCAAGAAAATGATTTCATTAGCTTGAATCAGGTACACAGTTGTAGGTAGTGTTTAAAATGCCTACCAGCTCTGGACTGGAGAAATTTGTCAGTGGTTAAGAGGACTGAATGCTTTTCTAGAAGACCCAGGTTCAATTCCCAGTATCCACATGGTAGTTCACAACTGTCTGTAACTCCAGTTCTATGACCCAGATAAAAAAATCTACACACACACACACACACACACACACACACACACACACACACACACACCCAGAGGTGGGACCTGGGTTTGGTTCCCAGCATCCACATGGCTTACTACCATCTATCTGTAACTCCAGGTGTTCCAACACTGTCTTCTGGTCTCCCTGGGCATACTCATGTTGTATTTATCTACAAACAGGAAAACTATACACATAAAATAAAAATAAAATTATTAACTTAAAATACCCAGCATCTGGTGTAACATACATGTGCTAATTAGAATAGATGTCAAACCAATAGACATTAGCCATAAAGATCTAATAAAGCTAGTAGAGACAAAGAATAGGCTGTCTCTTGGGACTTCAAAAGGGACAACCGTCATGCTGACCTTTACCCCAGATGTCCAGCCACCAGAAGCTGATAGCATATACCAGTAATGGCACACAGAACTGAACCACCTCTCCCTCTCCCTCTCCCCTCTCTCCCTCTCCCTCTCTTTCTCTCTTCCTTCTTCTCTCTCTCCCTTTTTCCCTCCTTCTCTCTTTCCCTCTGTCTCTTCCTCACTCTCTCCATTTCTCTCTCTCTCTGTCTCTCTGTTTCTCTGTCTCTCTCTGTCTCTGTCTCTCTCTGTCTCTGTCTCTCTGTCTCTCTGTCTCTCTGTCTCTCTGTCTCTCTGTCTCTCTCTCTCTCTCTGTGTGTGTGTGTGTGTGTGTGTGTGTGTGTGTGTGACAAACTATGTAGCTCTGGTTTGCCTAGAACCCACTATGTACTCCAGACTGCTCTCTGGATCTCACTGATATGAATTAATTAAAACGCTAAAAATAAGGGGTTGGGGATTTAGCTCAGTGGTAGAGCACTTGCCTAGCAAGCACAAGGCCCTGGGTTCGGTCCCCAGCTCCGAAAAAAAGAAAAAGAAACAAACAAAAAGCTAAAAATATTTAGTCCTCCTAGAGTTCATTTTTATATAAAGAATAAGATAATTACATCTCTTACCAAAAGACTATCCCTATAAAAGTCAGTTATCCCTATAGCATTTATTAAGGCATCAGGTTTTGGGAATTCTGGCATCTAAATATATGGAAATTGCAAAATATAAATTTGTTTTCTGAGTATTAATATTCAACCACTACACAGCTTGTTGCAATATGGAACACAAGGAAAAATAATTGTTTCTCTGGGGAAATTCTGAACACCTTTTTGTATGGGTTGAAGTCTGGGCAGGACTTCATGGTTCATTTCCAATAAATAGATGGAAAGCAGGGATCTCTTGTGAAGAACAGACATTTCAGTTCCATTTGAAGAGGGAGGCATTGTGTTTTATAATAGCTTATTATAGAGCAATAATACCCCCCCAAAGAGAAAGGAAAATTTGAGTCAGTTCTTGAAGAACCATTGTAAAGACCAATTGTAACTGCAAAGAAAATGGAGAAGAGCCCATAATCATTGAACATGGCATGTATAGAGTCAAAAAAAGTTCTAATTCACCTAGAATCAAGTTTCAAAAATCTAATGAGTTTAACAAGACCATAGGATACTCGCAGATTTGAGGGTAAAATTCGCAATGGTCTTTGGCAAAATTAAGATGCTTAGATCCCGTCCTGAAACCCATCAGAAGCGATGGGGTGTTTTGTTGTGTGGTCCTGGGAGATCAAATCCAGGGCCTCTCCCATGCTAGGCAAGGGATTACCACTGAGCTGTACTCCCAGCCCTCTTTTTGATGGATTGGTTGGTTCATTAACTCAGGTAAGGTCATTAAGTAGGTCATGTTGGCTTTGAACTTGCAACTAATACTCCTGACTTGACTTCCTAGAAACTGAAATTATATTGAATTTTAACTGAGAGAAAAGAGAGGTCTATTAAAGTTAACACTGAGGGTTGAGAGCTGTGTTACATGTGAATCAAAGAAAGTTAATAGTTACTAAAGTATTTCTGACAAACATTGATATTAGTATACTGAGGGTATACTAAGAATTATGTGACGAAAATACAATTTGGAGGAAGAGCTCAGAGCATTGTCTTAAATCTTCTGAATTCTTTAACACTTTATGGATGTCAAGAGGCATGCTACTGTCAATATTGTGAGCGTTCTGAGGCCTAGAATGTGAGCATCAAGTGGGAAGGTTGGATTAACTTTTGTGTTCTGAGATAACAGAGGTGTGAGGAGATTGGTCAGGAAACACTTGGTTCAGTCAGGAACATAGACTTCTGCTGAACATCTTGTTTGTACTTGTCTGTCAAGAGTCCATCTCTACAGAGTTCTAAGAAATGGGGTTTTATTTTCGAATTTCAAGAGTTCTAAGTGCAGGAGAGTGTGGGACAGAGCTTCCTGCACTCACTTCTTTATGGACTCCCGGGGTGGGGGGATGCACACCAGGCCCCTGAGGTGAGGGGTGGTTGTGAGGCAGTTAGAAAACTCTCCCTGGGTGATTCTAACTTGCCCTTTTCACCACCTGCTATCTTGCTACCCACTCCATCCTGGAAAATCACAGAGTCAGTGCCAATAGTTAGGGTTGTGAGTCTGCTTCCTAAGCACTGATTGAGACATGCCATTAAATCTTTAGGAATTTATGTCAGAGAAAGCTTTGAGCTTGAAACTGTAGTCTTTGGTGCCTCAGAATATATGTCAGAGGTTCCCATTTGACTTAAGAGTTATTTTAAAACGGGTTTACCCGACCTTAGCAATACATGGAGACGGAGGGCACATACAAATGTTTTTCTGGTTGTCCTAGGAACCCTAAGTGTGTGCTTCCACTTCTTTCTCACTGAGACAGTGCAGAGCGGAATGAATTGAATGCTGAACATTCCGGCTCATCCAGCTAAGGGGGACGTATTAGCAAGCAACTCCCAGGATGCTCCAAGAGACTCAGGCCAGGACTACTAGATGCAAGCTGGAGTTACACTGACATTTTTCTCGTTTTGTTAATTGCAATTAATAAGATCATGCCTCGTGCTCTTTGTTACCTAGTGCTTTGGTTCAAACACGTAAATCTGGGATACTTTAAATTCTCTCTTTCTTTCCGTCTTTCTCTCTCCTTCTCTCCCAACACCCATTTTTGAGCGTGTGTGTGTGTGTGTGTGTGTGTGTGTGTGTGTGTGTGTACATGTTCCTGTAGGTGTATGCACATGTGTGTGGGAGCCACAGGTTGGTGTCTAGTGGTTTTCCTTGAATCTCTGGTCTCCATGTGTATGTGCACCTGCATATACTCATGCTTTTCATCAGATATTTTTCTGGGCAATTCTCTTTCCAGCCTCAGATATCTAGGCCACTTTCATTTTCTGGTGTTATAATTTTCCACTTGTGTGCTTCAAGGTCACCATGGAAACCTAAACCCAATAACGTGTAGAGAAAACAGTGATTCCTGAAACCCTTTGTTCTGGAAACAATACTATATGGATTTAAACTAATTATACCGCTCCAGTTAGAAGAAGGTCCTTCGCACTGGAAAGTGACACTGCTGCTCCTGAACAAACACGTCTGGCAGAGCAGACTCCCTGCTGGCCCACAGCCGTTCCCTGGCCAGCTGCTGTGGTGTGTTCCTTACCCCAGAACCTAGACCGGCTGAAGTCAGGAAGTTTTGTTTCCAATAGCTACTCAGGGATATTGCAGCCAGAGTGAAGAATAAAAAGTGCCCCTGTCCCACAATAAAGGAAGCCTCCCTTAGAAGGATGAACCTGCTAAGAATCTACTGTACGGAACTGCACATTAGTAAACCAGCACATGGATGTTTAAAGAGAACACTAACTTAGAAGACGTCCTGTCTACTCTTGAAAAAGTCATGCTTCTTTTCTCTTTTTTCCCTTAGCTTTTTTCCCATATCAGGAAGCTGATTTATCATTTGGTTTTCATACAGAGCTAAAATTTAACAAATGGCACATAGAGTATTATTTACAGAGAACCTGTTTCTTTTTATTTGATTTTTTTTCATTTAGGGAACTTTTATCCATTTGCTATATACATAAATTTTGGATATATATATATATATATATATATATATATATATATATATTATTTTTTTTTTGGAGCTGAGGACCAAACCCAGAGCCTTGCACTAGCTAAACAAGTGCTCTGCCACTGAGCTAACTCCCCAACCCCTGGAGGTGTGTTTATAATGAAAGGGAATTATGGCATCTTCCATTCAGAATTGAAGATTCACATAGCTATCATGGAAGCATGGTGGGTTTACTGGGTATTCTCCACTCCCTCATCCCCCTTGGACTCATTATCCTCTGGTCTCAGTCTCCCAAGCACTGGGATTGTAGACATGTGACTCTATGACTGACTTCATTCATTCTGTTTTCAACATTTTAGCATTGAAATGACATTGCTGCAGTTGACCTAAGGCAGTGGCTCTCAATCTTCCTAATGCTGACACCCTTTAATACAGCTCCTCACGTTGTGGTGACCCCCATTCAGACGTTATTTTCATTGCCACCTCATGGTTGCAATTTTGCTGATGTTATGAATTATAAAATAAATAGCTATGTTTTCTGATGGTCAGTTGACTCCCAGAGGGTTCGATACCCACAGGTTGAGAACCACTGGCCTAAGAGTTCTCCTCGCAGGATGTGCTGTCACAGATACAGAGCTGCTTGTGGAAACAGTTGTGGCATTGTTCGACATATGAGTTCTTATATAGTGGTGATGCCCCTTATGGTCAGATGATTGCTTCTCTAAGTCTGAGGGCAAACCAGTTCCCATGCATAGACTTGGTCTCAGTTATGTTTGTTCCAGTTCATCAGCTCTGGTCTCTAGTGCTATAACTCTTTATATTTTTAATCCTCGCTGATTAATCCCAAGGCATGCATGCAATGCTACCGTGGCTGAGTCAGCTATACATAGTGCCTTCAGCCAACCTGTGAGAATCTAGTCTTTTTGCTGAGTTAAGTCTCTAGTTGAAACTGTTAGACTATGCATCGCTGAGTGCTCTACTGATAAAAAAATTCTAATAATGCTGGACCTCATGATAAGAACTAGTTGGGATCAACTCAGTTCAAGTTTTAACTGACCTGTCTCTAAGATATTGTGTTTCCCACATGGTAAGGGATGTATAACCAGGAGAGAGTTTAAGCATTATTACTCTATAGTATTAATTTAGGCTTTGAATCTTCCTTCTTCCATTTCTATTTTCCTCTAAGAATTTCCATACTCATTCAACCACTCAATGTAAGAAACACATTCTTCTATTTTTCATTATCTTCAGACATAATTTTTACAATGCCTAGTTTTAAAAGTCTTCCAACAATAGCTCAAGGTATAATGGACTGACAAAGTTGTTTTACAGAGAGGTTCTTACAGACTGTCTCAGACATTGACATAAGGAAAAATAGAGGACATTTCCAGGTGGGAGTCTTGGTCAGTTCTTGGTCTTTAATTGGATTGTTGAATGCTTAAGTATGCTAAGAGGCAGGTGGTGAGCTCCCAGAGGGGACAGCAAGTCTGAAGAATGGTTTAGAGGATTTTCTCTGTCTGGTTCCACATCTCAGTGAGGACAGCATGCAAACGCAATCCTGGGGAGATGGAGGGACAAAGGAACTATGGAAATTCTTTTAGCCCGCACATTGATGAGGCCTCTAGTGAAGGCACTGTAGAAGCCATGAGACTTCAGATCGAATCTAATACCAGAATATTATGTAGTCCTATGGAGGGATAAATGTAGTTGTTTATTTGCATAAACCAAGGATTACTGATATCTTTAAAGTTCTGATTGTCTATGTGCTGTGCTTGATAAATACTCCTTAATATATTTGGATTAATTGATCTTCTAATTTAATGTTTGTGTTAAAAATGTACCAGGCATTTTAGATATTTTCAACAATAAGCAATGATCAGAATTGGTATTATTCAATGCAAATAATGACAGAATTGAATAAAAGAGTGTATTCACGTTCTGGCTTTCTTGTAGCAGTGGCTTACAAGCATTATTGAATTTGACCCATAGATAGGAAAGTAAAGGAAAACAGCTAGTTTGCTGTGACTTTAACATAATTGTAAATTTTTTTTAGTTTTTAATAGTAAATTTTTAAAAATTATAACAAAATACTTTTAGTTTTTGCAAAGTATTATATCAGAATAATTCTTGAGTGAGAACATGGTGGGTCACACCTTTATTCCCAGCACTGAAAAGGCAAAGACAGTTGGATCTTTGTGAATTTAAGGGCAGTCTGGTCTACATAGAGTTCTAGGCCAACCAGAAATACCTAGCTGAGACTGGCTCCTTACACACACACACACACACACACACACACACACACACACACACACACACACACACATGCATGCATGCACACACACATGCATGTATGCACATACATCAATCAAAAACCCCACAAACAAAAGACACTGTCCCCCAAAGCAAAACAAAACACAAAAAGAAAACCAAAACAAAAATACAAGAACAAAAGCAAAAAAACCCAAAAAACAAAAAACAAAGCAAAACAAAACAAAACAAAAAAACCAAAAATATTCTGGGTCGTAAAAATGAAAATGACAGTTTGGAATCCAGGTAAGCCATGTTCTTGCAGAACTGCATTGTGTTTTGTAAAACAAATAGACAGCCATTTTATGCAGGCTTAAAGAATCAGAGAGAAACCACCAGGATTTAAGAATAAAATGCTACAGACACATTACGCCACCGACTGCTCTGGAAACAGTCTCTGCTAAAGGAACTGACCTATTACAATGCTTGTAAACAATGTCCATACTCAGTGAACTTAGTGGTTTGTTTCCCCCCAAACCATTTTCCCCTTAAAAAGATGAGTCTGGACATCATGTAGAGTATGTGCAACACAAACATTTGGGGCAAAGAATCAAAACAGTTTAGATAGATAACATCTTTGAGACAATCTGCTAATTTTGGCATTTGCGACTCATAGAATCAGGGAGAATGGAATGGGGTCATAAACATCTGGTGGAAACCTCATGAATTTGCTGCCAGTTGCCAAATGGGTTAGAGTGAGAGAGGTCATAGGATGTCTACGGCACTCACTTCTGGTAAGAGCACTGGAAAATCTATGTCTCGAGTCCATACAATGGAATAACTTGGTGCTTGCTAATCTTGTATAAAGACAGAGGAAAAGTAGCCCTTACTAACTCTGACAAACTGACTAATGATAATTTGTTCTCATTTTAGAACAAACATCTTTTTACAGGGGATAGGGGATGGAGATCGGTAGGTTGAATGCTTTCCGAGCATGAAACCCTGCCTGGGCTTGAACCTCAACACTGCACCAATGAGTTGTGTGGTGGTATTTCTAGCTATAGGTGTGTGGTGGAAGGAGGTTAAGAAGTTCAAGGCCAGTCTGAGATAAATATCACCATGTAGTAAATAATAAAGACAGAATCATTTGCCAGCTGTGAAAACGTAATATATAATAGGCAATATATTAGTTTCAAGTTACAACTCAGTACCTCAGATAACCAGAATCTTTGCACTACATAAATGTACCATAAATATTTCTTTTTAATGTTAGTGCTTGACTATTAGGGTAGTCAAGAATAGATCTGTGTGGGGAGAATTCTGAAGACTTGTGAGAAAACAAGGCAAGACTCCTGTGATGTCAGTTTCTTCAAAACCACAAAATTGTCCTTGGATTTTGCTCTTGTGCCTCGCCCAGGTATAGCAGATCGGGTTAATTTACTTCATATTATTCATTAAAATTCTTTATTGTCATTTGTTTATGTGTCACAGTGGAAAAATGATTTTGCTGCTTATGGCTTGTCTACAACATGCAGCGTACCGTTGTGATTGCACACTTTAGTCGTGTGCCCTCTCTTAACCCTCAGGGTATAAATTGTGTGATGATCAGCATAAAGTTAAACATTGCATGAGACTTCATTCTGCCTCATTTATCAGTTCCATTTTCTTCTGGTACCACTGCCTTTAGAGCTGTAAACAGTTGACAAGATGACTCATTCTCAAATAATGTTCCCACGGGAGGAAGGCGAGGTACTCACGATCTGGCTCATGCTGCAGTACTGGGGAGAAGAAGATTGGTGATTTGGCAGTTTCTTTCCAGCCGAGAATGATGGGCAAGTCGTTTGTCTTTTCTGGGCTGAGGTCTTCATCTCTCAGAAGAAACTAACAAGGTTGAGTGTTGAGTTTAAGTGAAAAGGAAGCAAGGTAGTCTTGGCCTGCTCACATTAGCACTCAAACCTTGTATTATGAATGTATTTATGTATGTATGCATGTATGTATGTATGTATGTATGTTTGTATGTATGTATGTGTATGTATATGTGTGTAATTTTTGCTACTGGGGAAGAAACCGTGACCTTACTGTGCTAAGCAGACAGTTTCTCACTTAGTTATCCACCATCTGTAGCTTAAGAACAAGTAAGGTTCATAGACCTGCGCCTACAGTTTGTTCAAGTTCTAAATGTTGAAGGATAGTCTAAGATTGAAACACTCATTTCAAAGTTGAATTTCTAGGAATTTAAGAGTTCACACTCAGTCTTCATTTGAAAGATGAGTCAGTAGTGTTAATTCAAATGGTTTCTAAAGTAAGTTTAAGAAAATACCTACAAAAACTCAAAGATAATTGACACTCAACTATGACTCATCTGTAAAGTCATGTTTTTATTTTTTGTGGAAAGATTTTAAATTCCCCCAAATCTACTGTTCCACTGGCAGCTTCCTCCTGCCAAGGGTTGATCTTCACACCTTCTCGGTCTGAATACTTGCATTTCTTTTTTGAACAAACCAACACTGTTAAATTCTCTCTATTGCTTAAAATTCAGCCCAATCATATCTCAGTCATGTTATTAGGAAAATAATCACTCACCACTCCAAACTGCTTCTCACAAAATTATTTTCTTCACATAACCCAGTATAATAACATTTAAAAATCATTTTTTTGGAGTAAAAAGGAAAATAAATAAAAGATTTGACTGTAGAAGCAGCTTAGTGAGTTTCTCAACAAATTTCTACCTAGCATCATTCTGTGTGCATTGAATTCCACTGTCTACAATGGCTACCATATGGATCCAGCCTATATGTCCAGCCTCAGCTGAGTGAATATCACAGACACTCCCCCTCTCCCTGTTTCTAAGTTTCCTTAGATCAAATGAATAGCTGCATAAGAAAAAGTCATTTAATTTTCAGCAGAAGACACACATCCACTGAAAATCATATTTACTACAGGAGGTCAGAAGAAAACTTGTATGTTCTGGGAATTGATCTGAGGTCATCATATTTGGTGAGAGATACCTTTATCCACAGAATTATCTTATTGACCATTTTTTAAAAATAAGAACTCTATAATGAATAAATTGACCACTATTCAATTTATGGCACATGACAACCATGTAGCAACAACCCAGGTAAATTTTATTGTTACAGTTATAGATTAGGATTGGCATTTCCCTAGGTAATGTGCTCTGGGAGCAATGATGAGGGCCTTACTGTAAGCTTAAAAGAGGCACCTGTGTTAGGAAATGCTTAAGGAGGATGTGGCGTTCTCCACTGTAATCATTGGTCCTTCTTATGTGTTATCTACTGGGCTACTTTAGATGATGTCATTCTCATTAGAGATCCTAACGCCCAGCAGCATTAGCACTAACAGCTGGATTGCTCCTCAGGTCTCATTCATCACAGTCTCTTTAACTTTTCTCATAGTGGTTTAATGGACGCTAGATATCAGAGTGGTGCTGAACACCACAGCGGGTTATAAAAATACGGTCACTGCGTTTAAGAGAGACTTTAATCCAGCAGCAATGTACAATGGCTGCAACTGCCATAAAAATCAAGGGTGTTAGGATAACTCTTACTAGGTTGCAGACACACTGTAAGCCCTCTTTTGTAATTTCTGCTACTCAGCCAACAAAGAGATGGCTTTTTGTTCAACAGTTAGTGGTGTTGACCCTTTGACATGTGGATACACTTCCAGAGATAATGGATGTGCCAAACACTTACTTAGATTCTGTCTGTCAGAATGAAGATGAAGCCAGCTTGTAAGGATGAAAAGTGTCCCCACCTTTCCACTATCATCCATGGTTGACTGTGGAAGTCACTGGGTCTGAGCTCTGTTCTGAGGCCAGTGCCTCATCTCACAGCACCTCTTGTAGTGCTCTGTTTACTGATCTTAAGTGCCTGATCAGGACTTTTTGAAACCAGACTGAACAGAAGCAGTCTTTCTTTAGCCTTAGGCTGTTTATAGAGCTGTCCAGAGTGGAGTGATTGCTGCTACCCTTGATGCAGTTCCCACAAAAATTAAAATAGAATGTTTTCATATTCTCTCTCTCTCTCTCTCTCTCTCTCTCTCTCTCTCTCTCTCTCTCTCTTTCTCTCATATGAATGAATGAATGAAGAATGAATGAGTGAATGAATGAATAAATAAATAAATAAACAGCATGACTAATTTTTAAAAAATTTAGCTTTAAGTAGAGTTGAACCTTGTAGTTAGAATGAGAGGGGGAGGTAATTATGAAATATTCAATTTGAAAGAATTCTTCCAAAGTTTATCTGTCCCAAATACTCTGTGGTTTTCTTTAGGGCAGCAATCAATTTTCTCACCCAATGGTTAAATGAACTTGTTTCAGAATGTATCTGTTGAAACTCAGATTCTTCATTGCTCATGCTATCCCAGGTATAGGTTATATTTTCATTGTATATTTCAGTCTTGTGTATATTATTTAATTTATCTGATAGGATCTTGAGAACTGGGACTGAGTGAGCGAAAAGCAGAAAATGGATTCTGAACACAAAGCTGTGGGGATCAGGAAACGAGGATATTGAGAATATAATGACATATAAATCATTTTTATTTTGAATTTTATACAATGTGTTTTGATAATGTTCACCTCCCTCTTCCAACTCCTCTCAGATCTACCCACTTCTCTACCTGTCCAATTGTAGTTGTTGACTTAAAGGAATGGTAAAAGACAGCCTTGTTCTGTCAGGAAGTGGTGGGTGAATGGGGATACAGGTGTCAACAACATATACTTTATTTTTAGTTTCTTTCATGGCCAGTGCTAAGCATACTTGACATAGCTTTCAGCCGTACGACACTGTAATGCCACTGGTAAAACTTGATGAATGTTTTATTGCCTCCATATTTAAGTGCATTTTGTATCAATTTCTGTTCCTTTTTATTGTGGTTATTATCACTACATAGCTCACGGTGGCTTTGAGCTCTGAGTCCTCTTGTTTAAACCTCTCCAGTACTAGGATAAAAAGTGTGTACCACCATCTCACATTATATTAATTTTAAGGTATGGTCCTGAGTTCTGTCTATCCTAATAACTATTTTATTTGTAAAAAAAATGCAAAATTAAGAGAATGTGTGAGAAATTTCTCTACGTTTACTATTGAAATTTATTATAGGATAAAAAAATTTCTACTAAAGTAAGAACTGCTTATTTTTCAGCATCTGTTGAAGTCAGTAGTTGGATGAAAGTACCATTCTTTAAATGTTTTGCAAATAATCATTGATAAAAATAATGGAAAGCCTCAAGTGTTTAGAAGAAGTGTCAAATTTGAAATTGATCATTAATTATTTAAAGCAAAATATTTTCATTACCTCTTAAAAGTTGTATCACTTTTAAGAATCTTTGTATGTCTTACAAGTTGTGTTGTTAAGTACTAATAATTATTACTACAAGTGTTCTTCTAATTGATGAGTTTTGAAAAATCATTGGTTTAGACATCACGAGTGATATAATAACATAGACAATTTCTTTTAAAAATTAGACAATCAACTCATAAATAATATCTGCTTCCTGTTGTATCACATGTTCCTGCATTTCCAGATCTCAATTGGCCAAACATGTTTAGTGTACTAGGTAAAAATAGATTAAGTGTAACATTTTGTTTTGGAAGTTAGAGTTGTATACATCTCTGAAATGGAGCGTCATGTGGTAGAGCCATGACTTAAATGCAAACATGCTTCAAAATTCATCAGTTATTCCTATTACGCTATCTTGGGTTTATTTTTTCTACTTAGATTCAATAAATTTGTATGAACATTTTAAATAATATGTAAAGCTATTAATCCTTTTTAAATCTTGCTAATATGTGCAGATTATGTATGTTTTTATTCAAGTGCCTTACTTTGTTCTCTACTCTTTTTCCAGTGAACTGAAAGCCACACCTAGTTTGGAATTTTGAAAGTTACAATTGATATTCTTCAGTCACCTGAGTCCACTACTCTCCTATACAAGCTTCTAGAGACATGGCTTGCATTTGTATATGTATAAGTACATGTTCTTGTATGTAAATGTCCATGTATATCATGTACATGTATATGACGTATGTGTATATATAAATATGTGATTAGTTAATACTCCTTTTCCCATTCTTCACTGATGTACATGTTCATGTATGTACATGTACATGTATATGATGTATGTGTACATGTATATATATGAAGTATATGTATATATATGTACACATATATATATATATGTGTGTGTGTGTATAAATATGTGAAAGCTAATACTCCTTTTCCATTCTTCACTGAAAACACATAGAGGAATGGA
Source organism: Rattus rattus (assembly GCF_011064425.1). Taxonomy (NCBI): domain Eukaryota; kingdom Metazoa; phylum Chordata; class Mammalia; order Rodentia; family Muridae; genus Rattus; species Rattus rattus. The sequence goes on from NC_046163.1 coordinate 24,011,588, forward strand.
AAAATGAATATTAACTTATCATGTATTTATATCTCATTTCTTCATCATTTTGGAAGCAAATAACTCTCTAAGAAGTAGTTATTCATTAAGACACCACAGGTGACATATTTAACCTATAAGTATCTTACAAATAATACCATGACAAACTTCCCACATTGCAATATTCTGTCTTGTGGGACATTGTCTTGATACAGTCATAAGGCAGAGTTTGACACTATAGGAAGAAGCTGAGGCAAAATTTATTTTAATTTACATTATCATGATGGGTTATAACTTATGGGAAAAACAAATGGATGAATAAAACCAGAGACCACAGAAGCACACATCTACCAATCATTGAGAACAATGAGAATGGCTGAAGGTATAGTGATATTTAACATCTGATGCTAAAAAGTAATCTGTGATAGTATGCTGATATAATGGCTCTAAACCTTTCTAAATAAAAAAATACTGCTACTGATGTTACATCATCTGATTTGTCAATGCTACACATATCAGTGTTGACACACCATCAGAGAGTTAGTGAGTCATCTGCAGTAGCACTGACTATTCTGTAATAGCACGTCAGCATTTCACCACATATGATTAGTCTTATCACACTTCTCAGGAGCCACCGTGGCTTCATGTGTCCAGGGTGATTATCAACAAAACAGTGGAGAAAACAGAAGCCCGCTGCATCGTCTTGGCAGTACTCTCACTACGTAGGTAGTCGGTCTGATTTTGAAACGGAGTCACTCAGAAGTCAAATGGTTATGAATTGAGTGGGTGAGAGAAACTTTTGCCAAAGTACATTTCCAAATTAAAAACATGTCTTAGGTTGTTGGGTGCATGTAAAAGACTAGTTTTTAAATATTAGATGGGAGATGATTCATGCATGGGTAATATGCCTAAATTCAGTCCCAGAATCAAAACACTAAAGTTCTTAAAGACTCTCATGGAAAAATTTCTGTTGAAATAACTTTCTGGCTCTTAGGTGGAATAGTGCATGCATTATTTGTAACTGTGCTGTCAGTTCACATAGGTTAATGACTCTCTTCAGATGACAGATTCAAAACAGGTTTCCATATTATTTTAAGCTGGTTACTCTCACAAGAATGAAGGATGTCATGTAGCAGGGAATACGATGGGAATAGTCAATGTGATTTAGGTTGTATCTTTCTGTTGCCATGCTACACAATGTTAAAGCTACCTGCAAAGTTAATGCTACTTCATTTGTACCTCACACCCTTATTAATTTAACTTGTATAAGAAATAATAGGATTGATACTTTTCTTTCAGAAAATCTGTTGCTTTGATTTTTTTTCTTAGAGCCTATCGGACCCAGAAACTCAACCAGCATCCAAGGCATCCTTTGGTGAGTTACATTCCTTTCCTCAGCCATTTCTTTATGGAAATAAAACCATTTGCCTAATATACAAATTATTTCCCAGATCAGAGTCTGTCTCACAGGTTTGAGAATAAAAGGTGGCTTCCTCATTTCGGGAACCGTGTAGACAGAACCTGTGGCTATGGATGAATTAGGGAAATATTTACCTAAAGAATTAAATTCACCTTGGCATAGTTTCTGACTCTCATGGATAATCTATTCTAGGAAATGTAAAATTAGTAACAGCCTTAGGGCAGGTGGCATTTCCCTCTCTGGTTTGGCAGAGGCTACTCCAAAAGCTGATTTCTTGCAGCTTTATTTATTGTATAATTGGCTTTTCAAAGAGAACTACAACTTATTATTCTAAAAATAATCTGTTACTTGACTATAATCTTTCTTTTGATTTTATCTTTACCCATAGAATGACTCATGGTTAACAGTGGAATTTAAGAATCCGAATGAAAGTACTTTCGAATCTTGGATTTGGCAGTTACTGTTACAGACAAGCTAAACTGTATTCAGGGTTTTCTCACTTACTGAATTGATTGATGGTGGTATCCATTTCACAGGTCACCTGGGAGAACTAACTCCATTAATTAGAAACAACACATGTTCTTCAGGAGCATGCAAATCATTGATTTCCAGGAATGTATTACCAAATAATGCTCATGTCAGTGGTGTGTGTGCTAAATTTAAATTTAACGTATTAAATTCAATGACGTTGAGCTATGTGTAGTGGAGCACGTGCTCAGTGGATGAGGTGAGAGGACTGGCATGAGTTCAGTCTAGCCTGGGCTACAGTATGAGACCTTGCCTCAAAACCAAACCAAACCAACCACACCAAACCAAACCAAACCAACCCCCAAACTAAAGGATAAATAGAGTGACATTGAACAAGTTAGTCTATTGGAATATTCACATTCTTTTTTAATATTGTTGTGTAGATAAACAAATTATTTCATATCATTTATTAAAATGTGTTTTTTTTTTGGTATTATCAGATGTGTCCTAAATGGCAGTTTGGAAAATAGAATGTACTTACTATCAGAGAAGTAAAGTGTTAACAGATAATTTTAAAATCATGTGATGAAAAAGAAACCTATGTAAAGACAGCAGAAAGCATTAAAAACAAACAGGAATCCGTGAGAGGAGGTTTTAAGAACTTGCAGTGGAAATGGTTTTGAATTGTGAATTTTAAGATTATGGTTCAGAGTTGATGTGATGCTCAATGCTCACAGATATGACTATGAAAAATGGCACCATAATAAACTGCTCTGTTGCCAGATAATAGTGACAATATCAGCATTTAGGGTGGATGAAGTGGCTAGCGTTTTGAAAAGAAATATTTGGCCTGTAAGACCCTCAGAAGTAATATACTAATTCAGAGCCTAAATTGTTAACATCCATGGTGGATGCACACACACACACACACACACACACACACACACACACACACACACACACACACACACACACACACACACAACCGTGAAGTAAATAAGGGACTTAGAAAATGAAAAGGATTTTATGAGATGTGGAAAAGGATAAAAATAAACAGGGGGCTGGAAAGATGGCTCAGAAGTTTAGAGCATTGTCTGGTCTTCCAGATGATCTGGGTTCAATTCCCAGCACCCACATGGCAGCTCACAATTGTCTGTAGCTCAGATCCAGGAGATCCAACACCAAAACCCTCACTCAGACATACATGGAGGGAAAACACTAATGCATATAAAATAAAAAATGAAAAAGTCATTAAAATAATTGGGGGTCTTGATGAAAGATATTATATATACATGTAAAATTATAAAAGAAAACCTAAGTTTTAAAAATAGAAATTTATAATTATAATTTATAATTGTGAAGCAGTTTAATCTATCTGTAAGAGTAAGAAGGGAGTCAGAAGAAACATGTTGAAAGAAATAATGGTCCAGTACTCTACCGTTTAATGCAGAATTGCAAATTACAGTTTCAGAAGCTCACTGATATCTAAGAAGGTTAAACAGTGAATATTACTCCTGGGTATATCATAGTCAAAACATTCATAGATAAAAACAAGTATCTGATTGCAGGAAAATGAAGGAGGCAGATATGAAAAACTAATGCTATGATGATTGGAGACGTCTCACGGTGAACTGTAGAACTCAGAAGACCTTGGACCCCAAGCACAAGGTGCTGAGGGAAAAAGGAAAACAACTGCCAGGGAAGAATCAGCAAAGCCCTCCTGCGAAGACCAAGGTAACCTGGAGAAGACTGCAAATACGCGTGAATTAAGATCATGTCTCTGAAGATCCACCCTGTAAGAAACGTTAACATGAGTTCTCTCAGTTTGCGGTGACGTTACACTGGACCCAACCTGAACTGACAGCAAGGATAGGAAGCAAACTTCCTGGTTCCCATCATGCTTGTTGGTCCGGTCTCCAGGACTTTGGAGCTGAAGAGATTCAACACTACCCACCCCGGGTGACTCAACGGCTCGCTCCAATGTCCTGCTTCTGGGGATAGCGAGGTGCACAGTGATACCCATCACTGTTTCCTAGACAGGGCTGTGCTGCACATGGACCCTGTATTGTGGACGTGATTTTTAAAGGTTGGATGAGAACAGATGTTAAACGCAGGGATAGAAGTGCAGTCGGCCTGGCATTTTATTGTGCAAGAATGAATATTTTGAGTTTTTTCTAGTATATTATAAAGTTAAAAATGTTAAAAAGTTCTTCAGAGAAATTACATTGGTATCAGTTTCAGAATGTCCTTTTTTTTTCTCTGTCGATTTGAATAAAGAAAAAGAGTACTCTGACCTACACTAATAACGAACCTTCAGCATCATGAACTAACTTTAGGACTAGCTAAGTATCTCGCTTCTGTTTTCAATATTCTCTTTGCTGCGTGCACACCATGACCTTCTGACATTTAAAAAAATGTGTGTAGGATCCCCGGAACGGAAGTTACAGACAATTGTGAGCTGCCTCATGGATGCTGGGAATTGAACCCAGGTTCTCTAGAAGAGCAGCTGGTCTTAAAGATTGAGCAATCATCTTCAATCCCCTCTTGACATTTTTATTTCTTTCTGAAAGACATTTACAAATAAATCTTGGGGTTGGAAGCTCAGTGATAACATGCTTACAAAACATGCACAAGGCTCTCTGTGCAACTTGCATTGCAGATGTGAGGCAAATACACTCAACACCCCATTTTTATCTCAAAACCCATTGTATGTACTTGGAAAAAAGGTTACTTCCTTAGAGAGTGTTTGCATGGTTATCGTGATCAGCAACATCAATACAGCTACTTTGTATTGTCCTATACTCGGTGCACATTTATGTCCCATATTGTTTTACCCAGCTGCCCTTTCCTGCAATAAGATTCAGCTTACGTCACTACTCTACAATACACTCTAAAGCCCCCTTTTATCCGTGGCCTTACTCTTACTTGACATCACTCTCCCTAGTTTCCTTTTTACCTTTACTATCTGCATTGCAGCTTTTGAATCTGAACTAATGAAATCAGAGAGATTCTGTTTTCTATTCATTTATTCATTCCCTCAGTTTTAGAGGGCTCTTAAACCACGTTTGTATACTGGGCATGCATGTGAAGCTAAAATATAGTAATAGTGCCTTCTATGTACTGTATCCAAGATTATTTTGGAGGAAACCCATTCTTTTTCTGATAAAAATGACAATTGTATGATTGCCATTAAAATGCATCTGTGGTGGGTGGATGTAACACCCCCCCCACACACACACACTATGCAGTAACAAGGAGACTTAGGAAGTGGAAAGGATTTTGTAAGATAAGGAAGAGGATAAAAATAAATAGGGGGGCTGGAAAGATGGCTCAGAGCATTGACTGTTCTTCTAGATGATCTGGGTTCAATTCCCAGCACCCACATGGCAGCTCACAATTGTCTGTAACTCCAGATCCAGGAGATCTAACACCAAAATCCTCATTCAGACATACATGCACAGAAAACACTAATGCACATAAAATAAAAATAAAAAAATCATTAAAATAATTGGGGGTCTTGATGAAAGAATATTATTTATGTATATATACATATACACATACATATACATATATACATATACACATACATACACACACACACATATATATATATATATACGTAAAATTAGAAAAGAAAACCTAAATTTTAAAAATAAAAATATGCAATTTCTGTGATATTGTGAAACAGTTTAATATATCTGTAAATAGAATTTTAGAGTAAGAAAGGAGTTGGAAGAACCTGTTGAAAAAATCATGGTCCAGTACTCTATAGTTTAATGCAGAATTGCAAATTACAGTTTCAGAAAGTCACTAAATTCTTAGAAGGCTAAACAGTGAATATTACTTCTGGATATATCATAGTCAAAACACTCATAGATAAAAACAAGCATCTGACTGCAGGAGAATGCAGGAGGCAGATATGAAAAACTAATGCCGTGATGACTGGAGACGTCTCACTGTGAACTGTAGAACTATAAATATTTCCTTCTTTCCTCCCTCTCTTCCTCCCTCCCTCCCTCCCTTTCTCCTTTCTTTCTTTCTTTTTCTTTCTTTCTTTCCTTCTTTCTTTCTTTCTTTCTTTCTTTCTTTCTTTCTTTCTTTCTTTCCTTCTTTCTCTCTCTCTCTCTTTCTTTCTTTCCTTAAGTCAGTCAAATTAGAATTTCTTGCCCTTCAAACAAAATTGTTTTTTATTTATTTATCTCCAAATATTAGACGTTGAATATAAATTAATGCAAATGAGATATTAGGATAACAATAGCAGAAAATAGTGCCCCACACCATTTTTTGCACTAAGTCCAGCTGTGCTAAGTCCACCATGGTGTTGGGGTCACTGACTCTGACTGATGTGCTTCTGTAACTCCTTGCCATCCTCCTGCTCCTCTGTGACTGCAGTGCCATGCACTATTATTTAAAAAGCAAACAAAACAACAGCACTGGCTCGAGAAGCCCGAGTGCTGCTTCACAAATGCATATGTTTGTATTCACCACGGGGTCTCTTCTACATTCATTAATTCTGTCAGGCGACCAACAAAAATGCTGTGCATATTGGGACGTGCAAGCATCAGTGAGGACTAGGAACTAGCTGTGAGATCAGCACCAACCCCTGGAGTGCCCTCAGATTAGAGAGGTAAGCTCATCATCTAGCAATTAGGGTCTGACAGAAGAGAATGTTCTCAGAACACCTGTTCCTGAATAAATAAACTCTCGTTTCACTTAAAAACACTTTAGTCTCAAAGGGCACATAACCTCCTTTCTCTTTTACACACACACACACACACACACACACACACACACACACACACACACACACCCCACACCAGCCCGTTTGGGGTACGGCATTTGGGTCTTGCCATAATCCAGGCATCACCTCAGCAGACGTTTGTTATGAAGTCACTACCATCATCCAGTAATACAATACACTGGATGATGTCTATGCCCTGTGGCTTGTGGCATGACCTTCTGTAGCTTGCTGAGTCATGCCCGCGTGATGTGTTTGGGGTAAGACACTCTTACAAGGACTTCTTTTTTAGAACGACTATCAGAAAAGATTTGCTTCCAACACACTTGTTCCTTAGATATAAAGTATTTCAACTCTAAGTAGATGACCTGTTACAGTGCAATTGGAAGACAGAATTACCAAGAAGGTTTTATTTATTTACTTTTTATTTCTTTTATTTTTTTTAAAGGCAGATGATCTTCAAGATAAGACATGCCCCAAAGATGGGATTTGTTTTGTGGTGTTGGTGAGAATTACATATTCATTGATTCACTTTATGACTTAATAAGGAAAAGGCTTGATTTTCTAGGAACTCATGTTTCTTTAAATATTTATCAAATTATTTCTTTCTTGCTCTAAAATGTCATGGTAAAAAATACCATGGATGGGTATTTTATAGTCTCTTTAATTTTTAAAGAGTTCACTAAGTCATGTTAAAACTAAGGATTTATTTTTCCCTTTGTTGATTTTACCCCTCAGGATACACACACACACACACACACACACACACACACACACACACACACACACACACACACACAGACTTCAAGGGGATAATAAAATATAAATATAATAGAATATATAATAAGATAAAATATAATAAGATAAAACAATTTATCATTTAGAGTTAGACAAGATAAGCAAACAGAAGGAAAAGAGTCCAAAGGAAGGCACAAGAATCTGAGACTCACTATTCACACACTCATGAACCTTATAAAGAAATAAACTGGAAGCCATGCTATACATGAAAGACTTTTTACTATAGGCTATGTTACCACTTCTTATAGTGTGAGAAGACAGTCGCAGGAGTGATTATAGGGGGGGGGGAATTAAAATAAAACATTATATAGATCAAGATGACTCTTAATCAGTGTGAAAGAGGAAAGAGTTCCTGACATTTGATTAAGATAATTACAGTGAGATCTCTCCCGAGAGACACAGCCAGAATACAGCAAACACAGAGGCGAATGCCAGCAGCAAAGCACTGAACTGAGAATAGGACCCCCGTTGAAGGAATCAGAGAAAGAACTGGAAGAGCTTGAAGGGGCTCGAGACCCCATATGAACAACAATGCCAAGCAACCAGAGCTTCCAGGGACTAAGCCACTACCTAAAGACTATACATGGACTGACCCTGGACTCTGACCTCATAGGTAGCAATGAATACCCTAGTAAGATCATCAGTGGAAGGGGAAGCCCTGGGTCCTGCTAAGACTGAACCCCAGCGAACTAGATTGTTGGGGGAGGGCAGCAAGGGGGGAGAATGGGGAGGGAACACCCATAAAGAAGGGAGGGGGGAGGAGATGTTTGCGGAAACAGGGAAAGGGAATAACACTCGAAATGTATATAAGAAATACTCAAGTTAATAAAAAAAAAGATAATTACAGTGGCCTGATAGAATCAAGTGTTATTTCCAGATGGCAATTTTGTGGCCACCTGACTGAGAAAAAGGAGGCGAGAATGCAAAGATTACAAAAAATAAAAAGGAAGCTTATGGAGTGGTGGACATGCAAATTCATTGTCTGGGATGAGCCATTGATTTCTATTACATAAATATTTCAAGATATTGAATTCTATACTTTAAATGCATAAAATGTATTGCATATCAATTGCAAATCTATAAAGTATTCAAAAAGGAAAACAAATAAGCACTTGACTCTTATTGAAGTCCTCCTGTAAAGTGCTAATCTGTGAATACTGATCTAACTGTAAGTGGCTTTCAGTCCAGGAGGTGGGATACACCATCTATCACATGGAGGGCGGTTGTAAAAAATTAGATCCGCAATTAGAAACATGTGCAATATGGTGAGAGATTCTTCATGTCACTGAACAAGAGCCCGTGTCTAACTCTGTGTGAAAATAGATTATCTTACTTTACTAAATTCAATTTACTACAGGCTTTGGAGAAGTCACTGCACTCCTTTGGTGGGCTCCACAGACTTTCAGGTGAGTCGATGGGAGAATGTGTCTTAGACTCTTTAGAGGCGGTTACCAAGCATACAATGAAAAAAAATAGCAAGAGGTATATGGACCACTACAGAATTTCTAGTGAAAAGCAGACAACACAGGGTAAATGGAATTGCTGATTAAAGGAAAACACACTGGCATGTCTCATCATAATGTTGAACTCTCGTAGATGTCTATCACTTACAGAACTCTTGATTTGACATGCTCTTTCTATAACAAAGCAGACAACACGGCCATTTCTCATCTGCTCATCTGTGAATGTACCGTTCCTCTTTACCTTTGGAATCATCCTGGGGAATATAAAACATCTATAAAAGTTGGGAAGAAATTGAATAGTACACATCGTATTCGGATCCCCACAGTTTATTTTAGATTGAGCTCAGAGTTGTCACGGTGTATACATCTGTGGATAGTCCCAAAATACTTGTCATCGTGTGTTCAGAAACAGAAGACATCTGGAGTGGACTGTGCCGAAATCATTAGACTGGGAAAAAAGAAGAAAATTATTCATCTAATGGCTTGCCAGATGGCTGACAAAGAATGCCTTTACTAATTTGTGGGGCAATTTTTGCTAAGTACTGAGATGTTTTTGACAACATAATGCTCAAATGAATAGAGCATTCTGACAAAAGCGCAGCCGTACCGCTGTCACTCAACAACAGCTTACTGATCTTAGCTTCCTGTCAGAGCACAAGGCTTGGGGTGCTGGACGAAAAGGGCATTTCAGTGTTCACATTCCAAATACTATAAATATTCATTACTAAAATTAAGTCCTGAACGCATTATTAGTTTTCACATTTATTTGAAAGGGAGTATGAAAGAAGATTAAGTGACTCAGATAAAAGATCACCTGTCCAAGCCTTCATCAAAATCGAGATTGGTACCAATAACCATGTCCAACTGTGTGAGTGATGTCCTTTTTTTGTCACTGGGCTTAATTTGAAAGGAAGAATAATTTTATGAATGAGAACCTTTTTCTTAGCAGGACCTTAAAAGAGCCCCCTTTTCTTTTTTTAAAAAATCTGACATTTATCATACACACAGTGCACTGTAACCCCATGGACCACTCAGTATACTTTCCCATCCCCGACTCCTTCTATTCTCCTTCTTTCCAAATAATTTCTCTTCCTCCTTTCTTCCTCCTCTCTTCCTTCATGCTGTCGGTCCCAGCTGCCAGGCCTTCCTGATTGCAAAGGTCATGTATTATCCAGGTGATAGTGTTCTGTTACATTTCTCTCTGTCCTTTGCTCCCACAGTCCTTACACTGCTCTTCTCTGATGCTCTCTAGACCTTGGAATGTGACCTGGGCCAACCACTCAACAGTTACTGATTCCAAAGCCTTCAGTCAGTTATGAGTTCCAGCTTTGACCACTGCTCACTGGCCAAAGAGGCTTCTTAGAGGAGTACCTGCACAAGGTCATGGGTAGAATATAAATGTTTATAAGGTAGTTTATTGACTTGTCCGTTTGGTACAGCATCAGTAGTAGGCTCTCCCAATGTGTCCCATGGAGTCCCTAACCATAGGTTTTTGACCATTTCTACAGAGCCAGGCATGAATACTCTCTGACAGAACAGGGGCTCAGATTTTTGACTCTGGGCCCTCCTTGCTGGGTTTCTTCCATGCTGTAGATCAGGACCTCTGAAAGCTCCAGAGAAACCTCTTTCTCTGTCACTTGCTGCATGACACTGGGGTAGAATGGGGATCTTTGCTCACAGTGCTGGGGTTGAGTCTGTCCAGCTAGGTGCTACAGTGTACTTTGGGGGAAATTATTTTCTTAAGAATTCATTTCTCAATGGAATATTTTGAGGAGTAAATGCTATGTTAAATTATTCAGAGAGCTAGTAGCAGTGACAAAATCATGCTAGCCTCTATGACAACCACCCACATTCTTTCTTTTCCTAAAGATTTCCAGTAAAGGAGAAAGATTTTCATCAGTGAACTCCCTCCTGCCTGAATCTCTTCCATGAACACAGATGTACAGTCAGTCTTGTCTATGTCACTAAACATTGTATCTGCCAGAACAAAATCCCTAATACTAGACAACATAAACACAGCTACAGAGACTGGGAACTCAGGGTCAAGACACATATATGGTCATTTCTGCTGAATTCTAAGTCTGCAGGTTAAGGACGGTCCCTTTTTTTGACCTCACACAGTGGAAAGAGAAAGAGGGTAGGGCCATAAAAGGAGGGCTTTGTGGTCTCTGTCTCTCTGTCTGTCTCTGTCTCTCTGTCTGTCTCTGTCTCTCTCTCTCTGTCTCTCTCTCTCTCTGTCTCTCTCTCTGTCTCTCTCTGTCTCTCTCTGTCTGTCTGTCTGTCTCTCTCTCTCTCTGTCTCTCTCTCTCTCTGCCTCCCTCTCACCCTCCCCCCTCCAAGTTTTCTATTTTTATTTCATTGACCCTCCCTCCCTCTCTCCCATTTTTCTATTTTTCCTTCGTTGGAAATAGATTTTTCTCATACAATAGGTTCTCATTATGGCTTTCTTTCCTCCAACTTCTCCAAGATCCTCTCCACTCCTCTGATCTGAATCCACACCCTTTCTGTCTCTTGTTAGAAAATAAACAGGCATTTGGAGAATAATAAAATAAAATAAAATAATAAAATAAAATAAGATAAAACAAAACCACACAAATTGGGATAAGGTAAAACAAATAGAAGAAAATCAACCAATGAAAAAGAACAAGAAACATAAATTCAGGGACTCACACATATTTGTACACACAGGAATCCCATAAAAACACAAAACTGGAAGCAATGATACACACACACACACACACACACACACACACACACACACACACACACACACACACACCACGCAAAGAACCTGTAAGGTTAAAAAAAAAACACAAAAAACCAAAACGTCCTGACAAAACATTAAGAGACAAACTCTAAAGGTGCCATTGAGTTTGTCTTGTGTTGGCTGTCGGCTCCTGGGCATGGGGTCTGCCCTTATGTGTAGTTTGCATTCCCATTGAGACTCTGTTGGAGAAAACTATTTGTTTGTGAATGCTGTCCATTGGAGATAGCTTCTGGCTTAGGGTTGAGGGAGTGGGGAGGGTTGTGTCCACTTCTCCTCTCAGGGCCAGCATTCTATCTGGCAGACCTGTATAGGCCTTATGCATATTGCACCACTCTCTGTGAGCTTATACGTGTGTCATTCCCGCTATGATTAGAAGGTCTTGTTTCCTTGGTGTCCCGTATCTATATTGGCCCTTACAGTACTTTCTTTGCTGCCTCAGGGTGTAATGGATGTGATGGGATATCACATTTCAGGCTGAGTATTCCAAGGTCTCTCTGACTAGTGTCTGGCTGTGCATTTCGGTGTTTGCTCCCATCCATGGTAAGAGGAAGCTTCTATAATGATGGATGCGCAAGGCACTAATGTAAAAGTATAGCAGAGTGTCATTAGGAGTCATTTTATTACTATGTTACTTTGGCAGAACAGTAGCATCTGGTTTTCCCCTAGGTCCCTAGCTGAGCTCATCTCAGCTTCTTGGCCACCTGAACAGTATTGGGGATGGGTTCCATCTCGTGGAGTGGGTTTTACATCCAATCAAATATTGGTTGGTTACGCACACAAATTGTGTAGATGGCTTGGTGTTTACTTCTCTCCTTTGATAGCACGCCGGGTAGATTTCAGTGTCATCAGCACTAGTCCAGATGGGTAAAGGTTATAGGTAGCCACTAGCTTGACTTTACTGTGTTCAATGAGTTGTACAGTTGTTATCTTCAGCAATAGTGCACCTTAGCATCAGTTTGAGGAGAGTAACCAATAGTCTTGGGAATAGCCTAGCTTACACATGCACACACACTCACACATGCACACTCCTATACCACACATGCTGCATTGAGAATACCTAGCTTATACTCAGAGCTATACAAACGTAAACTGCTACTGTTGTTATGCATTCTTTTAAATAGGACTATGAATGCATGTTCTTGTTGAACATTCTCCTGTACATAAAAGAATGGATGAGAATTTGACAGTGATGTTGGTCTAACTCCACCCAGTTGACCACATTATATTGAGGGCTTGTTCTTTTCTGTTTTTTGTACAAAGAGAATGGACCTCTAGAATCGAAGGCTGAAGGAAGTACGCTTTTATTTACTTATTTTTATTTGCTGTAAGAAGACTGCTGAGGCATACACATACTTCAGGAATTTATTCATGGGATAAGAGATGGTTTTCAGTTTCCCCTATGGTTACAAGCTTGCTTGTTCCCTTTTGCATTTTCTGAGAAACTCTAGAGGCAGAACCATTCTCATTACTGATGAAAACGCACTGCTATTTTATGTCATTAGTTAATGCATTATGTTCATGTACTTGCAAGTGGACAATTTACAAATGGGGAAGATAGAGCTTGATTGGCACCATTACAAAAGTCTGCCTTGTACCAACCTCAGCTCTGAGTGTTTAATGACTCTGGCAATAGGCAAGTAAGCAGACATAAATGCTCTTGCTATCCCATGGGTCACTTCTGCGACAAGTGAAGAAGCTTCCCAGTAGAAATGATACGTAACGTGTACATTTTAAGTGGAATAGCCATCTGTTTTTTAATATCTCTATCATGTCAGGATGTTTTATTTATTATTTTTGAAGATGGAACTCGAACCTTGTAAAATTATCTGTTTAGGGTGTATGGGCAGTTTTAAGCCATTTCTCCAGTACCTGCTAGAGTACAGAGGTCGACTACTTAGGAGACATTAGAAGAAACTTCTATTCTAGAATTTGTCTGTGCCCATATACTTCAATTGTGTTATTTATTTATTTTTGAAGGGCACACAGTCCTATTGTGTAGTCCCGACTAGCATAGAACCTATAATTGCGTAGAATAGCCTCAAACCCTCAATGTTTATACTTACTTCGTCCTAGTGCTGGTATTATGGGTGTATTCAGCTAGAAAAATCTATCACTGAGAATTCTGTTGCTATCAGTATCATTGATCATTGAGAAACATGCTTCTGGTTTTAATATAAGACAAGAAAGTCTTCTTTTTAACATTTAGAGAACCCCAATGGATAGGGAGCTTTGTTATTTACGTAAAGAGACCACTTTGATTAGTTTAAATCTGGGCAAATTTGAGACTTTTTCCTATTTCCAAATTTAACTTGGGTTACATGTCTTGGACTGTGCAGATTTTATAGCAAGACATACAGAATAAAAATGAAAAGAAACACTTCAATGTGTAAAAATAACGAGACACCGGCATTTTAGACTTACTTGTTCTACTTTTCCTCAACAAGTGACATGTGACAAATAAGAGTGGAATATATTTTAATTTTAGTTTCTTTTTACTACTACATCTGTTGAAAGAATTGAAATCTTGGATTGATTAATGTGAAACATGAAAATGAACCACTGTTAAATAACAGAGAAGAATCTACACTTGACTTTTAGCTATCTTAGCGTGGAGGAAACAGAAGGTACTTACAATAAACCTTATCGCTTCCTTGAAGAGAGGTGCTTCACTGGACTTGCGAATGGCACAGCCCCTGGCCTGGTACGCTGTGACACACAGTAACACCCCTGTTTCATCTTGGAGACTGGTTGATTATGGATTGTTGAGCGGCAGTATTCCTCCACTTACTGCGAGTGTGTTCACACCTGCAATGTCCCAGGCTGACACTGTTACAGGGGTCAAGTATATAGTCAATAAAAGTCCCTGTTTTCATAGGGAGAGACAGTAAATAACAAATAAATAATGAAATAGCAGGTGCTATAAAGACAAGCTTAAAGGGGTAAGCATAATATGAGGCACATTTTGAATGCAACGAACAGGACTGTTCTCTCTGAGGTGGTCATATTTGAGGAGGGGGGAAGGGTAGACATCACATCTGGGATAGCAATCTAGACAAAGGGAGCATCGCACCTAAGAGAATTTCTGTGATGAGCTCAAAAGTATATAAGGAGTTGAATGCTGTGATTTGGATGCAAATTGTCTGCCCCGTCCATCCAAAAGGCTCGTATGTTAAAGACTGAGTTGCCAGATGCCTTGTAAGGAGGTGATTAGGTTTGGATGTGATCTGTAGGTCAGGCCTTGGTGGAATCATAGTATCATGTCATAACTGGGATGTGGGTCCTCAATGGAGGAAGTAAGTCACTGGCCTTGTGCACTGGAAAACCTCACTCTGTCCTCAGCAACATCCATTCCCTAACAGTTTCCTGGCTTCCATGAGCTATGATGCTTAACTTTGTCAAACTCCCCACATGATTCAAAACCAGTGGCTCTAAAGACCTTGAACTGAAGCCTATGAAATCCCAAGTGAAATAGCTCTTTTCACCTTGTAAATGCATAGATGGGTGTTTTCACAGCATCATCATCATCATCATCATCATCATCATCATCATCAGCAGCAGCAGCAGCAGCAGCAGCAGCAGCAGCAGCAGCAGCAACAGCAGCAGCAGTAGCAGCAACAGCAGCAGCAGCAGCAGCAACAACAAATGGTTACTCAGTGTGGTGAAGCAGAATGATAATCTGTTTCAGTCATTTTTAACTCTTTAAGGGGCCATATTAATTCTCTCACCTGTGTTCACTGTGCCTTTCTGTGTGCTTTCTTGGAATATTGCAAAGAGGGATGCATGGAGTGTAGTATGAATATGAATTCTGAATAAAAGTTTTAAGGCTAGATATTTTGATGGCAACTTGCTTATTTCTGTAGGGGAATTAAATAGTCAATCACAAGGAGTAAATAAAAACATAGGATAATGGTTTTTAGTAGGAACTTTGGCTATAGTTCCATGATGCATTTATGCGGTTGGATCATGACGTAAGTAAACACCAGCTTGAATACCATTTGTATTTCCGTCAGATTCCTGGGAATAAACCCACATGTCACTGTATGCCCTTAGATGCAATGTTGATTGTTATCCATGGTGTTTATAGAGTATAATTAGCTGTTTTGGTAAAAATCAAGCATTGTCGTGAATGCGTCTTGAATCTGTCAGAGCAGAGATGCAACTGAAGGAAAATTTAGCTCCTCAAACTTGCCTGGCTCAGAATCCACAGTTGGCAGCTCCTAAATCCACAGTGTTTATGATCAGATGTGTGCTGTTGAGAACTGACTTGGGGGGACTATTGGTGTGATCCAACCTTCTTGTGTCTTTTATGCACACGGAAAGGTCAAAGGAGCAAATGAGGTGTAGATAGCTCTGCTCTGACAAGTTCTCTCTGTTCTTGGGTTTTATGATGTCTGAGGCAGAGAACTGATCGGCAGCCTCACCAGATACTGGGAAATGTGCTCAGATATGTTTTTTTTCTTTCCAAAAAAGATGACTTATTTGAGGCAGCAATTTAAATGCCATTTTCATTTTGTTTCCCTTCAAAGGAAATGATTAAATTTCAGTCTATTTTTAGATCAAGAGTGTCACACTGTAATTTTGTTCACTGATTTTGGCAAGTCTTCTTCTACTGTTAGGGTTTTCCATTTGTTTGGTACTTTCCAACTTAAAAATGAAAACACAGAAAGGTCTATTAATAAGCGGGCCTGTTTCAGAGCCATGTGTGCAGAAGAAAAACATCAATGGAACTTTTAGATAGATGATGTTACATAATTAGGCTTGACCTACTTAGGGCAGATAATGGGTGAGACAAAAACAAGCTAATATCACAGAGGAGACAGACTGATATTAATGACTCAAGGAGAGTTCTTTTATCTTCTTTGTTACCTGATGGTCATGATAGAAAGTGAGAAAAGAAGCCAGATACTAATCACAATCATCTATGTTCATGGACTGCTTGGAATTATACCCATTATTAACTTGGAACTAGAGATAACAATAGTACTTAACTTATCATTTTAGTTGTTGTGTTACTTTCATAGTCGGTATCAATTTACAACTCGACAGGATCCGTAATAATCAAAAAGACAAATATTTGGCATGTCTGCGAGAGAGTTCTAGATTCAACCAATTGAGGTAGGAAGATCCATCATAATTACGGACCGTAATAATTCCTACAGTGTCACTTGTTTATCTTTAATTGTATTAAATGTAAGTATTATTAAATGACCTTTAAAGTTTATTGGCTCTTAGAATGTTTTGATTATTTTTTATTCATTCCTATATATAAATTGTTCTTGCCCCAGCTTCTAGCCCCTTTTTACCCACACCAAGTTTTCCCTACAAGTTCCATTTGCCACCCTCATGATCTTTTGTTCTGTGGGAATGTTTGTGTGACCATGGATTTGAAACTCTCAACTGAAGCATGGTGATAATACAACAGTGGGCATACAACTAAAGGAAATAGCCCCTCTCTCCCAGAATCTTTCAGTTGTCTCCAATTCACCAGGGAGGCACATGGCCCCAAGAGTCCTTCCCTGATTCATACCTATCTGTTGGTGGGCCCATTTCTGTACTGTCCAAGTGCAGACAATCACAGATACTATGAGAATATGGTTGCAATGGCTGTGCCAAAACCAGAACATGCTATTTTGCAGCCTTTCTCCCTATCATTTAGATAGGGAGGGCCTTGTTTTCTTTGTGTGTTCCATCCCTCTAACTTTTACACTCCTTTGTCCTTCTCTTCTTTGGGGTTCCCTCAACCCTCAGGGAAAGGATATGATCGACACATTCCAAGGAAGGTCTTTAACTCTCCACTTAGTATCTGGCTGTGGGTCTCTGTATCTCTTCCGGTCTGCTGCAGGAGGGAGCTCCTTTGGTGATGGCTGAGCAAGCCCGTTATATGAGTATAGTAGAATGTTCTTTTAACATTTTTATCTTATTTCTTATTTTTATCTCATCTTCACTGTGCTTTATTTATATATTTTTCATTCTCTTTTTTAACCCTACAGGTTTTTTTTTCTTTTTGCATATCTATTATGGCTTCCAATTTAGTGCTTTATGGGATTCCTGAACGTGCGAATGGATTTGTCTTTGTTTCTTGTGCCTTCTCTTGGGGTCTTTTTTCTTCTGTTTGTTTTGTTGTATTGTGATGTGTTAGTTATGTTTTATCATATGATCATATTATGTATTATTATGTTATAATTCATTAAAAGCCTGTTTGTTTTCTAACGAGGGTCAGAAAAGGGGTCGATTTAGTTGGGAAAGGAGGTGGAAAGAAACTGGGAGGAGAAGAGGATGGAGAAACCATAATCAGGATACATTATGTGAGGAAAAAAATCTGTTTTCAATTAAAAGGAAAAAGTTAATTAATTTTTACATTTATATGTGGTTTATTCTTGAGATCTCAAATGTCTTGTCCATAGAGAGCCATGATAGAGGGGAGGTAGGACCAGTGGTCTGATAGTCACTGAGCTGCTCTACTGCTCACTTGGAAAGATTGGCTCACTTCAAAGTGTTGGAAAACTGAAGGCAGAGTACTGCTTTAATTTTAAAATAATCTTGAGGTAATTATATTTGCCACTGAGATAACTTATCGGCAAATTGCCTTTCTTGTCTACAAATCTCTGAAAACAAATATTTTCATTTTACACTTTGCAACATATCTGTATTCTAACCACTCTTTACAAGATGATAATCATGTATGTGCTAAAACGATATTCAGTTGTTGATCACACTAAGAACACACTCTAAAAGGAATTCCTGAGTAACATTGTACTTAGGTATTTGTTAGAGTGGATTCTAAGAACACATGAAATTTTTAGCATAGTTTAAGAAATTAATGTCTGCCTTGCAGTCATGAGCATTCACAGGGCCCTTTTGTCCTTGAATTAGTCCATGACTGATATGATCTCTTGCATGCCTGAAGATCCATGATATACAATGTTAGCTTAGGCTGCCTTTTAGCCCTACTTATCCCAGCTGGCATTGCGCCTACATGCAGAGAGAAACCCATAGTCCCTTGGAATGGCCCCCATGAGGGGTCTTATGTAGCAGTGGAGAATGTTGTATGCCTTGGGTTAGGTTTTCTCACTACTACTTGACTGCTTAACCAGAAGAGTCACTGCTATTTAAAAAACATAGTGGCTGTGTAGAGCCTCTCAGAGGACAGTTATTATAGGCTCTTGTCTGCAAGCACAGCAGAGTATCATTAATAGCATCAGGGCCTGATTCTTGTTCCTGGGATGAATTTCAAGTTGGGCCAGTCATTGGTTGGCCATTTCCTCAGTTTCTGTGACATCTTTGTCTTTGTACTTCTTGTAGGCAGGACAAATTTTTGGGTCAAAGGTGTTATGGGTAGGTTGTTGTCCTTATCCCTTTACTGAGAGTCCTGCCTGGCTACAGGAGATGGTCACTTCAAGTTCCATATCCCCACTGTTAGGTATCTCAGCTAGAGTTACCCTAGTAGACTCTGTAGAGCCTCCCCCATCTCAGGTTTCTAATGCTTTTCCCAACTCTGCCAATTTCTTCTCACTCTCCAAGCCTTCTCTCTACGTATATCGGATCCCCTTTTCCTTCTCCATCCCCTTTCCTACCTTGTTTCCTCCTTCCATCCACTTCCAATGACAATTTAATTTCTCCTTCTGAGTGAGATTCAAGCATCTTCCCTTAGGCCCTCCTTATTGCTTGGCTTTTTTGGGTCTGTGGATTGTTGGGTGGGTAATCCTGGACTTTATGACTAATACCCACTTATAAGTGAGTACATACCATGCATGTCCTTTCAGTTCTGAGTTTACCTCACTCAAGATGATATTTTCTAGTTCCATCCATTTGCCTGCAAATTGCACAATGTTCTTGTTTTGTAATGGCTGAGTAGTATTCCATTGTGTAAATGATCCACATTTTCTTTTTCTTTTTTTCTTTTTATCTATTTTTACACTCCCAGTCCCTCCCCCCACAAAGCTACATGCCATACCTCTTGGGGCTTACTTCTATGAATATGTACCTGGATTCCTTGGAGACTACTGTGAATTTATCTTTGATAAATGTGCCAGTCATCCATGCTTCCATGAGTCTATGTGTGGATGGAGGAAACAAGTACTACCATGACCACACAGGTACTGGATTCAGAGGGATGTACTGTGAGACTTTGATGCCTCCTTGTTGATCAAAGCCTTGTCACAATGATACAACATGTGAAGACACTGTTGTCAGCTATATTTGTCACTCCTGGCCTGGATATACAGGCCTTCTGTGAGATGGACATAAATGAATGTAGTAGCAACCCCTGTCAGTTTGGGGTTTGGGAGGGGGGAGGTGATGTGCTGAGCTGCTCTCAGAGAATCAACAGGGACACATCGCAGGCCTGCCTTCCTGCTCCAATTACCTTGCCACCTCAGCCTAGGCTTGTATCTGTCAGCCTGGATTCACTGACAGGAGCCCAGCATCACTGTCCTATGAGAGGCTCCACCCAACAGCAGACAGAAATAGGCAGAGACCCACAGCCAAACATTAGACGAGGTCAGAAAGTCTTATGGAAGAGTTGGAGGAAGGATTGAGGAATCCAATCAGGAGAGGGTAGGGACTCCACAGGAAGACCAACAGAATCAACAAATCTGGCCCCTCGGGGGCTCCCATAGACTGAACCACCACCAAAGAGCATATAAAGGTTGGACCTAGCCTGCACCCACCCCCATGTCCCCACCCCTGCACATATGTAACAAATGTATAGCTTCTTCTTTTTGTGGGTTCCCCAACAACTAGCAGGGGGCTTACTTACCTTGACTACTGCCTGCCTGCCTGTGAATCCTGTTCCCCAAACAGCACTCACTTGTCTGGCCTTAGGGGCAGCTGATATGCTAGTCCTGCAGTGACTTGAGGTGCCCAGTGGGTAGGACCTCCCCCTTCTCTCTCCTCCTATAGCCAGGCAGGATTCCCAGTGGAGAGATAAGGACAACAACCCACCCACCCCTTGGGGTAAAAGGGAGAGATGGTGGGGGAAGGGGCATGTGATAGGGGACTGGGAAGATGGGGGCTGCAATCAAGATGAAAAGTGAATAAATAAATTAATTAATGGAAAAAATAAAAATTAACCATTTAGATAGTTTTGCTTGTATGTTTCCATGTGGAAGGCCGGTTAGTGATGTGGCAATCAAGTCAGCAGCTTGATGCACAGCTGCTGTTATCCGTCACGCCTGTAGCGTTAGGTTTTACTTAGCATTGTTATTTTGAAGATTTATCATATGAACTTAGCAATTTTCAAAATCAATTAAGGACTTCGACAATGGTGCTCACTTATAAACGTAGTCCTTGAGACTAGAGCATGGTGCTAGGAAATTCTGGCTGTTGGCCTGAACCTAGAGCGAGTGAGTAGCCTTATGAGCTTTAGTGGTCATGCACTGAGATTCTAGGGGCAGAGGTAGAGAGAATTTGTCCTTCTGTGGGAAGGATAAGCCATGACAGAGATTTATTTCACCTAATCCTCTGCAGCACCTTGTTTCTATCTTTTTATGATACAAAAGCTGCCCGCTGTCTCTCAGTGTTTGGATTGTAAATTTTTGAGGAGAGACACTGACTCATTTTGTTTCTCCTAGTATGCCTCTTAATAAATATTTATTAGGTCGAGCTGAACCTAATATAATTTAAAAGAGAAACTAAATAGGTTCCATAGCAGAGATCCACATGGGTAGGAAGGAGGAAGGTTCTCATTCTGACTCAGCCATTTACAAGACATTACAGTTAGTTTGTGTTTTGATGTCAATGGGGACAGAAGGGACTAAGTATAAACACATATAAATGCACATATATTTATGTCTCCTGATTATTTCTATGACAGTCTTGACTAATCGACTCTATGTGTGCTTCTTAACACCATATCCATACATTTGCTTTTCACCTATTTCTTTATATATTATTTTCCCCAGAAGCAGATGATATACTTCATATTTAGAATTTAAACTTACCTTCTTCTCAAATTTAATATCTCAACTCATTTTGTGGTGTCATCAGTCAGTCACACATATCTGACGTCTCAGGATCTCACGTTTTGAATCCTCACCTGTGTTTGCTAAGTTAGTGTTCAGTTACAGTATTTCCACACCACAACCTTCCTTAGGGCAACTTTTCCACTTCCTACTGCGTTTTTCTATTTTTAAGTCTCCTGTAACGAGCCTTGTCTCTGTCCATTATCTTCTATAATGCCATGGCTACTTTCCCCAAACCAGTATTTGTTGTTTCTTTTACCACTCCCAATTTTGTAGTGGTCCCAATTTTCAACAGTTAAGATTCAAACACCTTGTCTTGGGTATTTAAGATCCTTTTCTGAATGGATGTGAAACAACTTTTCAGCATGTCTCATAGCTCACTAATTTTCACCTGTTCGTCACTATGGAATATTCCTTCTTTCAATTACATGCTTTCCATTGCTTATTTCAGAATTTATCTTGTAAAGCATCAGTTTGTTCTTTTTCTGTGTATACATATATATTAATGTATATGCATACTGTCTACCTGTATTCTCTTTTAATGCAAATATACACATATGTTAGGGAATATAATCTCTCTAAATACATATATCCTCTCTTATATGCATATGAATTGATACTATTATGAATAGACTATTATGATGTGATTTTGGAGACTGAAAACTCCTATAGTCTGTCTTCTATTAGCAAAGATAGGAGCACAAATTCTAGTCTGAGTTTGAAGGCCTGAGAGCCTAGCACTCTGATGATGTACATTCAGTTCTGAGGTCAGGAAGTTCAGTGTCTCCTGGTTTATGAACCAGTAAAAAATGCACATTCAATTTTTCTCTGTCTTCTGGTTCTATTCAGGCATTTAATGGATTGGATGATGACTACTATCTTATTCACATAGTTTACTGCTGTGAAGACCATGACCAAGAAAACTCTTCTAAGAGATAGCACTGAATTGGTAGCTGGTTTCCAGTGTAGAAGTTTAGTCCACTATCATCAGGGTGGAGAGCACGGTTGCAAGAACATGGCAGAAGGTATGCAGATGAGGTATGTAGAAGTAGCCAGGAACTACATCCTGATCTGCAATTAGAGAAGGGGGGAAGAGGGAGGGAGGGAGGTAGAGGGGGGCATTCTCATTCAAATAACTACACCCACCCACAATGAGGAGTGCCATATGCTTTACCCAGTGCTCCAGTGCAAGTGCTCCTCTCTTGGGGAAAACGCATGCTCAGCCACACCCACTGTGTTAGTCAAACCTCTTTTCTGTGATCAATATATAACTTAATTTAAAATGTGAAAAAGCTCAATTTACTTACATTTCAGTGGCTCTAGTCTATGAGAGTTTCTATTGCTCTCAGACAAATACAGTGGAAAGGAATGGTAAAGATGCTTGCCTGGAGAGTTTTTTTGTTTTTCTAAATTGGGTATTTTGTTCATTTACATTTTGAATGTTATTCCCTTTCCTGGTCTCCCCTCTGGAAACCCCCATCCCATCCTTTCCCCCTGTTTCTAAGAGGGTGTTCTCCCTCCCACCCCCACACCCACTCCCACCCCTCCAAACCCCTGGCCTGGCATTCCTCTACACTGAAGCATCGAGCCTTCCCTGGACCAAGGGCCTTTCCACCCCCTGATATCTGACAAGGCCATGCTCTGCTATATATGTGGTTAAACCAATATCATCTTCAAAAGGACATGCCAGAGGCTTCCTTCCTGCTAAGTACCAGTTTCTAGTAATCCATTCAGCTATGAACTCATCAGTAAATTCTTTCTTTTTTATTAATTAATTTAATTTACATCCTAATCAGAGCTTCCCCTCTCTCCTCTCGTCCGAGTTCCTTCCTCTCACTTCCTCTCTCCCTATGTCCCCTTCCTTTCTGCTCAGAGAAGCAGAGATCTCTCATGGATATCAACCTGCTTTGGCATATCAAGTTATAATAGGATTGGGTGCATGTTCTTCTATTGAGGCTAGAGAAGTCTGTCCAGTTACAAGAAAGGAATCCAAAGGCAGGCAACAGAGTCAGAGACAGCCCCTCATCCTCTGTTAGAGCTCTCAAATGAGGACCAACCTGTACATCCGTTACATACGTTAAGGGGGCCAAGGTGCATCCTGAAACTAGCAACTTACAAATGCGAGCATGATATCTTTATTATTGAGACTAACATCTGTGAGTTGTGGGTATGGCATTTATATAATTTATTAGTATCAGAGAAGATCAGATTATTATATTTTGAATAAAATAGAGGTTATGGCAATATTCTCCTCAGGGATGACTATAATGACAAAAATAAACCCATGGGTGAGAATGATGACGTAATGCTGTGGAAGAACATGAAGGGCTAGAAATACTTATGCTTCATGGTTTAGTGAATGGTTTGAAACCTCAGTGAGAATTCTTATTTTGTTCTCCATTGGGATCCTCTGTTTGTGCTTTTTTTTTTTTTTTTTTTTTTTGGTTTTTTTTTTCGGGGCTGGGGTTCGAACCCAGGGCCTTGCGCTTCCTAGGCAAACGGTCTACCACTGAGCTAAATCCCCAACCCCCTGTTTGTGCTTTTTTTATCTATGCTGCATTCCTACTTGTAGGTAGAGAATTAATGTGCTTGATGTTTATCAAGACATTTAAATAGCAGTGATGCGGGGAACTGGGAATATATGTGAAGCAACTGGCTGTAGAAGTGCACTACAAAATAACACGAGGAGACCGTAGATTCTCGTTGTCTGAAGAGTTGCTCTGACTTTATACAGTTGTTTAATTTCTCCAGAAGGTGTCCCTCCACCTATTTTTAGCATTTGTTTTCTGCCTGGCGGGAACTTTCGATGGTTGCCATTCACTCATCAGGTTTTAAAAAGAAGAGATTAGTACTCTGTGTTCCAAAAGTGCCTTTCAGAACAGGAATTGCTCCAGGTAGTGGAAATATTTAACCATAAATAGTAGAGGCACTCTACCCAGCCAAGTATGTGGGTTTGGACTAAATTCATCTACACATCTATTAAACATTTTATTGTGGCGGATCCCTGATATGTGGTGTCTAACTTATGCTTTATAAATACTCAGGGTAGAGATTTGACTCAATATCCATGAAGTAAATTTATACTACGCGATGATGTATACTAAAATTTTTCTCAGCCTATTTTTAATGATTGTTCTTAAATGCTTTAACCTTTCTAGCACATCACCCACCAGAGGTAATGGGAAAGAAAGGTTATTAGGAAACAGGGGAAGTGGACCCATTTAGAAATTGTTCTTTGGGGCAAATCCCATTTGCATTGTCAGGAGATCAGCAGTTCAGTTCACAGGAATCAGCAGTGGCAGCTTAATCGGCTCTCAAATACTTCACGAATATACTAGCAGTCCAGTTTATAGAGCTGGGAGAGCAAACACGAGTCAGCAGTGGGAATCAGCAGAGGTGCCACGACCGAGCAGAGATAGCTACTTTCCACTTCAAAGTGATTTTCTCTAGATAAACTTGAAAATTACATTTAACTAAAGTAAAGCAAAACCAGAAAATATTTGGTGATGATTCTGCTGGACATATGTATCGTTTTGGCCAAGGAGTCTAGTTGACTTCAGTGTATTGTCAAGGAAACTGAGTGAGTGCTTGAGCTCTTGCCAGCTTGCTTTCCAGTTCGTAGATTTATGTGTTTCCAGGGCCCTGTTACAACCTTCAGGTATGGTGAGACATGTATTATCAAGATCTTTTTTCCTTTTTTCTCAGAAAGCTCAGTATACACATTGAAAAGAGATCACAGATACAATCATCATCCATTGTGGGGTATTTTTTCAATACGTGAATATTAACATTTCTAACTGGAGTTTCTCCTCATCACTTCAAACATACCCAAGGCTCCTTAATGTCTTTCAGCCTAAGACAAAGTATATTTAAGGTAAAACTTACGAAACACTTTTTTATGACCAAAATTAATTATTTTTATTTCTTGAGGATTAGGTTGTCTAGGTTATAAATTATTATTAAGCTAATAACTTGTATGAAATATATAAAGTGAAAAATGCATACACTGTTTAGGTAGAGTTAGCTCAGTGTCTCGTTTGAGCACAGAAGGGCAGGTAGATGCCATGGGGTAGAAAATGCCTGCCCAATGAATGACCCATTTTCAAATTGATCTTTACTATAAACATTTTATTTCTAGGTATCAAAAATAGCATTAGAGTGGGTGTGGTAGTTTATTTCTATAATCCCAGTCTCAGGAAGATAAGGAAAGAAAGTAGCCATGAGTTTGAAGGCATCTTGGGGTATAGAATGCGTTTCTGAGCAGCTGTGGCTCTTGATTATGGTAAGACTTGTCTTGAAACCAAAACCAAAACCAAAACCAAAACAAACCAAAACAAACCAAACCAAACTAGACCAAACCAGACCAAACCAGACCAAACCAAACCAACACAGAATAAAACAAAACAAGCCAGTTTAAGGCAAGTGACACAAGCAAGCAGGCAGGCTGAAGAACCTTTCTCTTCCTTTTTTCCTCTGAGGAGAACTGGAAAAATATTGGAATTTTCATTCTCTTGCATGAGAGTGATTGTCTCACCCTACACTTAAGCAGAAGGGACCATGTCTGATTCCCCATGTGAGACATGCAACTGACATTTTGCAAAGTTTGTTAGAGCAGAATTCCCCCCAATTATGCCATAACATGACTGCAAAAACTGCCTAGCATTGGCTAGCTCTGCGTCTGGTTCCTGCCCGTGACTTCCCACCATGTGACATTGTAATATCACAGCTGCTGTAGGCCGCGATTTCTCTAACCACAAAGGGAATATAAAAATGCAATGCAAGGCTCCATAAGTATGACATAACATATAATATATGGAGCAAATTAATTGACAAATATTTATCAGGCTATGTGGTTTATCAGAATGCAATGATAGCTTTCATTTTTCAGTGTTCGGTGGATGAAAACTGGATTTAAAACGCAAGATCCTAATACCCAGAAATGTTTCTATGTTAGATTGGAAAGACATAAAAACAACAAATCTACCATAAAAAAAAGACCTAGAAGGAGGAGAAAAAATTCCACACCAGAATGCCCTTTGTCTTACCCGTACTAGCCTGTATTTTACCTATCCCATTGTGAGAAAGTGTAGGTGTCTAAATAGCTCCTAATGTTTTACTTAGATTAATATTGTTATCTACTTGAATAATTCATTCACAATAGCTTTTACATATTCATACGTATTTTATTCAACTTGTCTCAATTCATCCTTAAATTCTTGATTGCCCTATTAAATGCTGGAAGGGAAACAACATTAGTATGGTTGCTCATAAAGACCCAAGTTACATTTCTTCGCTGAATGAGAAAAATCAGGGAGCTTGGGATATTGCGAAACCTTAGGCTTGAGGTCAGATACGCCTGCATTTGGGTTTTTCATTTCCTCAGTAAGATTAGCTAGTGTTCTTATTTTCTCTGAGATTTCATTTATTCATCTATGAACGGAATAGAACGTTCCCTCCTTTGTGTATACATTTTAAAGAATTGCTCATCTGCAGGAAGAATGGGGTCTTCCTTCTGGATTCCAGTAGAGTCTCTTAGCCTGTAACATCTGCTACACGCTCAGCTGTATTCCTGTTTCCACAGTGTTCTGTTAATCATTACATGCTGTACCTCTTATTATGTTTATTGTACCTCACTGGGAACAGTCACTGCCCATCTATCTTTATATTTTGCCAACATTTATTCTTATGATGCTCTTGATTATAGTAAGATTTATTTTTAGGTACCTAGAAGCAGAGATAGACAAACTATGCTGCTTGGCTCGCATTCACGTTTTCCTTCTTTGTTCAGTCTAGGACCATGGTCCATGGGATACCAGCACCCACATTCAGGGTGGGTCTTTCATGGCCATTTAAACGTTTCTGCAAAGTCTTTTGCAGCTGACACACATACAGCTGTGTCTTGTCTTTGAAAAGTATTTCTTTTCTTTTTTCAGATTATAATTACATCATTTCTCTCTCCCCTTTCCTCCTTCCAAAGCCTCCCAAATATCCCTTCTTTCTCTACTTCAAAATTATGGTTTCATTTTTCATTGTTATTACTATAAATGCAACCTGCTCAGTCTGTATAATGTTAGTGGTGTGTTTTCAGTGCTGTCCATTTGATATTAAATAACCAATTGGTGTGCTCCTCCCTGATAGTGTGCTCTCGCTTTTAGTATTTCTCAGTTGCCTGTATTTGTATTTGCTGTTGTTGTTGGTGGGGGTGGTAGTGCGTGTGCTTGTGCCTGTGCATGCCCATGTGTGTGTGTAGGATTGAGACCTCATGGGCTCTCACGCTATCTATGTTAACATGTTTAATCAGTGACTTTTATGCAAGCCTGTTGGTGAGGCCTTATGAGTAAAGTTTCTGACCTTCCTCTGAGACACAATCTCACAGCAAAACCATCGATCATTTGGTACAGTCTTTTGTCATTTCTTCTGCAATCCTCGAGTCTACGTGTAGAAGTTGTATTGTAGATATAGCCATTGGACTGGCCTTCATAACTGTGCATTTTGAGTGGTTGTCAAGTTTTTATAATTGTGTCTGTTGCAAAAAGAGTTTCCTTGGTGAAAGGTGAGGACTACACTTACTTATCTGTAGTTATGAGGACAGATATTCAGAATGGAGTTAGCGATCGTGCTGCTTTATTAAAGTGGTGGTTGTAGGTTCTCCTCCGAGATCCATGACTTAGTGATCCCCAGGTATGATTTCTCTCTTGATGAGCAGTCTGAAATCCAATTAGAAAGCTGTTGGTTACTGCCAAGGTATGCATGTCACTATTGTACCCTCACGTTTATCATGTCGTACTTCTCGTGGTTCATAAGTGTCATAGATGGTGAGGATTGTAGGTTGCTTACATTTTGAAAACCTGCATGATCTTTTCTGATACCATAAGCGCTAGTCCTAAAGGGAAGAGAATTCTTCTTTCAGGTCAAATCCAGCCTAAGGGCCTCTGGGTGTCTGAAAAACATGGTGTCTTCAGCAATAAAGCATTACCTTCTAACCTTGCAAACAAGGTCAATAGCAATGGTTTGTGATGCTTTGGAAGTGTCTCAGACAACCTTGACTCAAAAGAGGGCCTCTTGAACTTCATGTTGGAGTTCGTTTCTAGATGATCTTTATCTCTTGGAGGGAGCACTGTCAGTCCAGATGGAGAAATTTTATTTAAACTATATATGCATATTTTATTTACAGACTTATGTATATTATTTTTGGTACATAGTTAATAGTATGATTCCTTATGACTTTTTGACAAATGCTCCTTTTGTATTTAGCTCCATTTACCCTCCTTAATTAAAGACCCCCCCATTTTCTCCTATTACATAACTAGCATTTTGCTATTCTTCTATTGCTTCCTTACTCCCTCACCCTGTAATGGTCCCTTTTACTTTCCTTGTCCCTGAAGTTACTCAAGGACATATTAGCACATCAGGAGACTTGGAGTTAGTTGCCTTAAATGAGAGAGAACACAGAGATCACACTGAGTGAGGTAACCTAGACTGGGAAAAGTGCGTCTTCTATTGGATCCCACATCCAGCAGTGCTGACACTGAAGATTAACCCATCACAGCTAACAGCCTGTAACGTGTAGGTCATGGTCATCCTCTCATCAGAGTTCTACAGTCTAAATTGCCAGTGGAGTCAAGATTAAGAAACATTACTCTGTGTAGATAAACGTGTGTGCTGTAGGAACTGGAGATGGTAAAATTTCAGTACATTCTACAATTTGCCGTTCAAGCATTTTGGGACATAAGCTGCCTTTAGTTTTAATTTATACCCCCGAAGTCAATTCTTAATGTAATCAAGCTCTTGCACATCAGAGCTTATACACGAATGTTCCAGGCAGAAGCAGAGGCAGTCCTAGGACTTTGGTATCTGTTGTCAATATAAATTAAATTTGAATTAATAAAGTGAGTATGACTATTCCATTTTTGTAAATCTGTAAAATGTAGGTGCATGGGATCTGGCTTATACATAAGGTACAGGAATCCAGCGTGTCCAATAACTCAATGCTTTAGAAAGACATTCTAGGTTTAGGACCCTAACAGTGCCACCAAGAGGTTAAGTGACACGCATAGCAATGTTCCAGGGCATCTGAGGGTAGGCAGTGCAGGCATACTTGGTGACATTGGTGTGAGGGTGAGTTCTAGAGTGAGCATGCTACACATGGTGCCAGTTTCATAGTTAAGGGAGAAGAGAACACAAGGACATCCCAAGTCTCAGATGATATGGGGGGGCCACTGTCTCTCACAGGACAGATTTGGGGGATGTGTTAGCTTATGAACAGCAACTTAAAGTTGTCTATTAAAGTTGAGCCAGGAACAACAGTCAAAGCCCTATCCTAAATCCATTAAATTAAACTATATTTTCTTTGACTGTGTGCTTTTAAAAGTAGATTTACTTAACTTTCAGTGCTTCAGTAATACAGAAAGCAGCTGTTAAGTTTCAATTTTCTGCACAAACTTTGTGGGAGTAAGGACCTTTAAAACTTCGCATAAATGACATCATTTTAAGCAGAATTTTTAAACACACATCTCTGATCATTAGATGTATTAAAATACAGTGTTTGTGGAAATGAAGGCATGGCTTTCAGATGACTATAATTCCAGGAAATTTAGGTTATATGGAACTGGTGGTTTTTAGGTGTATAGTCTAGATATACTTTTTATTCTCCTATTTCACATTTGTCATAACCTCAGAGGATGAGTCAGAGCCTTCCCAAGAACGTTGTGAAAGACTGATTTATTTCCTCAAGGGGCTTAAAAGTTTTTTACGTTCAGGGCATCTGTCCTTCCAGAGTTGCCATGGCAAACGGGTCAGACTGTCTGATTCTGGCCTTTGTCCTGTGACCCAAGTGGGCAGAGTCAGCCCTGGACTCCAGTGGATGTGCTCACAGTCATTCCTGTTGTGTCATGAAGACTCTCCTAGACATTTTACAGTGTGACAATTCCTCACATTGTCCTTCGTATTTTCTTGCTTAATGTCTTTTTTTAATTTTTTTATTTTAAGGTCTTTCTTTTTTCTTTTACTTTTTTTATATTTTCTTTTTTTTACAGGTACACAATTTAATATGTATTATATGCATTTTATTTATTTTTATATATTTATTTTTCAACAGCTGTGTGTTTGCTCTGTGGTCAAGCAGTATTACAGAGCAATAGTGATAAAAACTGCATGGTATTGGTACAGAGACAGGCAGATAGACCAATGGAACAGAATTGAAGACCCAGAAATGAACCCACACACCTATGGGCACTTGATTTTTGACAAAGGAGCCAAAACCATCCAATGGAAAAAAATAGCATTTTCAGCAAATGGTGCTGGTTCAACTGGAGGTCAACATGTAGAAGAATGCAGATCGATCCATGCTTATCACCCTGTACAAAGCTTAAGTCCAAGTGGAAAAGGACCTCCACATCAAACCAGATATACTCAAACTAATAGAAGAAAAACTAGGGCAGCATCTCGAACACATGGGCACTGGAAAATATTTCCTGAACAAAACACCAATGGCTTATGCTCTAAGATCAAGAATCGACAAATGGGATCTCATAAAACTGCAAAGCTTCTGTAAGGCAAAGGACACTGTGGTTAGGATAAAACGGCAACCAACAGATTGGGAAAAGATCTTTACCAATCCTACAACAGATAGAGGCCTATACAAAGAACTCAAGAAGTTAGACCGCAGGGAGACAAATAACCCTATTAAAAATGGGGTTCAGAGCTAAACAAAGAATTCACAGCTGAGGAATGCCGAATGGCTGAGAAACACCTAAAGAAATGTTCAACATCTTTAGTCATAAGGGAAATGCAAATCAAAACAACCCTGAGATTTCACCTCACACCAGTGAGAATGGCTAAGATCAAAAACTCAGGTGACAGCAAATGCTGGCGAGGATGCGGAGAAAGAGGAACACTCCTCCATTGTTGGTGGGATTGCAGACTGGTACAACCATTCTGGAAATCAGTCTGGAGGTTCCTCAGAAAATTGGACATTGAACTGCCTGAGGATCCAGCTATACCTCTCTTGGGCATATACCCAAAAGATGCCCCAACATATAAAAAAAGACACGTGCTCCACTATGTTCATAGCAGCCTTATTTATAATAGCCAGAAGCTGGAAAGAACCCAGATGCCCTTCAACAGAGGAATGGATACAGAAAATGTGGTACATCTACACAATGGAATATTACTCAGCTATCAAAAAACAACGACTTTTATGAAATTCAGAGGCAAATGGTTGGAACTGGAAAATATCATCCTGAGTGAGCTAACCCAATCACAGAGAAACACACATGTTATGAACTCATTGATAAATGGCTATTAGCCCAAATGCTTGAATTACCCTAGATGCCTAGAACACATGAAACTCAAGACGGATGATCAAAATGTGAATGCTTCACTCCTTCTTTAAAAGGGGAACAAGAATACCCTTGGCAGGGAATAGAGAGGCAAAGATTAAAACAGACACAGAAGGAACACCCATTCAGAGCCTGCCCCACATGTGGCCCATACATATACAGCCACCCAATTAGACAAGATGGATGAAGCAAAGAAGTGCAGGCAGACAGGAACCGCATGTAGATCTTTCCTGAGAGACACAGCCAGAATATAACAAATACAGAGGCGAATGCCAGCAGCAAACCACTGAACTGAGAACGGGACCCCTGTTGAAGGAATCAGAGAAAGGACTGGAAGAGTTTGAAGGGGCTCGAGACCCCATATGAAAAGCAATGCCAAGCAACCAGAGCTTCCAGGGACTAAGCCACTACCTAAAGACTATACATGGACTGACCCTGGACTCTGACCTCATAGGTAGCATTGAATATCCTAGTAAGAGCACCAGTGGAAGGGGAAGCCCTTGGTCCTGCCAAGACTGAACCCCCAGTGAACTAGACTGTCGGGGGGAGGGTGGCAATGGGGGAAGGATGGGGAGGGGAACACCCATAAAAAAGGGGAGGGGGGTTGGGGATTTAGCTCAGTGGTAGAGCGCTTGCCTAGGAAGCGCAAGGCCCTGGGTTGGTCCCCAGCTCAAAAAAAAAAAAAAAAAAAAAAAAAAAAAGGGAGGGGGGGGGGAGGGGGATGTTTGCCCGGAAACCGGGAAAGGGAATAACACTCGAAATGTATATAAGAAATACTCAAGTTAAAAAATAAAAAAAAAATAAAAAAAAAGCACTGGCTCTTCTTCCAGAGGACCAGGGTTCAATTCCCAGCATCCACATGGCAGCTCACAACTGTCTGTAACTCCTGTTCCAGGCGATCTGTTGCCTAGCACAGACATATGTGCAGGCAAAATACCACGTACATAAAAAAAAAAGAAATTAAAAAATTACTAAGAGAAACAAAAAAAAAATTTGGTGATTCATAGTCTGTAAAACAAAAACCTTAAGAACTCATCAAAACTCGCAAACTGATCAGAAAAGGCTTTTGGAAGAGTAGAAAAAATACTTTATTGTCTTAATCATGCATTACACAAAGAAAATCTTCAGTTACACCATAAAAGTAAGCACATCTAAAAAAATGAAACAGGGAAGACTAGTCCAAATCCAGCAGACTTCTGTATCCTGATTCAACTTTTTTAAACATCGTATTTCTAATGGTAATAAAATATCCTCCAATTTTTTTTAAGCTAGATCATTTTGTTTTGGGATCATGGTAAATCAAGATAGAATCTTGGGGAGAAATACCTTGGTTTGTAACAACTATAAAACATTCCATTTTTAGTCTATATTTTCTTTTTTTTATTGGATTTTTAAATTTACACTTCAAATGTTATTCCCTTTCCCAGTTTCCTGGCCCTAAGCCCCCTATCCCATGCCCCTCCCCTTCTTCTATAAGGGTGTTCCCCCTCCCCAACCATCTCCCCTTCCTGCCCCACTCCTACATTCCCCTACACTGGGGGTCCAGCCTTGGCAGGACCAATGGCTTCTCTTCCCATTGGTGCCCAACAAGGCCTTCCTCTGCTACATACATAGCAGGAGCCATTGGTCTGTCCATGTGTACTCTTTGGGTAGTCGTTCAGTCCCTTGGAGCCCTGGTTGGTTGGCATTGTTCTTCTTATGGGGTTGCAAGCTCCTCCAGCTCCTTCAATCCTTTCTCTAACTCCTCCAATGGGGTCCTGTTTTCAGTTCAGTGTTTGCTGCTTTGCTTACTGTGTTAATGACATTGCCATCCACTTCTTCAGCAGCCTCCACTTTCTCTGTACACTGATCTCTTGTTGGACTGGGCCTCTCATTCTACTGTTTGGGTCTTGGCGATTGAACTCAGATTTCCAGCTTTGTGTGCTTTACCTATTGGGCCATCTTGCTAGCTCTAAGATGTATTCTAACACAGAAGATGATGTAAATATTGGATCCTTTAGTGCCTCTGTAGGTTTAGCTTTACATGAAGTGTATGTATTAAGTCTGTCAGGGGAGTATGATAGGATAAGAGGGAAACTCAGACAACTCACCCGACTTGGGGGAGCCACTGTTCTCTCAATGTGAAATTCACTTGGGGAAAAAAAAAAGATTACTTGAATCTACCAGCACCTTGTCAGATTGTTGAAAGAGCTACAAATAAGGTATGTCATTAGTGAGCATGACTTCCTTGCTCAGGAAAAAAATAGCAGACTCTAATATTTACTGTACTCCATAACATTACAAGATGTACCAGTCAAAATTAATCAATCACAGCCACTAGAGAGCAAATAATTAACATATTTCATCATCACTCATCCTGTTAGCAGGCTGGTGGATTTGATAATGTGCGCTCTGTGACACAAATGTTTGCATTTAATTTGGAATGTAATCAGAAAATACTCAAAGATTCTTAAAACATTAGATGACAAAGACACTATCCTGGGCTTATTGACATAACAGCTGGTCCTTTTTTTTTTTTTTTTCTAAATGATTGGTTTCCAGGAAATATTCAAAGCAAAAGGATATGCTGTTATATAAACATATTTACTGAAATGAAGTTATCCTAAAAATTGGTCTTTTAAACACCTTGACATCATGGAGGTATGATGTGGGAGAGAGTAGTTAGTTTATAACGTAATGAAAATAACCAAACTGTCCTTGAATTCAGAGATCCACCTGCCTCGGCCTCCCAAGTGCTAAGATTAAAGGCATGGACCACCACCAATTGGTTTTAACAATCAGCTTTTTTTATGAGGTCACTTGCTTACTCTATATTACTCTACAAGTACAGATGATCATCTGAAATTATTTTTCATAAAAATGCAGACCAATAAACCAACATATCTTTCAATTTTCAGACTAACAATTAATTATGTTTCATACTTTTCAGTTTATAATATTGAATAAGCTTATCCTGATCAGCTGAATTTTCCATTTACAAACAACAGAAAGGCACAGTAGAAACAAACTGTGTTTATCTGGAGTCACCTTTTTGTAACTATGACAAAATAGGTCATTTAAAAGATGAAGGACTTATTTTGCTTCATGATTTCTAGATTTTGAATGTATGCTCTTTTGCCTCCATTGTTGTAGGCTTATGGTAAGGCAGCGCATTGTGATGGGGACTGCTGGGTAGAGTAAGGCTGTTCATTTCATTATGGGAAGGAACAGAGAGATAGATAGGAAGGTCTAAAGAAACAAGACATGGACATCAAAGCCTGCAGAGACATACTTCAACTATGTTACCCTTCTTCATAATCCACTGAGCCAGGAATTCATATGGATTAATCCATTGATGGCATCAGATCTTTCTTTATTCAGTTGCCCCTCAAAAGCTGCCAACTAAGACTGTAAGACATTTTGAAGCTAAGCCATAGCATTCACACTTCATTTCAACTTTGGGAAGTGACTTTTCACTTATTAAGTGAAATTCATGGTAAATCACTTTTCCCTCTGGTAATCATTTCTTCTATTGTGTCTTTCAATCTTTTGAAATCTTTTATTTTTCAACCTATGAGAAAATGGAGGCTCACAGCTATCAACTTGAATATGGTAAACTTAAAAGGAATAGTAGATTCTACAGGTGATTATTATGAAATGTTTTCTTTCTTTTCTCTCACTTATTTTGCATTATACATGTAGGATATTGTGAGGGTTTGCATATGGGCCCAGGGAGTGGCACTATTATAAGGTATGGCCCTGTTAGAGTAGATGTGGTCTTGTTGGTATAGGTGTGTCACTGTGGGTGTGGGCTTTAAGACCTTCATCCTAGTTGCCTGGAAGCCAGTATTCTGCTAGCAGCCTTGGGATGAAGATGTAGAACACTGATGTAGCCATGTTCCTGCCTTAATGATAATGGTCTGAACCTATGAACCTGTAAGTCAGCCCCAATGAAATGTTGTCCTTATAAGAGTTGCTGGACATGGTGTCTATTCACAGCAGGAAGTTTGTACCAGGAACTGGGGTTTTGCTGTGATATGGCGACTGTTTTTGTTTGAAAGAATGTAGATTTAGGGACTTTAGATTTTCAAAGCCATGGGGTATTTTAAGTAGGCCTTAATGAGCGATTCTAGTAGGAATATGAAAGACTTTGTTGCTGAATATGATTTGAACTGTGCAAACCTGGCCCAAGACGTTTCAGTGGAGAAAAGTTTCAGTATGTGGCCTAGAGACTGTTTTTATAGTATTTTGGTGAAGAACATAGCTGCTTTTTGCCCTAGTCTGAAGAGTCTGTCTGAGGCTAAGGTGAGGAGACAGAAGAAATAGCTGGAGATGTGCCCCAAGCCCTTTGGAGGAGCCCAGATTACATGTGTATCCCAGACACTGAAACAAGAAGCTGTGAAGTTCCTGCAGTTGCCTTGGAGATGTTTGAGATCCCAGGGCCATAGGATATCTGCTGAGGAAAGCTGCTAACAGGGAGAGGAACCAAGGGAAAGAAGTTTGTTGCAGTCAACAGAGATGAAAAAGGATTTGGAGATCTGAAGACTGCTTTGATATCAGACAATGGAGATACAGAGTTCGGAATTTGCCTAGCTGGTTTCTTTTTTTTGCTATGGGGATTACAGTTAACTGTGATTGGATAGATCGCAGAAGAGACCTTGAACTTTGGACTTTTAACATTATTGAGACTGCTATAGACTATGGGGACTCTGCATGTTGGAGTAAATGTATTTTGCATTATGCTATATTTAGGTGTGGCCCCATATATTTGAACAAGCTTATAGGGGCCAGGGAGTGTAATGTGATGGTTTGCATAGGCTTGGCCAGGGAGTGGCAGTATTAGGAGGTGTGGCCTTGTTGGAGGAGGTGTGTCACGGTGGGTGTGGGCTTTAATACCCTTATCCTAGCTGCCTGGAACTCAGTATTTTGCTAGCAGCCTTTAGATGAAGATGTTGAACTCTCGGCTCCTCTTGAACCATGCTGGCTGGATGCTGCCATGTTCCCATCTTGATGATAATGGACTGAACCTCTGAACCCATAAGCCAGCTTCAATTAAATGTTGTCCTAATAAGAGTTGCATTGGTCATGGTGTCTGTTCACAGCAGTAATACCCAAACATGGACTCTTTCTAAAATTTCCTCTGTCACATCTCATATGCTGGTAATAAATCTGTCTAGTCATGTCCCCCTCTTGAAATCCTGAAAACTCTCATTCTGTATTATCTTCATGGCTTTTACCTGCAAAATTTCCAAATATTTAGATTGAGAGTAAATATTGATCATTAGGCAGTGAAATAATTACAGTTCAAATGACACAAAGTCACAGGTATGTAAGATGAAGAAAGCTAGAGTTATTAGCCTGACAGAGAGAGTAAATAAAATTATATGGCATTAGGGCTTTTTGTGAAATAAATAGACTTTAACTGTTCTTGCCCTGGATTGAAATTTTAGACTCTTCTGTTCCCAAATAATTGGATAGGACTTGTTAGCTTGTTTCAATTTAGCAATATTTTATTACCTATTTTTTTATCTGCATTGTAAACTTCTATCATAAAAAGAGTGTATTAAGGAGAGAAGTTCAAGTCTTAAATTATTTTCACACAATATGCCATATTGGAAACTAAGAAACATTTAAAAATATAGACTTGGTTATTCAAATACAAGTTTTTCCTTTTGGGAGGAGAGTGAGACTTGTATACAATAGAGATTGACAGAAAGCAAAGAAAATCTGTGACAATTGTGAAGAGTAAAGACAGAGGCTAGAAAGAGTGGCTGCAGAAGTTTTACTTTAAATGGAGCCGTCAAAGAGTAGTCAGGACTTCTGAGCAGGGGACAGGCACAAGCACATCAAGTGCGTGCACTGTGGGTGGTGAGGGAGGGCAAGAACTGAATACACGTCCTCGAGCTTGAAGATGTGAGAGAGTTACATCGGTTATGGTATTGGTGGTTACATGCAAGGACTTAGGATATTTTTCTGTAATGTGGGATAGAAATTACTTGAGAACTTTGGAGAGTGCGACACATTTTGAAATAATCTCTGTGGGGTGTGTGTGTGTGTGTGTGTGTGTGTGTGTGTGTGTGTGTGTGTGTGTGTGTGTGTCTATGTGCGTGTGAGGTGTTGGACACAGAAATGAAGTAAGTAAGATTGGGGAGGTAGAAGAGGGAAGACCACTCAGGACCCTATTGTAATAATGGGATGACTAGACAGATTGATTACCAGCATATGAGATGTGACAGAGGGAATTTTAGGCAGAGTCCATGTTTGGGTATTAAAGTGGTATTTTCTGCAACCAGGTAAAATGGGGTAAAAGAGGTTTGGAGATGATAAAATTTATTTTTGGGACGTGAATCTAGAAACATTTTCTTAGAACCCTGATTATTTACTGCCATTCCTTAGACATTTCATAGTCCCTTGGCTGGTAAGTTTTTTTCTCTTTCTGTGCCTATCTGGAACAGTAAACCAAGAACAAATAGTACTGCACTCAGGGTGCCTTATAATCTCCCTGTTCTTATTTTCATTATTTCTGATTCATGGAGATGATTATTTTTGCCAAATTTGCATTCTATTAGGAAGAGTTCATTGAAAAGGAAACCACTCCACTGTGTCTTCATGTGTTAGGTGACAGTAACTCTTTCACGGAGCTCCAACTTTTGATCACCTCATTGTTCTTTGTGATCACCCTTGGTACTTTAATGATGATTAGCTAATATTTGTGAAATCCTGATTATTTGGAGTTCTCATGCACTTTATACTTTGCTAGAATGATTTAGTTTTTCCATAACGTGTTTATTTCTTCATCAAAGCCGTGAGCCAATTTTATCATCATCTGTGTTTTACTTTATGGAGTCTCTGACAGAAGGCTCTTTCTTTGTTCCCGAATGACAAAGTTACTTCAACAGGCATTTGTTGCTGATAAAGAATGCATTTCCTAACACTATTTTTTCCAGACTGTTTCTGCTCATACAAAAATAACAATCTAATGGAAAATATAGATAAATAGACATGTTATTATTTTAACAATACTATTTTCTTTCTTTTTTGGAGACAGGGTCTCACTATTCAGCTCTGGCTGTCTTGGAACTCAAACTCTGTAGACCAGGCTTGCCTTAAACTCACAGAGATCCACCTGCCCCTGCCTCCTGAGTGGTGAGACTGAAGGTTCCACTACTGTGGGCAGTCTCCATTATGGTATATAATATGGAAATAAAGCAGACACGGAGTGTAGAGGATGAACACATTGAGTTCTGGGTATAAAAACCACCAAGAGATATTTAGAAAAAGCTGGGTTTGTGGTTGTGGTGAGGGGAAATGGGGACCATGGAAATGAAAACTAGCCTGGGTTTCACTGCCTGGATCTTCACCTGTGAGGGTGTGACTTCAGGCTTGTACACGGCATCCCTGAAAAATGGCCATCAGGTTCTGAGGATGAGTGACAGGAATACATCACATGCTGTACTTAATGGGGAGAGAAGCTACATCTGGTCAAGGGCAGTTTGCAAAAACTGTCTTGATTTCTAAATATCCCTAACCTGCATGGTTATTCAGGGCTGGGGCAGATGAAGGGTTTCCTTATGGGATGACAACATTAATCTTTAAAATATATTAAATAAAAATATTTAAAAATATTAAAAATATTTTTAAAGTTAGGGCTTTATGATTTTTTTTCCTTAGGTGATACCTATTGATTTTTTTTTCACAGAATTTTCTTGTATGTCTATCTTTAAGATGATGAGTGCAAAAATGCTCAGGTTCTCACTGGAACACCAGCAATAGTCATCTTGGGATTTATTAACAAACTCTGATAGAGAGCTAATAGCCAAACTATATAAAGAACTCAGGAAGTTAGGCACCAACAATCCAAACGACCCAATTAAAAATGGGGTAGAGAGCTAAGCAGGAAATTCTCAACAGAGGAATTTCTAATGGCTGAGAAACTCTTAAAGAAATGTTCCCAGAAGCTATGTTTAGACAGTTGTGCAAGCGGTGTTTTGGGAAATGTAGTTAGCATTTGTAATACAAGCAGCTACCTAGGTACTCTACAGGAAGGCCTATAGAGTCAACTGACCGGAACCCTTGTGGGCTCCCACAGTCAGAACCACCAAGAAAGGAACAAGCATAGACTGGACCCCCAGTACATACAGCTTGAC
Organism: Rattus rattus; assembly: GCF_011064425.1. Taxonomy (NCBI): domain Eukaryota; kingdom Metazoa; phylum Chordata; class Mammalia; order Rodentia; family Muridae; genus Rattus; species Rattus rattus. The sequence goes on from NC_046163.1 coordinate 24,051,649, forward strand.
GCTCATGCAGATCCCCAACAACTGGAGCAGGGACTGCCTCTGAATTTGTTGCCTGACCGTGAAACCCATTCCCATAGTCGGCTGCCTTGTCTAGCCTCAGTGAGAGAGGATGTGCCTAGTTGGGCAGTGAGTGATGTGCCTGAGGTAGAGGTGAGTGGGTGGGGGCATGGAGGGTGTGTGTGTGTGTGTGTGTGTGTGTGTGTGTGTGTGTGTGTGTGTGTGTGTGTGTGTGTACTTGTGTGTCTGTGGTATAGGTGGTAGATGATACCCAGAAGGGCTTCTCAGAGGCAGAGAGAGTAGAATGGGGGAGGATCTGCAAGAAGGGGGGCTATGAGTAAAGGGGTCAATGATCTTGAGATGTAAAGTGAAAAAATGAAAAGGAATCAGTATTAGAGACTGTTCTCCATGCAGTGACTCAACAGGGCTGTACTTTAGTCTTTGCTGTGCTACCTTGTATTTGGTTTATGAGACGGCATAAGTTCGGAGTTAGACAGTCCAGTGACTTGGCTTGACTTTTTATTTCCTTGAATGAGCTTGGATAAGGTTTAAATCTCTCTGTCCTCTGTGTTCTCAACGTTAAAGTGTAGTTAATAATAACATTGTTATACATTTATCACCTGACAGGTGATGGGAACAGTGAAGTGACCATCTGTAGTGCCTGGCACCTAATACCATCCAAGCTTTTCCTGGAAATGAGATTTCGGAACCTTATTTTTTTTCTCATTCTTTTCTCAAAATAAGCTCTCGTGACACGTTTCACCAAACCTTTCAGCTAACGATAAAACGCATCGTGGCAAGTCTAGATACACAACTGCCAAAATGAGGCATAAAAGCTCCTCACACATATTCTCTAATTTTAGATGGAGTTGCTTGAGATGGGCTTTGCGTTTGAATCACTCATAGGGCGGTGCTGCCAACTCAAGGCAGATTCTATTTACCTCAGCCATCACTGATCCTTCTCACTTGCAGAGCTTGTGAGAAAGAGCTCGTTTAAAGAGCTGCCTGAGGAGCGTGTCTAAGTGTGCAGTCACAGCAAATACATTATGAGACACAGCAGTTCGTGCTCTAATTGTGTCCAGCAGTCAGGTCGAACCCTGCATGCTGGCTTATTTTAAAGGACACATTTCATGTTTGCTGTTCATACATCTACCATACTTTCTCCTTGCCTTCGGGATTCTTTTCCTTGCTGGGTCTAGACATTAGCTAAAGACAGATTTTTAGTAATATTTACCTGTTAGCCATTAGTGCATTTTGGCATTGTGGCTATTCATCTATCTTTCCTTCTTTCTTCTCTCATCTTAAATATTTGGACCTCATTTCATTTATCTCCTGTATGCCTGACAGGCAAATACTGAGCTCGTACGAAATGTTAATGCAGTGCTAATGAAGCAACCGAGGAGTTTGAGCTCAATAAATAGAGGGCCTGGCTCTGTGCTTGCTGTTCGATACCTGAGGCTGCTGCACTCCTCAGCCCTCTACCTCTCCAGCTTCTCTTTATATACTTCACTGTTTTATTTTCTCTTGTAACAAATACTGCAATCTATTTAGATTTTCAGTAGGCATTTCTTTCTAAATCTGCATGCTTTCCTTTAATAACTGTGGTTTTAGGAACTTTTCGAATTATAATTCTCTGTTGCATAGTGGGTACCTAGTGCTCTGTGTCTCTTTCTGTTCCAGCTTCCCTCCCGTCATGCATTGCTTATGACAATGACTAAGATTGTTTATTGGTGGTTAATATGATTGTATGTTAACTTGTCTGTTATCTGATCTAAATCCTTTGCCTCACTTATTGATACAGCACCCAGCGGAACAGGTGCCATGGTCACAGAGTGGCTTGTGCTGCACCATTTCACAACTGGCCCACAGAGCATCGAACTTTCTGCCTCCTGGACTACATCACTCTCCTCCTACATATGTCACGGATAAAGACGCATTTTTAATGGATTTGGTTTAAGACTGAAATAAAATGAGACTACTAAAGGCATTTTGTTCATAACATATTAAGTATATACACTTTGCTTGTTCATGGTAAGCTGCACTTCTAATGGATGAGGAACTAAAATTCGGTAAACAATCTTGGGTCTAGTGTGGGTGCATGGAAGAAAAGTTATTTATTCAAGTCTTTAAACAATGTTAAAAATAGGTTATTAGGTTTTGTTTTTCTCCCAGTTCTAGGAGCTATATATTTGGATACTAACTTCTTATCAGATGATGTGCAAATACTTTCTTTCATTTGCTAGCCTGACTTTCACTGTTTTCCTGTTCTTTTCTTTGCTTTATAGAAGTTGTAGATGTAATGTAGGTTCACTTGTCTACTATTGCTTTTGTTGCCATGTTCTTGATATGAAGAAGACTATCGTTTAAGCTCATTTCATGAAACTTTCCCTTTTTTCGGTCTTTTTTGTTTGTTTGTTTGTTTTTGAGGGAAAAGTTGCAATTTCAAGTCCCATGTTTGACTTATTATTTTTTTTATCCATTTGAGCTGATTTTTGTGATGTAAGATTAGCATATGCTTCCTTCTGTATCATTTTTGTCATTACCATCTTTCCCCTTCTGTTCATTATTAACAAATATTAATTCTATCAATGACTTTTCTCTACATGAAGATATTGTTCTTAGATCTTGTCTGCTATCCTTTCTCCCCTCTACTGCCCTCTCTATTCTTCCTCCTCTTACCTTTTTGAGACTGTTCTTACTAGATAACATTTTGAAAGTTTCCACATTTAAAGGAAAATGTGATATTTAGTATTCTATGTCTTATTTATCTTGCTTAATATAATATCTTTCAGTTTCATTCATTTTTTTCTGCAAATAATAGCATTTTATTCTTATTTATGACTAATACATACATCCATATATTCCAAGACTTTATCTAATTAATGAGGTGACAGGTAGCTAGGCTAAGTCTACATCTTGGATATCATATACTTTTTTCTCCCTTTTTTGTTTTCGGAGCTGAAGACCGAACCCAGGGCCTTGCGCTTGCTAGGCAAGTGCTCTACTACTGAGCTAAATCCCCAACCCTGTCACATACTTTTCTCATTGCTGTGATTTTTCAGCCAACTGAATTAACCTACAGAAGGATTTGTTTGTTTAGTTATTTATTTATGCTCCAGGTTTTAGTGTACAGTCTAGTACATCATGATAGTGAAGTCATGGAACCAGAAGCATGAGGCACAATCAGGAAGCATAGAAGGATGAGTGTAGGTGGTAACCTTGCTTTCTCCTTTTTATTTAGTCTCAGACCTCACCCTCATGGCATAGCACATGTAGGCTAGGTCTTCCTTCCCCCATTAAAGCCTTATGAAATACCCTCATAGGTATACCCAGAAGTATGCTTCTATGGTAATTCTAAATTTGTTCAAGTTGACAATGGAGGTTACCCATTGAAGGTATCATAAACAGTGCTGTAATAAACATGGGTGTGCTAACTATCTTTTCTTGTGCCTCCACTGTTTTGTGGAAAGATATATTTTTCTCCAACATGTATTCTTGGCACCTCTGTCAAATCACTTGACTCAATATGTGTACACTTCTAGTCTTTGTGTTTAGTTTTATTGGTTCATGTATCTGCTTTTGAGTAAGTTCTATATTGTAAAGAAGATATATGCATAGCAAGAAGTTATACAAAATAACATTGTGTTAGTAACCATTAGGGAAATGCAAGGAAGAGAACACAGACATTATGACACAAATGAATGGGTATATTAAATATGTTCTGTTCTTGTTATAGAATATTATTCAACATAAATAAAATCCCATATTTTGTAACAATATAGATAAATGTTCAGAACATAATGCTAAACAAAAGAAGCATGTCAAAGAAGGACATATTATATGATTCTAGGAACCTGAAATGTCTATCTACAGTTATTAAACTCAAATAGCATGGTGCTTTCTAGGGTTGGAGGGGAAAAGGAACTGTAGAGTTGCTAATCAATGACCATGAATTTTCAGTTATGTAAGATGAATGAAAATCAAAGATATATTGTATAAAATTTTACTTATATGTAACAATACTGAGCTTTAAAAATAAAGTTAAAATATGCTAAGAAGGTAGAGCTTTGCTCTATGTTATTAAGATATACCTGCTCATATATACATGTTGAAAGCCTTGGATTCCTCGCCTTTGGTTAGTTTTGTCAGGGAGTGAGGTGTGTGTGAAATACATAAAGATGAGCACAACAACTTTCTCCAGTACAACTAACAGAACTATCCATTCTTCTCTTATTCTGTTATCTAGTTTTTATTTTGCTTACAGAACTTTTTTTGTAATCTTATGTGCTTTTTTATTTCTTTTATTAATAACATTGTAAAGTTCATGAAGGCATTTTTCTGATTGGTTTGTTGGTGGTAGGTTTATTTCTATGTCTGATCACCCTATTGGTGGTACACATAACACTTAACTATTTGTTGAATGAATGAATGTGTCAAAACACATGCTATTCTCTAAAACACACCAAATTATCTTTATCATTGCTGTGACATTGTAATGAGCCTACAAAGAGCATCTGGTAATTATTAGACTGTTGTTTTGTTCCTGTGAGTTTCTGATTACTCTCGTGCACTGTCGCCCTCTAAGATCCACTTACTTGGCTACTTGATCCTACAAATGGTTCCAGTTTCATTTCTGTTACTTTGATAAAATATCTGCACAGAAAGCCACTTAGGGGAAAAGAGGCTTATTTCAGCTCACAATTACAGGCTATAGTCTATGATAGCAAGGAGGTCGGGGTGACAAGAAGTTAAGGTTTCTAGTTGCATTATGTCTACAGTCAGAGCAGAAGGAAATGAATGAATGCCTGCTTGCTTGCTTCTGCTTACTCCAGTTCTCTACTCTTACGCACCCCAGAATCCCTTCCATTCTCCCCACATAGGGAATGGTGATACCTACAGTGGGCTGGCTCTTCCTACGTCAACTATGAAGTCATGAAGACTCTCTTTTTAAGTGAGTTTAGATTGTTCCAAGTTGACAAAGCTAGCCAACACACTTAAGGTTTCCACTGCATATAATAACTGCACCCTCTGTGTGGTCTCCAAATCCCTTAACTTACCATGCTGGTTGCTTTGGAAACTGGTGGTCTGTGATCTTTCCATCATGGTTCAGATGTAATCTGTTCACACTTCCTTTCTCAGAAACATTCTCTTTTCCTCATTTGCAAGGCTTCATTAGCATTACCTTTTGTTTGGGCTTTGTAGGTGACTCATGTGGCTACTTTTTGTTCTATTTTTAAATCTAGAAGCCTATATCAGGGGCTGTAGAGATGGTTCAACAGGCAAAATCACTGTCTGCTCTTCCAGAGGTCCTGAGTTCAATTCCCAGCAACTACATGGCGGCTCTCAACCATCTGTAATGGGGTCCAATGCCCTCTTCTGGGGAGTCTAAAGACAGCTGCACTGTATTCATATACATAAAATAAATCTTAAAAAAAGAAGCCCACAACAGTAAAGTAATCGTATCATTTCATGCATAAAAATAAAATAGATTGCAATGAGAGTGAACAGTGCTCTGAAGTATGCATAGCTGTTAGACTTTGCAGCCTGGTTGTGAACTTGGAGCAGCCCCTTAGCAGAACTCCCACCACCTTCTGCATCTTCCCAAGTGCCACATGTTCTCCTGTCTTCAGTACTTCCAGTTCACAGCCTTCCCCTCTTCCCTGGGAGATCTCTCAATTATTCTTCACAGCTCTTCTCAAACAGCGAGTCTCCTGTCTTTTTACGGGTTCCACTGTGTAGAGAAAGGTGCTTCTTCTGGGTTTCCAAAGCAGCCTGTCTCCATGAATGCTTGGCCATTATTGCTACAGGCTTTAGTTATCACTGTACCTGTCACTGAGAGTGGGAAGCATTTCATAATTTAATGGTTGTCTGGGCAGTGTCTTGGTGCTATGGGAGCAGGTTAAATAGGTGCCTCTATAAATGTCATTTATGTAATAATTTTATAGTTGCTCTTCTATTTTTACAGGTCATTTTTTTCTACCAAGATGTATAACTCTCATGAAACTTATTTCCCCTCTTTAATTTTTCTTTTAACAACACTGGGAAACTTTTATAAACAAAATACTTTGTTTGCCCCCTCTCTTGTTCTCGAGTCCAGAGTTTTCCTAATTAATGTCTTTGTTCCCTGAGCCTAGATATTTTCCTATACTATACTATATTACTGTATTTAATTTTTGCAGGTTTTGTTTTCTGCTAGGCAACAGCTAATGTGTTAGCGTTAGTGACTCATTATTCTTGTGTGAGTTTAGATACTATTTTTATGATCAGTGGTGGGAATTTCAAGTCCTAATGGATGAAAGATACTTTTAGGCAGTGGGAACTTACCATTTTCTCTAAATTATAATCGTTTATGCCTTGTGTATGCTTTTTCTATAGTCGTTATTCCAAAATCGACAGAAAATCCTTTGTAAAGAAATTGTGTGCATGATGAAGTATAAATAGAAAAATGGTCACCTGTGGTAGGATACATGGATTCTGAGACATTTCTTCATCACTATTTTCATATTGAAATGCTTGCACCTTTACTTAGAGATAATGAAGTCTTGTGTGTGTGTGTGTGTGTGTGTGTGTGTGTGTGTGCCCATGTGAATGTATGCACATGTGTATATGAGCGTGCAAGTGTATGTGTGCATGTAGCAGCCAGAGGTGTCAGGTACCTTTCATGATTACTCTCCACTTTATGGTATAAATTTTTTATATGTTTAAAAATATGTGAATGCTTTTCCAGAATATATTGATGCACCATGTGCATGCCCATTGGCTGCAGAAGTTAGAAGAAGGCATCAGATCCACTGGAACCAGAGTTACAGAATCTTGTGGGCCACCAGGTGGGTGCTGTGTACTCTTCAAGAGTCAAAAGTGCTCTTAACTGTGGAGCATCTACAGCGGCTGTCACCTTAGTTTTTGAGAAAGGGTCTCTCAGTATGGCTAGTAAGTCTCAGGGATCCATTTGTTTCTCCCCCTGCCTTAGTCCTTGGTGTATAGCTGGGCACTGCTGTACCTAGGTTTTAAATGGTAGCTGGTTTTATACATAGTTTCATATGTCTCCATTGACAGCCTGTCTAGCACCTTTACATACTGTGAGAGCTATTCCTCAGAGAGAAACTTCCAGTTTCGTTGTAGCTTGATGCCTCCAAGGTCTGTGTCTGAAGCATTTGGTGTCTTTAGTAATAAGGTCTTACTTTCAAGGGCTGGGAGGCAACTAAGGACAATGTCAATAGTGTATATAGTTGGGAAGTCTCCTGGTTACTTACGATCAGCCACTCAAAGGGAGATTTGCCCTTCCCAGCACTGGATTTTCGTTAGACAGTTTATAGTTCTCATGGAGAGCATCCTCACCCCCAAGTGACACAATTTTATTTATTACATATGCACATGCATATGCACATATACATATACATACACACACATAAATATATAATGTTTAAGTAAACAATAGTTTTCCTTATGACTTTTTTCAATCATCCTTAATGTTGTTTATCATCTATTTTCCCTTTCTGTCTCTATCTCTGTCTGTCTGTCTGCCTGTCTGTCTGTCTCAATATTTCCTTCCTCCTGCCTCCCATTTTCACATCTTCCTTCACAGCACTTGTGTTCTACTCTATCCCCATTCTAGACCTCTCTAGGCTTTCTTCTTATCTCTGGTCCCTTTTGATTTTTTTCTGGTTCCTGTGGTTACTTCAGATTACATACTCATGTCTAAAGATTCAGAGCGAGGGCCTACAAATATGAGACATTTGTCTTTCCGTGTGGGAGTTACTTCACTCAGTGTAATGTTTCCTAGTGTCACCTATTACCTACAAATTTCACGATTTTCCTTTTGCTACAGATGGATAGCATTACACTGTGCATATGTACCACATTTTCATTTTCCATCTTTCTGTTGAAGGGCATTTACATTATAAACAGAGCAGCAATAAACCTGGGTGAACAATTAAATCCAACATTCTTTTTTGATAAATCCTAAAGAAAACAGGATTGGAGGGAACATACTTCAACATGCAAGAAGTTATGTATGGCAAACCACTGGATCCAAATTGCTTTGATGACTGAGGCAGGAGGCTTATGAGTTCAAAGTCTGTCTTGGTTTGAGAGTGAATTGAAGGCTAGGGTGGGTGGCTTAGTCAGTAAAGAGAGGGCATAGAAAGGGAAACTTAGTCCTAAGAGATGGCTTAATGAGCAAAGGTGCTTGCCATTAAACCTGATGGCCTGATAGTGATTCATGGGACACACAAGTTAGAAAGAGAGAACTGACTCCTTTCTACAAGTTATCCTTTGACTTCTGTATATGCAATGCTGCATGCATGTTCCCACACCCCCCAATAAATAAAATGTAAAGTACACTGAAATGTAAGGAAACCGAAGAGCGGAGAACTGTGACATTTTTTTTAACTTCTGTAGTGCACACAGATCTACATAAATTCATATGATTGTCGATTTGATAAACCCAAAAGTGAAACTTAAGTCTCTTATAATATATTTAGTATTCTTTCTATGTGGGGAGTCAAAGCATCCATTTCTGTCCTCTATTGCCAGTGATTCTTCATTTACTCACTTACTGTTTGACTGGCTTCTCTGTGGCTGGAGGCAAGTGGTTGGCATTTCTCAGCATCTGAATACACTGGGGCTGGCTATGCAGTCACTCCTGCTGCCCCCTTTGAACGTAGAAAGCAATAATTAAAATGCCCAGGACCTTGTGAACCATGGAGTCTGGTGGACTTTATTCCTTTAGGTTTAATAGAACATGATCATTCATGGAGTAAGAACCCTGGTACTGTGAGTTCCTGGGAAGATTGGAAGCTTGGTAAAATCTATTTTAAGGTGCTTTTCAAAACCAAGACAAAACATGAGGATTGAAAAATCAATCTGGGCTAGGGTGAGGGTCAGTTTCAATACTTCCTGCCCATCAGTACACAATGTCATTTTTTACAGTATTAAAAATGTCAAGTGTTGCTTGACATTTTAAGGTAACGGTTCAAATTTTGTTCCTGTGTGTGTTTTGTTGACCTCCCAGAACTCCAGATCTGGAGGTTGAGTCTAAATTCTTTTAATGTTTTAAAATGGCATACAGTGACATCAAACAAACAAGTTAACACGCTTTTTTCTAATTTCTCACTTTTGCAAACTTCAGGCTCTTTGAGATGTTCATTGTAAGATACAATTAAGTGTCTTTGAAAAACATGCACTCAAGTTTTAGTTTTTATTATTGATTTTCAACACTATGCTGGGTTCATATTTTAAAGAAGTTAATTTCAAATAAAAGACCAATTTTATAGCCCAATGACATTTTAAATGTAAAATACAAATGAAAAAAAGAGCCACACATAGTAAAAGCTTACAATTATTCTGAAGATTTAACCTGTAGAAGACGTACATGATATAGGTCAGTTGCCCTTCTAAGGTCAATCATGGGCGTGCTACAAGGAAAATTTTACAGCTAAATTCCCTCTTAATATATTTTCAATACTGCTTATGTTAAAATTCAACTGATTATATTATGACTAATATGTTTATATACTAATTCAAGATATTCTGAGCATATCTATAGAATACATAGAAACAAAATTCACAGAACAATGGTTTTAAAAATCAGTTATTTATGCTATGACAGCCAAATTTCTTTAATGAAAAATACCATTAGTTGCCTAGTATAATAAAAATATTATAGTGTTTATATGATAAAAGGAAGCTTCTTTTTTCTTCTCTGTTAATTCCTCTCTGTACATATGCTATAAATTGTGTTACAGAATCTGGGAGTTCTTCAGTTTTGGAATGAATTTCCCTTGGGAGCTAGAGATCAACTTATAGCTTGGTTTCTGTTTCAGTTCTAACTTCATTTTCATTTTGTGTCTTTTTTTTTCTAAATAAAGCTGGGACTTGCAACATGCCATCTTCAGGTTAAACTTCTGGGTAGTAATCAAGAGCTTTTAGATTGAACAGTTTTCAATAGTTTTTGGTACATCTCCGACTTTAAAAATCTGGGATAAGAATCCATTTCCATATGCATGTATACGATCTTTTGGGCCTCTTCAAAGCACATTTGAGTGGGTTCTCGAATGCTTTTGATGATAGCTTCCCGTGTTGTACTGTCGATGTTGATCTGAAAAATGAAATTATAGACTAAGCACAACAGACGCACATGCCTGCAATGGAAAGCTTTAATTTGCTGCCCTCCTTCTCAGAGTCACAGTTTAGGCTCACTATTCTTAGGTATTTAAAAAGACGTTTAGGAAATGAAGTCTTTGCTCTTTTTAAAAGTAAAAAAATCCACCATTAGCAACCAGGAGTAGATTGAGAGCATGACGTCTGTGACCAGGGAACTCCACAAACTACTGCTTCTTTGGGACATGCCAGTGGTTTGACAGTGGCAGTCTGCAAACATGGAATTCTATGAACTGGAGGGCTCTTTTTTTTTTTTTTTTAAAGAAAAAAGGAAGTTGGTGGCTGCTTTAAACTTGATTCTCCTCAGTAGTCACAAATGCTGTGTTAACCAACCAGGTCCTGAAATGGGAAGCAAGTGAGGAGAAGTGAAGAAATGGAGGGGAGAAGTGGTTATCACAGAAAACCTAAAATTTTCAGAAGGGTTTTGGGATTCATTGAATAAAAGAGGGCTATGCTGAGTAATAGAAATCTCTCATGCTATCCTCCACCCTTGCATTTAACATGAATTGGAAGTTTCGGTTGTCTCTCTTTCAGGAGCCTCAGTGTGAGGCAGCCTGAGAGTAGTAATGGTGACTTGGATGTCAGCTGGGGTGGTTGGATTATGCTAATGTGAAATGGCTCAGTGGACCAACCTCACTGGAGTGCTCATTCATGGCATTTCAAGTTTATGATGCCAGAGAACTCTCCCAACAATCCCTTTGCTCTTTTTAACTGTGTTGGACATTAAGATAGGCTAATGAGTAGAGGATTTTGGATCAAACAGCTCACCTTTGAATTCTATGGTTACTAATAATTCTACACAGGAGGAATTCGTTAAGTTATCTAGTTCATAGGTTCTGTGACTGAAGAATAAGATTAGTAATTCTTAATTTATATAATTTTAAGGAGATACTGGGATGGAATATGACTGGCATATAATGGTGCTCAAGTTATTAATGTCTTCCAAGGGATGCCCCAACTGTCATGTCTCATTGTTACCTCTCTAGGAGACTGTGGCTGAATGTAGAGATTGTAAAGCTTTTTTGCTCTAGAAATTCTGCCCCTCCGTGAAGCAATTTTCTTGTAGGTTTCACATGCCATCCAGAATTTAATGTTCTCATCACTGTGCTCCAATTTTAAATATGCTGTGTACACTACTGGGCCATCTAAAAGTAGAAAAAATATGATAGTTTTTGTGGGTTAATATTTAGAATTTAAACAGCAATTCATACAGTTTAATACAGAAGCCTAAAGAAGAGCTCTAAAGATACAAAACAAGTGGACACCTTCTAACTATAACTTTACCAGTCACACACGCAGGTCTCTATATATGTGACGCATGTTCAAGGATGCCACTAATTGGTGAAGTTACCCCTTTGTTTTGAGTCACTCAGTGGAAAGTGTTTGTCAGTTTAGATGTACCCATGACAGAAAAGCCACCAGATGTCATAAGAACCCACACAAATGACTTAAACTACATAGACGGACAGAACTCTCCTCACAAAGTTTTAAAATATTTTATACCTCACAATAAAGTGATAGGTAAGATCTAAATTAACAATCTGGCAAGTCAGGGTTGGGGGGGAACTATCCAAGCTATGTATGAGTGATACTTTGATGAGCTAGAGTTTTCTGGAGTGTTTCTCAATGTCCAGTCAGCAGGAGAACAGGACAATGAAGAATTGAACATCATATTCATAGTTTATGGTTCAAGCCAGAAATAGGGACCAAGTAAGGAATGGAGTCCAGGGGGATGTTGAGCATCTTCTCAGAACCTAACACAGGGCAATGCGTTGTGTTGAACATGACTATGAGATGGCCCTTGGTGCTCAGATGCTTATCTTCAGTTCTGGTCTTGAACAGCCCCTGGGGTGAGCGGATGACTACAGAATGGGAGGACTTTGATTCTGACCCCAATTTGCGGGAGCTTGGACTCATAGATTAGTCATGCTCTCATAAGAGCAGCTTGTTACTCATCATCCCTGGGACCATCAAGCATCAAGTTTGAGATGAATACATTGGGATTGACACTAAACTCCTTTTGGTTACTGTGAAGTCTTTTGGAATATATGAGACATGTAATTGCTAAATGCTAAAATGACAAAGCAACTTTCAATTAATGTTACTAGAATGGTGCTTAGTCAGACTGAATATGAGACCACTTACAGACTGACAGTGTAATTTTTTTTCTTTTACAAATACTTGGTTCATCATTTAATGTCTGCAATGTGATGAGTTTTGAGGCCAGTACCTCTCTGTGACGTTGTTAACCATAAGTTGTGCCATAGTGCACATTATTTCCTAAAGTATGGGATTTTGCTAACAAACAATGTTGATTAGTATCTGATTAACTGTCATGGGAAAGAGTAATAGTCAAATGGAATAGAACTAATGAATAAAGTCATATTTTCCTACATCTTCATAGAAGACATTATTACATCAATTTCCTAGCATTAGAATATCAAGCTACTTGGTCTTCATGTGGGCTGAAACAAATACAAGAGGGGCTTTCCCGAAAGCTGTTGTCTGTATATGGGATATGATTTTCTAGCTGGGCTGCCTTGTCTGGCCTCAGTAGAAGAGGAAGCTCCTAGCCTTTCCGAGACTTGAGGTGACAGAATGGGGGGATTGTTAGCGGGGGCGGGGGGGCTACCTGCTCAGAGGAGAAGGCAGATTAGGGGAAGGATTGTGGGAAGGGGAGACTGAGAGGGGGATGATGAGCAGGATTTAGAGTGAATAAGTGAAAAACAAATTAACACACACACACACACACACACACACACACACACACACACACACACACACACACACACACCCCTAACCCTAACTCTAACCCTATCACCATTGGAGACATCAGGACAATTACACATATGCATGTTCATTGCAATTAGACCATACAAAATTGTATTGCATTCTGTGAAGTGCATCCATCAAAATACACAAAAGTAACCAACCTAACACCATTGAAGAGATTAGGATGAACTATTACACATCTGCAGTGCCATTGTATATATGCCATAGAAAATTGTATTGCATTTTGTGAAACACATATGTAGAGGGAAGTATAAAAGGACAGTGTTCCCTCACTAAAACAAGCCATGCCCATAGCAGAGATTACTAAATTCAGTTGAATGTGAAACAGGATGTTCTGGGAGAAAAGGCCTTGCCTCTCTTCTTTAAAACACATATGGATAAAGAAAGAAACCTAACTATAACTCTAACCCTGACCTTAAACCTAACCTTAACCCCAATCCCAATCCCAATCTTAAACCCTCACACTAAGCCTAATGCTAACACCATTGGAGACATTAGGACCATCAGTTACACATATGCATCCTCACTGCCCTTTATGCCATAGGAAACTGTATTGAGTTCTGTGAAATGCACGTTTTGGAAGAGGTAACATTTTGGAAGAAAAGACCTCATCTTTCTTCTTTAAAGCACACATGGGTGGGTGTTGAGGTTGGTTCTCTTTGCTATATTGTAATATGCCAGAAGGTCTAGGCCTAAGAGTGACTTCCGATGCTTAAAAGCCTTTGTTCTACAAATTTTGTTCCTTAATTTAAAACTGTTTGTTAAATAAAATTGGCTACAGCCAATTACTGGAGGGATTAGAGGTAGGTGGGTTTGGAGTGACTTGATTGGGGGAGAGATCAGGAGGAGAAGGAGCAAGAAAAGAGAGAAGAGGGGAAGCCACCAAGAGGGGAGATGGATGATGAGCACAAGTCTAGAAGAAAGAGCAAGTATCTGGGGTACAATGCTGGGGAAGTAACCAGGTCAGCAGTTAGAAGAGTAAATTAGGGGTTATGTCCAGTAAGTGTCAAAGCTAAAGAAAAAAGAAAAAAAGAAAAGAAAATCAAGTTACATGCTCCTTTGATTTTCACTGATTATATCAGCAGTGAAATAAGAAGCAAGACGACATTTTATATTTAAGGAAAATAACACAGAGGTAGGTACCACTTATGAAGCCCTCAGGGGAAAGTGGGTAATCTGCAAATGTGGGATGGTGATACAGAGCCATAGAGCATGGCTGACAGTTATGTGGGCAGATGTAGCCTGTAGTACAATGACCGGAAGAGGTTTGAAAGAACCTTCACTTTGGCTGACAGTACAGATCAGATGAGGGCACATTATACATAGATATATAGCCTAGGAAGTGACATAGTTAGACATTACTACCCAATGGGAAATATATTGTAACACATTTCAAATAAGTTTGTTTTCCCACTGACATGACTTAGTGATAGTCTGTGCCTTGCCATAAGCATTGAAAATTAGGAGCCGAGAAACGCAGTTGTGTTTACTAATGCGTGCTAGAGACATAGTTAAAGCTCTGGGCAAAGGACGAAAACAAAACCAAAAGTCATTACTTCTTTAATAAGAAAATTTGAAAGCCCCAAGTTCCCAGCATGCACTGAAATAAAGTCTTATTAGCACAAATACATTAATATAATTGGCACTTAGAGGAATGATGACTGAAGACTGAAGCAGGAGTAGGAAACAAGGACTTTGAAATAGAGAAATAAGTTATAAATCAGAAAACAGTTATTGGTAAAGTTCATAGGTCATTGAATGAGATGATTTCTGGCCAGTTGGAGAAGTAGTCGACTGAGGCAAGAATATGGTCTGGTAGCCAATATTGGGTTTTATGTTATGTTTAAATGTGTATTTATTTTTATCTTGAACTTGTACTAAAATGTTCCTCAATTCTTACTCCAGAATCTACCTGTATCAATTCCTGCTTTCTTAAGCTTCCCTTTTTTGAGAGATGAATAAATATCTTTTTCTCTGCGGCTGGACTAATGGTTTTATAACTCCTAATATAGCCACATGCCTGCTAATAAAACTTTCTGAATTATTTTTTGCATTTCCCAAATTGCAGTATCCTATAGGTGGTATACAAAACGTACCAAGTATGGGTAGTTGCTGTAGTAGGACCTATTAGTCTCAGTCCCGCTCTTTTAAGAGGCCCATATTTCCTTGTCCCACTCACCTCTGCACTGGCCACTGGATTTGTGCTGGCCTGTGAGAGCTATCTTTTACCCTTGGGTGGTTCTTTACTTCCCTTGTCACAAGGTTAATAAATCTAGAAGAAAGCTACTCTTTATCCAAATGTCATAATTAAGGCATGGAACAGGGTTGTAACTGACCTTAGTTGTCATATATTATGAATAATATTATAATCAAGTAGGATTTTAGTGGTACTTATTATTTCATCATGATTTTGCAAAAGCTGACCCAGACTGCTGGAACCCATATAATGTTTCAGACAGGCTTTATTGTGCAGAATGACTGTGCTTACATGTTTATTTTACAGACATCTGTGTAAATCAGGTAAGTTTTTTTTTCTTTCTGAGAATGTTACCTTGTTGCCTAAGCAGGCAACTAGAACAACATCTGTGCAAAAAAATTTCAGGAATCTTCGTAAATATTAAATGGAAAATCGATTTGCTGAGTTTATAGTTCTGGGGACTCATACCACGAGTGAATTACAAGGTGAAACATTTTTCCTAAATTAGGCAGTAGTGCTCCAAATAGCCCATTTTGAAGTGTGAAATGGTACTCAGGAGACTTGATGCTGCTTAGAAGAGCCAATGAAAGAAAGACCAGGACTGATTATTTGAGAGGACAAGAAAATAAGTTTGTGTCATATTTTGTATATGCATTTTCCTTTACGAATGTGGGTGGTACCTTTAATAATCTCTATATTGCTCTTTAAAAAGAACTGAGATTAATATATCTGTGACACACAAAGAAACAAGTGACAGTCACTTAGATGGGGAAGGGACATGGGGGATTTTTGAACCAAGTCAGAGTATGTCCTATCTTTCCAATTTTGTGTCTTCTACATAAGGCAAGCCTTTATCATGCATTAAATCTGGCAGGTGATATGTGGACATTGGTTCATGCTGAAATATATGAACTAATTTTTAATGTTTGTACTATCAATCTACATCACTGGGCACACCAGAGTATATCATTCTACTATAATTTCTATATTCTTTTGTAGCACATCTTCTGTTTTACTACAATTTGTGTTTTGTAGTTAGAGTTTTTCTTTCTTTTCTATTCTCTTTAAATGTTAAAGATATGATTACATCTTTGCATCATCTTCTGCCATTTGCACATTATTTTGAGATACATTTGTAACCATCTTCAATCAGAAAGCTTCAGTCAGTTTTCCAAATGCTCCCTTTAGCATTATCAGGAGTTTTGCTAGAGGAAAAAATTCTATACCCTCCCAATATCTTCCTATGACTCAAATGACAGAGGCTGGAGCTCTTGGCTGTAATTGCCGGGCTTACTGGACACAGTACTTTGCCCTCCCACCTACGTTTAGTCACTCATAAGCGTAGTGCCTGAGCCCTGTTCAGATGTTCTTCTCTAAGCACACTTTGTGGTCACTCATTTATATAGTTTCTTTCCAGGGTTGACTTTATTCTTGATCTTAGACTTAGCTTATAGATCACAGTTCTGGGAAGAGCTCTCTGAACTTTCATGGTTGCATAAATATTCTGTTAGTTGACAAATACACCTAATACAAAGAGATTCTACAATTTTGATAAGTATATTATGGTCTATTATATTCATTGATCTCCTTCTGTTCAACTGAGAAGCTATGAGAACCAGGACTGCAAGTTATTAACTACTGTCTATAGGGTTCCTATTCACTGTTAAATGGCAGGTCCTGGTGGCTAAAATATTTTATAATCTAGGCTTCTGTATCTTTCATGCTTTACATTTTCATAGACCCTCTTACACATCTTGAAAAGTAAGGTAGGCTCTAGTCATTCCCCACACAGGAGGTACAGAAGACCCGGGGATTATAATAGTATACTATTGCTTTTCATTTTCCGACAGTGGGGAAGAAAGTGCTAGCTGAGTAACCATGTCTATAAAAGGCCATTTCTTTTCTCACTTTGGCAGGTGAAAAAGTGCATGAGAAATTGGAGAAGACAAAAAATGCTAAATGGAAAGGGCTGAGGCAATGTCGTACAGTAATATAAGGTGTGATGAAGGTAACCATGACAACAGCAATGGTTAGCAGACATTAGGATAAATGGTAGTGTGGGAAGCTGCCAATCCCGAGTGGGAGGCAGGAAATCACTCACAGATGCAGAGACCTGAGACCGTGCACAGAGGTTGCAACCAAACCACCAGTTACTTCTCATGTCAGCCCCGTGTCACTACGTCAATAAAGACGCACCACCTGCCCCATGGCTCATGAGTAGAGAGAGATTTCATTGCCTTTAGCAGCTTGCCAATCCTATACTGTTAAACTCAGTATTTTCAAAGATTGTTTAACTGTAATTATGATATATTAGAAGGGGGAGTATAAAGTACACTTAAGTATAATTTTGCCCCAAAGTAAAGCATTAATGCTAGCTCGTATTCAGAACTCCTGCCTATCCAGAATATAGCGCTAGGCAGCTGAGCAGGACACAGAAAGCCACATCTGTGCTTTCTGAGTTAAAAATGATTTCTGCAATCATTTCAACGATCACTCAACAATGTGCAGTTGTCAACTGCTATTTCTCTGATATCATAGCCCTAGAGTTTTCCCAAAGAGTGATTTTGGCACCTTTTGTACCGGCTAAAGATTTTCCAGGTTCTCTTGTGCCTTTGCTTCTTTTAGTACTGTACCTTTCCTAGATGCTTTTACCCCATTATCCCCTCTCATCTGTCATGTCTGCCTCACTGTTAGCTGTCATCACCAGACGAGCATCTTGCTGTGTTTCCCAACTGCGATTAAAACAGCTATTGATCTTGTTCCTGATCCTGACCTTATGTCTCTTTCCCATCTCTGGGGTGTGTGTGTGTGTGTGTGTGTGTGTGTGTGTGTGTGTGTGTGTGTGTGTGTGCGCGCTCACATGTGTGCCTTTTACTAGACTGGAACTGGCAAAGTAGGACAGGCTGAGTAGCCCTCAGCCTCCAGCACTCTATCCGTCTACCCGTCCCTAAACTGGGAAAATTGTTAAATATGCACACTATGCCCAGACATTTTTCTTATTTTAAAATTGGAGGCTCTGGGGATTGAGATCATGTTTTCATGCCTGCGAGACATTTTACTGACTAAAGTATTTCTATAAATACTCCTAGTTTTCTTGAGAGTCTATTTTGTTTAAGATGACAAATAGTGACAGTTCTTACTATGTTGTACACATGTGATATTTTAACTTCTATGTACTGTATGTAATGATTAGATTAGGATAATTGACATATGTATCACTTCAGACACGTATTATGTAGGATCACTCAAAAACCTTTTCTCCTACCTATTTTGAAATGTTAAATTCCTTGCCTTCACACATAGTTATCCTAATGTGTTGCCTTAGAAGTTATTCTCATCAAATCGCACCTTTGTGTCCCTTCCTCACCTTTTCTCTGTCATTGTTTCATATGCTTCTCAGAAATTGGAGACCAAATTGTATTCTCTACTACTTTGAGAATGACATTTTAGATTCCACGTGTATGAGGACATAAAGTATTTATCTGTGTGAATCTGACTAATTTCATTTCTTAAATGTTGCTGTCTGTAGTATGTGTGTGAGTACTGGATCAAGCATGCCAAGTGGAAGTCAGAGGACAGGATCTTTGGCTAATTGTCCCCAAAGGTTTGAAGGATCCTCTGTCTCCATTTTCCGTTTTTCCATAGGCATGCTTGGAACTAAAAATGTGTGCCCCTGCTTCTACCTTTACTGGGTGTTGGTGATCTGAACTCCAGATTTTACACTTACAGGACAGGCACTTAATCCACTGAACCATTTGTTGTAGGATACTTGATCACATTGTGAACCTGGAGGTTGTGGAACTTACTGGAAAAAACTGTTTCTAGTTGTGTATCTCAGCTCTTAGCACACACCTATAATCCCTCTGGCTGGAATACAGACACTCCCTCATACACGCCTTTAATTACAAACAATGGATGCCTAATTCAATGGCAAAGTAATGAATAAGAGGAAGATTTGACAGAACAGGATGTGCCCATCTCTCTCGAGAAGACAGAGGAAAGGGAAGTGACTTAAAAATGAGCAATACAGAGAGGGAAAGAGGCAGTTTTACCAGGAGAATTCTACAGAGACAGGTTGAAGAGAGAAAAAGATAGACACAGGTAAAGACAGAATGAACCAGGAAATGAGAAGGAGCTAGAAGATTAGAACAGTTTCCTAGAGTTAATTTGAGACCGAGCAGAGAAATTCAGGTCACAAACTTAGAGAGAAGCAAGATCGAATTAGTCAGCTTGGAGAGGAGTTTTAGCCAGAACAGTTGAGTTGAATCACTCAGCCTGAGTTCAGAAAGAACAAGAAAGGGTGAGCTTATTCCACAGTAAGTCTCAGAGGCTGAAAACATTCTAGGCACAGATAAGATTGTACAGAGGCTAGAAGCTTCCAAGAGTAGTCCTAGATTAACAGATGGAGGCAGTATGCTTCAGAGATTAAATCAGTCAAATAAAAGATATTTTTATACTCACTTGGCTTTTTTCATAATTATCTCCAGATGCATCTGTGTCCCCACAACCAACAAAATTTTAATATTTTTATGATTGAACAATATTTTATTACAAATATGTTCACATTACTTTTTTTTTTTAACCAATTTAAACACCTTGACACTAATGTTGGTTCCACATCTGGCTGACTGAGAATAGTGTTGTGAAAAAGTTTAAGTACTGATGGTTTCTTTACATTCATATGCTAACTCCTTTGGCTATGTAGACAATAGTGAGACTACCAGATATACCATAGTTTTATTTATTTGTTCATTTAAACTTCAGACATGCTTGAATTAATCTATACTACCATCAACAATGTTCAAGCAGTACCCTGTCTTCAGATTCTTGCTAGGACCTTTTATTTATTGTCCTTCGATAATGGATATGGTGTATGATAATAGTCCATTATTGTTTGATTTGCATCCTCTTGATATGTAGTAATGGTGAGTTTTCTTCATATCATGGTTAATGATTTGTGCATTCTATTTTGGGAAATTTCTATACAAATCTTATTTAAGTTGGATTATTGTTAGTATTATTGTTTTAGTGATCTCTTATGTATCTTGGAAATCAATCCCTCTTTAAATAAATAGTTTGTGAGTATTTATCCCATCCTTTAGGATGGATCCTTACTTTCTTTACTGTATTGAAGCCTTTCAGGTTGATATAATCCTGTTTGTCAGCTTTTGCTTTTTTTTTTTAATTCTATGTGTATATGGACTATACTCATAAATTTTTGTTTATACCAAGATTCTAAAGTATTTTCCTATGTCTTGATCCACTTTGAATTGTTATTTGCTGTTGTTGTTGTTGATGATGATGATGATTGTGTGTGTGTGTGTGTGTGTGTGTGTGTGTGTGTGTGTGAGAGAGAGAGAGAGAGAGAGAGAGAGAGAGAGA
This sequence comes from Rattus rattus, assembly GCF_011064425.1. Lineage (NCBI taxonomy): Eukaryota > Metazoa > Chordata > Mammalia > Rodentia > Muridae > Rattus > Rattus rattus. The sequence continues at coordinate 24,072,179 of NC_046163.1, forward strand.
GAGAGAGAGTGAGAGAGAGGTGGCAGGGGAGCAGGTTTCTTCTGTATTTAGATATCTGTTTTTAAATCTCCCGAGAAGCATCAATTTATTTCTGAAATGTTCCATTCTGTTCTATAAGATTCTGAACTATTTTCAATACCAGTCCATTTTTGTTTCGGATGCAAGCAATCCCTCTGAAGTATGTTTTTGAGACTGGTGTTATAAATATTTGCCTTTTGTTTAGTTGGTTTTTTTTTTTCATGATTGATTTGACAATTTGGGTCTTTTATGATTCCATATAAATTCTAGAGGTGTTTTTATTTAGTTATGTGAAATATAATTGGTAATTTGATAAGGAGCTTTTAAAAAAGTTTCTATGTATCTATTTATACAATTTCCAAAATTCCAAATGTTATAGGTATCTAGTTTTACTCCACTGTGATCAGAGAAGATAAATGTTATAATTTCAACATTTATTATTATTAATTAATTGTTTTATTTATTTACATCCCAAATGTTGCTTTACCCTTCCTGGTCTCCACTTGAAGTTTCTTCATTTATCCTTATTCCCCTTCCCCGCTGAGAGGATGACTTCCGTGAACATCCCCCCTCCCTGGGGCATCAAGTCTCTACAGGATTAGGTGTGTCTTCTCCCACTGACGCTAGCCAAGACAGTCTTCTGCTACATATTAGTCTCTGGGAGCTCCCAAGCATCCAGGTTAATTGACAATGTAAGTCTTCCTATGGGATTGCCATCCCTTTTGGTTCCTTCAATCTTTCCCCTAACTCTACCATAGGAGTTCTCCAGGGGTATATGTCTCCATAGCTGGTGGGATTGCAAATTGGTACAACTACTCTGGAAATCTATCTGACAGTTCCTCATAAATATAAAAACAATTTTACCTGAAGATCCAGCTACACTATTCCTGGGTATATACCCAAAAGATGCTCCAAAATATCACAAGCACACATGCATAGAAAATGTAAGCAACCCAGATGTCCCTTAAGTGAAGAATGGATACAGAAAATGTGGTTCATTTATGCAGTGGAATACTATCCAGCTGTTAAAAACAAGGATATCATGAATTTTGCAGGCAATCATGAATGGAACTAGAAAATATCCTGAGTGAGCTAACCCAGACCCATAGGACATGCATGGTATGTACTCACTGGTAACTGGATATTAACAAAAAGAACAGAATACCCATGATACACCTCATAGACTCTAAGAGTTAAACAAGAAGGAAGGCCCAAGTGAGGAGGCTTCAATCCTACTTAGAAGGCAGAACAAAATAATCATGGGAGGGAGATACCTGGGTGAGAATGGAAGGAAAATATCCTGAGGGGCAGGACCCAGGTGTGGAATGCATGGTAGATAGGAGAGAATTAAATAAAAAGGCCAGAATACCCATGATACACCTCATGTAGCTCTGGGAGTTGATGGAATGAGGAAACCTCTAGAAAGCAGAACAAAATAATCATGGAGGAGTCCTGGGATGGAGGGGGCAGGATTAATGTGGAATGGTATTTGAAATGCCTAAACAGTGGGAGATGGAACCTAAAAGAAATCACCTCCAGTAGTTGGGACAGAGTCCCCAGTGAAGGGATGGGGACACCAACCCATCTTCAAATATTCCCACCCCAAATTTTTCCTGTCTAAAAGAAATGCAGAGACAAGAATGGAGCAGAGAATGAACGAATGGCTGACCAGCCCAACTTGGGACCCATCCCATAGGGGGTGGGCACCAAACCCTGACCCTATTACTGAAGCTATGTTGTCCTTCAGACAGGAGCCTATCATGGCTATCCTCTGAGAGATTCTACCAGGAGCTGACTGGGATAGATGCAGATACTCACAGCCAAGTATTGGATTGTGGATTTCTTTCTTTCTTTTTTTAAAAAATTTTTATTATATATTTCTTTACTTACATTTCAAAGGTTATTCCCCTTCCTGGTTTTCTGTCCATAAGGCCCCATTCCCTCCCCCCTCCCCTATATGGGTATTCCCCCTATAAATCCCCCTTATTGCCCTCCCTCATATTCCCCTGCACTGGGGGGGGGCAACCTTGGCAAGACCAAGGGCTTTCCCTTCCACTGGTGCCCCAACAAGGCTATTCTCTGCTACATATGCAGTTGGAGCCCTGGGTCAGTCCATGTATAGTCTTTCAGTAGTGGTTTAGTCTGTGGAAGCTCTGATTGGTTGGCATTGTTGTTTTTGTGGAGTTGCAAGCTCCTTCAACTCTTTCAATACTTCTTCTAATTCCCCCTAAGGGGGTCCTATTCTCAGTTCGGTGGTTTGCTGCTAGCACTGACCTCTGTATTGGACGTGCTCTGGATGTGTCTCTCAGGAGAGATCTATATCCGGTCCCTTTCAGCACACACTTTTTTGCTTCATCAATCTTACCTAGTTTTGGTGGTTGTATATATATGGGCCACATGTGTGTCAGGCTCTGAATGGCCTTTCCTTGAGTCACTGCTCTAAACTTTGCTTCCATATCCCCTCCTATGAATATTTTCCCCCTTTTAAGAAGGAGTGGGAGCACCTGCATTTTGGTCATCCTTCTTCTTGAGCTTCCTGTGGTATGTAGATTGCATCTTGGGTAATTTGAGCTTTTTGGCTAATATCCACTTATCAATGAGTGCATATCAAGTGCGTTTTTCTGTGATTGATTAACCTCATTCAGGATGATATTTCCTAGTTCATTCCATTTGCCTATGAATTTCATGAAATCATTGATTTTGATAGCTGAGTAGTACTCCATTGTGTAGATGTACCACATTTTTTGAATCCATTCCTCTGTTGAAGGGCATGGACTGTGGATTTCAAGTTTATAAACTTTGTTGAAAATTAGCTATGCAGGTAAATATATACAATATTCTGGAGATCGCCCTATGCTATGGTAAGAAGTATGTATTTTGCAGCTCTTTGATGCATCTACCTATAAACTTCTGTTCACCAGTCTATATTATAGTCAATGTCAATGGTTGTCTTTTGGTTAATTTTTGTGTATTTGATAAAAGTGAAACACGGTAGAATCCAATTTTTCAAGTAACACTTCATACATTAAATTGTTCCAACTTTGGGTCCATACATATTTGCATTTTCTTTTTGATAACTTGATCTTTTCATCATTATGTAGTGATCATTTTGTTTTTTACATTGATTTTTATTTTTAGTATATTTTATCTGTCATGTGCATAACTATTTTTGCCTGATTTTAAGTCTAACATTCGTGGTTTATTGTTTCCTTCTTTCTCTTTCAGTCTTTTATTATCTCTTTATTGCTAAAATAACTTTCAAAGGAAGCATATCATTGGATCTAGCTTTTCTGTCTCTCTCTCTCTCTCTCTCTCTCTCTCTCTCTCTCTCTCTCTGTGTGTGTGTGTGTGTGTGTGTGTGTGTGTGTGTGTGTTTAAAAACCTCTAGTTGGGGGATTGTCAGGAGCTATCACAGGAGAAGCTAAAAAATAGGTTATCTTGCTGAGGTGGGTCTGTCTTGGATTAAAATTTATCATGGATTTGCTCTGGCAAGCAAGTCCCATGAGATATTTATTTTTAGGAAAGATTCCAGCTCTTAATATGCTTTTTCTGTTATTTTTAAATATTTAGAACAATCAGTAGGTATTAACGCACACTTTTGAGCAGATCTCTGCAGAACAACAAAGATGTACTGTCTTGTAGTGATGCTATATAGATAGATGACTTCTTACTTCTTAATGATGATCCTATAGGATTGCTAAAATTATATTAGTAAATATTAAGCTTTTTTATAGTGGAACTGCTCTTAGGATCTCTCTGATAATCAAAACTGCAATGAAACTTTGCCAGTCTTCAAGTGTTATTAATTAATTGCTTCTGAGATAGCAAGCAGGCATGTACTAGTCAGAGCACATTTCAAGAGGTTGTAAAACCATTAACCAAAGATCCTAAAAAGGGAACTAAGGATTTACTATAGGTACAAGGACAGAAGTTAAAATATTGACTGGATTTATCTATACAAAACTTCCCTAATTGCTTTGTTACACAAGTTATACTCCTAAGGGATATGCATGGAAACATTCTCTGTTGTAAACTTATTCGATTTATGATTTGAATTTATGTGTAAAGTTGTGATGAATATTTTACCATGTGATCATGTATTCTGAAAGATATGTATAAGTGCTGAAGACAAGGAGAGGAGGGTCCTCCAAACCCCCACCCCCACTTCTTAGCATTGGTAATCTCTATTTTTCTTGGTTTATCTTTCATTTTTATCCTCTTTTCTCCCTTTACTTACAAGCTCTTTCCCTTGTTTTCTTAGAGAACTTTTATAAGAAACTTTAACTTAGAAATAAGTGCTAAAATCACTTTTTAAAGCCCCCCCCCTTTTCTTGCTACTTCAACTAGCTTGCTGAAAGGTTAGAGCCACTCAATTCCTGTGGAGATAGAACAAAGGCTACTTTACTTAACCCTCTGCTGTTTTATGATGGAGTGCTAAACAGTTTCTGGTCTCAGACACTCAGGCAGTTCAGCTACTGCAGCAAAGTGACTTAGACTTAAGAAAAGTAAATGTTTTAGACAGCAACCCTAAATATCTTGTAAGATCAAGTATCCCCCTTGCTGATGCTCTTCCCTTTCTGCTACCTCAAAAAGAACCAGAAAAAGAAATAAGAACTGTTGGGGCAATATTTAACATTACTGATGAATAAAGACACTACTGTCATTTCCCCCCTGGTTTTATGTATCTTTTTGTTTGTTTGTTTGTTTGTTTGTTTCCCCCTCTCTTGTGACTTGGTGATTTCTTTGTACCAGTAGAGTTAGATTCCTCTTTCACCTTCATATTTTGGCACAATTTTGTGGAATTTTTGTAGTTTTGTCCATTTTTATGTTGGTAGTTATCCTTCAGTTTCTGTAAACTGTTCCCTTGGGTATCTCTTGTAGTGCTGATAAGATGCTGACAAATTTCTCGAGTTTTTGTTTTCTTTAGGAAAGTTTTTACTTCTCCTTCATCCTTGGAGGATAGCTTTGCTGGGTACAATATTTTTGGTTGAAAATTTTCTTTTATAGTTTTGAGTATATAATGCTATCCGTTATTCTGATGGGAATTCTTTTTGCATGACTTGCTGCTTTTCTCTTGCTGCTTTTGGGGAAAAGCTGTTTATTTATTTATTTATTTACTTGCTTACAAACAAACACAATTAACACACACATACATATACATGCACACATACAAATGTATACTTATATACTTACATATATGCACATACTTGTACACACACACACACACACACACACAAACACACCCCACCAAATGGTGCTGGCAACTATATTTGTAGATTCATGTATGACATGCCAAGGCTCTACCCTTTATCTTTATAGCCAGCCTCTTGTAATTTATGGAATTTGGTTCCTCTAGTTTTGACAGTTTGCAGCATAGTTTATTACAGAGGAAAGTACAAAGACTTGCTTCCACCTTCCAATCTCTGTTCTTTTATCTTCTTATTTTTAAATCAAAATTTATGCAAATTACTTTATATATTCTACCTTGCTTTCATCATGCCACTGCAAATGCTTCTTTTTAACTATAAAAATGGGATTTCCTATAACCTGATTTCTTTCCAGTCCTCAGCACAATTTGTGGCACTTTCCTTGAAAGAACTGTATCATTTGGGTTCCACGGTAACACACTATTTTTGTTCATCTTTAGTTTACCTGATGTTTCTTTGTATTCACTGGTTCTTATTCCTCAAATCTGGAATATCACCTTGTTCCCAAGCACCATCTCTTTTCCTTTCCTTTTTTTCTTAACTCTTCTAGTAATCCTTGGCTCTCACTGCTAATTATTTTCAAGTTTGACTTTCCTCCTGGGTTCTGCTTTTAAGCTGGCTTATTGCATTATCTTTATAATTAGTTTCCCTTAATTTTTCTTCAGAAAAAGCTGGAGGATCTTTTAAAAATATATTTACTTGCTTACAAAAAAATTGGTTAATATTCAGGGTGAGATCATTCACATGGCCTCATGAGGCCTTCGGCAGCTGAAATATTAAAATGTCTTCCAGTTATTTGCAGGCACCTCTCTCACATCTTTGGACCTTTCGGGTATGTTTTTCTTGGGTTCATATCCAAGACCTCAGCATGGATGTCTACTGCTTATGACTAATCACTTTAAGTCTTTTCCCTTCGGACAGTTTTATTCTCGCTCGGAGATTCTGGCAGTTCTACTCGTTTTGACAGCTCTTCCCCTGTCAACAATTCTCAGTTGTGTTATTATAGTCTTGCACTTTTTTTCCACATCACTTGATGTAATTTTTTCAAAGCACTTGCCACTTTATGGAATTATCTATGCATTCTTGTTCTTTGTCTTCTCTATTTAAATGGAGTGCATGGGCTGAGTGTATATATACTTCCTTCATTTCATCTCCATCCTCATGTTGTTTTCCACATACTTGGTAGGATGTTTGAGTCATCCAAGTAGTCTTTTTATTTGTATAAAACACGATACATCAGCAAATACCTTCTATTGTTATCTTTTGAAAATTAGTTTGTTCCTAGAGGTAGAAGGTAGGTTCTTATGACCAAAGACACCATGAACTACAGACACAGGACCTCGCTGAGGGACTGGCTTTTGTGGTACAAGAAGGTACCATGAGCTTTCATAAGAGGAATGCATCCAATAGTACTACCTGGCTATGTCATTTATGAGCCACATCAATGAGCAGTATAGCATGACAATTCTAAAGGTGCAGAAGTAGGATGCATATCTTGGCAATAACCATCAACTTTCTAATTGAACTTAGTACCCACACAATACGAGTGAATCATATCTAGTACTGGAAACATGGTGAATTATCTAGGGCTAATGAAGTCATGAGTCTTAGAGAAGAACCTAAAACTGCTATTTTCTTAAACCAGTATACTCTCTATCTACATTGGAAGTATTTGTCCTTATAACCACAGATTAAGTATATTCCTCAGCCTCCATCAAGGAAACTTCTCTTTAAAACAGATACCACTGTAGAAACCACAACCAATCTAAATGCAGAGTTCTGGTCCCCATGCAGAGCCCAGTCCCCATGGATGCATGGATGCATGGATGCATGAATGCATGGATGCATGGATGCATGGATGCATGGATGCATGGATACATCTATAAAATCACTTAAGGCTCAGATATCATATCAGAAGAGGGGGTAGAAAGATTAAGAGCTAGAGGAACAGTGAGTTGGAAGTGATTTTTGTGTCTTCTAGGAATTTCAGAAGTTACATCCATAAAGTATCACGAGGATGACTGCTAAATAAGGATGACAACAGACATCTAAAGTGAATGAGGAAAAGCCTATGTGACTTCAATGCTAGGCAAAGACTACAGGCAAAAAAGAATGCTGAAAGCTGGAGAAATAGCCTTTCCCAAGGAATAGAACACAAACTGGTTATCCACTACCAAATAGTCAGTCCTGAAGACATGATAGACACCCTGAATTTGAAAGAAATAAAGGGGGGGGGGTTTATATGGTTTTGAGGAACTAAAGGAAAAGGAAAATGATATAACTGTATTATAATCTCAAAAACTAAAAGAAATAGTTAACAAAGCATCTGTCACTAAAAAGACAAAAAGAGAATTGGTAATATATTTTCTATATTTTTAAACCTTATAGATTCTTTTAAAGTTTGACCTTTCTTGTTTGAAGAGTTCTTAGACTTAAGTGATTTTGGTCTTCTATAATTTAAAATTTATCATTCTGTATCTTTTCTGCTTTTGCTAATCTTGTGTAGTGTTTAGTTACCAATAGCACCCACAGAACTACTTTTCTGATATTCACGTTTTTGAAACCTGGTGTCTTGATAGCAATTTTTATTTTAGTGGCATAGTCTGGCCTTCTATGATTTGAGGGGAAATCTTAGATAATTCTCCAGTATTTTGTTGGATAAATGAAACTTTTTTCCTGTCACATTTATACTCCTGTCAATTCTAAAAGTATTTTCTAAAAATTTGAAAAGACTTTTGAAAAGTATAGAGTGTTTTCTGCTTCACTCAGTGTGGTTGATTTTTAACTGACACTGACATTCACATCAAAATCCAAGGAACCAATACATTGCATTTATCCATTTAAAAGACATAATTTATCTATATCAGCCTTAGTTCTTAAACAATATGTTGCATTTAAACTACTGCCATTCATGCCTTTATATAGCCTTAGGAAAGGCTTTTGCTCAAATGATGTTATTTTAAAAAAGAATCATTGTTGCCTTTGGAATTCTATTCGCATTGCTTTAAAAATTGGTGCAATAATTACTTTCCATTTTTCCATAGTCTACCGTAAATGGTGATTTTTTTATTCTTTTTAAAAAAGATTTTCAGATTCCCCCCCTGTGGAATTTTATATGTGTTATAGGTCCACAAGCATTTTCTCAAGCATGCTGTCTAATAACTAAAACAAGCTTAGTATCTACTCATTAAGTGCATATGCACACAGTATATTTTAAAAGTATCCTCAATGCTTTGAAAACTTGTTTACCAGCAGTGTATCTTCCTAGTACATCTAGAACGTGTCTAGTTTACAAACATTGTTCATTTCGAATTAACATCTAACTTTGCCATAGCTCTGTCAACTTGGTCTTTTTCCTGCACCCCTCTTCCTTCTCCCCTCCCCCTCCTCCACCTCTCCTTCCTCTTCCTTTCCTTTCCTCATTTTCTTCTTCTCCTTTTTATGTTTCTTCTTTCTCATTTTGCTTTCTTTAAAATGTTTTTAATTGAAATAGAAAAATATCACTTTTTACCATTTCTTTCCATTTTTATATAGCCCCTCCCAGCTAGTATTTCTTAAACGTTTCCCATGTTCCAATCTTTAATTATTATTGCATATATATATATATATATATATATATATATATGTGTGTGTGTGTGTGTGTGTGTGTGTGTATACATATGGGTATTTATCTATCTATCTATCTGTCTGTCTGTCTACTCTTTTGAGGCCATTTTTGTTGCTTGTGTGGTTATGATTTCAGAATTGATCACTCTTATTTGGACAAACCAATAAGGGGCTTATTCCTGGGAGAGACTGATGTTCCTCTTTCCATCACTTGCTACTGGTCTGTGCTTCTTCGTCTATGCATGGGATTCTACAACATTTTCCTCCATTGATATTTACATTGTTTTGGTCTTGGCAAGAAATGTATTAAGGTACAATAAGTAGCACTTAAGTGATGGTAGCATCTAAAACAGTCTTGCTGGACTTAAGGCTCACTCAACAGGAAGGAAATCATGGTACTGGGAACCTAGCCAGCATTCTGGGATAGGGAGGCCATGGGCCTTAGAAAGGAATCTATTGTCACTACTATGTTAGGACAGTTTAATTCCTTCCCCATTATTTATACCCATATATTTATTATACTGGTAGCCACAGATAAATGTCACTAACAACCCCATAACAAACAAAACAAAACAAAACTCCTCTTTACAGCAAATGGCAGAAAACCCAAACTGGACACGGCATGGATATTAGCAGGCTTTTGGCAGAACAGAGCTAGTGGATGTGTCTACATTCCAACGCCTACACCTGCGATCAAGGAACATTGCACAAGACAGGTCAGAAAGATTGCACATGCCAGAATAGCAGGAAGTCTCCTATGAAACAGTCTCTCTTAGAAGAGGCTGCGTAAACGTGGTCCTTTCCAGTTTCTAGTTTTTATAAAGCTTTTTCATTTAATGGCATTGTGTTGAATGTATTTATTAATTAATGGTTTTCCAACAAATATTTCCTATATTAACTTCTCATCATTTCCTGAGGCTCAGACTAACACATTTCATTTCCATGTGGGATTCTGATCTCTATATTCTAATTGGCTGTGTTTGAATCTGTGTAGCAATTGAAGTTTGTATATCTTAGTGTAGTGGAAACATTTTAGTGTCCTTTGTCAGTTGAAGCATTCTTGCTGTATCAAACATCTAGTGTCTGCTATAGTAGCTTTTCTAGTTGACTGGTCCTATCTGTGGGGTGATTTGTTTTTTTAAATCACCTTTGAGTATGTGCTGTAGCCTGTTTAAATGAACTTCATACTAATTTGACTTTGTGTTTCTACTGGCTTTATTAAGAACAGTGTGATGCCTTCTTGCTCTCATCTTTTTTTGTAAACTTGCTTATTCTTAGGACATTAGATTTCTAAATTACTGAGTCTAGCTAAGCAAGTGCCCACTTGGTACTTATATCAGATGATTAACTATTCATTTCATTCATTTTCCCAGGTCTTCAGCACTGGCACATAAGCTGACATAATTAATATAGCTTGGTATGTTGATCTTTCCTTATATTTATCTTCCATTGAATAATAGTACACACCCACTAGGTACGAATGACACTGTTAGTCTCTTAGTGGAATGTGAAATGAGTAAACAATATCTGTTCTTCAAAGAACTTCACAATTTATTGAGCAAGCTCCTTTGGAAATAAATTCGTTACCCCAAATAGTCATAATGAAAAGATGGATAACTAATGTACTAACAAAATAGAACTGAAGAATATTTATAAATCCTTCCATAGAAAAGGTAGAACTTGAACTTTAATTTTTAAGGGTGTGCAGGATTGGGTGAGAATAAAATGGACAATGAGCAAAAGCCTGTATGTAGCAGGACAGTTGCTGATGTACAAGTAAGGGATGGAGCAGTTGCCACATTGGTGTAAGTTGTGTTTCATAAACGACAGAACTGGAGACAAATTTCAGAAAACAAATTGGGTCAGGATATCATGGATCCTGAATACTAAGAGTTTGGACTTTTGGCAGGAAAAAGAGGAAAAAAAGGACTCTACTCAGAGAGGTGCACATTGTAACCAATAAGAGCAAATGGCAATTATTGTGCTCAAGCTGTACCCTGCACCAAAGTATGTCTTTTTATGTTCAACCTGTACAATAATATTGAATAGAGAGATGACATTATTCTCACATTAAAGAAGAGATGTCTGTAACTTTGAAAGTGAGATTAACCTAGCAATGCTGTGAACATGGGCTTGCGCTGATATTAAAACTCTTTGGAGAAGAATCAATACAGTTGACTTAGCAGGCAAGTTTCTGTTCTTCCATTTAAGTGGGCAAAATTTTAGTGCAAGGATCTAAAATTTAATTCATGCTGGCAAGTTACATCAGAGAACTATGAATAATGCTTGATAAGTAAAAGGCATAGTCCAAATTTCCTTTCATATGAATGAAAGAAAGAAACTATGACATGCACATTTTCAATGCAATGGCTTACAGTTCAAGAAAGGTGATTAGGTGGTGCACAGATCTGGAGATGTTCAACATGAGTGAAGGAACCCCAGAGTCAGAGCTAGAAGGACCAAGAAATTCTAATTGAAAAGCCAACAGTTAAAATTTCAAACCTCCCACCATTGCCTTGTGAGTCAGAAATAACAGATGTTGTATTAAAGTATGTTCTTGAGGCTGTGAGAGTAGATAGTGTCCTAGGAACACAGAAGTCCCCAAGAGTGACAGAATGTACTGTCTAGAATAACCCTGTGTGTACCCACTAATCGAAATACTATAGTACTACCGTTATCTACTATTCATAGTCAGGAGATCTGAACAATTCATTATTCCCAGAGAGCCTCACACAGGCAAGTCCCTAATAAAGAGATATGTTCATACATAAAAATTAGCAGACATTTGATAGGGATAACACTATTGGAAAGAAACTAAGTTCAGTAGAATTTTGAGTACACTCTACTTTTTTTAAGTTGTTCTCTTGTTATCATTTTCCGTCATATACCAGTTTTTGTTCCAAATAATAGTTCCCTTGAGTGCCCCTCATCTTTTACATTAACTGCACTGAAGTTCTCAAGACACACTTTTTTTTGCCTACATAGCTATGACTTTTCCTTTGTATCACTTGAATTCTGATGTTTGCTCCATTATACCCAGAACCACTGTAATTAAAGACCGAAGAGCTCCACTGAGTTTTAGAATGAGGCTTGAATTGGTTCTTACTTTTGACAGCCCTTAGAACAGCAACTTTTTAAATAGTTTCTAAGCACTAACTTTAGCAAGCCATGGGAAGGCAGTATATTTCAGTATGTGTTACTATTTCAGAATTCTCCCAATGGGCTTTATGCATATACTTGTGAAGAATAGAGACCCACAGTGACTAATCTTGTTTTAATTAACACCAAAGAAAATAACAGTGGTTGGCATGACAAACTATTTTCAGGTTTTCCTTTTTTAACTGTGTCAGTTACTAGTTAGGAGGCCATAAGCGGAGCCACATTTGTCATCTGGTACCCCTCCCCCAACGCTATGAATATGAAACAGGCCACTCATTAAAAGATGACATGTACACCATACTCACATTTTGTAGCCATCAGACTTTCCAAAGATTGGGCCCATTTTAAAACTTCATCCAAAGTAAGGCTTTGAAAAGAAACAAGAGCACTGATTGGGCTAAATTACTATCAAAGTTTGCTAAACTAAATAAATCTATGTTATATTGAGAATAATAGAAGAATATAATTTACATTGCTAATTATTCCTTGACCTTCTATGTCTTATTTTCCAGTAAATTTTGAACTGTGAAACATATGAGGTATATGCTTGAGATTATAAAATAAATATTAAAGATAGTTGTATAATCTCATTTCCTATTTCCTATTAGAAATGTGGTAGATTTAGCTTTTGTTATATATATATAATGTATGTATATGGTTTTAAACAAGAAATTATATTTTTCATACCTACTTTCCATGTCTATGATCGTCTTGTACCCATTTGATATGTGATTACCTTGATCTTACTCTTTAAATTATAATTATAAATTAGTTGTACTTAGAACATCTTGATGACTCTAATATTCTACAAGGAGCCTTTTAGAGATTATGTAGTCGGTCTGAACAATTCTGATGATTTCTTATTTTCCACCATTAAAGCTATGTGCAGTCAAGCGTATACGGCAGTGTAGCTGTGGTAATTTTGTAGGGTAACAGAAACCGACTGGCAACTGATAGCAGGCACACACTTCGAAGGTTCCAGGCCCAGACGCCCACATTTTCTCCTAAGGATTGTCTCATGTTTTTCCCACGTGCACCCACTTCCCTAATGAATGCAGAGTTCATCTACAAAGCTATGTGCACATTTTCATGTACTGTCTTGTCTATTATGCTTGCAGTTTCTTATTCGATATGTATGTACTTATGTATTGAATTCTGAAGGTTTTAACTTTAGGGGTGGTCCAATATGTCAAGTGACATTCGACCTAAGCGAATGAACAAAGCCACACTTGGAGGCGGTGGCTTGAATGCTTCATTTCGGTTTCTGTTGATGAGCTTCATGAAGTGACTGGGAAGCGGTCTAGCTTCATTACACATGGGTAACTTTACTTCTCTATATCAAGGTTGCTAATATATTAATCAGCACCCAGCTCCTGCTTCACGTGTGTCTTTTGCACTGCTATAAGGAAACTGAAGATGCGAGCCAGGCCTACTCCTTGCTACATGGTCGAATCAGTCTGAATGTTAATTCTTCAAGAGTAAGCATCAGTATTGACTCGTTATGAACATAACAAAAGCTTAAAAGAAGTTAAGTAATCCAGAACATGGAATGATAGTCATGCTGTAACAACTCTGATGGTCCTTGCAGCTCCATGGAGACGTTCACATCAGTTTTTAGGCTGAAAAGTGCACTGTGCTGAGTGCTATCAAAAACATTTGCGTGAAATTATTTCTGACTCATTGTCTTTTTCGCTCTCTAGCACTTCAGAGAAATAAGCTAAAAAAAAAACACTTTCAATTTATTGAGATGGGAAGTGGGAGGCGGGTTACTTGAATACTTTTCTATCTCACAAATTTCCTTGTAGAGGAAAGACTAAAATCTCCAGTGATGGCACAAAATATCCCTGTGCTGGGAAATTGTGAAGAGAATGTCTTTGCTTGTAAGATTTATGAGACTTAGCGATGTAGACCATGGCTGGAGAAATTGAACTTCATTTTGTCCTTGCTTAGTTCCTGTCTCACAGATTGGCGCTGGCCCAGGATGAAGATGATCTTGTTAGAATTATTTAAAGGTTTATTTCAAGCACCTTTGCTGCCAGATCAGCCTGAGTCTCCTGATCTGAGTTCTACAGTTTTGCATCTTTCCCTTTTTCTGGGCAGGGGAGGCAGCAAAAAGCAGACACGGGGGCTTTAGGAAACTCTTGCCATTGATGCTTAGAGTCTGACGGTTGGGGGACACAATCCTGATGTAGGATTTAATACATCTCCACACCTTAGTTTTGTATCATCTCTATATCCGACAGTTATAATGAATGTAAAATGTCCTATCAAATGACCTTAAGCAGCCTTATAAATAAAAATTCTCTTTTCCTCTACTCATCCTTTCCACTGAGGATCTACAAGGCAGAGAAGAAGAAAGCCATATTCTGATTGTGACAGGCCCCAGGGATAATCGATAGAAGAAAGTTATTTTCAGTCATTTGGTTATATCTTTCTTCATGGGTATACACGCATGGTTAACAAAACTTCAACTGGTTACTAGAATTTTGACCATTGGGATTTATCACCCACCAGTATATCTACTTTTATTAACCAAGTCATAGTTTGTGACCTTTTGAAATCGTTCTTACTTTAATGAGAGGTCAGACTGGTCAAAAGTTCTGATTTACAAGGATGTGTTCAGAACTGAGGCCTTCAGTTAGGCATGTATGGTTAATCTAACTAGGTTAATCTACACTCTGTGCATTTTTTTGTGATAAACCCAACTGTTGGTTATCCTTCTACTCACCCTTTACATTTTAATCTACCAGATCACGGGAGCAGGGGAGGCTGGATCTTTACAATAAAATGTATCCCAGATCAGGAGGCTTAGACAGGAAGATCACAAGGCTGGAGATGGCCTGTCCTGTATGAACTGACAGTGTAAAAAGCAAGGAAACAAACAAATCACAAATTTGTCTGCATCCTGAGAAGATTGAGAGCTTGCTAGGTTTCCATTCTTGTAAACCACAGGAAGGAATAAAGGTGTCTGTCACTTCTTGCGAGGGGTTTAATTATGAGAATTTGTTAGATTAAAAAAACTTTAATATAAACACAAGACTATATTGTAAAGAATGTTTATCACATATCTCTAAAACATTAAAGTTAGCAAGTTTTCAGGTGTGCACCATGAATTATGGAAATAAATTTTATTGTGAAACATGACTGTTTCTCTGGTGGAGTTTCTCATGTGTAAATGAAAATTTTACTTTCTCAGCAAAATATATTTAGAGCGAAATCAAGTAGATATGTACCTATTTATCATGTGACTAAGAATTCTTATTTTAAATGGCTATAACATATAAGAGCTACTTACTTTGAAGGGAGTCTCTTAGATTCATGTCTGCATAGCTTACAAATCCAACAGATATGCCTGCTCATTTTTCTAAAAAAAAAGTATATAGGTATATAATTTAGTCATATAAAATGGCTGCTTGGGAGAGTCAATTTTCAAAGAACATATAAAGTCATAAATCACAAAACCCATGAATTCTTAAAGTTACTAGATGTCACTAGGGGTCATGAAGAAAGAATAGGGGGGATGACTCACTTCATACATATTCCATAAGAATATAAGTGATTAGATTTCTCAGCGACTTTGGAATTCCTCTTACCCACCTACTCATTAATAACAGTTTTTTTTAAAAATATAGAGCTCTGAGAAGTGTATTTTAATTAGAAGCCACTGACAGTGAACTCATCAACTTCTAAAGTTTCCTTTTTGGGATAATTCTTATTTTTAGAGTGCTCCTAAGTATATGAGGAAAACTTGCCTCTTTGTAATTAGTCAAATTAAATAGCATAAACAGCCAAATAGAAACTCCTTAAGAATGAATTCTGAGAAGAGTAATTGTTACATAAATTTGGGCATTTTTGGACATTGTAACTTTGAAATTCTGACAGAGTTGACTCAGTCTAGGCTGAGTGTATATATAGCCATGTAGGCTTTTTTAAACTTGGAACTTTGAGAAAAACAACTAAAACATGTTAGAGATAATTTAATACATGTTTTATATAAAATCTGGAAATAGTTTACTGACTATACATAGGTAGTTTCATGAAGTAAATCACTGAGGATCAATAGTGAGCTTCTGTGACTTTATTGACTCATTTAAAGTGTCTAGAGCCCTCGGTGGCAGTGAGTGATCTACAGAGACCACTTTTCTCCTCTTCCTGTCATTATGAGCAAGATAAAAAAAATTGGGATTCTCTTGTATGGGCTGTATCAATAGTAGGAGGAGAACTGAGTCAGAGTTGAGAATAGTCGGTGAAGCCATCCCAGTAAGGTACGTTCTAAGCAGGGGCCAATGGGATATGCTGAGATGGAGAATAGAGGAGGCCTTGATTAGGTAACGGCTAGGAGGTAATGGTTAGTTGAAGAAAGGAAAGAAGATGCTGCTCGTTCTGTTAGAATGTCATTCATGAACAACATGAACAACATTCAGAGTGGGCAGCAACAAGGTGGAGAAAGTAATAACATCCCGTCTTTTGTAAAAACCATTGAAGAATGATACAGCAGGGATCCAGAGGCAGGAATCTCTCTCTTGACTATTCTAGCTTGTGTGTTCGTAGTGTGTGGCAGTGAATTTGTTAGTGTGACAGTGTGAACTTGCTAAAAGATATCCAGGAATAGAAAACACGAGAGAAGTGGGAAAAGTAATAGAATAAACATTGTGCAGCCAAATAGATATACGTGAGGGAACAAATGGGAGGGAGGGAGGTTAATTGATTGCAAATATAGTAACATATGTAGACATGAAAGTTTATTATGTGGCTATGTGTGTACGCAACTAGGTTTTAGATGACTGTAAGTGCAGGAAAGAATCGTGGCATTTTAAACTGTGGTTAATAGTAGTTCACCAAAGTGTTAAGATATCAAAGCAATGAAAATAGAAGTCTTTTTGTTAAAAAAAGTCTGAGATTAAAGATGATAATAATGAAATAACTAAGGCTAAGAGAAGCAGGGCATTGGCTGGCTATTTATAATGATGCTGTACATAATTGGGCCCTGAACTCTATTGGTGAAGCTAAGTTTCCATACCGAACATCTCTTGCTTATTCTTGACTCACATCCTCACTGTTACTGCAACTACTCATCCTTGTCTCCTACGAGGGCTCAATATTTCTTCTTCAACAATTGATTTTGTTTCATTGTCTTTTCACTCCATCTACTAAAGCCATGTGTACATATTTTCATAGTTTTATCATCTCTGTAATTCTAATATATATATTATACATTATAATATTCTTAGTAGGTATAATGGAATCAGACAAAACCACAGCAGTCAGTACACAACAGTCACTGAGGTCAGATACACGGTGGAGGTACTTTGAGAGTGTACTTGTTTTTAGGGGTTTCCCAGAGCTCCTGGGAGCGGTATATTCAGATAGCTCAGGGTTCTGAAACTAGAATAATACATGCTTGAATTGAGGCTTTTCTTAGCTGTGTGACTTTGGGTGTATTCATTTACCTCTCAGATTATCTATTTCCTTTTCTCTGAAGTGGAACAATGAAGATTAGAAAAATAGATGCATGTGAAAAGTTTCTGTTCCGGATTATCTGACCTTTAGCTTCTCGTACTCTGTCACTCAGGAAGTATTTCCCAAGACCGTTTGTAGGAAGGAGGTATGCATACTATCAGACTATATTCCTTCTTCCTTTTTAAATTTCAACTCAGATGACTACTTTTCCTTACTAATATTGCTCATTCTTCTACATGTGAATATACTCTCTGCAAATACTGTTTCTTTTTCCATTTATCTATCTACCTATTTAATTAATTAATTTTTTGCTTCTACCTCATTTTTACTGTTTTAGAGATTAGTTCAAAGATGGAGTTGGATGAGTCAGCTCCAGGTATTTAGAATTCTCTAGTAATGTGTCATACTGAAGGACAGAAGCCAGAAGATAGGATTTGCAAGGCCAGAGGTTTAAGTACTAGAGTGGAAAGGTGAGAGACAACAGTTCCCTAAGTTAGTGCTCTTGAAGCTAACTGTGCAGGTTGTCTCTTCTATGTAGATGCACAGTTCATAGGGAAACAGGAGAGTAAGATTCACGTGGGCACCCTTGCCAAGCTACAGGACCCCAAGAAGCTACAAGACCCCATACGTGGTTCTAATTTTTCTAATCCTAGCAAAGCTCTGTCTAGATGAACAGTACCCTCTGCTCAGTTAGATGATTGATACAGAACAATGTTCTGTGGCACAAGCTATTCATTACTTGGGCAACACTTGAAGGGAGATATATATATATATATATATATATATATATATATATAATTTAAAGTTCTAACTTATCAGCTACTATTCTAAGTAATTTCATATATTATTCAATAAACATTTGTAGCAGTTGCTTTCATACTATTTATGTGTTCCAAGTCACAAAGATTTTTAGATTACAAAATGTAAATAGAATACAATGTTGTAAAATTGCCAATGATTAAATTTCAGAAAATACTTAGACATATTAAGCATAGAAAACATAGACCACAGAAGAATTGTGTTCTATGATATTCTCAGACTTTCATCAAGCATTGCAAATCTGTTTCCAGTCCTCTTGGGACCTTTGGTCATTTTTTTGCACATTAAGATTTCTAGCTGTATATGTAGCAGAGTATGGCCTTGTTTGGCACCAATGAGAGAAGAAACCCTTGGTCCTGCCAAGGTTTGATCCCCCAGTGTAAGGGAATGTCAGGGCAGGGAGGCAGGAAGGGGTGGGTGGATGAGTTGGAGAACACCCTCATAGAAGAAGGGGTAGGGGGGATGGGATATGGGGTTTATGGAAGGGGAACTGGGAAAGAGGATAACATTTGAAATGCAAATAAAAAATCCAATAAAAAAAGATTTCTAGAACTAAATGCCTACCCACATGCCTGTGTGCCTTCATATTATTTGTTACTGGATTCATGACCATGCACCATAACTTTGCTGGGATGAAGAATAACACTTTTATATCTCACCATATTCTCTGGATGGAAGTAAAGAAGCAAGTTGCAAATACTGAATTTTAAATAAAAAGGTCAGATTGACCAATTGAGTTCATACTCTTCCAAGCAAAACATTGGTAAAATGAGAGATAAAGAACATAAAAGACTTAAATATAAAGGGGAAGAAACAGAGTAAAGAAAGAAGGAAAGATAACGAAATATTTTGTTTTGGAAGCTAGGAAGCAGATAGAGGGTAATGTTAAAATTCTGGGACCTCTAAAGTGAGAAGAAAGTGAGAAGAAAAACTTTGGAATTTCATTTGACCAAATGAAGAACACACAACTCACAATCTGTGGACAAAGACTTGCTAAAGGAAGTAGTTTCTAAATACTTTTAACATAAAAATAAAAAGAAATTGTGCTCACTTCACATCTGACAATCTTTCGTCATTAAATCATATATATTTACCTTTAGTCTCTACCAAAATATGAAATGGCAGGGTCAAGTGTTCTCAAATTTACAATAGAGGAACTTTGGTCAGTATTTAAAAAATGGTGAATTCTAATTTTTAAAGGAAATGTAATAAGCATTTAAAGTACTCCATTTGTAAACTTAAATTTGTTTTATTGGATAAATCCAGCTAAGCACATCTTTAATTAAATTACATTTTTCACATTAGAACACAAATAAAAAAATAAAAGGTAACCTCAAGTTCTCCCTACAACTTGAATTCTATTTTTAGAGAGAGAGAGAGAGAGAGAGAGAGAGAGAGAGAGAGAGAGAGAGAGAGAGAGAGAGAGAGAGAGAGAGAGAGAGAGAGAGAGAGAGAGAAGAGAGAGAGTTAGTTCCCAGTTTAGGATGACCTAAATTGATGTGATGTGAGACTGGTTTGTATTGTGGATAAACTCACCAGGCTTCAGATCAGCTTTGATCCTGTTTTTCTCATGCTGGTGCAGTGATGTAGAAACATACCATTTACCTAAGAATAAAGTAATGCCAAACATAAGTGGACGTAGAAAGATTAGTGTGAAAATATAATATTTTGCAAGGGTTTCTACAAGTACTTTGCCTTTGTTTTCAACCTATAACTTTTACGTTATTTCATAATTTTAAAATACATGACGTGAACTCTGCCTCTTCATTGGTTTGCATTTAATTGTCTTACGATTACTTTAATTATATATTAATTTGCTGACCTTTTTTCTATACTCTGTTGGTAAAATTAATGTATATTTTTACAACTCTTTTGTATTTTTTTTAGAGCCTAGAACTGAACCCAGGGCCTTCTGCTTGCTAGGCAAGTGCTCTTCTACTGAGTTAATCTTCAACCCCACTTTTACAATTCTTTAAGCATAGTACATTTAGGGTAAATATCGTTCTTCATATTTTCTTTGGATAACTATTTTTTTTAAAGGAGCACATCTCATCAATAGACTGTTAATAAATATAATGCTAGTAATATGAGTCCTGGATATACTATGGTATAAATAGATTTATATATCCTCCTGCCTTTAAATTAAGTCTTAAAGCAAAGATAAATAAATTTAAAATGTATCCATTTTAGTCCTGACAGGTAATCAATAAATTTTTTCTGTTCATCAAACAAACAACCAAACATCACATCTCCACCCCATTCTCTTTCATTTTAGCTGGTCAAATACAGTTTAAAGAAACCTGGATGGTTTTACCTTTTGACAAACTCTTTTTGACAATAGTACAAGAATTCCTGCCCTTAAAGGAACAGTAATTTTGTGAAGCTGTCCTTAGGCACAGCATAAGGAAGGAAGATACTCTATAAACCATGTTTAACAGGGCTTCTAACAGACCTTATCCAAAAGAAAAAAAAAGCAACAACACGAGAATTAACCGAGCTAATAAACTGATACAAGCAATAGTTTAGCGATCAGTGATTTGAATACTAAATTTTCTGATTTTATATCTCTATCATGCACATAAAAACCACATGAAAAGAACATATTCTAAAATGCAGTACATCTTCTGCTGGCTTATTTAATTTTTATAGAAAGCAATCCTTGTTTTGAGGTACAGAAAATCTAAGCCAAGAAAGAAATATGTATTTACAATTTTGTTTATTTCTTGGAACAGAAAAACAAAAACCACCTTACATGAACTGCTACAGCTCAGCTACTGAAGTCAGTACCCATTAGGAATTATTTATCAAGAAAACATTCTTCTATTTACGAATTATTTTACTGAATCTCATACTCACAAATATATCCTGAGGAGCAGTCTACCAGGCTACATTTTATTTTCTCCTTGTTATGATCCTTTTGAAATCAGGCTCTGAAATTTCACGAGACACCAAGTATTTTATTTTTCCTGGCATAAAAACACGCCACTGTCTCTATAATTACCTTCTATGGCACTCCGGGTCCCTGTGCTATGAAATTCTAGTTTTACAGACACATATCTATGCAAAGAGAGGTTTTTTGAATATGGAAACTAGTGCTGTGGCATTGCCATGCCTTGCTGATAAAAGAGGTTTTATCTAAACTTATCAGAACATCTGACATGTCCAGATGGCTGGGAGCAGCAGCTCTGGAGAATTTTCAACTGCTGTAGTCAAAACTTCTCCTCTGAATAATTAATTTTTTTTCAAGCTTTTGTCAGTGTGCAGCCTAAAGGAAAATCCCCTTTAAAAAAAATGTGAGTACAAATGAACAGACTACCATTATTATGGAGCCATGGGGACTATGGACAGCAACCTGTTCACAATAGTCAATTGATTAAGGATCTGAAACAACCTAAGGGCTCTCTCTCTTTTATTTTCTTTTTGGCTTAACCTCATACTTCTCCCTGCTGTTCCTCTGAGCCAGTATTTTGACTGTTTTTGTTCGTTTGTTGATTTGATTGTTATTCGGTCTGTTGACATGCTAGCTAAACTAACTTTGAACTGAACACAGTGCTTCAGACTATAAGGGGATGACTACCACCCTTGTCTTGTGTGTGTGTGTGTGTGTGTGTGTGTGTGTACTCTTAGAAATCTCTTATAGAAATGCTGGAATAAAATAAAATAGCAAGAAGGAGCAGGATGTCATTGAGCACTTCTTAAAATATTTAGGAACCCATATCTCACCATACCCCTGTCTAAAGCTTCTTCTTCTTTCTCCCTTATCCCTGCTTGCTTTCCAGGCCTCTGTGGTTACTCCAAGTTTTATACTCAAATCTCAAGATTTGAAGGATGATCAGTGGTTGACTGGAAAGGGACTCTGTTTCTATTCCCAAGTGATCTGCCCTTTATTTCTCTGTCAGTCGAGTCCAACGTCATAACAATTAAAGCATGTACAATTAGCAATTGTTTAATATTTCTCTTGGGGGCTATTTGATAATTTTATATAGTTAGAATTTAAAGTGGATTTTACAAGAGCAGAATAATGGCCTTTGGGAACTTATAAATAACAAGCTTTGCCATTTTTAACAATTACGTCAAAACGAGATTTGTGATTACTTCACTACCAGTGGCTTATTGGTAAAGAAACTCGTTTTTCAGTGCATTTTAGTGACATTGTATAGGTTTTGCCTGGCATCCACAGAAAGCACAGATAGCAGCTAGTATCAGGGCTTGGAGCACACCTCTATAGGGATTCCTGAATCCCTTGTGCTTAAACAATTGAATAGAGACAGCTGCAACAGAACCTGACGTTAAAGGCAAAGCACAGTTCCAGGCTTGAGGAAAGTGGGCACAAGCACACAACAAGTTGAGTAGCTCAGCAGACTTACAGCATTAAGGGTGAGGGTCTTATGTCACATAGCTCAGGCCTTTTGCTCATTTGTATAGTGTGTGTCTTCCATGTTACATGTAGTTCTACATACGACTTCATGCCTCTCATATCTTACCAGCATCTTTCCTCTCTACCCAGGGCTAGGTGTTATAGTATTACATAGAGCCGTGGATCCCCTTGAGACTTTCAAGAGTGCTCTGGGACTGTCAATAACTGAACCCATTCAACCTTGGCAGAGGGGTTTTCCGGCCTTCCTCTTTGTCAACTCGTTTGTTTAATATTATAATTTTGTGAGGCTTTATTTAAGGCCCTTTGATCGCATTCCTGGTCCCATTCTTCTGCCTCAGTACATTTTAACTGACTTTGCAAGCAGTGTAAGCTCTTAGACACTGGAGACGTCTTAGCGAGCCATACCCAGCAGGCACTTGCTGCTGACGTTTGGAGGGAGATTGCTATCTGCTGCTTTCCTGAACTCTGGGCCCTTGCCTCTTAGCCTTCTATTAATCTTGGCTCCTTCTGCTCATTTTTTTTTCTCAGTGTCTTATCTCTCAGAACAACTACTGCTTGTCTACATTGACACACTGCCCAGATGTCCAGATGCCCAGTATGTGGCCCAAACAATTGCCACTGAAAGTCTGAACCCAGGAGAGTACAGACTTGTTTCTAGTCTTGTCTCCTCTGGCTTATTGATAAACAGACACAGTGTAACTTATTTTGGTTTCTGATTTGTATACACATCAAGCATAGTGGCAACAATAATTAGGTTACTGGGTATTCAACACTGTTAACTACACAAAAATCCATATAAACAGCATGCAAGCTAGCAGCCAGTATTTACTCCAAAGATTTGAATTAAAGGTGCCTTTAATTATAACCATTATAACCATAATCACACCATTCCATAAAGATCAGTCACTAACTCCAGTCATTCTTAATTTCTCCTGAAGCTATTCTCTTGGCTTTCCAGCACAGGTATACTGTTGGCCTTTGGCCTTGCAAAGAATGATGATGGTAGGACTTAATTACCACTTTCTCTGGGGCACTAAGTAGAGCACCCAGGCTCTGTAACTAGATTCTAGGTGATTAGTTAGAATCTCACTGTTCTCTCAGATGTGGTAAGGACAAAGACTTCCTTTCTGAGGTAGAGTACTTGAAGACTGGGTCATGAATGTGCCCTTCTGAAAATGATTTGCATTGGCTCTGCCAGGGAGACAGGCATTAGCATGGGAGGTCTGCTTTTCTACTTTTTATATTTACGTTTGCTGTAGAGTTCTTGAACCACATGGGAAGGGTAGGTTAAACTATAAATTCAGAAGATCACAGAGTTTCTTCTTTGTCATCAATATTGGCAGGTTAGTTTCCTATTTTTCCCTGTCTTTCTCTCACTAAATGCATAACAGTTTAAGGACTTTAAAAATTTAAAATAAAAAATTCTCTCTCTTCCTGCCCATTTTGGTGATATGGGGATGTGAGCGCAAATGCCCATGGATGCCAGAAGAGGGCGTTGGATACTCTGGCACTTTAATGACAGTAGTTGGGACCAACCAGATGTAGGTTATTGGAATTGAACTTTGGTTCTCTGCTGGAGCTGTGTATAATATTAAATACAGAGCTATCTTTCCAGCCTATTTTAAGAATCGTATGTATGTATGTATGTATGCATGTATGCATGTATGTATGTATGTATGCATGCATGTATATATGTAACAATTTATTTATTTATTTACTTACTTACTTTCTTATTTTATGTGCTTTGACATTTTACTTGCATGTATGTCTGTGTGAAAGTGTCAGATACCCTGAAAGTGAAAGTTTCAGACAGTTGTGAGCTGCTATGAGGGTACTGGGAATTGAATCAGGTTCCTCTGGAAGAGCAGCCAGTGCTTTTCACCTCTGAGCCATCTCGTCAGTCCCCTAGTTTAAGGATATTAAAGTCAGTTTTTATCATACTTAGATCAAATTTTGTGGTTTGCAAGGAATTCTCCTTATTAATATATTTTGACGTGCTCTCTTACTATACTGGCTTTGAATACCACGACTCAAGTGACACTCAGGCCTCAACTTCTACAGTAGAGGGAGCATGGGCTTATGTCATTGGGCCTGGGGTGGGTACAAAAGATTCTTAAAATGTGGATTTCTAGTCACTGAGATTATCAAATGCTGAGCTCATCTGTATTTTATTTTATTTTTTTGCACATACAAATAAATATTTTAATAGTAAAAGAAAACATACTATACAGAATATTTCAGAGAATTGAACAGAAATGATACTGGAACAAAGAATGACATAAATTTCTATCATCAAGTCCCATAGATTTGTTCAGCATTGAGAACAATGAAAGTATAAAAATTGCTAACACAATAAGCATTTATGTCAGGCACTGATATAGCTTTTTCTTTGTGTCAAATCACTTAACCCTCTCAATGATCCTATGAGGAAACCTGAATTTTTATTCAAACTGAAAATTAAGAAGTTGGAAACAGGGCTATCAAGTAACTCACTGACTGACAACAATGGCTTTAAATGTAGATGAAGGTTCCAACATTTTCAATCAAGCCACTGTAATTCAAGAATGTCGATAGCTATGAATGAACACATGACTTACTGCTCAGCTTACCTCAGATGAGACTGTTACATTTTTTAATGTTGGATAATATTGCAACATCGTCTGTATTTTAAATCTAAGTTACTCTTTGGGATTAGGAATCCTGATTCTTAGGGCATTTTCCTTTTGCAAACTTCACTGTACATTCACCCGATGTTTACTATTTTATGTGTGTATTTGTGTGGTATTCATATGTGTATGTGTGTTTATATGCATGTAGGCACAAGAATGCGTGTGTGCAGTAAATTATACATGTGTATGT
Organism: Rattus rattus; assembly: GCF_011064425.1. Taxonomy (NCBI): domain Eukaryota; kingdom Metazoa; phylum Chordata; class Mammalia; order Rodentia; family Muridae; genus Rattus; species Rattus rattus. Next base: position 24,097,685 of record NC_046163.1, read on the forward strand.
GTTCATGTATAGGCCAGATGCTGACATTGGCTGCCTTCCTTTGTGATTTCACCTTACACACTGAGGCAGTTTCTCACTTGATCACAGAGCTTGTGATTCAGCTACTTTACTTAGCCCCATCACTCTGGGGATCTTCTGTCTTTGCCTCTCAGGTGTTAGGATTGCAGTTGCATCACCATGGCCCAACATTTACATAGGACCCAAACTCAGGTCAGGTGCTTGTGCTCACCGAACAAGTGTTTTACCTTGCGTCATCTCCTAGCCCTGACTTTTTCCCTTTTGTAATTTTAAGTGTTTAGTAGTCAGATGTCACAAGATATGCTAAGCCCTCTAAACTCTGGATTTCACTTTATATGAACTAATGTTATATATTACTTTTAAATAAGACCAAATGCAGTGAAACATAAAGGAGAGTGGAACACCAGCACTTCTTGGCTGTCATAGATGGAAGTAGCATTTTTCGTTTCTTCAAGTGAGAAATGTCTTGAGTGTAGAGGGCTCAGTGATGTGTAGCTAGAAGCTTAGGCCTATCAGCTTTCACATGACCTAATCAATTCACTGTCCTTTCTTTGCTTTTCATGGGCAATGTAGAGGTAGCACAATTGCACACTACATTTCCTTTTTTTTTTTTTTTAATTTGGGTAGATCACTATTTACAGTCTTAAACTTGAAGGAAATTTACCCTCAGTGCAAAGATAAGTGGTGGGGCACCCCATCCTTTCTAGAAATCCCATATGGTGCCCAGTCACTCAGGGAAGTGGATAGCAAAAAGGAACTCTTTGGAGAATGTAATTGGAGAAGGAATCTCCCACTTCCGATGAATGTGATGTGTCCCTTGCACATATGGATATGATATTGAGACTGGTAGAGTTGAGTCACAATAACCATTTGAACAATGAACACAGGCATTTCTCCTTTAAAGGATTCACCCATGATAAAGGAAAGCATTGTTTGTAGCTCATTTTACCTATATAAAAATTTAGGGGGTTGGGAATTTAGCTCAGTGGTAGAGCGCTTGCCTAGCAAGCACAAGGCCCTGGGTTCAGTCCTCAGCTCCAGAAAAAAAAAAAAGACAAAAATAACAATTTAGGAGTGAGGTTAGAGAAGGATTATTTATCCATATCTCATCCCCTCCTAGAGGATATTCCTGCTATGGCGCTCTAATCTTGCATGCCCTATCATTAGCGTAGTCTTTATGACACACATTTGGAAATACTAAACTTTGTAAGTATAATTTACACAAATAAATATTTTCATAACGCATGCAAATTTGAACAACAGAGTCCTTGAGACTATCAAATAAGGAAACACAATAAAACACAGAGCCAGTGTTTGTCTGAAAATAACAGAGTGAAATTCTGTCTTGAAACCTCTGGAGGGACATGATAGGCAAATAAAATTGGATACAGAACTTTCGTATTTAGGAAAGGCAAGGAAACATTGCAATCCTCAAAGCTTTAGAAACATACTTGGAATACTCCTTCACTAAAATGTACACAATTTCCCCTTCAGTTGGAATAGTTGGGGACCTGCCCCTTAGCAGCTCTAAAACTAAAGCTAAACATTAAGTAAATGTTTTTTTCTTTTCTAATATGAAGCAAATGTGGTCCAAAAATTTTTATGTGAAGGAGAAAACATCTTGCCCAGATAAAATCATATCTAAAGGAAAAATGAATACTGAATGCTGTGTGAGGAGACGTGATCCTGGGGGTACTCTGAGGCCATCTAAGACATTCCACATGCACACGGTGGCCAGGGCGGATGCACGAGTTAGTGTTACAGATAAAGCAGAGAAAAGCAGAGTGAATGTAGAGTGAGGGCAAACAACCAAGACATACAAGAAGGGCGACTCTAATTTAAAAAGTGAAAATATTTACTTTTCCTAGATACATAATTCACAGAAATCAATTATAACAGGAGATAAAATTAGTTTAACTTTATTAAACATTTGCATCTGTAGAAGTTTAGGAAAACTCCCCCTTTCTTTCTATGTAGGTGGGCAGTTACTCCAGTTTACCCCAAGTGAGTAGGCAGAAGGGAAATAGAAATGAAGATTTTTAACAGTTATCTGCTCTCATTGCATCTTCACGAAACTGGTTTGTGGAGGTGATTATTACAACAATGGGAGTATTTTTGTACTTAAACATTCGTTGTGCAATCAGGAAACAGGAGAATATGTTTCAGAAACAGCTTTCCTAACTCCATTTTAAAATAGAATTTTTATCCCAAAAACTTAGAATTTGAAGAAAGTTTAAATAAGTGACTTTAAAGGCTCAGTGTAGTTGGATAAAGAAACCAGCCTATGTGTTGTCCTGCTGCTCATTGGATCTGTGGTGAAGTAAGGCTGATCTTAGACCCCCTAAAACCAAGGTGCTCTGATAGCTTTTAAATACAAAGTTTGTCATTTTGCTTTGAAAAAAAAAATCAAGGAAACACATCTTCCCTTCTCTGTCTGTACCTATGTTCACATATGTTCACTTTTCTTACCAGAGAGACATGACACCAGTCCTAGGTTTACATGAACTCTGCCTCCTTTCACTGAGCCATATATGTTGTAGTTATTTAGTTCCACACTGAGACAGTGGTCTCTTGATCTATGTGCTGCTGCTTTGACTCTACTTGGTTGAATGAAGGGTATATACTTTCAGCTCTGACTTGTCAGGCAGTAAGATTGGAGCACTGTTCTTAAATGGAATGCAGTACTGACTAACATCAGAAAATAATAAATTGCATGAGAGAAAATAGAGACTTAGGAATGATCGCTACAAAACAAAATATGATTTATTTTAGGATAGATCCCCATCAAGATTCCTTAATGAATTCTAGCTTAAAGTTATGAATCAGTTGATACTCATATTTCAATGACAAGATATAAAGAGCATCCATGTAAATTGGATGTTGTATAAATACTACTCAGACTTCTAACTAACTCTAGCACTTCGAAACCCTAGTTGCATCTGAAAGTAGAATGCATAATATACTTAGTATATTTCTCTTTATTTCATTTTTACTTTCTGCCAAGAACCAGAGTTTTTTTGGTAGAAGAAATGATGCTATCAGCAGGTTGGAAGCAGGCTTAAATTACTAAGTATAATGCCTAGAAATACCCCGGGGAGCCACAACATGCCTGAACAGAAGGGGTCAACCAGTATTACAAAACAGCAGTAATTAAGGAATATTCCACTTGGGTCTGTTTTAAGTCAAGCATTTTCCCAAAAGGATCATGTGGCTTTATTTTTAGGTTCCATTTATTGATTCAGGCTGTAGCCCATGTTAGCTGGCAGAGCAAGCTCTAGCCTACAGACATGCCATTCGCTCTAGAATTTGAAAGTTTTGCCTGCCACGAAATCAATCACTTACCTGAAGAGTCTGTGTTCAGGGTCAAGCCTTATTTCTAGGAGGACATCCTGCAAGGTAACTTAACAATTCACACTCTCCATGTGAACAGGAATTCCCTGGTTTACTAGGGATGGGTTCATCACTTAAAAAATCATGCTTGAATGGGACAGTAGGTATGAGACTTCCCAGGTCTTGATAGACTCATGTGGTCCAGTGAGTTATCTTGTTCATGGCATTATCTCTGAGAATTTGACAGAGAAAACTAGCAAATATCAATAGACTACATTACAAAACTCTGCAGCCAAAATATTGGTGAAGACATTCCTGTCATTTATTTTGAAAGAGAGACAGTGCTTTACGGCTGAGGAAGACACCAGAGCTTACCCTTGTAGAGGTGTCATAGAAGTGAGACATTGGCTCTATGAGTGCTTGGCACTTCTTACTCATGGTCCACATGGGCCCTGAGGGTCAAGGACCTGTTATCTCTCTCTTACAATTCTCAATATATTTTAAACAGAGTCCTCTTCATTTTCATTTCATTTGCATTGAACTCCACGTATTATCTCACAGATATTTCTGGAAAAAGTCATAAAAGATTAGGAGGTAGATACTGGAAGGCAAAACATAGTGTTTAATTGAAAATTCTTTATTATAGGCTTTAAAGACAAACCATTTAAATAATACAACTAATGATTTAGTTGCAAAAAATATCAAGGGAGCATTGGATTAGGCTGCAGTGTGTGGAAGGCAAACACTGTGCTGCAGAGTGACGTTTCTGCATGGATGAAGGGCAGTAGAATGGGAACAAGTGGAGGATGCATCGCTAGAAACTGGGGCCTCAGAGTAAGACCCCTGCGTCAGCCCCCAGAGGAAAGATTCATAACAGCAATCATCAGCCTGGACTGCAACAATTGAGTTAATTAGGAGGCTCAAGGAATGAACAGGGAGTAGACACCTACTTCGATCACTAGTACTAAAGACGAAGTCACTTGAATGCTCATGCTTTAGATTACTCATCAGAATGACTTTTTGCACTAGCTGCTCTTAACGACAAAGTGTGGGGCACTGATAGCATCTGTGAAGCATGGCGGGGCCCTAAGAGATAAAGCTCATCATTTACTTTCACAGTAGCCTGTTCCTCATGACAGAAACAAATGTACTTGAGGTTGGGTCAAACTGCCTAGGAGGATGTGGTTTGAAAAAGGTTCGTTCAAGTGGTCTTGCTGACAGTTCACTAGGGAGACATCATGTCCTATCATCACCATTGTCTATAAAAGTCTGTACATGATCTATCTAGCTATTTCCTTACAAAGTTAAATATTGGGTCTCACACAAGATATTAGATATCTTGAATGTTGTGTGAGAGCCATGGTTAATCTGGAGTATCCACAAAATTGATTTGATGTGAGCTCTTGGTACATTATAGTCTATTAAAGTCGACTCTTTCAAACTGTAAATGAGGAAGCCAGAGAGAGACAGGGGGTAAACACTACAAGGCTTAGGGCTGGCTGTTAGAACACATCTGGTGGTGATACTCTGGATTGGTTTTATATTGTCTAGCAGTCCAGTTCAATATTGATGTGTTTGACCCTCAGTTGCATCATGTATGTTACAGATTCCTCATGGTTATTATACTGAATTTCCCAACCCTAATGCCAATGATGTTAATTTTATTTACATTGGAACTGCAGTGTACATAGGCAGCCAGTAACTTGACTCCATACTTTCAATTACCTTAAGAAGCAGATATGACCAGCTTCAGTTTTTGTAGAAGAGATAACTGAGAGTCACATGGCTACTAGTGAGAAGGGCATCAGGATTTCTTCAACCTTTCAGAAAGTTGTGAGAACTGTTCTAATCTGAAAAGACCCCAGTGCATTCAGGATTTTTTTTATTTATTCCCCCTGAGCAAAAACTAGAACACAAGAACATGTATGTTGTAACATTTCATAACTATTCATCATGAAACCAAGTCATAGCTTATCTCGTGTTGATACCTCAGAAAATCCACTATTTTGTGTATTTATGTCAAAGTTGTGGATAACCAAAGTGAAACGAAGAGGAATAATTTAATTTGAATCCATCACTACTTTATATGAATTTATTTTCTGTTGATGACTTAGAAGATTTACACATCATAATTACATTTTTTGGTTACAAAGTGTTCTTTTTATGTATGTGCATGCATGTGTGTTTGTGTGTGTGTATATCCACATATGTGTGTGTGTGAGAGGAGTCCAGACATTGCAGTCAGTATTTTTATTTCTCTCTTGTTTTATTTTATGAAAAATATCTCTCATTGAACATGAAGCTTACTGATTTAGTTAGACTGGTTGGCATTCAAGCTCCAAGAATCCTCTTGTCTCTACTTCTCTAGTGATGGGATCAGCATGCACTACTCCTGTATTATTATTTATTATATATTATTCCTGGCTTTTTACAGGGATGGTGTGGATGCAATCTCAGGGTCACAGTCTTTTGCAGCAACCAGCTTACTGACTAGCCCAGAAGATACTCTTTTAAGAAGAAGTTAAATGGAGTTTGTAAACATAGTTGCAGCACAAGTGGAGTATACGCAAAGAGTATTTTTATTAGAACTCAGGGCAGTAATTTAAATTAATGTATGCAGAACTTACTAGAAGTGGGAGGAATCCTATGGGAAATAAAAAAGCATTTCTTAGTTGCTCTTACCAAAGACATGCCCAGTTTACGTTAAAGGCATGCAATGGTGAAACTGGGAATATTTCGTGTTCTTGGGTGCAGAGTAGAGGCAGGGGATTCAGAGGAAGCCAAAGCACAATCTGAGGAGGGAGTTGTCTCCTTGACTTTCTTCCTTTTGCCGCTCTTGCCAACACTCTTCAGAAGCAGGGAACAGGGCACCTCTGAGCGACTCAAGGTCTGCTGCTGACATCATTCTTGTTAATCAGTGGAGCCTTTAGACTCCATTTATCTAAAATTGTGTGATTTATTCCCCCATGGTTCTCTGGGTCCCCTAAGGTTACTGCGCAGGGTTCCTCTTTAAAAGGCAGTGTACCCATTTCTTCTCCCTCCCCAAGGGCTGTTCCAAGGGGAAATTGCATTGCTAGCTTTGAAACTTTTCCATTTGCCACCCCAAATGTCTTTTATTATTTTGCTTTTTAAAATTAGCATGGTGTCTCAGAAAATGAGGAAAACAGGCTTTAGAGGCATGGGGGTGGGGGTGGGGCATCTGCTTTGCAGAAAGACCTAATCAGTCCCTGTCTCTTCACATTGAGTCTCCTTATTACCCAAAATAGGAAACTATGCAAATCCATGACACGTGTAATGATTATATTTTTATCCCAAGGCTATTCTATATATCAAAGGGATGGATACTCATATGCATATTTGATTCCTGGTTCTCTACAACACTATGCTTCTGGATTCTAGAAGTCAGTGCGATCCAGAAGGCACAAACCAATCTGTAATGTGGTGCCTTGCATGTTTCAGCACGGGGGCAGCGAATGGACTTGATGGCTAATAGTGACTGCAGTGTGTAGGTGCTAAGCTGTGTGTCTCAGCCATGGGACAGGACATGGATTAGTAATGACTGTAGTCTGAAGGTACTAAGCTATCTTTTAGGCTAAGACTTAATGTTGTTGGAAAACTGAGTCTCCTGATCTCATAGATGTCAATACCAGTGCCCTGAAAAGTGTTCTGCCCTTCCTTCAACTTATCACAAGACACTGTGTCTAGTTGTTGAATTGTTCGCGGTTTTCCACAGGGCTCCGTGATTTTGGAAAATAGAGTTTTGCCTGTTTTGTCCTTGTTCATCATACCCAGTGGTCAGTTGATAAATATTTATTGAATTGAATTAGTACCTTTACTTCCATGTTAAATTCCATTAATTTCCCAAGTATGGTAAAAGGCACCTTAAACATGCTTTTTCATTGCATTTCTCCCGATAACTGTACAGAATTGCTATTTTGATCTTTGTACTGATGATAAGGACTGTTCCGGTAGTGTAAGCCGTGTACTTATGTCTGCCTGCTGAGTTACACAATTTGAATAGAGATTGTGGTGACTTCAAATGAGGTCGATATCATCTGCTATGCTGCACTGTCTTGTAGAGCGAAGGTGGAGGGCCTTAGCAAGCACTCAGGCCTGGGTGCTCACTTAAGGGAATATGTAGGTGCCTGAACAAAGGAATATTGGCAAAGGGGTGGAAGCTTCTACAAAACTGTCACAAGAATCCATGCTACGGCCTAGAGATACTTGCCCCTGCTCACACACATGAGACAGATAAAGCCTGCCTCCTTATTATTTTCCTCACGTGGACTGATAATGTACTAGGAAATTGCTATTATAGGTCAGGGCAGTGTAGCTATTACTATTTCGTTTAAATGACGCTACTGAGCACATTGCAATCCCAAAAATGGTATTGGGTAGGGATAAGTGTGGGAGCAGAATAGAGAGTACAAGACGATATGATATGCTTGTCACTGTCAAAACTAATATTAGAATGAGTAATGAAGTGGATTAGCATGCTGCTACACACAGACAACGTAATGGGCGCAGCTAAAGAGATACAATGTCTAAAAGGCTTAGAGGGAGTAAGGAAAGTTATTTGGTTTGTGATATATCATAAATACATGGTACAAGGGTAGCACTGGACTGTGCTTAAAAATTGGGTAGAATTTAATAGCTTCATAGGCAGGACATTGGAAGATAGTCTCTTGCCCTCAGCTTAGACTGACTGGCAGAAAGGAATTTTGAGTCTCAGCAGATTAAAGAACGGTCAAGTAGAAAAAGTTAGTAAGTGAGATAATATCGGTAAAGTAGCATGGATCGTTTTACCCGGAAGCACCAAAGACTTCACAGGAAGGTGACAGGCACTCTGTGAGCCTTGGACTTTGGATCACATTTATTTTTCCCTTAAAAGTTTGTTTCAAGAAAGAATGCAAATGGGTTTTCAGAGAATCCTAAGAAACTGGCTTAGTCAATGTAAGCGTTGGCTGGGAGACTCAGTTTTGGTGAACAGTCGGTCCCAATGCTTTGAATATGGAGTCCAGTGAGGTCTGGAAAGGGAAAGGGTTCTTTCCTGAGTGGTGGAGAGGGCTATTGTCATGCTCACCAGAGTTGGCAAAGAAGAATCCTGTGGCATTTGTGTTGAATTATGTAGAAATCACGTCAGAGACTGTGAATAATTAAAACCACTCTAAAGGAAGTTTGTTTTTCCTTCTTTCGATGCACATATGATGAGAACACGGAAAATCTTTTTCTCGTTAAATTTGCTTCATTTCCCATATGAGATTTGTCAGAGGAAATAATCCTCTCTCAGACGGCAATATCCTGTATATTAAACACAGTGAGGACTGTCTGAATATTAGGCAACTGTCCTCATTGGGGGAATCTCTCAGCTTTCCCTTTGATGAAGATCACAAAACACAATGAAATAACACTCATGACAAACACTGTGAATATTTAGATGGCATGATGGCTAAAAGATATATTTGGTTTTTTTCTTTTGGTTCTTTTTTTTTTTTTGGAGCTGGGGACCAGACAGGGCCTTAAGCTTCCCTAGGCAAGCGCTCTACCACTGAGCTAAATCCCCAACCCGATATATTTGTTAATATAAATGAATGGGGGTTGGGGATTTGGCTCAGTGGTAGAGCGCTTGCCTAGGAAGCGCAAGGCCCTGGGTTCGGTCCCCAGCTCCGAAAAAAAAAAAAAAAAAAAAAAAAAAAAAAAAAAATGGGATATTAAAGATGCTAATTAGTTACTATGGCAACAGCTCTTCCCACAATTCCAGGTTTCTCTAGTTGCTTTCCATTACAGATCCATGTTTCTATCAAGTGATTAAAAAAATGTGTATTTGTATTAACTATGGCCAAAGATAGTTTCAACTGTTTTCTTAAGCTATTCGCATGCAGTTAAAAAAAAACAAAACAAAAAAAACCCACTCATTTTGATTGTAAAATTCAGTGATTCTAATAAATATATGGAATTGCATAACAGTCACCAAATATGACTTCAGAAAAACATTACTAGCTCCCACAGATCCTCCATGCTCAGTTGCAATCGTCCACCCTGGCGTCTGTAAACCAATTTCTGACCTCATAATTTGCCTTCAATAGATCCATGGGTGCAAATTCAACCTACAGTGTCCAATAACAATATATGAATGGATAAATGATATGGTCCGTAAGACCTTTAAATATTAATTAGTCCAAAATCAAACCTATAAAGAAGATGCTTTCATCCCGTCATGTGTACTTTGGTACGGGAAGGTGATTCAGCCTGCAAATATTATGCCATGGACTGTACATCACAGCTTGAGCTGCCTGGCTCCACAGCCATACGCGTGCATCTCCAAGTTTGCAGGGCTCCCTCTAGAACACTCCCAACCTGTCCAAATGACTACTAGGAAGTGAAGAGCTAGCAGCCTTTCTCTCTTAAGCATAATTATGTGGAAAGAATTGCAGCCATTCCCAACTGAGAACTGGAGATTCAGAACGATCCTTGATTTCTATTAAACACAGTCGGTGCTGAGTTAGATGATCTGACTCATAGTGCAAATGCACTTATACTAGGTTGAACATAACTGGTTTTTTGTTTGTTTTTATGAACCCTGAAGTGGTAGTGTATTATACACATGGTTCAAGCTATCACACGTAGTTGTGTTTAAAGACAGTTTTTGTTGGCTTTGAAGACTTGTTTTCTTGTAGATTAATTAAGCAAATTGGCTCATTTCTATGGAAATTGTGCCACCTTGCCCATGTCTGAACCACCAAGTCTGAGTTATTCACCGCTTCAGGGGAAAATAACACACACCACACTGAGAGTGCAAGCAGCAGGAACAAAACACAAGAATGGCTTTTGAAGTCTAAATGCTTAGTTCAGGATATAAAATAACTTTAAGAGGAAGTAGAATTGCTCTCTCTACTCAGTTTAAAGATTCTCAGCACAACAGAAGGAAAGGGAAGTGTGAACAGCAGAAACCTTTTCTGGAGGACTTATAGGCCCTTACTGAGTAAAACACTGTCCCGGAAAGGATGGAGAAGAAAACAAGAATAAGGCATGGGTTTGATTTCTCTCTCTCTCTCTCTCTCTCTCTCTCTCACTCTCTCTCTCTCTCTCTCTCTCTCTCTCTCTCTCTCTCCCTCTCTCTCTCTCTCTCTCTCTCTCTCTCTCTCTCACACACACACACTCTCACACACACACACAAACACACAATTCTTTCACACACATATACTCCCAGACACACATAGATGCTCACACCAACATAAAGACACACAGACACACAAACACACACTTAGACATGCACACAGATACACAGACAAACATAAACATACACACAGACACACGAGACATAAACATATACAGATATATATGCACAGATATACACAGAAATATAGACACATGGACACACAGAGACACACATGCTCACACAGACATACACAAATACAGAAACACACACACACACACACATACACACACACACACACACACACACACACACACACACACACACGCACAGAGTCTTAGTCTTCCTGGAGTTACATGGTTTGAATTATGTCATAGTGATAAATTCCAATGGTTTCTTTCTTATCCAGGCAAAATTTTTGGATAACATGGAAAGTAATTTCACTTTAGAACAAAGGTTCTTTTGTCATTAAGTTCATTACTGACATTTATGATTGTTATATAAGAGAATTGAAATTTTGAAGTTTAAGTATCAAATTCAGATAGTCTCTTTGTTTTTATACTAAATGAATGTTCCAGCTGTTTTTTAGAGAGACAATTGAGTTATGGGTTTTCCTAAGGAAGATTATATTTACCTTTTATTGCTAAACTGTCAGATTCTTATGAAGTACTTAAAGAAAGATTTAAAGATGCCCCAACATATAACAAAGATACATGCTCCATTATGTTCATAGCAGCCTTATTTATAATAGCCAGAAGCTGGAAAAAACCCAGATGCCCTTCAACAGAGGAATGGATACAGAAAATGTGGTACATCTACACAATGGATTATTACTCATCTATCAAAAACAATGACTTTATGAAATTCATAGGCAAATGGAAGGAACTGGAAAATATCATCCTGAGTGAGGTAACCCAATCACAGAAAAACACACGGTATGAACTCATTGATAAGTGGATATTAGCACAAATGCTTGAATTACCCTAGATACACAGAACACATGAAACTCAAGAAGGATGACCAAAATGCGAATGCTTCACTCCTTCTTTAAAAGGGGAACAAGAATACCCTTGGGAGGGAATAGGGAGGCAAAGTTTAGAACAGAGGCAGAAGGAACACCCATTCAGAGCCTGCCCCACATGTGGCCCGTACATATACAACCACCAAACTAGATAAGATGGATGAAGCAAAGAAGTGCAGGCCGACAGGAAGCGGATGTAGATCTCTCCTGAGAGACACAGCGAGAATACAGCAAATACATAGGTGAATGGCAGCAGCAAACCACTGAACTGAGAACGGGATCCCCGTTGAAGGAATCAGAGAAAGGACTGAAAGAGCTTGAAGGGGCTTGAGACCCCATATGAACAACAATGCCAACCAACCAAAGCTTCCATGGACTAAGCCACTATCCAAAGACTGTACATGGACTGACCCTGGGCTCCAACCTCATAGGAAGCAATGAATATCCTAGTAAGAGCACCAGTGGAAGGGGAAGCCCTTGATCCTGCCAAACTGAACTCCCAGTGAATGTGATTGTTGTGGGGAGGGTGGTAATGGGGGAAGGATGGGGAGGGGAACACCCAAGAAGGGGAAGGGAGGGGTTAGGAAGATGTTGGCCCGGAAACCGGGAAAGGGAATAAGAATCAAAATGTAAATAAGAAATACCCAAGTTAATAAAAGATGAAAAAAAAAAAAAAAGAAGAAGAAGAGAAGGCTGATAGGCTGGGCTACATGAGACCATGATTCACAGAATCAAAGCAAAAACCAAAACAACAAAAGAAAAACTGTTGTGGACTTGGCTTATTTCTTGTATCATGTTAATTGGGTTCCCAGAATTACGTGAGAATTCGCATGTCTTCCTGTAAGACACTGAGAGTCCTCCCCCCACCACCCGATTGACTTTGATTGGTAAATAAAGTTGCCAGTGGCCAATGGCTGGGTAGGGAGACAGAGGCAGGGCTTTAACCACTCCAGGGCAAGAAACACCACAGGGAGAGAAAGGCAGAATTGCCATGTTGAAAGAGGAATAAGAATTGGGCTAGAGAGCTACAGGAAGAGAGGCATATTAATCATGTAAGAGCTGGGAAAGCGTGGCCCCTGGAGGTGGGGGGTGGGCACAATAGGCTTTGGGCAGCAAAGATGGAACACAGATTTTAGTAATAATCAGGAGTGTCAGAGAGGAGCATTAGCAGCGTGGAAGTTTGGGAATGACCCAGCCATTGAGCTGATCAAGGCATATTAAATGTAAGGTTGGGAGCACTTAAGAGCGTGCGTGCATGCATTTGCGTGTGCGTGTGCGTGTGCGTGTGCGTGTGCGTGTGCGTGTGCTTTCATTCAAGAATCCAGAGCGTTGGGGGCAGGTAGCGAAGAGCTCACCCTCTGCAGCTAAGGAGATTAAAGCAGATTAATCAACTACAGCAACAACAACAAAACCTTTATAGTTCTTAGTAGAATGTGAACAGAATTAAAAGAACAAACTCATTCATGTCTATTTAAGTCAAATAAAGAATTAATTTGAAAAATCGCGCAAGAAAAATAACAGGTGACTTTTAATATTAAGGAAAAAAGATCATCTCTCTCTCTCTCTCTCTCTCTTTTCTCTCCTCTTGTTTTTTGATTTATTTATTTTATATGTGTAGGTGTTTGGTTGCATGTATGTTTGTGCACTTTAGGCACGTAGTGCCTACAAAGGCCAGAAGAGGGCATCAGATCCCATGGAAGTAGAGTTATCCAATACTGTTAGCTGGGAATTGAACCTGGATCTTCTGGTAGAGCAGCCAGTGCTCTTATCCTTAGCCTTATACTAGGCTTTTTAATTGCTAGCATGTGGTGTCTAGCTTGGCAGTCTTTGATCCCGTTATAGGGAAAGTCCATTTAAACTCATTATTTGTACATTTATGACATATTTTGGGTACCTTGTACATCAATAATTTACCGTGACTTTTCCAAAATGTCTTTAGTGTTATTTATCCCTCCTCATATTTGCCCCTCTACTCTGTTCTCTTACTCTCATACTACTTAATGAGTCCCATTATTCTCTTTCACTTCCTATAATACTATATTTTAATCACTTTCCTTGAAATATTTCATGGGCCCTTAATAGTTTCCTAACCTTTATGCATATGAATAATGAAACACAAGCAGCTAAAGATTTAAAGCTAACATCCATATATGAGAAAATGTGTGGTTTGTCTTTCTGAATCTGGGTAACATCAGTTAGGATGATTGTTTCCAGTTACATACAAGGCCAGTTTTGAAATTGTGACAGTTCTGCCTCAGCCTCTCAAGTAGAGTGAGCTTCCCACCCCTTTTCATTGTATCGAAGCAAATGTATAGAATGTTTAAAGATAATATAACCATTATAATTCAACAACAAATGGGATTGTGGCACATTTAAGATTAAAATTATGATTTAATTAAATATTAGGTACAAATGAATTTATGTTACAGAAAAAGTCCATGTGTGCAAAAATCTGAATTGTATTTTACTCTCAGTGGTGAATTGAGCATCTCCGTTCAATGAATGGCACAGAAATCTGTCATCTTTTGTGAGTAGTCTCTGAAAGGTCATCTAAATCTAAACTTCTTATGATATCAGATATAAAACGAAGGCATAGGGAGGTCACATCTTTTGATTAAGGTCACACAGTCAATGAATGAGTAGTGTGGGTCGAGATTATAAATCTGTGGCTTCTTCTTGAGCAATTTTGGTAAAGAATTCTCTTTCATTTTCTTGAAGGGCCAGTGTCAATGTGTTTCGACTCACAAGTTTATTTTGAGTTTGCAAAAGTTCTGCCTTTAAATTTTTGTTAACAGGATATCATGTTATCTCAAGCTGGCCTCAAATTTGCAATGGACTAAAGGATAGCCTTGAACTTCTGATCCTGAAGACTCCACCTCCACAGTGTAAGAATCACAAGCATGATCCACCATGTGTGGTGCTGTAGGCAGAATCCAGGATTTTAAGCACTCTAGACAATCACTCTACCAACAGAGCTCCATTTCCAGGAATCTGCCTTTCTCTTAAAACTGTGATTGCTAGCTAATGTCACTTGAAGATGTATTTTCATAGAAGTCTTAAGAGGTGTCTTTTCTTGAAGAATGTTCTTCTGAGCATTTCCATTTTGTAATAATAAGAGGAAATGGCATATATTTTCTTTTCTTTCAAAATCTTGCAGAATTCACAAAAATAAATTCTGAATATTTAGAGGGGAAGAGAAGAACTGAAAATTGCTTACATCAATTTGAGAGTGTAAGTACACTGTTATCCACTAGGTGTCACAGTGTGCCACTGTAATGGATGGCCAGTCTACTCTTGTAAGAAAGTGGTTTCTTCTATAGTTACACTGTGGGAAAAGTAGCTAGGAATGAACACTGTATAGCTATTGCCATATTCTATGAAGTAGGTACTAGAGCCCTGTGCTGTGACAGTTACAAGAAGAGGAGCAAGCTGGTCAATGTTAAGTAATGATGACACTCTTCAATCCTTTCTACAGAGTTCCACTGGCCATGCTGTCTATTTGCAGAGGGAAAGATGAGGAGAGCTGAGCTCTACAGTTTAAGAGTGGAGAAGGGGAGCTGCAACTTTGGTGCATGAGAGAGATGTGAACTGGCCCAGCCCTTCCTTCCTTTTCTCAAGTGTCCTCTGCAGTGCTAAACCTGGACTTACATGAAGGCATGTCTCACTTAAATAACTTCATTTGCCATTAACTGTGAATGCTTACAAGCTCTCAGAATGATCTATTATTGACGTCAGCTCTTACCAAGTTCAGAACAGGGAAAAGGACAGAAAAAGGCGTTTTTGGATTCTCACAATGTGTAATCAAGTATGTTAAAAATCAAATACTACTCAGCTATCAAAAACAATGACTTCATGAAATTCATAGGCAAATGGAATGAACTAGAAAATATCATCCTGAGTGAGGTAACTCAATCACAGTAAAACACCCTTGATGTGCACTCATTGATAAGTGGATATTAGCCAAAAAGCTCAAATTACCCATGATGCAATCCACAGACCACAGGAAGCTCAAGAAGAAGGATGACCAAAATGTGGATGCTCCCATTCCTTCTCAAAAGGGGAAAAATATTCATAGGAGGGGATATGGAAGCAAAATTTAGAGCAGCGACTCAAGGAATAGCCATTCAGAGCCTGACCCACATGTGGCCCATATATATACAGCCACCAAAACTAGATAAGATTGATGAAGCTAAAAAATGCATGCTGAAAGGGACCAGATATAGATCTCTCCTGAAAGACACATTCAGAGCGTGTCCAATACAGAGGTCAATGCTAGCAGCAAACCACAGAACTGAGAACAGGACCTCCTTGCGGGGAATTAGAGGAAGTATTGAAAGAGGTAAAGGAGCTTGCAACCCCATAAAAACAACCATGCCAACGAACCAGAGCTTCCAGGGACTAAACCACTACCAAAAGACTATACATGGGCTGACCCAGGGCTTCAACTGCATATGTAGCAGAGAATAGCCTTGTTGGGGCACCAGGGGAAGGGGAAGCCCTTGGTCCTGCCAAGGTTGGACCTCCAGTGCAGGGGAATATGGCGGGTAATAAGAGGGATGTATAGGGGGAATACCCGTATGGGGGAGGGGGACAGGAGGGAATGGGGGCTTATGGACAGGAAACCGGGAAGGGGAATAATATTTGAAATGTAAGTAAAGAAATATATCTAGTAAAAAATTTAAAAATTCAAATACTCCCTTTTTGCTAATATATGAACAAATGCACAAGTGCCAATCACTTGTTAGTCAGAAGTCAGTCGCATGGAAATGAGGAACTTCACATTCCCTCCAGTGGGAGGAGTACTGGGAGCAGGAGAAGGAGCAGCAGTCACACTTGTTTACAAGGGAAACATCTGGCCTGCGGCTATAGTGATAGCAGGTGGTGACCAGGGGCTTACGTATGAGCCTTACAATTGGGGTCCTTTTGCCAAGGTTAGTGGTGTTATGAACTGGATGCTTTTGCCACAAGGACTGGAAAGAGATTCCATTTCTCTAGAATTCCCAGAGGATGCAAACTAACCACCGATGTCTAATACATCAATTATGGTCATTTATAGTTGTATTTTGTATTATCGTTGCCTTAATGTTGAAGTATAATGACTTACATGCTTCTGCTTCTCAATGCAGAAAACAACGACCCCTATGCTGTGATAAATAGGGCTTACTCCTCTTTCTCGCTTGCTAGACTCTCTCAGACTTTCTCTCTGTTTCCAGTAAGAATGGACAGAAATAGTGGTGGGCTCTGCAGTGGTTGTAGTGGTGGCAGTGTGTGTGTGTATGTGCGTGTGTGAATGATGTTTGTGTGTATGAGGGCGTGTGTGTATGCATGTGTGCATGAACATATGTGTGGGCATGTGTGCATGTGCACATGTGTGTTTTATCCATGTGTGTGCATGAGCACATGTATATATGCTTGCTTATGTGTATACACGTGTGTGTATTGTATCCTATGGTTGTGTATCACTTCTGACCTCTTCCAGAGATCACACGTCTGACTACACTTGCAGCCTGAGGTGGGCATAAAAAGAGTGATCTGGGTGTGGGGTCTTCAGCAGTAGCTAGGATTCTCCTAGTAGATCTGTTGGAGTAGCATCTAAGGCTGAGGTCTAAATTTAAAATCTTATTTCAAATTTTACTTTGATTTACTTACAGATTGTCTTATTGTTTAAAATTGGTTTGTTTTCCATAGTATTTTGGTTACGAAAACTTAACCGACCTGAGGCCAACCTGAGATAAAGTTCCACTGTTGCCATTGGTGTATCATGTGACCACATGGTACATCATGTGGTATAGTACCAGTTGCTTAAATACATACAAAGATGAATTTTTTCTTACATGAGTGATATGCAAAATGTTTTCTTTGTGGAAAGAAAAAAAGAAAAAAAAGTGGATGAGTCAGTGTACCCTTTGACTCTTCTTCAGCACCTGGATTCCCAAAAAGTTATTGACTTTTTATGTATGTATGTATGTATGTATGTATATATGTATGTATGTATGTATGCATGCATGCAGAAAGGCTTATGAAGGTCTGTGTGGGGGGGGCAGAGGACATTTTGAGGAAGTTAGCAATCTCTCCAATTCAAGTCATCAGGCTTAGCAGGAAGCATCTTGGCCCTTTGTGTCATCTCCCAGTTCTATTTCAAAGTTCATGCTGAGATCACATATTTTCTGTGTAACTGCATAATGTCTAGCAATGATTGCTCTGTCTTCTTTGGAGAAGGGTAAGGCACTGTCTTATGTAGTATAGGTCATAGGTACTATCATGTTCCTTATGTCATCAGAGAGGTTTTTTTCTCTCTGTAAACCTCTCTACCCTTACAGTCTTTGGCTTTTACCTTTGTTGCTTTTCAGTTTAGTACTTATTGTGAATTTACGACCCTCCTATCACCCTGCCCCCACTTCCTCTCTTTAGTCTTTTATTATCCCAGTCACACAAATTATCAAGCTGATCAGGGTCATATGCTTTGAAGTTCTATGGTTGGGATTTGAACTTAGAAATGTCTGATTTCAGGTTGGGGACATTATATGACATTCAAATGGATACAGTGTGTTGATATTTTAGTTACTCTAGCCAAACTCATGTCCATTTAAATTTGAGCATGTTTGTTTTTTCCATCAGTTTTGGAAGCAGCTGAGTGGCAGAGAGCACACACCCACCATGCATTGCTATGGGAGATAGTGTTAGATGGCTTTTAAAAGTCCTGTTCATTCTTAGCACTTGAATTGAGTTGGAGTTAAAAACAATGTTAATCTGTAGTCATTACAGACGCCTTCCTTGGAACCATCCCATGTTTACTAGTGAAATAAATTATGTCAAGAAAGCTGACTACCTCCTTTTTAGTTTTGTAGAGTTAAGGAGTGAGTAGTCTCAAAACTGTTTCAAAACTGACATAGTAGAAATTCATGTTGGGATCATAAACAACTGAACAAAAAGGATATGACAAGATTGTCACACATCTCTACATCATCATAAGGATGGTGACTCTGATGTGTGGCGTTAGATGTCACTGAAAAGCACAGACACTGATTAAAAATAGTTGCTGTGGTCAGACATGTGAGACCACAAAGCGGAAGAAGGCTAATCTTGAGCCACATGTGTGTTTTAATTTTCTTTAGAGAAACGTTCTAGTGCCCATTTATTTACAGCAACAAGCTTAAGCATTCATTAGTAACCAAGGCTGGAGGAAGTCATCTGATATTAATGACACTGGCCTTTTCAAGTTGAATCAATGTATTCTTGAATGACTTCATTCTTAGTTGGTCATATTTATTCATAAACTAATGACTAAATTTTATAAACAATTTCATTATTTGTAAGTTGTACTATTTAATACATTTTCACACAATACAGAAGAGGAAAGTATATTTATTGTCATATATCATAAATGATGAAATAAACTCAGGTTAAGTGGTTGACCCTTGGTCATATAGTTATTGGTGGAATTCAGGGTCAATTCAGTAGTTACATCACAAAGGCTTGGAATAGTGTTTTGGGATAAAGATGGTAACTGCCAGAAAGCCTTATCTAGGTCTCTTTCTTTGTCGTCTGCACATTATAGAAATAAAATACATTTCAAAATTAATTGTCTGAGGTTGATTAGCTCAGAAAACTGTACTATTTATAAAGCTGTTTCTCATGGAAGTTAAATTTGCCCATTTATTTTCTTCTGTATTCTGATGATAGTTACTTTCTATTAATTTGTTGTAAACTAAAAAATATAACATTTTAAATTTTTAATAAAAATTTTAGCTGAAATAATTTGTAGAAATTTGATCATTTTGGAACTAAGTTATTTATAATACATTAAAAAACTATAACATTATGTATTAAAATAAGCATTATAACTTCCTGAGAGAGGAGATAACTAGAAATCACCCGGGATCTGATAGCAGTATACAGTATTTGCCTGACCTTACAATTACCTTTAGTTTATTTAATGTCCATTTTCTAAACTATACCAAAAGCAGAATAGAATTTCTATTGAAAAAAAAATGATTGCAAACTGTAGACCAAAAACCTTGGAGACCAAGATTTTTCTGCATTTTTGGCATTAAATAGGTGCATTTGATTCTGTTTGTCTTCTACCCCTCCCTTTGTCTATACCTAGTCGGGTGAATTTATGATCTAAAATTTTACAATTTGTCTCATGAAAACATTATCAAGTTTTCCTATTTCGATATTTGAAATTTTAAGATGTCAATTCATGCTAAAGTCAAAATATTTGCTGTATAACTGCAAAGTTGTTAAGGACAGTTCTCACACACTTTGGAGAGTAGAGAAGGACAAGGCATAATGATGTGATATACGGAGGTTATAGTTCATCTCGTACCTGTTAGAGCAGTTACATCAGGTTGTAAAAGATGCACCTCTGATGATAGCTAGACGGTTCTTGGTGAACTAGACCTTAAACTGAGACTTGAAGCTTTTTGGCTTTCAATAAAAGAGGTGCAGCTACTAAAATTGAGGAACAGGAAGAGACATGAGGAGAGAGTGGAATGAACAATACGGAACCCATAGCAAGAGGCTGGGATTCTGACTGCTGTGAGGGGCAAGAAACAAACTTCATGGGGATAAAATCAGTAGGCTTGAGTCTCCACAACCTTTAGAACATGGACTTAGAGTCATCTGAGAACTGAAGATGGTCATTGTTTTCAACCAGGATGTTTAACTGTTGGAAGCAAAAGTGTCACACTAATTAGGTTCTGAGATAAGTGTAAGTGATATTGCAGAGAGGCCGCCAACAGAACTCTATGCAGTAGACAATAAACACATCTAAGAAGAAAAGAAATTTGCGAAGTCAGTTTTGGAGAGCT
This sequence comes from Rattus rattus, assembly GCF_011064425.1. Lineage (NCBI taxonomy): Eukaryota > Metazoa > Chordata > Mammalia > Rodentia > Muridae > Rattus > Rattus rattus. The sequence goes on from NC_046163.1 coordinate 24,118,023, forward strand.
ATAATTAGGCTGGGCATGTCGGGTTAATAAAGTATAAATTAGATAAGTATAAGTGCTAGTGACATAAAAACAGTCATTCAGCCTTAAGGACAAAGCAGACTTCAGCGTATCAGTAAGTAGCCAATAAGGAGTGCATCTCCTTTCCTATTCTGGTTTAAGTGTCACTCTACACAGTGTGATCAGAGCCAGAAGGGAGAGCCCAATGTGTGAATGTGGGTGCTAGAGCCACAGAGACATCATGGAAATCAAACCTGCCATTCGTCAGGCCTGATCTTGAGGGTAAATATGAGAAGAAGGAAATGCTGGACACGAACTCCTCGAACCAGGGAGACACATTCAGCCTTGGCGTGGTTGATGCCGGTGGGAACTTGAGCGGAGAGGCAGTCCCATCCGGGCAGCTGATGGAGAAGACTTCTCAGACTGTGACGTGCTAGACAACGTGCAGAAGAGAGAGCAAATACAGGCCTGGGTGAGGCAGATAATACTGTGAAACTGTTGTTCAGGATGAAGTCACTGACACTGTGACGTCATTTGTGGGTCAGTTTCAGAAAGATTGTGGCGAATAGAGGTTTTAGTGCCACAGGCAGGACAGAAAGAGGGGAGTAAAGTGAGTTAGAAGGGCAGGGCACCAATTTTAAGAGAGTACATGGATGAAAGGAAAGAAATACCATCCTCAGAGAGATGCTCAAGGCATCATTTTTATTTAGAAGGAGAGCCACTCGATCCTCTTGATTTCCATGTGTAAATTCAGGTGGAAACACTTCTGTGCTTTTAGGACGAGGTAGAGTAGCACTTCTGAACAATTTTTGTCTTTGTAGGTTAGGGACACATTTGATTTAGAGATCAATGAGTGTTTTTTATCTCCTTTCTGTTGATGTGGTTAAAAACACTCTGACCAAAAGCAGCTACGAGGTGGGGTGTATTTGGTTTATGCTTCCACTTCTCAATCGCAGTCCTCCACTGAGGAAAATCAATGTAAGCCCTCAATTAGGAACTTGAAGCAGAAATCATGGGGGAACCCTGCTTGCTGGTTCACGCTCAGTCATCTTTCTTATAAAGTCCTAGGTTCAAGCGCCTAGGGATAGCACCACCCAGAGTGGGCTAGGCTGTGCTATACCAGTTCACAATTAAGAAAACCCTCCACAGACGTACAGAGTGATAAGCTGATGGGCATTTCCTCAATCAAGGATTTTTTTTCTCAGATAACTCCAGGTCATGTTGACAATTGAAAATAACTGGGGCAATGAGTCCTCTCCCTGCTTTGTTCTTACTGAACAAGTTTAAAGTTAACTTGAATCAAAACAGGGAGTTTATGGCTTCCTGTGGGACACATTTCTAAGTCTTTCTTGGTTCTACTCCATAGCCTTTCTCTCCATTTTACCTTCATTCTGTTGCCTCATGACCTCACCTTTCCACGTTTCCCCCCCCTTTCTTCCCCTTTACAACTTTATATTTCATTTATAATCCTTTCTAGACTGAGATCTGAATAATAATACACTAATTCGAGGTGCATTGCCTGCTTTAGGATAAAATTGGCATCTGTTACGTAGATGGACTGTAATAAGCTTACATTACAATGAGAAAGAAGAATTTTACCTTGTTTAGGGTGGTATGATATGGTTTAGCAACTAGGCAAATGCAATAAGGGGAGAAAATAGAAGGCATGTGTAGATTCTAACCAGTATCGGGTGGATAGAACCGAAAACAGATTTTCTAAATGTCTATCGTAGGGAAAAATCTTCAACTTTATACCAGAGAGCTGCTCCTTGAGTCCATTGTTCTTGAGTTTATGTGGAAGGGGCTGTGCTTCAGAGGGAAAGGGGAAGTTTCCATTCATTCAGAAGAACAATATTACTTTAGAGATTCCTCTATGGAGAGTGGTTGCTCATATCCATGCTGGAGCGAGCTTGAGACCTCTTTCTCTAAAAATGAACATTAGATTTTCAGTTCTGTTTTCCAGCATGACCACTTCCTTTAACACCAGTCTTTTTTAGGGCATGTATCAATACTTTGGACAGTACATGTGTGGGCAGGGGTATTGTGGGTGAAATGAGAGTGGAGAACACAAAGTGGTAAGAATTGAAAACTCTCTCCAAGCTTTTGGAAACATACAGTACCTTTTTAGTTAACCGTAAGCATTCTTTAAGGTAGATGTGCTTGTTCTGATTCAACTTTCTTTAAATAGAAAAATATGTGCATGTATCAAATCAAAACATGGTACCCTTAAATGAATACAATATGCTCTGTGTCCGCTAATGCTTTAATTAGTTTAAGCAAAACGAAGAAGGGCAGTGTTTTTATTAATATGGAATATAAACTGAAAATCAATGGAGAAATAGCTTTCTTCAAAAGGTGGTGTAAAATGAATAAAGTTGTTTTATCAAATAATCTGAAATTATGTGACTAAATGAGAAAGGAATATACATAAACAATGTGGTCAGGAGAGAGCTTCAGTGACGAGAAGGTCATTGTATTTTGCTAGATTCTTCTGTTTTCAGTCTTTGTCACACTCTATCTGACTAAGGAGACACTTTCTAGAGACAGTGACACCAGTGGAGCACTCTTTGGGACCAGAGGGAGCACACGCGTTTGCGTTGTTAATCCAGTAAAGGGCAGATCTACAAACATATCTTTCCATGAATGTGTCATATTATGTTGAAGAATAATTTAATGTTTTGCAAAATTCTCGGGGAATATATCAAAATCAGTAGGCATTAAAAACAGAAGTAGTTAATGGGAATTAGTGCCAGTGTAAAATCTTAGATGCTGGTTAAAGGGGGAGACCAAGAACAAACACAGTTCCTGTCCTGACCAGGCGAGGCTGTGACATTTAAATGGATGTGGGGAAGGGGCAAGCATACACTGGAAAGGATGCATGGAACAGAGCAAGAACTAGTAGACGCTGTAGGGGTGGGCGTATGATTCACAACCATTATTGTTGTATGTATTTGAAGTGGACTTTCTCATCCGTAGTCTTCTTTCTGAGGGAAACATACTTTGTTTTTAAAATATGTAAGTGCTCACAAGCAGAGTATTAGAATCTCTTAACTTTTTTTTTTTTTACAGGTTTATACATTTGTGCATGGTGTTAATATTCTCTATTGTCAATTTATAATCTATTGGCACTACGTAAGGCTTTGCAATTAATTTCGTTTTAACACACGAAATAATTAAGAAACCAATAGCCTTAGGTACTTCCTTTTAGCCAGTGACTAAATAGTCTTATTTATAAAATGTGTTCTGTGGGCGGCAGTAAAAAAGGAATCTGAGAAGGAAAGAGGGGCGGTTAACACCCCTGAAAGATCATCGCCTTTCTTTGGTTTATAATGGACTCAAAGGGAAAGGATGTCTCATCCTCCGTCCTTTACTCGTTCCAGAAGTTTCTCAATGACTTGTGCTTTCTTACCTTGTGAATAACCACAGACAGAAGGGAAGAAGTCATGCAGTTTATGGTTACATCCTGCGGAGAGGAGAGTGATGGCAATTGTGGTTATTTGGGACAGTTACGTGTGACCTCATGTCTCTCATCTACCTGATGGCTCAGGAGGCTGTCTGGCCACTGAACACATTCAACAGGAAATTCTCTTGTAGATTCTGTGGAAAGAAAGATAGGTTTGAGTAATGAAACTGTAGAAAAAGTCAAACATTGAAAGAGGTAAAGACACCCCTTTCCCCCCAAACCTGTATTCTGTTCCTGGCTTATTCAGTGTGTGGTGTGTGACTCAGAGTAGCTCTGCACCCCCTCCCCTTTTCAAAGTCTTTATTTTTTTGGTGTATATAGTAACAGGGTTTCCCAAAGTCCCTCTTTGTCTTATCCTGGGTTATAACAATGCCTTCCAGTGGTTGCTATCAATATCAGACAAATAACCTACGAACATTTCACAAAGACTCTGTCTTCAAATACTTCTAGTTTCTAGTAAAAATATCAAATTTAAAAAATAGGGTTTTTAAAAAACCATTCAGAGCCTGCCTCACGTGTGGCCCATACATATACAGCCACCAAACTAGATAAGATGGATGAAGCAAAGAAGTGCAGGCCGACAGGAAGTGGATATAGATCTCTCCTGAGAGACACAGCGAGAATACAGCAAATACATAGGCGAATGCCAGCAGCAAACCACTGAACTGAGAATGGGACCCCCGTTGAAGGAATCAGAGAAAGAACTGGAAAAGCTTGAAGGGGCTTGAGACCCCTTATGAACAACAATGCCAAGCAACCAGAGCTTCCAGGGACTAAGCCACTACCCATGGACTGACCCTGGGCTCCAACCTCATAGGTAGCAATGAATAGTCTAGTAAGAGCACCAGGGAAAGGGGAAGAAGCCCTTGGTCTTGCCAAGACTGAACCCCCAGTGAACGTGATTGTTGGGGGGAGGGCGGCAATGGGGGGAGGATGGGGAGGGGAAACCCATATAGAAGGGAAGGGAGAGGGGTTAGGGGGACGTTGGCCCGGAAACCGGAAGGGGAATAACAATCAAAATGTAAATAAGAAATACTCAAGTTAATAAAGATAAAAAAATAGGGTTGTATATTTTTCCTATCCATATCCAAAATATTCTTTTTTGTTAAGATTAGTAGAAAAAAAGTACACATAAATAAATAAAACCACTTAGTTCTGTTAAATAACCTGTATCAAGCCCAAGGTTATATGGCTAATGTGACTTGGAACCAAATTTTTAAAGGTTTTTTATTTATGAACTCTCTCTGAATGATCACATGTGGAAAACTGTTAATTTTCATAACAGTTACACTGTCGATTCATAAGAGGCGTCTATTCAGATTGTCTAAGTTTCTTGTCTCTCTCAGCAGGGTTCTTCTGGGTACCTTTAATGGACAAAGCATCACCTCCTTACATCCTTTACCCGTCTTTTTTTTTTAAATTTAACAAGAGTGGCCTCTTACAGAGAGTTGAGTAATACCATTTCTTTAGTGATATGAAAATCTACAGACAGGTTACGTAACACCTCTGATCTTCATGATTCCCTAAAATGGAGTAAGAAAAACAACTTCCTGACAGGAAGTGTGTGTCATAGATGCCAAAGAGCTGTGCCTTCCTTTGGAGCTGGGTCCGGCTCACCCTCCTGGGCAGGCTGCATTCTTGTGTGCATTTATCTGTAGCAACACAAGGGTCAAGGTAGACCTAAGCATGGCCCCCCTCAATTGCAGTATCACAAAACTCTGGATGTTTTCCTGCTACCTCTTCCTCATCCACATTTTTTTTGAGAATATAGTATATTACTTTCCCCTTAATTTTTAGGCTAGCACTAAAGTCAAGGGTCATTATGGCACAGTCATGTACATATGCTAATTACTTGGTTCTTCTTAGTCTCCCTCATCTATGGGGCACCTTGCTCATCATCCACCCCTCTTTTAATGCTTCCCTTTTTTAAAAAAAAATTTAATTTATTAATTTATTTACATTTATTTTTGTCTCCTGACCTGTACGATTCTAATCATCTCCTGGAGGATTGAGTAAAACATTCAGAAATTTATTGGGAACAGGGGTTGAACACTTAAAGTAGAGGAGACGGATAAGAAATTTTGTGGCATCAGGAAACTATGTCTTCCAGAGCCAGATTGAATGGCTTCAAATCCTGTTCTCATTTGATAGCAGGGTGAATTTGGACAAGATGCTGACCTGCTAAGCATTAGTCCACTTGGATGATGTTTTAACAGAGAAATCTGTACCAAAAGTGTTTTGAGTGAAAGGTGAAACCCCAGGAAAGCCTTCTGATTGGTGCCCAAAATAGGGCAGGTAGCAGAGAGACAGGACAGCTTGCTCTTGTCCCGTGTGGTAGCCATGGTGTACAAATTATCAACTACAGATTATAAGAGAATAATGTGGATCTCTGAACTCTCTCTCTCTCTCTCTCTCTCTCTCTCTCTCTCTCTCTCTCTCTCCCTCTGTGTGTGTGTGTGTGTGTGTGTGTGTGTGTGTGTGCTCCCTGTGCTAATCCTTTGTGCTCCAGCAGAAGTTGGTTTGCTTTTGTAACTTATGTGAAATGAGTTCTGAGTGATCTCAGTGTTCCTTCCAAGACTACATGGCTGTAATTCTTGTGAGACTATAGGAACCCATAACTAACATCTGTAACATCTGGTATTTACATTCTTTCTTGTGACTTTCTCTTTATTGTGTTGGGATTTCCCCTTGGGTTAAAGAATGTCTGAGAGTATTTTAAAAGTCATAAAGCCGGGAAGCTCCTCTGAGCTGGGCAGCTCCTTTGAGCCAGGCAGTTTCGCCAAAGGCCTTTGTTACCCCAGTAACTGTGGAGTTTTGCAATACAATGTCAGTAAAACCTAGTTTGTTGTTAACGTTGCACAGGCAGGGTACTAAGCAACTAGCTTTCCTTGCCATCATTTATTTGACACATCCTGCCAGCTAGGAAATATTCGTTCACTGGCAGAAAGCCTGGGGTGTTGAAGATGTTAAGCAATGTGCCCAACGCCTCATAACTGGTTGTAGTGCCAGGACGTAGGCTGGCTTTGTCAATTGTGATGGAGTCTTCTCTCCAGGTTGTCCCCACAAGAGTGTTAGGTATGCTATGCTGAGGAAGGCAAACTGAGTGCTGAAGCAAATAAACAGCTAACTTACTGAGTTTGACTTAACCAGGATAATCTTCTTTCCAGTGTATCCCTTGGCAACATTATCAGGCATTTAAGCTTGGTTCAGGTAAATTGCTGCTCAATGTGCTACAAGGGAATTTTTATGTGTATTTATGGCTATGTCTCCAAAGCTTTCTACAGGGCTGGAATGTAAATGGCATGCGGTCAACATGCATTAAATTGCTAACATTTGAGATGTAAATTTACTTTTATTTTATTTTTAAAATATGGAGGTCATTTATTATGACAAGCAAAAAGTTCTATTGCTTCCCAGGTGTTCATAATTTAGGGGGCTGGACATTCATTTTAATACCATAGGAAGGAGTGTTTTCTTCTTCAAGATGATTATGTTCCAGTTCAAGCCTAAAATGAGGACAGAGTAATAATCAGATTGCCCTTGGCATGCCTTCACACTGCCTGACTCTTTCTTAAATTACCTAATTTCTTAGATGATGGACGGATTCTTGTATCTATTATCAAAATGAATCAAGTAATTGAATCCCTTTGCTTCTTTCTCATGATTGTACTTGGTCAGTGTGAGGCAAACTTGTGACCAATAGCATCGAATAATCTTTTTGTTTCAACGGTTTCAGTCAGTCATCTATAGAGTCCAACTAGTAAAATATAGGTCTACGAACAATTGTGTGTGTGTGTGTGTGTGTGTGTGTGTGTGTGTGTATGTGTGTGTAGAAGATATATTTCTAGGGCTCATGCCCTATTAGTTTGTGTGGAGCTGGTGAGTTCAAAGCCTTGGGTTAGGTGGGCAAGCTAGAAGTCTCAGGGAGGAGTTGATTAAGAAGTCTTGAGGGAAATTTCTTTTCATCGGTATAAACTGACCTTGTTCTTAAGGCCTGTCAGCTGATCAGATGGAGGGCATTTGCATTCCTGAGGATAATATCCTCTATTCAAACTCCCAACGGTGATCATAGCTACACATGCATTTTCATCCCAGGGTTTTGATTAGTGTTTAACTGAGTATTTGTTTACTTTAGACTAGCTAACTTGACAAACATGAAAGTTACATCTTTTGAAAGTTGCCAACATTGTAGAATCCTGTACTTTCCCCTCTCTTCCTTTCCCTCCTCCTTGCACCTCCTTCCACAAAAGTGCCTTTCATGGGTTATTAGATTGAGAACTTAGGCTAAATTTGGAGTGTCTAAAATTCCTATGAGGTACCAGGAGCTAAACTTGTGGTTTCAGTTATACAAGGAAGTTTAAAAGAACTGCCCTTTCAGAGAGTATTACAGCAAACACTGTAATAGTCTAGAAAATTTCTACTTCATAACACAGAACTAGGAAAATAACTTCTGTTGAGATTTTAGTCCCACAATTTTCTGCTCCCTTAAAAATGAGGGAACTCTTAATGGGGCTCAAGTTCAACAATTTCCATTTATCATTTGAAAGGGGTTTATCTAAAGCAACCAAAGACATCTTTAACTTCTTAAATTCATTTCCTGATCTGATTTCAATGTGAGGATGAGCAGTCTTGATATCAAAAGTCAAAGCTCATCCCATGTTCATTCTAGCAAGCTTTCTATGTGTTAATCCATCACATTCATTCTCAGTGTCCATGAGTGGCTTATGTTTCTCTTGAAGTGGCGTCTTCCCCTAAATTTCAGGCATGTCTCTGAAACTTGTTTCTTGCCTTGTCCTGCATTTTTCCAGCAGCCATTCCTAACTCCTGTGGATACTGGGCTTAAGAATGGGTTGGAATAATTACTCTCTTCTTGAGTTCCTACTTCCTAATCTTTAGAGACTTTACTTCATCTCCTGTACCTCAACATGAAAGATCTTATACTACCCCTCAATTAGTAATAATAATGGAAATTTGTTCTTGTTCATACAAAGCATTAAGTAGGCAAGCAGATGTTAACAAGGGGAAATAAAAATCTGTGTGTGTGTGCTGGGAAAGCTAAGGAACTGAAGCTTTTTATATCACAACAAATGAAGCAGCCTCAAATGAGACGGTAACACCAGAATCCCATAGTTTTCTCCCTGCTTCTATTTCTTCTGTGTATCCTTCTTCTTTTCTTCTATATGTAAAACTTTACCCAGAGTGACTTGCTAATTTCTTAAGTGATGCCTCTTTTGTTCCATCTTGCATTCATCTGATACCTATGACTATAGATTGTAATCTAACCTGAAGAACACACAGACCTTCCATCAGATACCCAGCAATCCCAGGTAAAGCATATCTTGCTATACACAAAGGGTAACATATGGAAGATGGAGATTATTGGCATGATAAACTAACCAAATGCAGTTTTCATTTAGAAAAAAAAAATCAGCATCTCTGTGGTCTCTCTGATCTGTGAACAGCTGTTGTTGAGTAGAGGGAGGAAGTTCTTCATTTCCTTGATGTTTAGCTTCCTGAGGGATTGGACAGTTCTGTTGTTCCTAATTTCACACCACCTGACCGATTACAGAAAACATTATTGTTTGAACTTTGATAGGCTGAATGATATTTTCTTTTCTTTTTCTTCCAACAGATATGCATGTGTATCAGAAGCAATACAAAATGAGCATCACTTTGCCTTCCGATGTAACAGTATTATTCTTACCATTAAGAAACTTCAAACTACACAGGTCTGTGTTCGTGTTATGATAAGACTGGGTTTTGACAGAGATGAGGCAGAAGGGCCCAGAGTTTTTCACTATGTAAGTGTGGATGAAATGACACAAGTTGTTTTAGAAACCAACTAAAAGTAGGCTGTTGGATGCCAAGAAAGTGGCAACTGTTTTCAATGACTTAGTGTCAGTTTAAGATTAAGAGTAGGCTGTCAAAAAACAAAAGAACGACAGAAATCACCAAAAGTAAAGGAAAAGTGGAATACCAGGAATTTTATTTCAATTTTCCTAGTCTACTGAAACATATTGAAATGACTGGAAGCAATTTTCTCTGAAATATTGAGTGGAGTTTTTCTGATTTCCAGCGTGGGCATAATAGTTCACCAAATTGCATGGATAAAGTATGAGATAATGGCGCAGATGAGTGGCTAATGGGAAAATTGGTTAGTCGTACTTGTTCTGCAGAGTTAGAAGAAGGCAATTTACCTAACACTGAAGAGTTATTGGCTGCACACACACAATGGAGGGTTGTTTAACAAAACATGCATACAGGATGATCTGTCTTTTCTGTTTCAACTTGAGAAACTTTGATCTACAGCTTTGCTTTTGATGTGTAATTTTGTATATATTAACAGACATTTCCAATGCATTTAATGAAAACAGGAGAGCCTGCGACATTGTTTCACTAAGGTACAGCATTAACAAAACATCCTTGAAATACCGCCAAATTGCAATTTAGCTTTGGACAAGAAGACAGCATGGAACAATCTATAAAACTTGAGGATCTCAGGCAAACTCATGCTATACCTACTCATAGCTTCTTAGCTAGTGACTTTACTGAGTCCCCTAGGATAAAATTACTTAGTCTATTTGTATGGATTTTTTTTATTAACTTGAGTATTTCTTATAACATTTGAAAGTGTTATTCTTTCCTTTGAGTTTCAGGCAAACATCCCCCCTTCCCCTCCCCTTCTTTGGGGTGTTCCCTCCCCATCCTCCCCCATTGCCGCCCCTCCCCCAACAATCTAGTTCACTGGGGGTTCAGTATTAGCAGGACCCAGGGCTTCCCCTTCCACTGGTGCTCTTACTAGGATATTCATTGCTACCTATGAGGTCAGAGTCCAGGGTCAGTCCATGTATAGTCTTTAGGTAGTGGCTTAGTCCCTGGGAGCTTTGGTTCTATTTGTATTGGGGTGGCCCTTCAACTTTTCAGTTCTCTGATTCCTTCAACGGGGATTCTCAGTTCAGTGGTTTGCTGCTGGCAGCCTCTGATTTGCTGTATTCTGGCTGTGTTTCTCAGGAGCGATCTACATCCGGCTCCTGTCGGCCTGCACTTCTTTGCTTCATCCATCTTGTCTAATTGGGTGGCTGTATATGTATGGGCCACCTGTGGGGCAGGCTCTGAATGGGTGTTCCTTCTGTGTCTATTTTAATCTTTGCCTCTCTATTCCCTGCCAAGGGTATTCTTGTTCCCCTTTTAAAGAAGGAGTGAAGCATTTACATTTTGATCATCTGTCTTTAGTTTCATTTGTTTCTAGGGTAATTCAAGCATTTTCCACTTATCAATGAGTGTATGTGTGTTTTTTTGATTGGGTTACCTCACTCAGGATGATATTTTCCAGAGAATTTCATAAACGTTGTTTTTTGATACTGAGTATATTCCATTGTGTAGATGTATTTTTTATCCATTTCTGTTGAAGGGCATCTGGGTTCTTTCATAGTGGAGCACGGGTTTTTTTATATGTTGGGGCATGTATATGAAGAGTGGTATAGCTGATCCTCAGGCAGTTTTAACAATTTTCTGAGGAACCTTGACTGGACTGAATACCATGCAATCCCACCAACAATTCGCCAGCATTGCTGTCACCTGAGTTAGCCATTCTCACTGGTGTGAGGTGAAATTCAGGGTTGTTTTGATTTCATTTCCTGATGACTAAAGATGTTGAACATTTCTTTAGGTGTTTTCAGCCATTGGGCATTCCTCAGCTGTGAATTTTATTTAACCCCATTTTTAATAGGGTCTCCAGATTCTAACTTCTTGAGTTCTTTGTATATTTTGGATATAAGGATATCTGTTGTAGGATTGGTAAAGATTTTTTCCCAGTCTGTTGGTTGCTGTTTTGGACACAAATAAAGGATGAGATCCCATTTTAATTCTTGATCTTAGAGCATAAGCCATTGGTGTTTTGGGAAATTACCAGAAAATGTGTTCCAGATGCTTCCCTAGTTTTTCTTCTATTAGTTTGAGTGTATCTGGTTTGATTGGAGGTCCTTGATCCCTTGGACTTAAGCTTTGTACAGGGTGATAATTTCAATCTGCATTCCCAATTAGAAACCATTTTGAAAATGCTATCTTTTTTCCATTTGATGGTTTTGGCTCCTTTGTCAAAATTAAGTGCCCATAGGTGTGTGGGTTCATTTCTGGGTCTTCAATTAACTCCCCTCTACATCTGACAAATCTGTGTGCTGACAGCAGAATACAATAAAACAGGGTTTTTCCTTTCCACAGAGTAGATTTGAGATAACTTTAACAGTAAGCAAGGTGTGTTTTTCATTGCTTTCATAGGTCATGATTTCCTCCCACATGCTAGAAGAGTGGCATACTACAATTTTAACAGACCCTTGTGGACTGAATAATATTCTTTTTGTATGGTCAGGAGTCCTCAGAGACTTTTATAACTTCTCTCCAGATTCAGATGCTCAGGAATTAAAGAGATATCCATTGTATCAGGGACACAAATGAAAGGGTGAGTTTAACTTGGGGTAAGGGGAAGAAAATCGTTATAGTCAGACCTTTTCCTGGAATGAATTTAAGCTACCTCAATTAGAACTTTTTTCTGTCATGATTATATGCTATGACCATTTTTGATAAATGGAAAAGTTATTAATCTACACAAAGAGGATTCACTTTTGGAAAGAAACCTAATAGAAATATATCTCTATTCTGCCTCAAAAGCTGGATGAGTAAGACCTTTAATGATAGAAAAAGAAACCATAGGTTGTAGGAAAGGCTCTGAACCCTAAGAAGTCGGAAGAATGTGAGAGGAAGAGGGTGCATCCTGACCACAAGAAGAGTGGTCAGAATCTCCCTTGGCACTGCTTTGCTGGAGTTTTCCTGGCAAAATGACTGACAGAAGGTGTTGGGACTCTTTCTTTTGTCAAAAGCAAAGTCTGTTTTGTTATATATGGCCCATGAAATAGAAAATCGTGGTAAGAGTGAGGAAGGTATTAAAGGTAGGGGCAATAACTTTTATTGATTGTTTAGATTGGTTTTTACAGTGTACGTGAAGATACTGTCAGTCACTGAGAATGCTGGATGGCGGAGAAATATGAAGTATCAAATAACATAACCATCTTAACCAAGAAGCCTGAGGTCACAGTTACTAAGCTATATGTCTGTACCTGCATTATAGTCACACACACATGCACAAAAGTTAAATTTGTCAAAGCCCCTATACTAAATACTATCAAGGAGAAAGTCTGTATCCCCCCACCCCCAAACTCTACACCAGTTCAGCCAGACAATGTCTGAAAGTTGCTATGGAGAATCTCTGCTTCTGTATGTTAATAAAGATATTTGTGAACCCATAAACCAGCAGATACTCTTGAATAGAGTTTCATGGAGAAAGAAACCAGAATTCATTGGCAGATAGAGTATTATCTTTTTTTCATGTCACTCCAAAGTCTTGCTAAACTTTTGAGACTATTGGAATCTTGATTTTAAAATGTCTCACCTCAGTGTATCTGATATACTTTGTGGGTTAGCCCTCCCACACATTACAGTGGTGTCTCCTGAAGAATCATTCATGGGATTAATTTTGGCCTCTCTGGAATCATGGTTTTAATCATATGTTTTCCATAAAATGTTTATGAAGAGGCTATGGTGAGCTGATGATGTGCTTTACTGTAGAAGTGGTCTCCTATATGTCATCTTATACACAAGTAGTTGACAATTAGTCTTAACCCTGGGAAATCTTTCAGTCTGTCTTCTCTAAAACTCACTTTCACTGTAAACTGTGAAGAATAAATTTTATTGTATGAGGTTCTTGTCAACAAAGCAATGGATGCCGTAGCGGTACAGAAATAGTGAACACAAGAATCCCATGGGAATTAGTTTCAGGAGCTATTTCTTATTTTTTTTCTTTTGATCAAACTGTTTGGAATGATACCCCAAAGTCCCTTCAAAAGCTTCTGTCCCCTGTCCAGGACTCAAGCAAACACAGTTAATTCTACATAAAGGGAGCTGTCTCAGGAGTTTATGCCTTGACTTTCATATTTTTGCCTTTGCCTGTTTGGGCTCTATGACGTGGGCTTCTATGTTTTCACATTCTATGTTATCCTGAAGTTTGGTTGATGTGACTAAACCTAACATGTTTTCAAAAATTAATAGAGTTTCAAATACCTTCATTACTACTCAACTCAGTTCCTAATTATCTAGGTTCAGAATTTCTACCCACCCATTTTTTTTTGTCCTACCTATCTTTCTTTATATCCATCCCCATATCCAGCAGCCCATTCTATCTTTAGGTGCTATTGTGGAAGGCCTGGTAGGTGGTTTTCTTATCACCTTTAAAATCAAATTTTCTATTTCATTAAGCCCTTCCTTGTAAGGACAACATAGCCCAACTGACCAATTTATTATGTTAATTCTTTATTTCACTTTTCCTTTAATATCAAGTTCAGTCTCCTTAACTGGGCACCCCTGGACTTCTGGTGCCTTGGACTTTTCCCATCCAGTTTACCATGTTTCCACAATGACTTCAGTGAATTTCCCTAGTAATTGAAGCTGTTCTGTCTTCTAATATCTTTCTTATTTGTTCTAGGAATAAACCAAGGCTGGATTCTAACTGAACTGCTTCCTCTCTCCTGTTGCTAAATTTTAGCTACAAATCATCACATGGCTGAGGTAACACTTTGCTTTTGAAACATATTCCACCCCACTAAAGCACAAGACATATTTACACAGCAACTATTTATAAATAGATTCCTTTTCAGTAAAAGTCTTGTGTGTGTATATGTGTGTGTTACCTAGGGTATTGTAACCTAGGAATCTATTTATATCCCCAGAACTTTGCTGCAATTTTAAGCCTTTAATCTATGGACTTATGGCAACAATTTAGGTATCTATATATATTGAATGAAGAAACATTTTTTTACTAGTTTTCAAATGGAATTTAATATTTCCATTAGCTTTGTAACAATGCTAACAATGTAAAAATCACAGTAGTTCTAAAAAAAACCATGCATTGCTACAAAAATGTAAGCAAAATATTTTGATTTTACCTTATAATTTATGTGGTACTTCTAAATTCATACTTTTAATTCTCATTTTAATATTTTAACTAATGAACATTGAGTTTGTTAACATATGCAAATTAAAAAGTCAAGTTAATTCTAATACAAAGAATCCTTTTTTAAAAAATTGGATGTTTTCTATTTACATTTCAAATGTTATTCCCTTTCCTGGTTTCCCATCCATAAGCCCCTTATCCCATCCTCCTCCCCCTTCTTCTATAAGGGTGTTCCCCCTTCCTAACTACCTCCCCTTCCTGCCTCCTCACCCTGACATTCCCCTACACTTAGGGTGTCCAGCCTTGGCAGGACCAAGGGCTTCTCTTCCCATTGGTGCCCAGCAAGGCCATCCTCTGCTACATATGCAGCTAGAGCCAGGGGTCTGTCCATGTGTAGTCACAAAGAATCCTTCTAACTCCATTTTGTTGGTTATTTGTCTCGGGCATCCGTGTATGTTCATGTAGAGCTGTTTGTTGGGCTTTCTGTTTTTGTGCCCTGTTTGGATCTTGATTTCCCTTTCCTAACTCCCTGATTCAGTTCTTTTATTTTTAAAATTCACTTTCAATTTTATTTATTTTTATTTGGCAGTTTATTCTCTGAACATGTCATGTCATGTATTTTGATCATATTCATCTTTCCTTCCCAATCTCTTCCCAGATCCACCACCCTTTAAGAACCCATGCAAGTTCATGTCCTCCTTTTTTTTTTTTTTATAAAAAAACAATTAAGTACCTATTGCATCTGCCTTGTTCTCTTGGATGAGTGGTCTTCCACACAAGGGTGATGGACCTATCTGGGGGCACACACTTAACAATATGAACCTTCCCTCTCCCAGTAGCTATCAGTTGTCAATAGCTCCTCGGCTGTTTACTTCCTCTCCCCATGCTGGAATTTCCCTCTGACTTGAGCTCGCACTGGTCTTACACATGCTGCTTTATTGTAGACGTTTACTACCTCTGTTCCTTACAATCTTTTTTTTACCCCCCTTCTCAATGATCTCTTGGGAAGGATGTATGATATAGATGTCCCTTCTCATTTTCATTTTCTTATTTCCTGCACCTTTACCAATTATGAATCTCTGTGCTAATTGTCATGTACTGAAAAAAAAAGAAAAGCTTATCCGGTGAGGGCTAAGGGATGCACTATGGGTAAAATAAGTCATTACCAGTTGGCTTAACACTGTTCATTTAGCAGAAACAATACTAGCAGGCCAGTCTGTCTAGCCTTTGGTCCTGATAATGGTGCCAGATATGAGTTTCAACTTGTGAACTGGGCATAACCTCAATCGGAAAGTGGGTGGTTACACTCATGACATCCATACCTATTGGGCACCAATAAGCATGCTATAGCAGACCAGTAGCCATTATAGCCCACCCAACTGTGAGGTCTGATTCAGTTCATGTCTTTTCTTACTTTTAGCTTGGAATCTAAAAGACTCCCTATTAGCTTGGAGGTAGGATGGTTATAAGACATTGTATGTGGATGCTCTGTGCCCTCTCTCTCACGTAGCTTCACAGTGTCAGCTTTGCCCTTCCCAGATTCAACACGTCTTACTTTGTGGTGTTTCCATTCTAGCCCACTGTCTACTTGACCGCCACACCCATAGTTTTAGCATCCTTTTCCTAATTCTTGACCTCTTGAAAGTGACTCTCCTAGTGTCAATCTAGCATGCACAGCTCCAACTTGCAACATTTCAAGATTGGGCAAAGCAAGAAAATTTGCTCAGTGATTATCATTGTTATTGGGCTCTTTTGTATGTTGCTTATTTGTTTGCTTATTTGATGAGGCAGAGTTTCAACATGCCAGCGTACATTTTGAAGCAAGTATCCTCAAGTACTCAAGGAAAGCAGGGCCTATAACTCTGTCATCAATGATTACTAAGACAACTACTATCCCTGCTAATTCTCTCCTTCTAGTGGGCATTAGCTGAATTCTCCTTTGCCCATCTTCAGAATAAACAATCTGCCCCATTTTTTCATTTCATTTTATTGTTATATGCTTTTTTATTTCCTTCAGAAATCAAGCAATCTGTCTCCATTTGACACTTCATCTGCTAACGCTGGGTTCTTTGTCAAAGTCTTAGAATCTCATAGTTTGAAAATGGAATTCTGTGTTCTTTAATTTTACAGTTGCTTACTATCAAGTACCCATTCCCTAGTGGAGTAGCAAATTCATAATAGTGAAACTATCTGGAGAGTGAGTCAGTGAGTAACTAAGCTATTCTAATCCATGAAGCTCAACCGCTTCATCTATCAGATGTCAGCTAGCAGACTCCAAGTCTATTATACATTTTTAGAAGGGTTTAAAAGGTAAGTAAGAAGCCTAAGCAAGATGAAACATTTTCAGAATAGTTAATCATTATGAAAACAGGTATCCCTGAGAGGCATTTTAATGACAACTAAGGAAATGTATCCCCTATTTTGATATATTTTCTAGACACATAATATTTGTTATAAGGCAGTTGAATAACACTCGTGTTTAAAGTGAATCATAATCCTGGAGGCAGATTTAGTGCTGCTTAATTGTAATTCCAGTACATGAGATTACATGAGTTTAAACATGTAAGTGGTTCTTAAGTCTGAGGGCAATTAGGACCACATAGTAAGATCCTGTTAACAAACAAACAAAGAAACAAATGACACACAAAAGAACTCAATAGTAAGGACAATCACTGGGTAAATTAGTTTGCTTTGCCCAACCTTGAAATGTTACAAGGTGACTCTGCAGATCTCGTTCCGTCTTACTTTGCCATGAAGGTGCGTTTTCCAGATCAAAATCTAACAATCACAGATGACATCTCTAGCTGGTCATGGTACTTAACTCATTGCCTGTCTGCATGATAGCTTTAATAAATATTTGTGGTAAAAATTAGTAAATGTTCCTTTACAGATATTTACTTCAGTTGAATTCTATTATATAACATTGCAATCTCTATTACCTAAGAGGCCTCAGATTACTCCATCTAGAGATTTGAAACTAAAATGTTCCTCTATGTTTATCTCAGTAGAGACAGAGGTGATGCCGTGACCAGGCATTGTCTATAATCAGCTAAAGGAATATCACAGCTAGAGAAATAGCTTTCTTAGGAAATTTGGAGTGGAACACACCAGTTGTCTGTTAGCAGCTAAACTTTTCACCAAGACGACGAGCTCCTCAGTTCTGAGAGTGGGCTGTGTTCACAGTGTCTGCTGCTATTCCTTGTATCACCAGATGTAACTACTTCAGAGGGAGTCAACTCACATTTGGAGACAGTTACAGTAGAACACTCAAAGATCCCTGCTTCTGGGGTATAGAAAAGAAGCTTGGTGGAGAAGAACTGTACTAATGCCACAGTGCATTTGGTCTTGTGTCCCCCACCTGCATGTATCGTTATATTTTTCTTTCACCTATTTAGATTCTGATCAACATCAGAGATATCTTGGTCTCCTCCCTAGTGGGAGGAAACTTGTCCACAGACTGTAAACTCAGGTTGTCTCTTCTAAACATGCATAGGACCCAACGCATGGTCAAAGTTCCTGTAATTATATGGCAAGTTGATCCAATTCTGGGTTAAATTAGCAAGTTCTTTTGACTTCCATCCCGATGAGCTCTTACCTTGACCATTATTGCTTTGGGCTCTGCCATAATTCTTTAATTTTGTATTTAAATGATTAGAATCTACCTGGGAAGGACTTTATCTATGGACACAATCAGTACTGATGACATGCATTGAAGCAAAATATCTCTTCAATGATTGTTTTGTAGATGTACAATGATTTGCTTTTGAGATCCACGTGCTCTGTCTGCCCAGGTCTTTAATTATAACCCTGAGTCAGGAGAATTCTCCACTATCACTTGAGCGTGACAGTGTTCTTCCATTCTCCCACATTATCAGGATGCCCAGGGCATTTGTTTTAGTGTTCATCAGTGCTCTCTCTTCGTCCTCAGACTTTCCCTCAGATTCTTGTCCTGCATCAAGAACCACATGAATATTTCTAAAAGAAGCTCATGTTTTTCTCAGTCCACTTGTGCTGGGAATGCACTTGTACATCACAAGATTTTTTTTCCCCATAGAACAAATGATTTCATAAGTGTTAATGACAAGTGATGATTTCACGGCCTGTGTTTTCTTTATGTTCACTGAGTTCCCAGGTTAATCATGGTGTACTTTACAGATATCCATGACACTGACTTGGGATTCTGACTTGGTCTTCATGATTGGCCACTTTTAACCTGAAACTATTTATATCAGTATAGGATGTAGGACTGAATTAAGGGTGTGAGTGGAAAAATGCATGTTTTATAGTTAACTTGCCTTCATAGAAGGCTTCAAAATCAATTGCATATTTTCCCATCACTCATCTTCTTCCTGCTTTTAGGCCTCACCTCTCCTTTTATGTTGTTTTTGGCATTTTCTGTCCTAAGTTGGAGCTGAAACAAGCTGTTCGGACACTGTTCTCATTGATAACTTACATCCTCTTTTCCGGTCAGCTCTATCTTAAAGAACATCACAAGGTTAGAGAGATAACCCCTGCCTAATGTGGGAACAAAACAAGACTATTTCTGATGGAGAAGTTGCTGTGTTTGTTTCCAGAATGCCTCCCTATATCTTAAAAAGATGAAATATGGATTTTTTTTAAAAAGGAGAAAGTTAAATATTTGTTGCTATTCTTGTATTTCTCAGGATGAAATTTGCTAGTTTTCTTAATGATTCCCAGATCTCTGCAGCTTTTATTTGCCAGTGTTGATTGCCTGGATATTCTTTGGACAGGAATTATGACATGAGGCTTTGCATGGTCAGGTATCTTTTGGTAGTGTTCCTTCTAGAAGGAATCAAGGGGTTTCCACTCTCGTGAAAGGGATAAGAGTTTCCATAAGCATAGGAGAGTGTGAGTTATAAAGTGAAAATGGCATCTCCCTGCATTCTCCTGTAAAAGTATTTCTTTCTATACATACATGGTTGTTTCTCTGCTTTGTTATGATTCAAGAGATTCTCACTTGATAAAGTAGCATTTAGTTTCTTTGCCTTTAGGTCCTAAACTAAACGGACCTTTTTTTTTTCTTTATAAATTACCCATCAAGCAATAGTAGCAGTGGGAAAGAAGATTAGATTAGCAGAAAGCAGCACTTTGTGGTTCTAGGTGGTTTAGAACCCACACAATGAGAGAAAGATCACTTAATGCATGGGGAGCATACGCTGCAGTTCAGTATGGGATAGGCAATGTTAATGAAAAGGCACACCTCAAGGGAATAAAAAATGGAAAAAATGGTTTGTTCTTCAGGCATTATTAATGATCATGGACTGCATATATAGACTCAGGTTTTCCTGGATACATCTACCATCAAAGAAGATATATATTATACATACATATATACATATATATATACATACATGTACACATATACACATGTATATATACACACACATATGCATAACTATTATATAGGTTAATAGCTGGAAAAAAGGAAATCATAAATCAAGGCATTTTCCAAATACAATGGTAAAGACCAAAACTCAGCAGGTTAGAGCAAAGCAGTGAGTCCCCATTATGGGTTTCAGATACCATCTATGACAACCTTAGTTGAGGACTGGTATAAGCTTGTAGTGTGCTAAAAATACATTCAAAGGTTTTTAATTGATAGTCAAAAGAATATTATGTCAGACACAGGGTTGGTAAATGGAGGCCATAAAAGGAAACAAAAATAGACCAAGGTAATTTTGCTATCGCAGTCTGAAATTTTCCAAGTTTCAACAATCCTGAAGTTCAGCCCAAAAGACTCTTTAGCACAGATTTGATCCATTTCTGGTCCTGGAACTCAAACTGGAGTTGCTAATTTGCTTAATACTCATAGGCAGTATTACCACACAGTCACAGTCACTGTGTTTCTTTTGATCCAAGACTATTGAAGCAAACTAATTGAGACATGTATGCAATGGGATTGTGTCAGAGTATACTTTTTCTTTAAGATTTGTAGTTCCAGTAACCAGCTAATGGTTGGGACATTGAATTGGTCCTAGTGCCTTGCTCTAACCAGATCTAGAGTCTCTCAGTCTGCTGATGTCTGAACCACTCGCATGGACTCAGAGAAAAGCACAAGATGGGTTAATCTCTCAGGCTTGTTTTTCTTGGGGCATATAATCGAGAAAGACACAGGAAGAAGTTCATCTCGACAGACAGAGTGAATATCTACTCTTGCTGGCAAGACCTCTCTGACACACACACACACACACACACACACACACACACACACACACACAGAGAGAGAGAGAGAGAGAGAGAGAGAGAGAGAGAGAGAGATTCAGTTTATTTAAAAATTTGCTGAACACATATGTATGTTTGTACATAGATATATTTCTTCATTTTATTATTTTGTTACTTTTTTACCCTGTTCTTTTCATAATTGAAAAAGTGTGTGTGAGTGTGTGTGTGTGTGTATGTGTGTGTGTGTGTGTGTGCATGTGTGTATGAATTTTTCTGAGTGTGTGTCTGTGTGGATGAGTCTCTGTGTGTATCTGTGTCTGTGTGTGCCATGGCCCATATGTGAAAATCAGAGGAAACTTTGTAGAATTAGTTCTCTCCCTGCACTTTTATGTGGGTTCTGAGATTAAACCCAGATTTCTAGGAAAGTTCCATTACCTGCTGAGCCAGTGTGTCAGCCACAGACTCTCTCTCTCTCTCTCTCTCTCTCTCTCTCTCTCTCTCTCTCTCTCTCAGTATAACTTACACTGTTCACCTTCTTCCTGCTTTCTCCTTTTAACTCTTGAATACTGTAATTTATTTCTGTGACCGATTTTTCCACTTTCTTCTTTTAATTATTTTTTCAAAAGCATGAAAATATGTCTTTGTGGTTTATGTTATTTCTGTCTGTCCCACGTATGTTGTCTTTGCTAGATTGGCGGACATTGCAATTAGTCCTTTGTTTTTAGTTTATTTATGTATCTAGTTCATTGCTATTTCTTGCCACTTCTGTTGTCTTTCCCTTTCTGCACAATGCTGACAGTAAGCACAAGACCTCGAGTATGCCGTGCAGATGTTCTGCGGCTGAGTTGTACTCTCAGCCGAGCTAAGACTTAGCACCATCAGGAGAAGGCTGCTTCCTACGAAGGCTCTCAAGGGAGAGTTGCAGTGATACCCATCTCTACCTAGGCACTATGGGATCATGTAGACATACGGCAGGCATGAAAAGTAAGGCAACAAAACTCTAAGAAGGTTGCAGCTCTTCAACATCTCACTTAGAGATGTTGAAATAGATAATATTTTGGGTAAATAACTTGGATAAATAAATCATTCATAAGAATGATGTAAAAATATCAATGAATTCCCCTAATGCCAAAAATAGAAAATCTATCGTGTAAGGCAAAGAAGAAAATAAAGGGCATAGATAAGTTGAACAAAGCGTCGGTATACTAGTCTTCCCACCGATGAAAGACAAAATAAAACAAGCTAAATTCACCTAACAAAAGAAACTGAAGGAGAGATGATAGATTTTTATTACTCATTCATGTATTTGTTTACTTTGTGCTTCGTTTCAGGGGACACAGTCCATCACAGCCAGGAAGTCCTTCGGCAGAAAGAGGAGGTAGCTCTTCAGACTTCTACCTGAGTTAGCAAGCAGGGACTGGTGGACACTGGGGCTCAGCTTCTTACGCCTTTTTATTCATTTCAGGAACCCAGCCTATATTTACGGTGGGTGTTTTTCAACTCAATTAACGTAAGTCAGGCAATCTCTTAGACACATGCCCAGAGATTTGTATGTGAACAGAACTTGCAAGAGCTATGAGATGCATAAGATCAAAGATGGATTTTTGGCATAGAAGAAGGTTATATGACAGACTAAAAGCATAGAAAACCAATTAGTGAAATAATAGAAAATTGCCCAAACTTGGTAAGATGTTGACAGTCAATTACTGGCAGTATTTAGGAACCTAGACAGAAAAGGTAAGAAGAAAACCTTTGCTCTCAATTTTGGGCTTCAAATATAAAGAATATTAGAATGAGGAATGACTATTGGAGCCACAAGTGAGAAGTGCAATTCACTTATATCAGCAAAGTCATCAGGGTAAAAGCAATTGCCAGCAGAAACTCCAAAGTCCAGGAAACACTCAATGATGTATTTCAAGTCCTGGAAAAGAATGACATTACTATATCCAGGACATTTACATTAAAAAACAAATTTAAAAAGAAGTAAAGATAATCCAGGAAAACCAAACATTTAAGGAACTAATAAGCATTCAGAAGAGTATGTAAAGGAATTCTACATGCAGAAAGAGAAGATAAGTATGCCATGCAAGCAAAAGAAGGAAGAAAAACACTGCCAGAAAGATGGCCAACTGATAATTTAGGAACAGCAAAATGCAGGAAAAACAATGGAATGTCAGGGAAAAACCACACTTGTCAATCATAACAGTGTACATAAAATATTAAGTGAAATCTACAGTTTGGTAAGAAACAAACAATATATAAGATCAAATAAGAAATGCACACAGCATGGCCTAGGAAGATAGCTCAATGGGCAAGAATACTTGCTTTGCATACTGAGGACACATGTTCAGTTCCCCAGCATCCACATAAAAGTCTGAGTATGTCTGTGTGAGCCTTTAGCCCAGTGTTCTGGAGTGGAGATAGGCAGATCCCTAAAGCTTACTGTTCATGTTGATAAATGTTCTTCAGCTTCACATCCTCACACTGAAATTGGGTATCAGTTATATGCATGGTCCTCTTTTCAAGAAGAGAGAACGGAGAAGAACATACAGCACCCATCTGAATCTGTGAAAAGAGAGGATAAGAGAAAATGCAAAAGGAAAAGACTGGATGCCCAAAGCAGTTGAATATGGTGCTGACATGAGTTTCAGTTTCTTCTATTAGAGGAAGAATGAGCTATCAATTCCATGTGGTTTCCTTTTCCTCCTCTCCTTCTCCTCCTCCTCCTCCCCTCCTCCTCCCCTCCTTCCTCCTTTCCTCCTCCCCCTCCTCCCCTCCTCCTCCCCCTCCTTCTTCCTTCCTCCTCCTCCTCCCCCTTCTTTTTAGGTACCTGTAGAGATAACTTGGAAGATCATCTATC
The DNA here is from genome assembly GCF_011064425.1 of Rattus rattus. NCBI lineage: Eukaryota > Metazoa > Chordata > Mammalia > Rodentia > Muridae > Rattus > Rattus rattus. Next base: position 24,141,528 of record NC_046163.1, read on the forward strand.
ACAGGATCCTATTTGTTCTCTTAACATTCCTATAGTGCTTAGTCTACTTTAATACAACTTATTTTTCCTTCTGTTCTCAGAACACAGCAAACCATTAAAAAATGTAGGATGCACTTCATTCATCTCAGTGTTTCTATCTGAAATCATGGACTATGGAACACAGAAAGAATCACTATTGGTAGATGAATTAATTCATCATTTAATGATGAGATATTTTCTAGACTATGCTGGATATGATCTGGGCTCTTCTTTAGGAGTAACTATTTGAAAGTAATTTCATTTCTTGGCAAGTCTTCAAACAAGAAATAGTCTGTGGTTCTTTACTGTACCTTGGTATTTCTTACTACGTTCATAAACAGTTTAATTATACCAGTAATTCTGCTAAATATACATCATAAGTAATATCTTTTTCAGTTCTTTATAAGAGAACATGTTTTACCTATTACACATTTACAGTGAGCAATTTGTAAACCTTAAGTGAATGGCTGGATTTAGGCAAAATACTGGTCTAGGAATGTAATCATTGTATGGTCAATTGAAGCAGAGTGTTTCAGAACTGGAGTGGTACGGAAAGTGATGACATCATATTACCGCAAGCTTAGATCACAGACTTTTTTCACTTTTTGACTTTCACCAGATGAACAACAGATCATTTTGGAAGAAAGGAAAATATGCAAAGGAGTTAAAGATAATCTAAGTGATTATCACTAAGTGATGTGACAAGAGAGAAATTGACTATAACAATTCTTCATGTTAAAATATGGGTAATTGAATATTAGAATATTTCACTCTCTGCTGCGGTGTAGCAGCAGCTCACTGTCAGGCTTGGGGCTGAGCCTACTGTAGAACTTCTGCTACATCATCGCATTCACCAGAATGCGCCTCCTGCCCAGCTCTGATATTATTGTGAGTTGTCTTTGGTAGCTGTCTTGCCTGTCTCTGGGTATGCACCCTAGATTTTAGTCTTGTTTTTTGTCTTTGATTGGTGGTTTTAAACTTAAAACCATCACCCACTACAAATTGCTTTAGTCTTTTGACCTTTTTACATGATTCTGAGCCTAGATAATGGTTTACAGCCTTTGTTCTTTCCAAGATAAAGATGAACTTTGAAAGAAAACATGTAAAAGAGTGCTTAGGAAAGATTATTGGGAAGAGACTGCTAGCTACCAAAAATGACTTTATTTTACATGTAGAGCCTCTTCAAAGAGAAATATCAGGATTGGCCAACTAATACCACTTATGCAATATATCGACTAAACAAAGAACAGAAGAAAGTTTTTGTCCCCAGATGTAGAAATCTAATTTCAATAGTTTGTTATTTCAATATTTAATATTAGAGTTAAATAAGTATTTAAGAATTTGAGAGGTACAGAAATTGTCGAGTTCCCCCATTTGTGTCCATTTGTGAAAGTCCCTAAAATACATATTCATATTCATTCATATGAAATTGTGGACCAGGTTGGAGCCTAGACACCTGTCTTCTCTATATTAAAGAAACCACATGAAGCTCAAGAAGAAGGAAGACCAAAGTCTGAATGCATCAGATTTTCTTAGAAGGGGGAACAAAAATACTCACAGGAGGAAATATGGAGATAAAGTGTGGAGCAGAGACCGAAGAAAAAGTCATCCAGAGACTGCCCCACCTGGGAGAGTCATCCCATATACAACTACCAAACCCAGACACTATTGCAGATGCCAAGAAGTGCTTGTTGACAGGAATCTGATATAGCTCTCTCCTGAGAGGCTCTGACAGTGCCTGACAAATACAGAGGCAGATGCTTACAGTCAACCATTGGACTGAGCACAAGGAACCCAACAGAGTTGGGAGTTAGAGAAAGGTCTGAAGGAGCAGAAGAGGTTTGCTAACCCAAAAGAAGAACAACAGTATCAACCAACCAGACCCCCTAGAGCTCCCAGAGACTAAACCACCATCCCAAGAGAACACAGGGACTGACCTATGGCTTCATCCACATACGTAGCACAGGATGGCCTTGCTGGGCATAAATGAGAGGCCCTTGGTCCTGTCAAGGCTAAATGCCCCAGTTGTAGGGGAATGTCAGGGCAGGGATGTGGGAGAGAGTGGGTGGATGGGTGAGGGAACACTCTCATAGACGAAGGGAAAAGGGGGGATGGGATAGCGGATTTCTGGAGGGGAAACCGAGAAATGGAATACCATTTAAAATATAAATTAAAAATGTCAATAAAATAACAAGAAAGGTACATAACAGTTGCTCTGACTAGAAACAAAAGCAAACAACTTTAGAAAGCAGCAGACATTATTTTTCTTCTGTACAGTGATGATTCCATGGTTTGTGTGTATCTAAAGGTTATGTTATTGTCTTAGGGTTACCACTGCTCCATGGAGGAAAGGGTTTATTTGGCTTATGTGTACACATCATAGACTATCATTAAAGGGCCTTAAGGCAGGAACTCAAACAGGACAGGAAGCTGGAGGCTGGAGCTGATGCATAGGCCAGGTAGGATGCTGTTTACTGGCTTGCTCAGCCTGTTTTCTTATAGAAGCTAGGACCAACAGGCTGGGGATGACCTATCCCACAATGGGCTGCCTCCCACATCAATCACTAATTAAAACAATTCCCTACAGGTGTTTCTGCTTAAAGCAAAATCTTCTGGAAGCATTTTCTCAATTAGGGCTCCCTTCTCTCAGATGACTATAAATAGAGTCAAATGGGCATGATCAACTAGCCGCACAGTTACATAAATTAAATGTATCTGATATCAATAATTTAAAAAAGGTGGGTCTCCCTTATACCTCCATGGCAACATGCTTGCCTATCATGTACAAAGCCCCAAATTCGATCCCCATGGATTATTGCACAACTCAATGAGTAGATAAAAGTGGCACTCTGAATTATGTATACTGTTAGTTAAGAGTGCAAGTTATATATGATTCAAGCCACTTTCTGTAATGGTTTCAAATTCACTAAATTTGAAGGCCACGGGTTTCCCCAAATCTTTGGTTGTATTTAAACCCCATTACAACAAAAGAAGAAGATTCTGTTCACAATCTTGTCACAACACTTACTGTGAAATATATAGTAAAAAATTGAAAACACAAATCACCTGCTAAATAATTTAGTCAAACACTGACCTTAGAAGTAACATGTAGTTTACATAATACAGAACAGCTATTACTTTACAGTAGGTACATAAGAAACAACCTTGGTGATTAATTTGACCCAGATAAAGGAGGCAATTAGAAGCATGAAAAAACCTACTATTAGTTTCCCACAACAATTTTTTATTCATTCCGTAATAAAACTCAAAGTGCATTATTGCAAAAAGTATAATATGTATATTTTTCACATAAATGAGAGGGCTATGTGACATTGCAAAAATAATCATTATTATATGAAAAAAAGAAGTAACACAGAACAAACAGAAATAGAATGGGGCTTAGCATGCTTACTTAAGTGAATCAAATCCCCACTCTTTCAAGTCTAGCTCCTTTCTCAATTAGCTGGTCTTCCCTAAGTGGTAAGAATACAAATTAAGGCATGGTGTCTTTCAGCATCCTTATGGACTTAGATTCAAATTCCTAGCTAAATCTACCTCCAATGAGGGGGATTTGGAAGTAAATATGTATAAGCAACTGTAAATATAGTAAAATCTCCTTTGGTTTAATAATTCAACTTGAAAAAGTGAAATATATTCAAGCTGTCATAGGAGATATATAGTAGTATGAATACAAGACGCTTAGTAAATTTTTTTTGCCTTATTCTTCCCTTCTTCAAAATATTTTTTAAGAATTTCAGACTATTTTTATTATATCCAGAAATCTTCTCAAACACGTTTTCCCCTTCTCTCCATCTTGATTTGTGTCTTTTTAAAACAAATAACCAACCAAACCAAACCAAACTCAACCAAACCAAACCAAACCAAACCAAACCAAACCAAACAAAACAAAACTCATTTCCAACTTGTGCTGTAAATATACTCTTGGGTGTATGACTCTCCTTTTTGGTTGATCTGGTCCACTGACATCGCTGTCTTTAAGAGGCCACATCCTTAAAGAACACTGACTCTCTATCTCCCAGCAAATATCATTTGTCAATAGCACCTTACTTAGAAGTAGTACTTCCTGTTCACCTCCTGTTTCCATTCTAGGATTTTTGTGTAGCTTGAGATTGCTCAGGTCTTGTGCATGCTGTCCTAACGGCTGTATCTTATAGTCAACAATCACCTCTGACTCATACATTCTCTTTGCCCCATTTCCACCACCATCCTTGAGCCTTAGGATGAGGGTGTATGATACAGATGTTCCATTTTGGGCTGAGCCTTCTAGCTGCTTCTTCTCTGGACCATCACCACTTGCGGAATATCTGTGTTATTCATCATTTACTGAATGAAGAAGCTTCTCTGATGAGAGTTGAGTCATTAGGAGTTCGTGCGACACTGTGGGCATTTTACAGAAAAAAAATGGTACTAGGTTCTTCCCCAGAGCCTATGACCTATTTAACCATAGGTTTTTGACTCAAATTAACATGTCTTCATGTAGTGTGGGCCTTAACTTCAAGCAGAAATTGGTTGTCACGCCTATAACATTTGTAGTCCTAGAATACCAGTGGACATATCTTGCCAAGCAGATTGTCAAAACTGGCAAGGTTCACAGCTCAGTAACATTTACAATTAATTTTTTTCCTCTGATAGCATAGACATCTTCTAACAGTGTAAAATCTAACCAGTAGGGATGAAATTTCAGGTCAGGAGCATTTGATTTATCCATGTTCTATAACTCAAGTATATGGTATCTCCAAAATAAGGTTTTACTTCAAGTTCTGGAGGATAAATAATAAGAGTAGCCTATAATATTTAGGAGTTTATGGGACCACACTGGCCAAAACTCCAGAAGTGGTAACCTATTTCTGGCACTGATCTTTAAAAAATGTATTTGGATGTCTTTTTTTGCATGTGTATCAAATGCATGTGTGTTGCCTGAATAGGCCAGGAGAGGGCACTGAATGTCTAGACTTGAAGTTATAGGTGGCTTTAGGTTATCATGTAGGAGCTGAAAATTGATTTCAGGTTCTCTGGTAAGAGCGGCCAGTGTTCTTAACCTTGAACTATTTCTCTAGCTCCAACACTGGGATTATTTACTGTTAGGCTGTGGTGTCTAGTAGGGGGATTATGAGACAACTTCACTTAAATTCATTATTTATGCAGTTTTTGCAGTGGTAGTTTTTCATGTGACATTTCTAAAAGGTCTTTACTGTTAATTTATCACTGCTCCTAGTTCCTTGTCTACCGTACCCTCCCATGCCCACCCCCGTTTACTTTTCTATTGCACCATTTCCCCTTTCCTCTGTACACCATTGCATTCTACATCCATTTCCTTGAAACTGTTGCCCTTCATGCCCCTTGTTAGTTTCCAGATGTCTATTGGTATTCCAAATGAGACCTACATATCTCAAGATTCAAGTTTAGAATTCAAAAATGAGGAAAAAAATATGACATTTTTCTTTCTGGGTCTGGGTTACCTTACTACAAATTATTATTTCTAACTCCATTCGTTTACCTATGAATTTATTAATTTACTTTTTCCTTAGCAGCTGAATAATAATATTGTTTTAGGATATAAAGTCTTACATTGAAGTCCTTTATTTGGGAATTGAGTTTTGTGCAGGGTGAGAGTTGAGAATTTAGTTTCATTCATTTGCACATAGCTATCCAGTTTGACCAGTACTATTTGTCAAAGATACTCTTTTCTTCTACAATGCTTATTGCTAGCCTCTTTGAAGAATCAGTTATCTGTAGTAATATGGTTTTATGTATGAGTGTTCAATTTTATTCCACGGATTAATGTGTCCTTTGATGCCAGTATCACGTTGGTTTTGCTGTTGTAGCTCTGTGGTGTTGTGAGAAGGTAGTAGCCACAAAAGTTTCTTCATTCTCAAAGTTAGTTTTTTGTTTTGTTGAGTAATTTATGTTGTCATATTGTATTTTTTTCAATTTCTGTGAAGAATTGTGTTGGAATTTTGATGGAGATTGTGTCGGATCTATAGATTGCTTTATGTAGAATGGCCATTTTCACAATATCACTCCTTCCAGTTTGTGACCCCTTCTGGTATTTTCAGTATCTCCCACACCCAATATCTTAGTTTCCACTGCATGATATTTCCATTCCTTATTCATTCCATTCCTTTTCTCCAGGCTACTATGAATGTGATTCTTTCCTGATTTCACTTTTTCTTTTGGTTTTGTTCATCCTTTTAAGTTAAGGAGTTACTGTGAAATATCTCGTTACATACTGAATATACAGAAACACTCTGCACAGAAAGTTCTGTATTTGTCACCATCTTAATTTGTAAGACAGTTTCATTAACGTCCTGTATGGAAAATGATACATTGTTTCCATTTGTATCATGCATGTTCAGCCCTAAAGGTATTTAACAAAAAAGATGGAACTATTTCTGTTTTTGATTAATAATTCTTATTTCATAGCTACTGTTTAATCTAATTTGGAGAAATGTTACAATTTGGTGTAGTAATTTATATTTAAATTTAAGCACTTAAAATGTTTGACTCTGTCCTGTAATTATGTTCAATCACGCATTATTAAAGATTTCTCTTTGACTAATATGACATATTTGCCTACAGAAACGAAGAAAATGTGAACAGTATCATCCCATGGGAACCTAATGATTAAGTATGTACTTTTAAGTTGAACACTCTTGATTATATGACTATCCACGTATTTTTCTTCATAAAATCTCTAGCTTCAGAGAGAAGCATATAGGAAGTGTAGTAAAACAAATCCGAGAAAAATGAATTTTACCTATATAGCACAGCCTTAATGTGGGCACTCCCAAGACTGACCAGTTAGAATGAAAGTCACATCGTAATCAAAATGTCAATGCAAAACAAGAGGAGTAGTAAGAAATAATGTGCAGATTAATCAGGTTTAAAACACCTGAGTTTCCACAGGAATGAACGGAAACTGGCTCTACCTCACATGTTACGGCATGGTTTAGTGGGTCATGTCTTGCAGTTCATATTACCTGGAACACATGAACCCGGGATGATGTTTTTCTTTATAATGAATATGTGTGCTTGATATTTGTTTTTAAATATTTCCAAATTTTGGTAGCTCTTTAACTTTATGACCTGTTTAGACGAACACCAGCATTGATTTTATGACCTGGGAGTTGGTTGGACTGTTGAACTGTTCACTCTTAAGGGTCTGGTTTCTATTTAACATGACAGTAGCACTTAACAAAAGGAGCGGAGTACCCTGTGCTTATATGGCCTGGAGTTCATCTTCATCAGATTTGAAGATGACTGCCTCAGAGTGCATTATCAAAAGGCTTTATGGGACAGTCACTCAATCTGGACCTGAAAGAACTGATTAGAAGTGTGCAGAAAGCAGGAAACGTTGTATTAGATATAAATAGAGTTAACAAGGACTTAGAGAGAGCTAAGTAAGTTTTTAGTCACAGACATTCTATGACTTGTGTAAAATTAGGTGGATGACCCAGTGTGATATTAGCTAGGAAGGATACACGGAGGGATAATAAAAGTTGCACAATGAAGGTCACAGTGGGAGGGATTTTAATTACTGGCTTTCATCTGATATCCCAGGAAATGAAATGTACAAGTTTATACTTTAAACTGTGTCTGTTTAGAAGCCAAGAGATAATAGACTGTAAACAGTAAGAATTCCGTGAACTGGAAGGCAATGAGAGCCTAAAGTAAGTGTATGACAAATGTCATGGATTTGAGAAAGTGGATACAGAAGAAATCTGAGGGAGAAATGGTGGAATGATGTAAATACAGTACTCACGTGAAATATTTAAAAAAAAAAAAGAAAAATTTAAAATTTTAAAATGATATGTGCTATGTCAACCACAGACAGTAGCGAGAAGATGGAGAGAATTTGGTGTTGGTATAACTAGAGGTAATGAATAACATGAATTTTCCAAGTTTTTCTTACCCTGGGGCCAGCAGCAGAGTGGAACACAAACATATGAAGAACTAATTTGGATTTAGTCTAACAGAAATTTAAAATCTTTTCAACCCAGATATACAGGCTGTTCTTACCATTGCTGTCCTCTGGTGACTGAAAGCTTCAAAAGGAAATTCAAAAGGGCCAAAAAGTGGAGCAGAAACTGAAGGAAAGGCCATCCAGAGACTACCCCACCTAAGGATCTATCACATGTGCTGACACCAAACCTAGACACTATTGCTGATGCTAAGTACTTACTGACAGAAGCGGATATAGCTGTCCTCTGAGAGGCTCTGCCAGAGCCGGACCAATACAGATGTGGATGTACATAGCCAAACATTGGATTGAGCACTAGGACTCCAATGCGGAAGTCGAGGCTAGGACTATAGGAGCCGAAGGGGTTTGCAATCTCATAGGAAGAACAACAATGTCAACCACCCAGACCCTCCAATGTTCCCAGGGTCTGAACTACCAACCAAAGAGTAAACAGAGGTTACCCATGGCTCTGGCTGTATATGTAGCAGAGGATTGCCTTATCTGGCATCATTGGGAGGCACCGCAGCCCGTTGGTCCTGTGGAGGCTTCATGACCCAGGATAGGGGAATGCTAGGCTGCTGAGGAAGGAGTAGATGGGTGGGTGGGGGAGCACCCTCATAGAGACAGGGGGAGGGAAGAGAGGATAGGAGGGTGCTTGTGGAGGGGAAACTGGGAAGGGAGATAACATTTGAAATATAAATAAATAAAAAATAAAATACATCAAAAAAAGAAAAAAAGAAGGAAAAAATGCGTAGCAATTCCTTCTGGTTTGTGGATGGCTGACTGTTGAAAATGACATATGTGACATGTATGTATGTATGCCAGGTGTATGAAGATATACAATGGAACAGGTTCCAGGAATAGCTGGCCTATTCTTTCCTGCCCCCATGGGAGGCTCTGTAGGTACCTTCCTTTCAGAAGGGTCTCAATTTCTTACTTAGAGGGCATTTGGATCATTGCAAGACTTCAGTGGCTTAGGGAACACTTGTGATCAGTGGGTGGCAGTGTTGCACAGTGGAAGGTGTATAGACTATGGGCCGAATCATGATCAATCCCTAGAACCACGGCTGCTCATTAATCTCCAGTTCCCTAGCTCCCGGGAATCAAATCATCTTCAGAAATGCTTGATGTTTCCTTTGAAATACAGATTCCTATCCTATAGTTGCAGGTTCTCATGTGATCAGTCTGGGATGGGGCCAGATACAAGACTGTGTTTTAGCGTCTTTGGTAATTTGGAGGGAATTTAATCTTTCTAAGTTTTAGTTTTCATAACATTGCTGTGACTATTACATGAGAAAATAAACCTGAATCTAAAATAACCTTTCCTTCGCCTTTTAAAGATGCCACCATTTCTCATCAGTTTGAAACTTGAATTAAAAGAGCTCGTGTAGCAGAAAGAAAACTGGTAAACTTTGTCCAACATAATAAATATAATATTAATTTGATAATAGTGTTATATACTGAATAGACATAGAAAGTATAAGTCTCTTGCTTCAGTTTTCAATTTTTTAAATTTTCTTGAGATTATATTAGAAATAAAAATGTCCACCTTCCCTCCCTCAACTCTGATACAGTTCCCTTGTTCTAACTCAAACTAATGGCATCCTTTTTCATTAATTGTTGTTACACACATAAATATATATGCATATACATTCCGTAACTTACATCCACACAATATGTTCAGTCTGTAAATGCTACTTATATGTATGTTCTCAGGGTTGATCATTCGGCATTGGGTAACCAGTTTGTGTGCTCTTCCCTGGATAAGAATATTTTCTCACTTTTAGCTTTTCTTAGGTACCTGTAGTTCTTTGTGCTGAGTTGGGACATCATGGGCTTTCCCTCATCAACTTTAGCACGTGTAGTAACCACTTTCAATTTTTTTTAATCAGAGTAAAAAAAAAGCCAGAATCAAAATAGCAATAAAATAGAAGACATCTCTCTCTATTTTAATGTAATGCCCACATTTATTATTGCCACAGTGATAATTTAATTTACAGATACATTATAACTTCTTAGATTAAAAAATAGGTTAAATATATAATTGTCTTTCTCAACTCCAAGCCAAATACAATTAAATAAACAAATAAAAAGTTCTTCATGTCAATAATAGCAACTCCTATTTGCAATATATACTTTTGGACTGATTATGTACAGGAAGGAGATTGTCAGAGTTCAACACATTGTACACAACAGCATGTAGCATACACGTCCGCTGTTCTTGAAGCTTATAGCACAGAGTAATCAGTCTCATACAAATTATTCACAGTTTTTGTGTTGCCAGAGTCAGCTGACCTTCCCAGTTGGGAGGGTTGTCTAATAGAGTCCCACTGTATTTCATGACAGTCCCACACTTTCTCCTTCCACTTGCCTCACCCTGTTCTTCTTGCAATGTTCCCTCAAGTCTCCATTTAGATACCTTCTGTGTGAATCCGTTCATCTGCACTTCACCCGACGGATGAGTCTCCCCAGCAGGCCAGACTGATCCCGTAGGCAGTCTCATGTTCCTTCTGTCCTTGATACTATCTTTGAATTCCTGTCAGCAAGGAGTCACTCACTTTAAGGTATTCGCCTGAAGGTCATTTAGAAGATTTAAGTAAATATTTGATTTCAGGAACCTGGGATAAGAATCCTTTTCCATAAGTGCGTATATGACTTTTTGTGCTTCATCAAAACATGTGAGAGTTGGTGTTTTGATCTTCTTGGCTGTCGATTCCCGAGTATGAAAGTCAATATTGATCTGAAAAAAAATAATTCCTTAATTAATGTGCACTTGCAGCTTACAATAAATTTATTTGTACTATTAGTGTTTCAGAATCATCTTAAAAAGGTTTACATTCTTATTTAAGTCAGAAACTATCATGTGGTACTGTCATGAACTGAATTGCTGTTCTAAGCCAGCCCTATACTAGGTGTATGGGCTATAGAGAAATGCAATATAAGGAGATTTTGCTTTCTGCATTTGTTTATGGTGTAATTGGGAGAAAAAATATATAGGCATGAAAAATTAAATATCCCCAGAATGTAGTCCATATATCATCATAGAATGTCATAGGCATTTTAGGTTTACTGAGTGGGAATATTTTCCTGGAAGATCAGCACTACAAGTAGCTGCTCATGTTTTTGCTGCTTTATTGTATGTGTTCTAGTGGTCTGCATTTTATCTCATCTGTTGCAATAGCTCAGAATGAGTTCTTTAACATGCAAATCTGGCCTGCAGTCCTGCATTCCACTCTGCAACCGACCAGTTGGAGAGTTTTGCAAAATCCTCTTAGTCTCTCTCCTGACATCTTTACAAATAAAGGGAATGGATTCACTGTACTGAGTGTACAAATGCGTATATTTGTACTTATGTAAAACAGGGTTATGTAAAACTATGATGCCATGGATTTCATCCTAAACTATTGCTATATGCAGGCAAAGTTCCCACACACTGAGCCAATAACAATGACTTTAATACTCACTTGTTTCACAGCATCTGAGTGCACAAATGCTTTGTATATATGCTCTGCTTTGTTATGCAAAAGATCAGTCTCTGTTTTCTTATAGTCTTCACAAGCCAACCAGAATTCGATGTTCTCTTCACTGAATTCAGACTTTAGGAATTTCCCAAAGACATTTTGACCCACTGAAAAGAGAGGGGTGGAGAAAATTGAGTCAGTAAAGGAATATGCCATGGAACGGATTTATAAGCAAAGTTATAGTATTACTATATACACAAAGTTATAGTATTACTATATGCACGATGGTGTGAGACCACTACTGCTAAAACAGCTGTGCCATAATTTGTAGAGAGGCAGCTTTAGAGACTTATATGTGAATTCTGGTGCCAAACAGTCACATAGTGCTTTGTGTGTTCACATAAATATGCTTTGCTTTCTCCTGCATTTAAAGGGACACTAAGCTCTGTTGATTACAGAGTAGAATCATTACTGTGCTGTAATCATTATAGGCACCAACCTGTGAGCAAGAGTATAGAGTTCTTTCTTCAAGGAAATGGCAATGACTTAGTGTGTTAACATCATTTGATACTTAAAAATATAATTTCTTCACACAAACCATGGTAGTTAGATAATGTTAGGACAGCTTGTCACCTGTATGCTTGGTACACTAATTATATTTGCCAGTGTCATTGAGATATGCCATTTACTCAGCTTAATTGTAGAACAAGTCTTATTGTAATCATAGGATCGAACTATGTTAAATTTCTTAGACTTCCCAAGTTTCTTAGTGTCTTTCTAAAAAGAAAGTAAGCGTATGCCCGAGAGCAAGCTGGTTGTCTGCACTTCTGAATAAGGTTCTAATCCCAATAGTGCAGAAATCCCACAATTGGGGAGGGCAACTGGTTTCATCTCTTTCTCCCACCAGAAAACCCCCGCAAGCCTCTCTTGACCTTATATTATCATGCTGCATCCTTGCAGAGTTTACTTGGTGTATCCCAAACATTTTTAACCAAGTCATAGGCTGTGCATTTGATTCCTTGGTGTCTTTAAAATACCTTCCACATAAGGTGGACAAGCGAGAGTTAATAGGTATGTGGATGATAGACCACCAACATTTTAAGTGCCTTTCAAAATAACGATTCAAATGATGTGACGTTTCCTTGGCTTTTAAAACTTTGAAACTGCAGCATACTTTTATTCACCTTTATTTTGAATTTTTTGAAAGCTTGTTATTTTTCATTTGTATATGTATTTCTTCCTCTCCTTTCCCCTGTCCGTGCAGAAACACTTGTGGACGGGTGCCCACCGAGGCCAGTAGGGGGCATTGGAGTTAGAGGTGGATGGCTGTGAGACCAGTCCCTTGAGTGCAGGAAAACAGTCATCTTTAAGAGCTACAAGCACTCTTAACCAATCAACCGTCTCTCCAGCAAGCCAGCATGATTTCAATTTTGTTCTTGAATCCAAGAAAACTTGTAGCTGTTTTGGCAGATGGGTCTAAAGGACAGTGATAAAAATCTAGTGCTATATGACTGAGTCATATTGTGAGGAAATTATCAATGACTCAAGAAGAACTAAAATACTTCATTTTTGTATACTTTTTTCTTCCTTTGATAATATACATTAATCATCCATCCAATCTATTAAATTATCAAGCTGACCCCAAAACAATGGATAGTTAGGAATACTTACTCTGGTTGGCAAGGAGTTTTTCCAGAGACTGAGACCACTGCATTACTTCCTCAGCTGAAAGTCTACAGTTAACAAAAATAATCTAAATTAATAAACTAGTTTATGAAATCTCAATTGATATAATAATGGCTGCTACATATTGATAAGTAAGATTCTTTCTTATTACTTCTATTACTAATTCTCTATATAAAGTTCCTTCTAATTGCCATAATTATGAAAATTATCAGTCAAGACAGTTAAAATCTAAGTAGAGAAAATAGAATAACACAAATTTAAAATTGATGTGAACATATAAAGAATGTTCACTGGCTCTAATGTAGTCTAATCTTATTTGTCTTGTTACTTAAAAGAAATGAAGTCCATTGTATGCAGTATTTTGTATATCCTTTTAAAAAACCAAATCTTCGCTCAATCCCCTTTCTCATCCCCTTGTCTTAACCTCCCAAGTTCTGGAATTACGCGAGTAAGATGCCATGCCCAGCAGCCTGCAGTCTTATTATCTTGCAAAGACAACAGCTAACTTCTAGAATTCTTATACACTTATAATTATATTTCAAAATATTCAGTACATACATGTCTTTGGACTTGGACGATTTCATCCCAGATTCCAGATGAGGGATCATAGATCTTAGGTATGCTTTCATGTCCATTCCACTACAAAAGACAGGAAAAATTCATAATTCTCTAGAAGAGTTCCCCTTATCTACGAAAAGAACATGAAGCACACATATCTGAGGAAGACGGTAATAGTAAGAATAGCTAATACAAGATTCTGTTACGTTAAAATAGAGCTCATTTTTATGAGTAAAAGTTCAGAAAGATTCCCTCACACTTTCCTATAACATGATTTATTTTCTAATAAAACTGAATCTCACTTATAAGTCACAAAAGCTCTGCTCTACATAAACTAAATGCCAGCATTCCTGTCCATTCACTCCTACCCCCTTGGCCATAAAAGATAATCTAAGAGAGACACTGAAGGAACTTACAAAGTCTTTGGCCTCTTTTTTTGCTTGTTGTCATCTAGAAGAGAATGGCTTGGTTCTTTTGAATCCTTTGGGCTAGCAGAGAACATTCCTGGCATTTTGTTCAACCTTGGCATGGAGATGGCTGCAGCTCTCATGGTCTTCTCGCAACGAGTGTCTGTTAGTCTAAGACTGCTGCTTTATATAGCAAAGGCAGAGACAGGCACTTGCTGTTCAGGGAGTCTGTTTATCAAGTGATGTTACCACAAGCACGGAAGTTCCTCCTTTCTTGGTGTGTAGTGACGTGTATCTTGAAGAAAAAAAAGTGTACTGTGATGTCTTGTGGTTGAAACCCAACCGAATAAGAGCAGGTCATTTGATTAGGAAGGCAGAAACAAAAGTATACAGAGAGAGAGAGAGGGGGGAAGAGAGGAGAAAGAGAGAGGGAGAGAGAGAGAGAGAGAGAGAGAGAGAGAGAGAGAGAGAGAGAGAGAGAGAGAGATTGGGACATACCCACATCTCTGGAACAGCAACAGTGTCAGCCTTAAGTTTGAGTTAATGCTTGTTTTTATTTATTTATTTTTTTTTACTGAAAACCGATGTGATCAACGTTACATTTGCTATTTTCTATGTCATGCAGAAATTCAATAGTAGAGTCATACCTCCCCCCCAAAAGCTTTGGGTAGTTCTTGACTATAAAATCAGCTGACTACAATGTTTTTTTCCTCTTTTCTTAAAAATTAAAAATAGATTTCTTCAAACAGTACATTCTGATTATAGTTCCCCTCCCTTAGTTCCTTTTAGTATTCTTCACAATATTTTAAGGTTCTCCACCACTGCCACCCATAGGAAGCAGTCTAGGGTCAACAGTTTTTAATCTGGCTATTCTGTATGCATCTGGTAAGGAAGAGATCTATGGAAGGCTGCCTTCACCTGTGGTGTCTGGAATCTCAACCATCATTTCCACCACAGGGAACATTCTTGTTAGAATTTTCCAAGGTGTATGTAAAAGACTCTACCAGTGACACATAAGATGGCCTTCAGGAGCATTCTGTTTTTAACGTTACTTTTATAATTAGAATATAAGTGATGTGACAAGTTGTAGTTGTATGTCAATAGTTAAGAGGGCATGGTAAAATGAAAGAAAGCCTATGAATAAAGTATACAACATACAGACCTTATGTAATCATAAAGACACCAATCCTTATAAATACACAGTATCTGAGGGAAAACTCAAAGTAAACTCGGAGTTTTCTTCTGCATAAGTCAATCATTTGTACTAGTTAGGACATAATGATTGAAGTTTTTGCAATATCTCTGAAAAAGACAAAACTCTAGCTTTAATTGAGATGATTATCTTACAAGAATCATTACTTATTGTTAAATCATGTGTGAGAGCCAAGTATTAATGTGATATATAAGAGCTTACAGAGTTTATACAATATGTATGTAATGATACTTTATAGGATGGGCAATTTTACCTTGGGCAGATTGAATTTTGTCTTTCAGTAGATGGTAGCCTTTATCAGGGAGACTTTTGGTGGAATTAGGTAAAGTTAACTTAAAAAAAAAAGAAAGCCATATTCATTTTTCTTTGTCTTGTTTTTTAAAAAAATTACTATGGTACATAAAGCCTGCAGTAAATATTTATAATATTACAACATTCACTATGGTTATGAATGACTGCTTCGTGCACTGGTATCATCTGATGTTTAAAAGATAACGTGATTCACTTAAGAAAGAGAAGTAGTGAGATGAGCTGGCCACTTTGAAAGTGACCCAAACAAAACCGATAGGGCTGCGACAGATGACGTAAGGATGCATGTTTGTTTACTTCCTGTGGTCCAGCTCAGAGTTACCATCCTGTTAAAATCTTCACCGTTTCTCAGGTTTGTTTACTGATAACCTCTCACTCCTGTGGATAACTGGGGGTAAGTGAAGTGCTTGAGAAACACAATTAAAGGTTATTTTAACAAACCATGATTACTGCCAATTTCCAAAGACTGTGCAAGAACTGTTCCTTTGGATGTTACGAGCATTAGAAGAGTCAATAGCAGTAGCAGAGGATCTGGCACCGGATATGTTCGGGATATGTTAGATTTTTAGCATTTTGCAGAACCATAGCCTTTTTAAAGAAAAGAACAATGTGTTTGATTTGGTTAATTTTACTAAAATAATATAAACGCAACAGGTTTCATTATGTCATTCCACATGTAAATTGTTCCTGCTTCTCCTTCTTCCTTTCTCACATCACATGCTTTTCTCCCAAGAGCCTTGCTTCTGCTTTTATATCAAGTGCATTCTATTGCTTTTTTCCCCTCCATGTTGAGATCTCATTAGGATTCCTTTTCTACCTTCCTTCCTAATCCTGCCTTTCCCCCAACCCCTGCTCCAATTCAGCATGTGAAAGAAAACATCCATTTTTGTCTTCCTGAGTCTATGCATTTTTGTTTACCAATGGTTTTCAGTTCTGGCTATTTTTCCTTCACACTCCATGTTTTATTTTCTTTATGGCTCACTAAAGTTTGTTTTTGTTTGTGTGTGTGTGTGTGTGTGTGTGTGTGTGTGTGTGTGATGTTTTCTGTTTTTGGCCACCTAAGTTGCTTTCATTTCTTAGCTATTTTTAAATAGTGCAGCATAAATATATCTTGGAGTGTCTCTGTGGTGTGCTGACTTGAATCCTTTGGGTGTATGGCTAGGAATGGGAATGTGTCTTATGTCTTAGCTCCTTTTGCCTTTGCCTTCAAAATGGAAAGCCCATTTATTCTCCCATCAACAAAAGAAAAAGTCCTCTTTCCCCACATCCTCTCTAGTATTATTTTTTTAATCATATTGTTATTGATAATAGCTTAACTGATTGTGGTAAGATGAATCTGAAAGTAATTTTAATTCACATTTTTTCATGGCACAGGAAGTTGTGCAAAATAGTTTTTTTCTTCATAAAAATGCCTCCTTAACACCACCTGAAGAAGCTGTGTCCCAAGGAAAAAAAGTATTTACCTCTTATGTATTAAGGAACTGCTTTAATACTTCAAACATATTGTTACCACAGTAGAATTATTTACAATTATATTGGCTTTCTTAAGCTCAAATACAAAAAATAAGCTCCTGAAAGGAGGCTGCCAGCTGAAACCACTCTTTCGAAGGCCCCTTGACAGCCGTGCAACATCTGTGCACGTCAAAGCCAGGCAGATTTGGCTCAGGTATATCAGAAATGACTGAAGCATGCAGACGGGGCCTTCTCTGTCACCATCAGGCCTTTCTTTCTAAAATTCATCAAAAATAGGAAAACCTCCATGAAACTTCACTGAATCAAACAAGCATTTGACATAGAGATTTCCCCCCAAAACCAAGAAGAGCCTTAACTCGCAGAAACTCTCTCACGTTAACCCTTTCTTCTGTGAAATTGTCCTTAAATAACCAAGGTTTGAGTCCCCAAACATAGTGATATTTGTATATTCTTAGTGTTTTCTGTTTTGATAAAGGAATGGATTTTTTTTTTTAAGAGCAGGTTAGACCCATGGTAAAATTGAAAAGGGAAAAAAAAGGAGTTCCTCCCATTTCCCTTTCCCCAAAACTTTACAACCCTTCTTTTTTTTGCTCTAACCACCAGCACTGACATGTGATTGTCATCCCTAAGTATAGCCAGGCACCAAATTGCTCTCTGTGGGTGCAGCCTCTATTATGGGCTTTAGTGTCTGTGGTGGTGTGCTTTCTCATGCCATCATGTTGTATGGCTTCTTTTCTCCCAGTGAAACTAGGTCATGTACTCTGTTTAGCTTGGCAGAGGCTCCTGTAGACAAAGGATTGACTTTGAATTTACTGTGTGTCTGAGGATGATGTTGAACTCCTGATACTCCTGCTTCTACCTTCTGGGAGCCAGATCCAGGCCTAACCCTTTACCACCACTGAGGTTTGGGCAGTGCTGGGTCCAGCGGACCTGGGGCTTTGTGTGAGCCAGGCATGCATTCAACCAATACAAGTGAGCTGCCTTTCCAGCGTGGGGCCGAGATTTTAGTCAGGGCTATAGTTCTTAACGAGAAAATGAGGAAATTTTAATTTAATCTTTACTGAACCTCTTTTATAGTTTGGTTCAAAGAATTCCAAGTAACTTTATACTATTACTATGAACTTTGTTGGCAATCATGACATGGAATAACCTGGTGTTAAACCTTTGTACTGTCTTACAAACCTTTATAGCAAAGTGAGGAATTTTGAACAAAAGGGCAATAATGAGGTGGAGAGTGTCTTTAAACATCAAAAATGTAACTATACTGGAAGAGTTAGACCAGACATTTTGGACTCACTTTTAAACCAGCATGTTTATTTTGACATTTTACAATGTGAAAGGTACTACAAAACAGGAAGCGAGCGGCTGTCTCTGAGTACTAAAAGTGTGCACAATGCTGATACTCTCATGCAAGTGATCACTGTGGAAGTGAGCATCGGAAAGCGAGCACTCGAAAGAAAGCTCGCCTGGGAAATGATTGGCTTTGAAAGCGTGGGATATGAAGCCACACAGGTTGCACTGGCACAAAGCACTCACCTCCTTGCCTCTTTGCTGTGTCTGGCACTCATTAAGAAAGCACAGAAAGGCAGTCCTAGACAGAGTAGGGAGTCTTCTGCAAGCAGACACCTGTACACATATCAGGACTGGGGAAAAGAATGGACCCTGTAACCATGCAACCTGCGTAGACTTTTAGGAGTTAAATCGGACTTGGATACAGCACTCTTTGTTTAGAATAGTCTCTCTGTTAAAGTGATCGTCTTTTACGGCTCCCTGGGACCTGACTGACTATTTCCACTCATTGTTTGGGTCCTGGGCATCAGAAGAATCCTCCAGTGTCTTCCCTGCTACCAAGAGTGTTTCAAAGAGTTTATTTGCAACAATATTAATAAACTGTAATGATTTACTGTGGGCAAGATGGCAAGGATATTCCTATCTATTTTATGTTGTTTATGAGTGAAAAGACTGAACATTTAGACTTGCTTTTAATTATCTTCCAAATAAGAGAAAATCTGCTGATAGATATTTACAAACACTAGATGTCTGCTAGGGACGGTGAACTCTGATTGAGGCTCAGTAAACTGCATAAGTGAGTCAAGATGAAAGAGTCTGGTTTCTCTTACCCTGCTCTGATTAACTTCTAGTCAAGAGCGAATTTCTTGTTTCTATAATCTGACACTTTATAGGAAAACAGATCGTGAGACTGTTAGATTCTCAGACTCACATGACTGTATAAACTCTTACTTGCCTTATCTGAATGCTTCTTACCAAGTAGCCTTTCACACCATTTCCCAAGTCGCTGTCTAAAGCGCCAAATCAATCTTTGGCTAATATCACTTCTGACATGCTTTTCTCACCTTGGATTTATTTTAATTTATTATCTCCCTATTTTTGCAAACTTTTCAACACAGGAGAGTAATAGTGAGCTCAATCTAAATGTGTTTGGCAAAATAAAATTTTTCACAGATCATGAAGCCAGCATAGTATCACTATATCTTAGTGAATTGAGAAACTTTGCTAGCAAAACATTAAGTAATTATTTGTGATTTTGATGGTATACTCATGTTTCCCACACATGATATGAAACAGAAAAAACAAAATTCACAGAGCAAAACAGTACCTCTTAAAAGAGTATGTTTTTTTAAATTCTACTTATAATAGTCAGAAACTGGAAACAACCTCAACTGAAGAATGGATAAAGAAAATGTGGTACATTTACACAATGGAATACTATACAGCTATTAAAAACCAAGACATCATGAATTTTGCAGGCAAATGGATTGAACTGAGAATATCAAGAGTGAGGCAACCTGTTCCCAGTGAATATGTGTCACCACTTATAGATGGATATTATCATGAAATACAGGTACCCATGCTACACCCATGAGACCAAAGAAGTTAAACCAAGAAGGAAGACACAAGTAGGGATTTTTGAATCTGCTACCAAGTGGAATAGTCATAAGAGACACAGATGAGTGGAGGAACTGAGGGATGTAGATGTAACAGAGATTGGGGATTCAGGATCAGGCGGGAAGCCAGATGGTGCAAGGAAAATGAATGGAAACTCAAGTAGACTGGTGAGATGAGGGACATCTGAGGAGGCATGGCTTGGGGACAAGGAGGCACCAAGAATCACCAAGGGCATCTTATTCAGCCATCACTGCTATCAGATGGAACCTGGAAGAGGCCACCTCATCCAGACAGGAACCCAGTGGAGTTAGAGACAACATTGCACCCAGAAACTTTCTGCAACCCAAAGTTATCCCCACCATGTCACAGTGCCCCGGGTGCTAGAGGAAACAAACTGAGGGGACAGCCAACCAATGAGGCCGATGCAATCAGATCCAATCATGGGCATCATCAATCCCTCACATTAATGGTACTGTTATGTTCAAAACAGTAACATGTTGTCTCTGAGTCTCACCAACGGTTGACCTGGTATAGATATACACACCCCACAGCTGCCAAACAGATGAGCTGCACTCAGGAAGAGAGGAGGAAGGGATTGTGACTTGAATGATAGAACTTCACAGAAGACCGATAAAGCTAACTAACTTAGACCCTTGGGGCTCTTCGGGGCTGCACACGGACTGACTCAGGCCTCCTGTTCATATGTAGCGGTGTAGCTTTGCCTTCATGAGTCCTCAGTGGTGCTGGAGTGGGGCTGTGCCAGTTGCTGTCCGTATGTGATATACTAGTCTGCCTTAGTAGGGAGGGTGCCTCATTGCAGATTCTTAAGAAAGGGTGTGTGTGTGTGGGTGGGTACCCAGAGGTTGCACCATCTGCCCAGAATGAGGGGAAAGGGAGAGGGTGAAGGATTGTGGGACAGGGTGACTGGGAAGGGGAAGTGAAAGGATATAAGGCAAATACAAAATAAATAAAATTTAAAACTTCTCACACACTCCATCTGAACCTCAGCCTCCCCTCCCTCTATTCCTTCCGGTTTCCCACCTCTCCCTGTCCCCCCTAAATCCACTGTTCCTCTGTTTCCCTTCAGAAAAGAGCAGGCCTATTTTAAATAGCAGGGGGAGCAAGTGACCATGTAAACCTTTTGAAGGTTCGGATGTAGGTCCAGCGTGTTTGTTGCATGGTGGGTGTTAAATATTGCTCAACAACTTACTGCTCTGTTTCATAGAATGATTATAGATGATTTCAAAAATTCCATTAAGAGGCTTGGTTGTTCTATCTTCCATGGTGCTGCCAACACAGTGACTGGCAACACAGTAACTGCTTTTCCTTTGCATCCTTCATAATGTTTTGCACTGTATCTCGTAGCACTGGATTATGTCACTTGTTTGGAGTTAACCCCGTTAGAGCTCTTTAACCTCACGGACTGAGGTTCGATACTCTATACATTAAAAGGGAGAATGGTGTTAAATAACTATTATGTAAACTCGCTAGTTTATAATGATCTAACTGCTTGCAAGATTCACTTCGCAATAATGACTCAAGCCAGGAGTAGCCAACCATTTATCTGAATTTAAATCCCACTGCATGAAGGACCCTCTGACTGATGCTGGGCAGGGCTGTAAAACTTGAGAATGTATAGGCCAGGAGGCCTAAGGGGAAACCAGATCTTTCTTTCAAAGGAACACAGTCATAAAATGACCTCCTAAACTACATTAGAACCTTCCTAGCATCATCAGAGAAGCTCTTCTGCAGAGGGAAAGGACAGAGACCGCTAAAGGTAATAACATACAGAGTAAGAGATCTTGAATACCTAGTCCTAAGTGAGGCGTTCCACAATTCCCTCCCTTGAGGCATGGGAAAGTTTATGCAGGCAGAAAGATCATAAGAGAAAGGGGATGAAGGCCAAGGGAAACAAGGCCTTCTAAACACAGCGTGACCCATGTGCACATGAACTCACAGGAATAGTGCTATGCAGGGGTAATGAGAGGTAGGAAGGAGGTAGATTCCAGATGGTGAGAGAAATGAGGAGGATCTTGGATCAGTTGGGGAGGGAAACAGTAATCAAAGTTATATCATATGAAAAAAGAAAATAGGAGGAAAAAAATAAACAATGGGATGCATCTTGGCAAATAAAATGAACGCTTAAGAGCCACTAATATAGAACTTTGAATGCCATAGAGCTCTGGTAAGGCTCTAGGGATGCAGGCGCATTCATGTCCACATGACTTACTTGTACAAGGATAAGCCAAGAAAATACCAGCATACAAAGACTGAGATAATCTTTTCAGTGCATAGACACTGACATATAAATGCAAGAGTCAAGAGCAATCAGACCCTCATGACTATAGTAAAGGATGGTTGTTACCAGGCCTTGGTGCGTAGGGAACGGCTTTGTTTTTTTAAATATTTTTATTGGATATTTTTTTTTTACATTTCAAATGTTATTTCCATTCTCAGATTCTCTCCAACACCTCCTATCTCCTTCCCCTTCCCCTGCTTCTATGAGAGGGTGTTCTCACCCACCACCACTCCCCACCTCCGCCTCTAGTACCCTCACACTGGGGCATCAGCCCAGGACTAAGCACTTCTTCCATTGATGCCAGATAAGGTCATCCTCTGCCATGACATAGCAAGGCTTCTTTGGTTGGTGGTTTGTCCCTGTGGAGCTCTGAGGTCTGGGTTAGCTATTGCTGTTCTTCCTATGGAGTTACAACCCTTCAGCTCCTTCAGTCTTTTTCCCTAACTCCTCCACTGGGGTCCCTGGTGTTCATCTTAGCCTGGGTGGCTGCAAGCATCCTATCCACCTTTTGTATTTGTTGTAGCCTACAGAGCCTGTGAGAGAGCAGCATATCAGGTTCAGCATGCAATCCCTTGGCATCAGCAATAGTGTCTGTTTGTATATGGTCATCCCCAGGTAAGTTCTGATGGTTTTCTCTTCGCACGTTTCATATTTCATTTAGAGAGGATCAATTTAAGTTAAAGTTTTGCAGATGAGTGGGTGGCTCCATCCCAATCACTGGGGACTGCCACCACCTCGGATATGGTCTCTCTGTTCTCCCCCTCCCCTTTGTTAGGTATTTCAGCTAATCTCATCCAGTTGGGTCCTGGGATTCTTTGTTCTCTGGTATCTGGGATGCCTTGGTATACCCAGTTTCCCATTACACACCGTCTAAATTCCTGACCTCTGTATATTAAACCCGTCTCCCATACCATCTGGCCCCCTTTCCTTTCCACTCCTTTTTTTATTCCTCCCAAGTCCCTTCACTTCCTTGAGTTTTTTTGTTTCACCTCTATGACTGAAGCATCCACACTTTGGCTCTTCTGAGCTTCATATTGTCTTTGAGTTTTATTGTGAGTATTCTGAGCTTTTTGCCTAATATAATACTTATCAGTGAGTACATAACGATGTGTGTGATCTTTTGTGGACTGAAGGTCGCACCAGGATGATTCTTCTAGTTCACCCCATTTGCCCTGAATTTCTGTGTGAAGTCATTGTTTTTAATTGCTGAGTAGTACTCCATTGTATAAATGTAGCACATTTTCTGTATCCATTTTTCTGTTGAGGGACATCTGGGTGGTTTCCAGCTTCTTGCTATTATAAATAAGGCTGCTATGAACATAGTGAAGCATGTATCCTTGTTATGTTAAGCATCTTGGGTATATGCCCAGAGAGGTGTAGCTGTCTCAGGTGTGCCTGTCAGTTTTCTGAGGAACCTCCAGACTGATTTCAGAGGGTTGAGGAACAAGGAGGAGCAAACCAGAAAAGTTAAAGTGTTGGCATGCCAATCTAAAAATTCTAAATAAAGTGCCAAAGCTAGTTATGTTTAATATTTAAAACTCTATGCACAAGTTAGGGAGGAAACCATATGAGGTATAGTGAGCCATAGCAGGTGAAAGCATGTGTTGGAAGTCATGCCCAGTTATGAGCTTGAGGCATTGGGATGCCCTAACTGTGCTGTTTTTCCAAAGCCCTGTAATGAGAAAATATAATGAACGCCTCAGACAGATGTACCCAGGACCTCAGGCTTGTTTAAATTTAGCTCATTGTTGAAATCACAGCATTGAGGAAACCTCAGTCTCAGTCCAGGGAAGTGTTGGTGAGTTTCATTAGGGCCTATTCACGTGGGAGTTCATTAGGCAAACTGGGGCGGGGGAGGGAGTGATGAACTGTTTTATTTTAACTTAGTAGTCACATGTTAAAGCTTTCCAAGACTAGGAACAAGGAAAAGATAAAGGCCAGTATTATATTTGAGTTAATACTAGCTAATGCCTCGAAAAACAAAGCCAGCCTTGGAGTGTCTAGAAGACTCTGCCTTAAGATAAAATTCAACTGCATGTTATAAATTGCAGGGCTTGTTTAGCATAGGCAAGGCCCTAGGTTTAGTCCTAGTACTACCAAAGGCTAAGGGGAAGGACAGTGAAGTACATACACAGAAAATTCAATAAGTTTATAGACTGATATTAGAATTGTAGGTCATTTTAGCAAAACCAGTGTAGAAAAATCTATTGTGCTTACAAATAACAAAACCTGAAAACTTTACAGAGTGATGTTCACTGGACAGTTATAACTAATAGATTGTATTCCTAGATCAAAGAGACACTTATAATGCTTGACCTTATGTCAGGCA